>NW_027256881.1:14295845-14895845 GCF_029215685.1 Pituophis catenifer annectens | reverse complement strand
CCAAAGGCTTAGGAGCTACGTGACATCATAATTCAAGAAGCCAAGATATTTTTCAGGACCTTACAAAACCAGGAGAGTCTTAGAAGAAACTGATGATAAACCACGTCCGTACTGTTGCCAAAGAAACTACATAGGCATGTTCAATGAATAAAAACTGAGGCTGAATTGAGAGTAATTTCACTGTTATGCTCAGATATTACTGAAGAATTCCAGGTGGAATGAGACAGTCTATGAGGAAGGTCCTGTGTTTGTGCAAAACCAAATCTACTCCAGGTATTTCTTATATCAGGGGTCTCCAACCTTGGCAACATTAAGATTTATGGACTTCAACTCTGGCTGGGGAAATCTGGGAGTTAAAGTCCACAAGTCTTAACGTTGCCAAGGTTGAAGACTCATGTCTTATATGATGCCCAAAATGCCAAGGCCAACCAATTTTGGCTGCTTCTGATTCCAAAAATCTGTACTGTCAAATATGCCTATGACAAGATGATGCCAGCCCTAAGTATTCAAAGTATTCAAAGTTACTTAAGGAGTACTCACTTTTGAGGAAACTATAGTCTTTTTGACAATTTTCATGGTATACTATGGATCTTGATACTGAGGTTCCTCACAAAGACAAACTGCAGACCAAATAAAGTTACTGGTCATTTTTAGTCACCAAACTTTACCACCAAACTTTACCCACTGTTTTAGTATGTTAAGATCCATGGATATTGGAATGGCTTCATAGAATGCCAATGTTGTCATAAGCAATTCAAAATGCTCTCTCAGTTTCTGGTCTCATTAGCACTTTTAGGATATTTCTCTGCAACTAGGCAATAGACATAAATATCATTTTCTACAGGAAATTTGCCCGCAACTTTATTTATGTACATATAAATTCTGCCCAGAATGATTCATAATTTCCATTGCTTATATAAGGGAGAGCAGCAAGATTTTCAAGTTTTTGGGTATATTTGAATGTTGACAACACGTTAAAGATCCTTTTGCAAAATGGCTGCTGTGCAAACTTGCCATTTTGAAAATGGCTGCTATGAGAATATAACCAGTTACCAAGCACCATTTTTTTTCAGAATGCTACCTAGCTCATCAACCTGTTTCTGCAAGACACTTCGTGTAAATCTTGCTTAACTTCGTCCTTTTTCTGAGCAGGTAGGTCAATTTCCAAACAAAGCATTGGGGTGCAGCTACTCATTATTTTTATTTTCTAAAAAATATTTTTCAGAGGATAACCATTTGCTTTCTAAAATAGCAGTTTCCCATTTTCTAAAATTAAAAATGCTTGAAAATTTTATAAGGTCAGGGAGCACAGGAAACCTGATTTGTACCAGGGGAATCTATTAGCATCCTGGTGCTGTTCTGGAAGTTTTTTTATTTACACACAAATGTTCTGACATTGTTGCACATGATCAACCTCATGGGAAAGACACACAGAATTTCAGGATTAAGTATTTCTTATTCTGTATCATCCAAAACATTAAATTAAAAAACAATAATAAAATAAGCAAAGCCAGATCTGAGTAAGTAGGAATAATATACTAAAAGGTAAACCTGCAAGATAAAAAGACTGAACTCTTTTCCAGTGTCCCATCAATTAACTATTGATTACAGTTTATTTAATCAATTTGTTACCTACTGTGAATTCTAAATAGTGCTCTTCTCTCTCAAGGGCTTGAAGGACTTTTGGTATGGACAAATCTGGACTCCTAATTATAATCTTACTCAGCTGGGCAGCCATTTTAGTTTCTCAAAATGCCCAGAGAAATGTTCAGGGTAGCTATGAGATCCTGTTTATAGGAAACAGCCTTTTCTTTGGGAGACGATCTATTCAAAGCTTTGTTTGAGAGTTTCAAGATTATGAATTATACAAAGGATAATCACTGGGCATCAGGTTGGCCATCAGCCATTAACATTTGAGTAGCAGATAGAGGAGACACAATGGTCCCTGATCGTGGGGAAGAAGTATGATACTGCTATATTAATAATTGAAATTATTTCTAATTTGTCATATATATAGAGAACTGCAGAAAAAACAATTACCACCAACCTGCCTTCCATTGAGGACCTGTATACTGCATGAGTCAAAAAGAGGGTTGTGAAAATATTTACAGACCCCTTGCATCCTGGACATAAATTATTTCAACTCCTACCCTCCAAATGATGCTATAGAGCACTGCACACCAGAACAATTAGACACAAGAACAGTTTTTTTTCCCAAACGCCATCGCTCGGCTAAACAAATAATTCCCTCAACACTGTCAAACTATTCACACTAGGCTGCATTACTATTACTATTAGTCTTCTCATCATTCCTATCATCCATCTCCTCCCACTTATGACTGTAACTTTGATGCTTGTATCCTTATGATTTATATTGATATTGGTTGTTTCCTAGTATGATTTGATTGCTTATTTGTACCCTATGACTATCATTAAGTGTTGTACCTTATGATTCTTGATGAATGTATCTTGTCTTTTTATGTACACTGAGAACATATGTACCAAAGACAAATTACTTGTGTGTCCAATCACACTTGGCCAATAAAGAATTCTATTCTATTCTGTTCTGTTCTGTTCTGTTCTGTTCTGTTCTGTTCTGTTCTGTTCTGGTCTAGTCTAGTCTAGTCTAGTCTAGTCTAGTCTAGTCTAGTCTAGTCTAGTCTAGTCTATATGGAAATGAATTAAGAGAAAGATTTTATGTAAAAATTGTCTCATCACTCAGAAACTTCATATAGGTTTTTCTAATCACAATACATTTTCCTAAATTACATCAAAATACTATATCCCTCTCATCATATATAGATTGGATGCAAATAGCATCTATATTTGAGATGCACAAATGAACACAAGTGCATAGAAGATTGCTTTAGCATTGACCAGCTGTAAGATAACAAAAGATTCAATGAAGTATCTAGGACTCCATTTGACAGGATGCAATAAAGACATATTTCAAAACAATTGCAACATATTATGGAAAGAAACAAAACAAGCCCTGGAAAGGTAGAATAATTTATAATTTCCTGGTTAGAACTTATTGTGATAAGAAGAATGAATGTACTGGGCAAGATGAATTTTTTATTTCAAATAGCAGTAATTGCAATCTCCAATCGAATTCTATAGGAGTGGCAAAAGTATTAATAGATTTATATGGAGCATGAAAAAAATGAAGAAGAAGGAGGAGGAGGATTGTTAGAAATTTGGAATCTTTGAAAAGCAAGGATAAGTCCAGCAATCATACCATTAACCTCATCATCAAACACTTATTTACTTCAAGGAAAATTATAGCAAAAAAGATATTCAGATTCAGAAAACTGAACTGATTCAGAATGGAGAAAAAAAATCAACCATGGTTCAATGGAGGAGGAAATCTACCATGGTTAATGTAAGTGGGAAGAAAAATCAAAAGCTATCTCAAAAAGAAGACAGAATTTAGAATGCTTATACAAAATTTTCAAGATTATCTGTAATCCTAGAATGAATTTGGAAACTGTTACTGAGATTGTGATATTATACGAAGATAGAAAATTTTTTAAAATGGCTACATTTGAAAGAGGCAAGCACAGTGTATCAATGGAAAGAGATAAAAATTGATGAAATTTATCTAAGCTACAATTTAAAGAAAATTGGTACAAAATGTTCTAGAGATGGTATATACAGTAATTCTATCAATGATTCCCAAGATAAACAAAGCATACAGTAATAAATGTTGGAAATGCCACAACAAAGAAGGAACATTTTACCACATGTGGTGGTTATGCAAAAAAATTCAAAAGCATGGGAAGGAAATACATCTAAAAATTCAAACTGTTGTAAAATAAAATCTGAAGAGAACCGCAGATATTTTTACAGAAATAAAAAAATACCTTAATTTAAGGTATATATTGTTTATAATTAAGGTATATATATATTATAATTTAAGATATATATTGACAGCAGTAAGAACAAACCTGGCATAGAACTGGGGGGGAAAAAAACACTTTGCTGACTGAGAGAACAAAATGGGAGAATACATTGTAATGGAAAATTGACGTATCTGTAATAGACGTTTAACCAAATGCAAGCTGGAATTGCTCCCTTACAGTCAATGCAATACACAGCAAGGGTGCTTTAGACATACAGAATATAGTTTCTGGGACTTAAACAGAAAGTAATAACAATCATTAATGTTTAGTGTAAAGTACACATATTTAAACTGTGGTTAGCAGCTGGGGACACAAATAGTAGGAATGGGGAAGATGTGTTACTAGAAAACTTTCTCACTATGCTTTCATTAAAGCTATATTTAGTAGTTATTCTTTTGTTCCGCTATATTTTTTCTTTCTTTTGTATTCCATTTTCCCCCCATTTATTAACAAAAGGATTGCTTTAGCATTCATGCACATGCCAAGTGTTAATGCGCTATGCATGAACATGCCTGCTGCTCTCTTCTTCAACTATTCAACCTGTTTTACAACCATTTTGTTTTTGTAGTTTACCCTTAATCAAAGGGATAAATATCCACAAGCTTTTCAGCTGGTATCAGGCGGAATAAAAGAATGAACACGGTATGCAGCAGGGGTGAAACCCAGCAGGTTCTGACAGGTTCTGGAGAACCGGTAGCGGAAATTTTGAGTAGTTTGGAGAACCAGCAAATACCACCTCTGGCTGGCCCCAGAATGGGGTGGGAATGGAGATTTTGTGATATCCTTCCCCCAGGAGTGAGGAGAGAATGGAGATTTTGCAGTATCCTTCCCCTGCCATGCCCACCAAGCCACGCCCACCAAGCCACACCATGCCCACCAAGCCATGCCCACAGAACCGGTAGTAAAAAAAATTTGAATTTCACCACTGGTATGCAGAAATAGAAAAATGCCTCCTGTCATGTGGTAGAGGAAAATAGAGGAAAGATGTCTAGCAACCATCCTTGGTCAGAGAGAATCAATGTGTAACAAACATGTTCCGTCATAAAATAGTGGCTAGTATGAGATCTGTCCCTGCCCTTCATTTGTTATTTCTATATACATTTCCTCCTTCTGCCCAGATATTTTATTTATGAAACAATACATATAGATTGAAGGAAATGTTTTTCGGCATATAGAAATCTCATTAGAAGACATTAAAGAGTAGGTGGGATGATTTTTTTTTAAAAAAAATCAGAAAACAAACAAAAAAAGCTACCAGTCTCGTTTGATGAATTTCAGAATAATAGAGATGAAATTTGGCAGAAGTTTGGTGGGAATGTGACAAAGGGATTAGTAGATCTCCTGCGAAAACTGCAATGTGCAGGATAAGAAGCTATATTGTGGTGAGAAGCTACAGGTATGCCACAGTTCAAGCAGAGTAAAACCTAAATTAATTTTGATGCATAGTAAGTGAGACCATGATCTTGGGCATGGGAGTTTGAGGTAAGTAACAGTGGTAATTAGAATGATGAAACCTGTGCGCCACGGCAAAGAGAAAAACGTGGAAGCAGAACATCAAGTGGGAATAACAATGTGATAGGCTGAAGAAGAGTCCTCCTACAGAGCATGACTGGGTTACCAGGTTTCAACCATGAGTAGGAGGACACGTTACCATCTAAAGAAGGGATAGGACTTGCCTGGTTGCAAGAAACTGGACACTATCCAGTCAATATGGAAAGAAGTAACATTCCTGAATAGATAGTCTCCATGCTAATACTTTTATTTGTAGTGGCAATACATATTGCTAAATTTGTAGGTACAGTGGTGAAGAGGCTGGTTTAGGGATGGAGCAGTGGTGAAATCCAAATTTTTTTACTACCGGTTCTGTGGGCGCAGCTTGGTGGGCATGGTGTGGCTTGGTGGGCATGGCTTGGTGGGTGTGGCAGGGGAAGAATATTGCAAAATCTCCATTTCCACCCCACTCTGGAGCCAGCCAGAGGTGGTATTTGTCGGTTCTCCGACCTACTCAAAATTTCCGCTACCGGTTCTCCACAACCTGTCAGAACCTGCTGGATTTCACCCCTGGGATGGAGTGACCTAAGTTTTAGTAACAGTTAAGTTAATAGTTAAGTATTGCTTAACGCATTGTAAGCCGCCCTGAGTCTCCGGAGAAGGGCAGCATATAAATTAAAGCAAAAAAAAGAAAGAAAGAAAGAAAGAAAGAAAAAAACCGAAGCTTATTGGGAGATTGGGGGCAGTCTGTCTCTTTCAGTCCAACTTACCTTTCAGGATTGTTGCTATGAAGATGAAATAAAGGGAGATCCTCATATAAGTTGCCTTAAGCTCCTAGATATCAGTGAAAACCAGACCAACAGACTATGGGTTCCCAGGCAGAAGTTAAGCATACCCTATCAGGAGTCTACGATATATGTAAGACATATATAGAGTTCCAGTTGCAGACACTTATGCTATCATTCAAGACTACTTCCTCAGTTACACCACTAATAGAGCTTGAGAGTTGTACCATCCTTCCATGTTGGACTGAACATAGCTTGTGTCTAAAAGAGTAAGTGTTAAACCCATGGTATAAAATTTGTCCTGCTGATGTAAGAATCATGAGGTTGCTTAGGGTACCATGCTCCAGCTCTCTTCTTTGAACTCCTTCCTTCCTTCCTTCCTTCCTTCCTTCCTTCCTTCCTTCCTTCCTTCCTTCCTTCCTTCCTTCCCTCCCTCCCTCCCTCCTTCCCTCCTTCCCTCCCTCTTTTTTTTCTTTCTTTCTTCTTTCTTTCTTTCTTTCTTTCTTTCTTTCTTTCTTTCTTTCTTTCTTTCTTTCTTTCTTTCTTTCTTCCTTCCTTCCTTCCTTCCTTCCTTCCTTCCTTTTTCTTTCTTTCTTTCTTTCTTTCTTTCTTTCTTTCTTTCTTTCTTTCTTTCTTTCTTTCTTTCTTTCTTTCTTTCTCACAATTACAGTTCTACACCAACCATTGTGAGAGGGGAAGCTTTACAAACCTGATAAATAAAATAAATAAGTAACTTTGCTGGGGAGGCAGGCTGTAGACACCAAGGGGCGGGGCCAGAAACCAACTGGATGCAGACACCCATTTCCTTCATTTCCTCCTTCGTGATGTATAGACTGGAGTCTTACAGCTTCGCCCAACCATCACTATGCCAATATATCAATAATGAAGACAGTTTTATATTACCACTATGATGGCTGAATGGCAGTATAAAATGCTATAAATCACTTTTGAGGAAATGGGCTCTGTCTGTCATCTGTATTTTTTTTCCCCCCTTCTGACACTCTTTTCTTTTACAGGCTGCCAGGAAGGAACAAAGAACTCTTAGAAACAGTCCGAACGGATTTTTTGCTGAGACTATTTGAAGTAAGGCCAAGGAATGCATAAAATTAGTCAGAGAGTGGCTAGTAGTCCCTAATCTTGCAAGTTGCCCAACCCTGTTTAAGATTGGTAGTGACTGCTAGCTGCTTGGGGGCACTTTTGTTTTGGAAGACACTACTATACATTCTTTTTTTTTTTTTTTATTGCAAAAGTTTTACAATTACATTTTCACCCCTTTTTTCATCCCCCCACCTCCCTCCCCAAACTTCCCATCCTCCCTAACCCTCCCTAACCCTCCCCCCCCCAGACTTCCCTATTACATACTCATAACACTAATATATAAACCGGAACCCATCCCTCCCCCTATATAATTTTTCCTCTTTGTCTCTTTACATTAAAATATTTCTAATACATTATTTTCAAATAAAAGCTATTTGATACTTTCTAGTTTGGTATTTGTTCTGAACATATTCTATCCACCTTTTCCATTCCCATTCATAAGTCTCTTGTGAACAATCTTTTAAATACGCCGAAATCTTCGCCATCTCTGCAAAACTAGCCATCTTCAAAGTCCATTCCTCGATAGTAGGCAAAGCTTCATTCTTCCAATATTTACCTATCAACAATCTTGCTGCTGTTATCATATACAATATTAGTTTTATTTCACCCCGTGTAAAACCCTTAACTATACCCAATAAAAACAATTGTGGAGAAAATTGAATTTTTTTCTTCAAAACATTCTGCATGACCCACCAAATTTTTATCCAAAAAGCCTTAACTTTCCTACAGGTCCACCAAACATGATAATACGTAGCATCCAAACATTCACATCTCCAACATTTTGGCTGAACATTAGGGTACATACATGACAACTTTTTGGGATCTAAATGCCATCTATAAAACATTTTATAAAAATTTTCCCTCAGGTTCTGCGACTGTGTAAATTTACTATACATTCTTTTAAATAAATAAAATGGCTGTAAAAGCCAACAATAGTAGCTATTTCTTTTCCAAACAGCTCAGCTCTGTATTTGTAACAGGAAATAAATTCTTCTGTGTTAGCAAAAGTGTCTGGAATCACAGTTTGATTTCAGCACACGTCTTTCTCTGCCTTGCCTTTTTTTTTCCTTTGAAGTAGCTAAAGACAAGTTCACATGTACAGGTAGTCCTCGACTTTACGACCATTCATTTAACAACTATTCAAAGTTACAACAGTGCTGAAAAAAGGTGATTTATGACTGGCCTGTTCACTTATGGTCATTGCAGCATCCCCGTGGTCATGTGATCAAAATTGGGGGGTTGGCAACCAGCAGGGGTGAAATGCTCCTGGTTAGGACCGGATCACCCGATCCGGTAGCGATGGAGGTGGGTGGTTCAGAGAACCGGGAGCAAAAATCCCTGCCCTCCCCCCATGCCCAGCTGAGCCGCACAATCATCAGAGGCTTTTTTTTTTACTTTTAAAAGCATTTTTTCTACAACCTCTTCGGCTGAAAAAATGCTTTTAAAAGTTAAAAAAAAAAAGCCTCTGATGATCGCGCGGCTCAGCTGGGATCGTCAAAGACTTTTAAAAGAAAAAAAACCTTTTTTTCTTTTAAATGCCTCTGACGATCCCAGCTGAGTTGCCTGATCGGCAGAGGCTTTTTTAAAAAGCCTCTGCCGATCAGGCAACTCAGCTGGGATCGTCAGAGCCTTTTGAAAGCATTTTTTACAACCTCTTCGCCAAAGAGGTTGTAGAAAAAATGGTTTTAAAAGTAAAAAAAAAAAAAAAAGGCCACGCCCACCCAGTCACAAGCCATGCCCACAGAACCAGTAGTAACAAATTTTAGATTTCACCACTGGCAACCAGCATGTATTTAGCATGGTTACAGCATCCCATGATAACATGATTGCCATTTGTGATCTCCCCAAGGGGCTTCCGAAAATAAAACTGAATGAGGAAGGGCAAACTCACTTAATGTCCATGTGATTCATTTAACGAGCACAGCAGAAAAAATCATAAAATTGAACATGACTCAAGCAACTCACAATCACTTAGCAATGGAAATTCCAGTCCCAATTGTGGTTTGTAAGTCAAGGAGTATCTGTGATTAAAAGTAACTAGGCTTTCTTGGTCCACCTTCCAACAGAGGTGGGTGAGAGGAAGGTTAAACCTGAAGATGGAAATCAGATTAACTAGTTCTTTCCACTTCTACCCAAGCGGCAAGTTGATTTTAATTCATTAATCTATACTGCTAAATGGAAACAAAAGTCTCCTTCAGCAATTCAGCAGCTTATTGTCAGACTCGAAAGACCAGGACCACAAGTGAAATTCCAATTAAACTGATTTATTATTGTCCATGCCTATGCACAGGAATCTATTCAACCGTTAGCTCTATTTGGCTGCTAGATAAAGGTCAACAGAATTCAAGAAGGGTTAGTCTGTTTGTTGCTACATACTGACTGTAGGCTGATTCTGTTCTGTCCCCAACCCCACGCACACACACCAACAGACGTTCAGGAGTTAAAGACCAAACCAGCCGGCAAAATCCTTTTCCTTATGATAACGGAACTTGGCAATAACCTAGTGGCTGCCTGCCAAGAGTTTATTATTTACAAAGAGGAGAGATAACTTCTCCCCACTTCTGATACATCAAAGGAAAGCAGATCAATAATTACGGAATTAAATCAAGTCCAGAGATACTCCAGCAAAGTCTTAAAGCAAAAGTCCGGCAATGCAGAATGGCGTGGAAGCTTTCAGCTTTGTTCATCACAAGGTTTGACTGGCTACCACACTCCCTTTTATATCCTGTGGGGTGTGGTCCAGTGACTCAGCCTAATCTCGGGCACGCCCTTTCTTCTGTTGTGCGCGCTTATCTCTGCGACGCTGGTGTTGGTCCAGCCAAGACTCATTACCCTCATCACTGTCCATCTATGGCTGCATGGACGTGCTTGGCCCCAGCCCTATCTCTTGCCCTTCGGCGGACACCAAAGGCATTGCCAGAGAGGAGGGTCCTGGAGAGGGAGGCCTTGCCAACTCCTCCCCTTCACTCTCGGAGTCCTTTCCTGACAATGACACAGGCTCCGGTAAGGGAGCCACAACAGATTCCTCTTCCAGTTGTGAACACACACCTTCCCCTATACTTCCACTCACTCAATCGACAGTTGGAAAAAGTCTCCCATTAGTGCTATCAAAGACTTTTTAAAAAAAAATACGTCAAAGCTCTTTTCTGCAGCAACAATTCCCCCTCAAAAATTGCTTCTAGGTTATGAAATGGAACTACCCTGTTCATCTTGTATACTCCCATTAAATCCATTCATTAAATATGAATCCTTAGGCAGCTGGAATGATGCTGTCTCACAAGAGTTCTAGCAACAGACTAAAGGTACCTCCCCATTTGCAGAAGTTTATTTAAAAATTGATAAATCTTTAAAGAAGTGGTCTTCAAAACTGCCTAAGAATGACTGAGCAAACAGCTAGTCCTCGACTTCCAATCATCCGTTTAGTGATCCTTAAAAGTTACAACAGCACAACCAGCTCTTGCATTTACAACTATCACAGCATCTGCACAAAATTTGGGTGCTTGGCAACCAGCATATCTTTACCAAAGTTGTAGCATCCCAGGTGATTGCTATTTGCAATCTTCTCATCCTGCTTCCAACAAGCAGTCATTGAGGAAGCCAGATCTGCTTAATGATCGCATGATTCACTTGACAATTGCAGTGATTTGTTTAAAGATCATGGAAAAAGTCATAACGTTGGGCGAGACTCACTTAACAACCATCTTGTTTAGCAACAGAAATTCTGGTCCCAATGGTGGTTGTAACGCAAGGACTACCTATACTCCACAGACAAGGAATGTTGAAACCAGCAAGAGAAACAGATAGAAAAAAGGAGGATGGAATGGAATATCTTAGTGAAGCAATGGATGTAAAACACATCTATGGAGATTCTCAGTCATCCAGGTCATGGATGTCTCAAAGGTGCTTTTTCAAATTTTCTGACAGTGAGAACAGCCAATAGAACAGCTTGCTTTCAGAAGTTGTAGGTGCTTCATCATTGGAAGCTTTCAAGAAGAGACTGGACACCCATGTCAGAAATGATATACAGTCTCCTGCTTGAGCAGCGGGTTGGACTAGATCAGTGGTGGATTGCTACCGGTTCTTCCCGGTTCTTGCGAACCAGTAGTGGAAATTTTGAGTAGTTCGAAGAACTGGTAAATATCACCTCTGCCTGGCCCCATCCCCAATCTATTCGCTGCCTCCCGAGTCCCAGCTGATCGTCTAGAAGGAAAAAATCAGGGCTCACTTGACAAAGAAGAGAAAGAAAAAAAAACAAGACACCTTAGCTTTAAATTGAGAAGCCAAGAAGCCTCCCAACTGATCGGCTAGAACCGATCTGCTCCTTGTAAACCGCTCGGTGATGGTAGATTGGCAATTGAGGCCAAGCTGCCTGAAAGTAGTTTCTGATGCTCTCGGTGGTGGCAGAGCGGCAAAAAACTGTTTAAACTCTTGCCGCAGCGCTTCAAAGGGCCGCCCTACAGCTGACCAGCAGTAAAAGGCAGTGTGGTGATAGACCAGTGCGCTCCAAAAACAAATGGTTAGACCAATACGGTTCTGCAAGCATTTAAAAGCCTGGTAGACCAATACCTCTGCTAAATCCCAAATAATTGTTTGTCACATGACCATCAAACCACGCCCACAAAATAAACCGCACCCACAGAACCAGTAGTAAAAAAATTTACAACCCACCCCTGGACTAGATGACTAGGTCTCTTCCAACTCTGTTATTCTATTCAATTCGATTCAATTCAATTCAATTCTAATGGAACATTGTTTTTTTCTTTGAGGAAGATGTTTCGCTTCTCATCCAAGAAGCTTCTTAAATCAGAAGTCAAATGTCTTGGATGTGATGAGAAGCAAAATGCCTTCCTCGGGGAAAAAAACATAGTCCAGTCGCCTTTTGAAAAAAGTACTTTTGTGGTATAAAACACCTTATATCTTGATCCGTTCTATGAATTTGCCTTAATGCCCGACAGAGACAATCTTTACTGTCCTTCACAGGAAGATTCCATTGCCATAATGGATTGAAGGGCCTTCATCAAATTCACTTTTTATTTTAAAAAAAAATGGACTTGGGACACAAGTTCAACTGAGGGAGCAATCCCATAATAACCCCTCTCACGCTCCTTCCCTAGTTTTCATTAGCGGCACCATTGAAGACCAAATCGGAATGTCTTAGAGCATTTTATTTACAAATTAACAAGCCATGCATAAAGAGGCGTGCAAACATTGCAGTTTCTCCATATTGTTCTTGAAAAGAGCTAAGCTTACCCTGCCCCTCCCATCATAAACACTTAGCTGCCACATTCAGACAGCTCTCTTTTTCACTAGCTGTATTTAAATTACTAACAGTTTCTCTCTAGCCTTTAATTCCTCCAAATCTGTTCAGCACCCAACAACCAACAGCTATTATTGTTACTGAAACACGCTTTCTAACCGAAGCCTAGAAATGGGATTTCTTTCTATTGAACCCATGAAAAGGGTGGCTTTGTTCCAATTAATGTATAAGAATGTATAATGTATAAATGTATAAGAAATAAAATGTGTAAGAAATAAATTCCTAAGGGGTCTTTAAGGGGCGTGCATAAGCACATCAGCGTGCCTTCCATCTCTGTCCTACTGTCCCCATTTATTTGTACCCATTTCCTGTGTTCATATCCATCTTTATACTTACTCCTGTTATCTCGTACACGTTTGACAAACTAAATAAATGAATAATAAATAAATAAATATGAACAGGTAACATAAACATTTCCTTACCCTGTTCCTTATTTCCGAGTCTTTTGACCGGCCTCTATCTTCCCCACACCCACCATAGAGTCACAAACATTCCTGAAATTGTTGTTCTAGAATGAAAAGAGAATTGTAGTGCATGGATTGTCAGAAAGGCTGAGGGCAAAAATACCATCCTGACACATTATTTATCATTGCAAAGGGTCTCTCAAGAGTATTCTTTCCTGCCTCTCTGCCCACTCCTTGTCAGAATCTTTCTACCAACTCAAGTCTAAATACACCATGGCGAGCTCATCCCATTGCATTACGATCAAAGAGTGACTTACAGGTAGGTGTCACCCTGCCACATAGAGAGAGGCGACGACCCAGCCTTCGTATTTAACTGCCTGTCTCTCCTCTTCCATAATCATTCATGTAAGTATACATAATTCAAGAAGCATTGCGCCAACTTGAAAAGCATCCTTTGATGGATCAGAATGCGGGATGGGCAAAATCCTCATTAGATGTCAAAGACGACAGTCCTTCCGTTGGTTCTGCGTAAATTTTGTTTGTTTGTTTTATGGGTTTAAATGTTTTTATTATAAGTAATAGTGACAGTTTTGTGTATTTATAGATTTAGGGGTTGGGTTTTTTAGCTTTGATGTACATTGCCCGTAGTCACTTAAATTAAATAAATTTAGATAGATAGATAGATAGATAGATAGATAGATAGATAGATAGATAGATAGATAGATAGGGAAGGGAAGGGAAGGGAAGGGAAGGGAAGGGAAGGGAAGGGAAGGGAAGGGAAGGAGGGAGAGCGGGAGGGAGGGAGAGAGGGAGGTTCCTATCTCAGAATGGTGAGGGCAAGACTTCACTCCTTGCCTGAAAGCAGAAGAGAGGGAAGGACAAAACAACTATTTTCAGGATCAGAGATGCAAGCACCCTGGGACAGAGATCATAAACCATCTCAGTACTATTTCAGCTGCTGATGCAAATTGAAAATCATGGATCTACAAATCTCCCTCAATCATCTTACTCCTTATTTCTACAGGAATAAAGTCACATATACAGTGAGTTGAATGTGGAAATTATCATGCCCTGCAAATAACCATATAAACCTCTCTAAAGGAGGGGGGAGGGAGTATTATTTTTCTGAGCACTTTTTTGAGACCTGGAAAGATTATCTTGTCTATTGCCTTGTTAAGCAGAAGAAACACAAGAAGGAAAAACAGGAGGGAACAGAAACTGAGCATCTCTTGGTACTCCTGGATCAGACTTATAGGAGGCCCTGATAACAGTCTGTTTCCTTTAAGTCTGAATCTGGCTTTCCCCATTAACTTTGTTTGTTGGAAACCAGCTAGGATGGTCGCAGATAGTCATCACCTGAACCTGGGATGCTGCAAGCATAATAAATACTGTACAGTGATGGCTGTCAAGAATTGTGATCATGTGAGCGTGGGGACACGGCAACAGTCATAACAGCGGGGACTAGTCATAAATCACTTTATTCAGGGCTGTTATAAGTTTGAATGGTTCTAAACAAACGGTCATAAATCAAGGATTATCTTTATGTTTATATACACTTGTCAGTTCTCAGTCCAAAACAAGCCCAGAGTCTGAAGAAAAAGCTAATATAGTAGAAATTCAATCAAAAACTTCTGATTAAAAATAAATGCCTATAAAAAAAGGAGATATGCTGCTTATAAAATTAATGGATCCCCCATCTGCATCCTCCTGGCACGCATATAAACCACTTTCTTGCACTGAAGCATGCAAGTACATAGAGCAGGGGTGAGGAACTATGGCCCCTTTATGACTTGTGGACTTCAATTCCCAGAATTCCTGAGGATGGCTTGCTCAGGAATTCTGGGAGTTGAAGTCCACAGGTCATAAAAGGGCCACAGTTCCCCACCCCTGACATAGAGGGAAAAGCAAGAACATAACGGGTGGTGATGAGATGAAATGAGGAAAATAGATGAGAGGAGAGAGGAACCTTCTTAAAGAAATGCTAAAAGAATTATACACCAGGGATTTTTAATAATTATAGCTTTGTATTTTATAAGGAATGTATTTAAAATGTTTCTATTTAATTGTTGTACGCTATCCAGAGCCACTTTTTGTGAGATAGGAGGCTATTCTAATTTGAAAAATAAACAAACTAGACCCTAAAAGGAAGGGCATTTAGAAAGAGACTAATACCCAAGACAACAACCATGGTCACTGAGTGGGGCTCCGCCCAGTTTTCCTGTGCTTAGTGATGCATGTTAAAATGACTTCAATCACAGTGTCATTTTCACCATCTTTTCTTTCTTTCTTTCTTTCTTTCTTTCTTTCTTTCTTTCTTTCTTTCTTTCTTTCTTTCTTTCTTTTTTTGACATCTTCACTCTCTATGGATGTCCTTGCAAACTATCCTAAATTTCAAAGGTAACCACAGATCTTAGGAACAATGTCTGCAATTATTGGAACCTCTTGCTCCTTCATTTTCAACCCCTTCTCCTATTCTTATCAGCTAACGTAAAGCGATACCCTCAATCTGCAGGTAATGGCTTAGGCCCAGGGTATTTGGCGGACCATCTGCGGCCAGCGACAGCTCCCCATCGCCCGGTACGTTCTTACAGGGAGGGCCTCCTTGCCGTGCCGTCGGCCAGACAATGTCGGCTGGCGACCCTAGGGAGCGGGCCTTCTCTGTGGGCGCACCTACCCTGTGGAATCAGCTCCCCCTGGAGCTCCGGGTGGCCCCTAACCTTCGCTCTTTCTACCGTGACCTTAAAACATTGTTCTTTCGCCTGACTGGTTTGGACTGAAGGGGTTTTAAAGGGGATTTTAATGGTCTTTTTATAATCTTATTGGGTATTTTTAACATTGATTTTGCTTGTTTTTATTGTTGTGAGCCACCCTGAGTCCTTCGGAGATAGGGCGGCATACAAGTTTAAATAATAAATAAATAAATAAATAAATTTATTCAGAATAGGGGGAAATTACATATTTAAGTTATAGCACTTTGTCTTGCAGCAGTACATATAAATTAGCATTTGCAAATTTTGTGCACCTCCTTGCTCTTCTTTTTCCCCTAGCAGTGCATTTGTTTTTCTGATTATTCTATATGTGCGACTGCTGTATGTGTACCAAAAGAGCATGTCAGAAATCACAGTATTATTATTTTTTTCTCTTTGTGCATTCATTTGATCAGATTTTTAGGAGCATCTCTTCCACTTTTTTCAGATTTATGAAGAATACGTACCCTTTTTGTCTATTTTTAAGTAGTAATTAACAGCATCGAAGAAGTAATCTATCATTTGTGATTGCAAAACTTCCAATATTCCAATTAAAGAATGTCAGATCCAGAACATCTCTAGCATCAAGAATAAGATGGCAAACATTAAGCTTGCCCACCTAGCTGAAGAGATGTAAGTGGTCTGCAACCTCCTAGAAATCTTTATGTCAGGGTTCCAAGAACATCCCCAACGAAAGAAGACTCTGAGGCCTCAAAATTCCATTTTACTGAAGATGTCATATTGGCACATCTGGGAAAACCCAAATCTGAAAGCTTCCAGGTTTTTCCCACCCAAAAGAAAAAGCAAATCCCTGCCCAGCACCCACATGTCTGTCACATGATCCAATCAGGCACCATCCAAAACTGGAGATACTTCCCAGTCACCTCATCGCAGCTGAAGGATACTGTGGCCTTGACTCTCTGAGAAAAGAATGTTATTTTGACTATGTATCACCTATACTCTATTCAATCCCCCCTCCTATTTTCCCACAGTAGAAAATGTGGCAGGCCTGAAGGCCCAACTGTAAAAGATGGCTTCCAGGTCTGACAGGCTGCCCCCCTTCATCAGAAGAGCAGGTCCTGGAACGAGAGTAATATTGGATGTTAAAATCATTCCCTGGGTGACCCTTTGGCTTATCAGGATAATTTGTCATGGAATTGCTTAACCAGTCTATCTGCCTTCACATTCCAATTCTTAACCCAGGTAGCTTCAGACAAAGGGTATCCTTTCCAATGAACTAAATATTGCAATTGACATCTATAAATCTATAGAATCTAAAATTTTACAGGTAGTACTTGACTTACAACCATTAATTTAGCAACAAAAGGTTTCAACGGCACTGAAAAAAAGGTGATTCATGATCAGTCCTCGCACTTATGATTGTCGCAGCATTCCCATAGTCATGGGATCAAAATACAGACACTTGGCAATTGGCATGTATTTACAATGGTTGCAGCATTTAAGGGTCATATGATTGCCATTTGCAACCTTCCCAGCCAGCTTCTGACAAGCAAAATCACCGGGAGAAGCTGGATTTGCTTAAGAACTGCAGTGATTCACTTAACAACTGTGGCAAAAAGGTTGTAAAGCTAGGCACAACCCACTTAACAACTGCCTTGTTTAGCAATGGAAATTCTGGTCCTAACTGTGGTTCAGTGGTGGGTTGCCCCCGGTTTGCACCGGTTCTATAGAACTGGTAGTAAAACTGGCAGGAGGCTCCACGCACCGACCCTGACGTCATCAGAACGCTTCTGCGCATGCACAGAAGAATGTGTGCGCTTGCTTTGCTCGCGTGCGCAGCCCCATTGCGAACCAGTAGTAAAGGTAAGTAGAACCCACCCCTGCTGTGGTTGTAAGTCAAGGACTACCTGAACATGTTACAAGAGATTTCAAAAAAACCCAAACAAACAAAACAGCCTTGTATTTCAAATCCTAATCATTATTCGTCTCCAAAATTGTCTGTTACCCAAAAAAGCCAACAAATCATATCTTTAGGTGTTAAGAACATAGAACATAGAGTATGTTTTATAAGAGATCTCACAAAACAGTAGCCCAAAATTTGCACCAGACTCTCTGCTAATGAACACAAATAACCTGCAAGAGATTCTTACAAAAAGAATGAAAGATTAAATATTCCCTTGCCCCCTTTTTGTATGACAAAATCTGAAAAGATGATTTTGTGGAGGGATAATAAAATTCTTGGATAGTTTAAGCCATTGCAAGCCAACTAACAAATATATGTTTTAAAAGTATTCATTGACGTTGCTTTTTAAATGTTTTTAATCATCCTGAGTATAACTATAGTTTATGTCCTCATATGCAAAGTTGCTCCTATTTTGAGATATTCCTTGAAAGATCTATTCCAGAGCCATAAAATGCAAATTTGTTCTCAGCTTTTAGCCACTAATTCCATTCAGCTTCCCACAGGCAGAGAAATCAACCATCCCTATTTCCAGTTCCTGTCAATAATAAATACTGCTTCTTTATTTAGCTTTTCCATTTTTATCCCTCTCTTCCTTCAAGGAAATTCTCTTTAAATTCTCTGTTCTTGAATTTTTCTCACAAAAACTGCACAAGCTTAGATGTAGAGAAACAGAAAATCAGCCAGTGAACTTGGTAGCCAAAAGAGCTTGAAGCAAAGTAATCCCAATTTTAATCTAACATACTTAGTGCTCCATCAAATGGAGTCTCCGTTTTGACCGTGTTTGCTTTTGGGGCAGTGCTTTGTTAAACCTTCATTAATGGCTAGGACAGCTATTCTTAGTTTCTCCAAAACTATTCACCAATTCTTATATTGATAAGGTAATTTGATAAGAGTAAGAGGTTAATAGAAAAAAGAGACAATAGGCTGACTAAAAGGACTACAAAGACAGTAGGCTGACTAAAAGGATGAACTCTTTTAACAGATTCTTTCATGAGCAACCAACAGTAGAGAAAGTTAAGTTACTTACGGTGTGGCAAATAGAAGGTTAACAAAGTCTAACTTCTTGAGTTTATGGTCCATCCTTCATCAACACATTCACTACTTACCTGGGTTGAATTCCTGATCTCTTATAGATCTCACATAGCAAACAATGTGATTAAAAATTGTGATTAGGTTATTGTTCTTGAAGTTCAGTTGTCTCTCTCTGAATAATGCAATATAAGCTAACAGGAAAAATGCATTTTCTTTTTCTATTTTTTATCCAAAGAACAATATATTATTTGGATTTTAACTAAATGAGGGATGCCACTGTATGACCTATTTCATACATCATGCAATTCTTGGTTTGTCGAATAAACCATTATTTGATAATATACCAAGCTATAAACATGCTTTACCACAGGCCTGTCAAACTCCCAGCCCGCAGGCCGGATGCGTCACATGCAGGCCACGCCCAGGCCCGGTTTAGCGAAGGGGGGGAAAGTCCCGATACATCATGTGATGCCAACATGATGATACGAGTTTGACACCCCAGCTTTACCACAATTGAGGCTAGTACCACAATAATCTAAGCCATGACGTTATTAATTTAGCCTTGGCTATTTGGCTTGATATACTTCAGAGGTGGGTTTTAGCAGGTTCTGAACAGTTCTGGAAAACTAGTAGCAGAAATTTTGAATAGTTCAGAGAACCGGTAGTAAAAATTCTGACTGGCCCCGCCCCATCTATTCTCTGCCTCCTGAGTTCCAGCTGATCAGGAGGAAATGGGGATTTTGCAGTAACCTTTCCCTGGATTGGGGAGGGAATGGAGATTTTACAATATCCTTCTCATGCCACGCCCACCAAACCACACCCATAGAACCGGTAGTAAATTTTTTTGAAACCCACCACTGGTATACTTACTTATAGCTTGTAAGGAAGAATTGATGCTTTAAACGTCAATGGAAACACGATTTCTTGGTAGCCCTCAGGCTCCCTCTTTTACTTGATTTTGTTTAAAATATAACCTTAAATAGGGCAGAATTAGGGGGTGTCATTCTGTGACCCTGAGATCAAGTCCTGCTTCTTTTTATGCACTTCGCACATTTGACAAATGTGAAAATGGATCTGATTTCAGTCACACAGTTATGATCACCATCTTGCCCTTTTTCACACCCATGGATGCCCCTAAATAGGAGGATGATATGCTGCAAATAATGGACCAACCTCTGGATTATATTTATTTGCAGCATTGGTGTTGTGTCCAATAGGAAAAAAGCGAATCCTGGGGATCTCTTTACTTTCCAGTAAATAGGTGATCTACCATAAATAACCACTTTGTGAATAAGCTACCAACTTTGGTGGTTGCTTTGGCATATCCACCAGGGGCGGGTTTCAAAACCCATCACTTCCGGTTTGCATGTGGGCGTGCATGCACGCTCATGCATGATGCTTCTGCCCATGCACCGAAGCGTCCGGGCAGGTGGACGAAGCCTCCCGCCACTGCTACCGGTTCGCCCGATCTTCCAAACCGGTAGCAACCCACCACTGATATCCACCATGGTAGCCATTTTGTTGACCCTGAAAATTTCCCAGGGCAACCATTTTGAACAATATGCTCTCAAAATTCCAAATAGACCTTTTCCTGGTTTAAAGTAAGGTGACCAGATTTTAACATTGGTAAAGCAGGACACCCACCATTTTGTGGGCATGGCTTGGAGGTCATGTGACTTGGTGGGCGTGGCTAGCTGGTCATGTGACCAGGTGGCCATGGCTATGTGTATAGAAAAAAGTCTTTTCTGACAGGTCCTCGCACTTTTGACTGGTCCTCACACTTATGACCATCCTCACATTTATGCCCGTGCAGCATTCTTAACAACCATGTCACTCATTTCACAACTGCTTCTCTTCACCATGGTGACAAGATAGGGCAAAAACGTAAAATGTGAGGACAGTCGTAAGTTCGAGGACTGGTCAAAAGTACGAGGAGCAGTCAAAAATAACTTTTTCCGCCCTCTGAGTAGTCCATATGCACAAAAGGACTACCCAGAGGGCTGAAGAAAGTGATTTCTGACAGGTCCTCGCACTTTTGACCGGTCTTCGCACTTATGACTGGTCATCATTTATGCCCATTGTAGCATTCTTAACAACCGTGTCACTCATTTCACAACTGCTTCTCTTCACCATGGTGACAAGATAGGGCAAAAACATAAAATATGAGGACAGTCGTAAGTTCAAGGACTGGTCAAAAGTGCGAGGACCAGTCAAAAATAACTTTTTCAGCCCTCTGAGTAGTCCATATGCATAAAAGGATACAGCAATAGAGAGGGATGAAGGAAGGGAAGGGAAATTAGAGTAGGAGTGAGGGTAAGAGAGGGAGGAAGAGAGGAGGAGAAGGAGAAAGGAAGATGAAGTAGGGAGGAGAAGAAGAGGGAGGGAAGAGAAAGTAAGAAGGAAAGAAAAGAGAGAGGTGGTAGGTTTGAGGAGAAAGATTGCTGTACAAAAAAAAAGATGAAAGGGAAGAAAGCCAACCCCAAACAAATATAAAGATATTAAGATAAAGAATGAATTGTTAAACTTTAAAGAATAAAAGAGAACAAATATGAATAGATAGCAATAATTAGAAACACACATACAAACATACAATGTATTTTCTTTGAACAGAGTATTTGGCCGGTTCACAAATTTAAACAGTGTTTAGTCATTTCAATTAAATTTACAATTTCTATATTTCCTTTTTGCCATATTTATTCCTCATCTATTTTTTAAAAAAACCAATATTACCGTTCATCCTCATCTCTAATCTTAATCAAATTCAATTTTTCCCTTCTATTCTATATTATACCCCTTCCCATTGTCATCTATTTTTATATCCATCCTCACATTGGTTAATTATGTAATTATGTAATACAGTTGTTTAATACAAATTCAACATTTTAATATAAATCAATTAGTTATATAACTATCTTTTTTGTATATTAATCAATATGCACATGAATATTCCAATTATTTCCATGCAATCCAATTTCTTACAAATCAATTAATTATATTTACCAATAATAATAAACCAAATAATTTCTCCCATATATTCCTCCAAACCACAACTTAACCATTTCTGCTTTCAACACAATATACAATTAATAGTATCTCAATTATTACAATACCCTAGTTAAATAGAGCTTTTTTTCTTTTGTGTTTTAAAATCTTGAACTCTCCTCTTTTGCCCTAAATTTCTCATCGTTTGCAGTTTTGCACCTACCTTTTTTGGTGAGGAAAAAGAAAAAGAAATCTCTCTCTGCCTCATGTTGCCATGTTGCAGCAGACCCTGCTTTACTTTCAATTTCGCTTTTTCAGCATAGTTAGGGGGAAAAAATCTCCAGCACTCCGCAGCTAGCAACTACAGAGCCCTGAGCAAAACAGCTGAGAGCAAATCAGCTGAGAGTCGAGAAGCCAATCTAATCAACTTGTGCTAATTAACCTATGCTGAAGTTTTAAGGGGCTGTTTTTTCTATTTTTGCAGGCATCGGTCTACTCATTTGTTTTCTTTTAATACTGATCAGTTGTAGGGCGGCCCTTTGAAGCCCCGCGGCAAGAGTTTAAACAGTTTTTTTCCCTCTAGCCATCAGCTGGGACTCAGGAGGCAGCCGGGAGTAACTCACCACTGCGCCGTTCCCTAGCTTGTTGTGCATTCTTTCCAAAAATCGGGACTTTTTTAAAACGCCGCGGGACACGGGACAAATTGTTCAAAAGCGGGACTGTCCCGCCAAAAGTGGGAAGTCTTAGTAAAGTGTTATGCCATACAACCAATTGTGGCTTCCCTGATCGATCATATAAAATAAACTGGCTTGGATTGATAAAAACCTAGCAAGTAAATCAACTGACAAATGAAAATAGATAATAGAAGACAGTACTTAGAATGATGCTTTCAGCAAAGTGTGATAGGCACTGGTGGTAATTTTTGCTGTGACAAGGATTATGTATCACTTCATCAGTTAAAACATGTTGCCTCACACAGTACACAAATCAGTGGAAGAAAATTCAGATCCATCTGCTTCCAGAGAACTTGGAAAAGTTCCTATAAAGTTTTCCTCACAGTCAAATCTATAATTCTAATACGTAATGAGTACCCTGCCTTGTAAAAGGTTTGTCCCTTCCGCTTTAAAAAAAATAATAAAGGTTAATCCTTGTGTTCATATTAAACATATAATTGTGAATTTAAACTGCTAGCGCTTTCTCAGTGTGTTCCCAAGATTTTGATAATTATTGTCATATAAAACAGTTGGCAGTGGCTAGAACACAGAAGGCCTTTAATCTTCAGAAAATTTTATGAGCATGACATAGTCACACTATCCTCACAACACCTCAAAGTAATGGGCAAAGGCTTATGCTCTCAGGACTTTGAGAAATAAACAGAAACACAGGAACACAGTGTCTGTCTTGTCTCTACAGGACAGACAATACCTATAAATTGGCATAGTCATTGTGAGATGAAAGCAGCAAGGACAAAGTAAAGTTTATTTATACGAATCCCCAGAATTTCATCCTTTTGCTTCTTTTAAAAAGCCAGGTTGGTAATCCATATATGATACACTTTGAATAAGAGGGACATCCCGGAGTGCTTCTATATGAGATTTCTGGATTGTAAATTACCACATCACAGTTAACTTGGGGACTTGCCAATGTTGTCCTTGCTGTCTTCTTTAAATGAGGATGAAAATATTTAATGTCACTCAAAACAAATTTTATGGCTGACCAAGGAAGCAACAATGTTAACCCAGAATGCAAACCATTCTTGATATGGCATTTTAATTTCTTCAAATATATTTTTCTATAATACACATACATACCTCATATAACACACAAATATACCTCATCTGCAGCCTGGAGCTGCTAATGCCAAAATTCAAACCCACAGAATCTCGGTTTTCCAATTCATGTTATACACACATGTTGCCCATGATGATATGATCTGAGTTACCTTGATTTTTCCCTTGAAGTCAAAGCTGTCTGCAAACAGCAGCTAAGAAACAGGACAGAAAAGATAGCAGTGACACTCATTATGCTAACTATCAAATTGGGGGCTATATGATAGGATTAGTTTAATGCTCGATTATGGGGAAAACACGGAGAATCTCTTGATTGCAGTGCTTTAGATGTGTAATAAATAAATATTATGCAATTGCTACCAATAACCTTTTTAGTGGCCTGGTTAAGTATGTTATATCCATCCAGCCTTTATTGTTTAGGTTACCCTGGCTTGTGGGCATTTACAGAGGCATCTGACTGATAAATGAGATGAGCACCGAATCAGAGATTGTCTATAGACAGTATGCTTATTCAGAGTTAATTGAGAAAGTTTTTCTCAATTAACAAAATGTTTGGAATTCAGGAAACATACTGAACCATGATTAGTGAATTGGCTGGGTTTGTACCCTGGAAACACAGATATGAAAATTTGCAGTGATTAATAGGCTGATTTATGCAGAATTTCTTGTTCCATATAAGGAACAGAGAGATTAGTTGAAAGCTGTCTGTCCAGTGAAGATTTATAGTCACTGAGAACCTATTATTATATATAACTAATGCTTTATCTACCTATTCTTAGAATAGTTCCACACTAGTTACCTATAAGAGTTTATAGCAGTGTTTTTCAACCTTAGCAACTTTAAATATGTGGATTTCAACTCCCAGAATTCCCCAATCAGCATGGCTGTCTGGGGAATTCTGGAGTTCAAGGCCACACATCTTAAAGTTGCTGAGATTGAGATACATTGGCTTACAGCCATCATCGAGTCTATATAATCCCTCATTATTGTTGTTATTTTGGCACAATGATGATAGAACATGCTCTAAAACCCAGCAGAAAAAAATTATATTACACTCCAGAGACATTTCATCTATCAAAGCCAACTCAGTCTTGCCTCCAGGAGTAGTGAAAAAAAAAGTATCGTTTTCTCAAAATTTTAAAGAATGCTATTGGAATTAAGGGCAAACTTCCTAACAGTGAGGACAATTAACCAGTGGAACAGCTTGCCTGCAGAAATTGTGGGCACTCGATCACTGGATGTTTTTAAGAAGAGTCTAGACCAGAGCTATCAAACTCCTGGCCCGCGGGCCAGATGCATCACGCGCTGGCCACGTTCATGCCCGGTTTGGCGAAGGAGAAAAAAGTCCCAATACGTCACATGACGCCACCATGACAACTTGAGTTTGACACCCCTGGTCTAGACAGTCACTTATTTAAAATGGTATAGGTCAGTGATGGCTAACCTTTTTGCCGTCATGTGCCAAAAGCGTGGGTAGTGGGGGGGAGGATTGTGCGCGCGCGTGCCCACACCTATAATTCAAACTACCCCATCCCCCCACACATGTGCATGTGACCCCCCGCTCCCCCCTGCCACTTTTGGCATGCGATGGCACGGTGGGCCCGGTAGGCCCATTTTTTTTGCCCTCCCCAGGCTCCAGAGCCTTTCTAGGAGCCTGGGGAGGGCGAAAACAGCCTTCTTTACTCCCCCGGAGGCCCTCTGGAGGCCCGGAAGCAGCCCGTTTCCCGACTTCCGGTGGGCCCAGAAGGCCCAAAAATCAGTTGGCCAGTGCGCACATATGTGCTGGACTGAGGTAAGGCAACGCTCGCGTGCCCACAGATATGGCTCCATGTGCCACCTGTGTCACCCGTGCCATAGGTTCGCCATCACGGGTATAGGTTCTCCTGCTTGAGCAGGGAGCTGGACTAGAAGACCTCCAAGGTCCCTTCCAGTTCATTCTATTCTATTCTATTCTATCCTATCTCAATGTTTTTTCCCCGCAAGATAAAATTCCTACTCCAGTTCTTTTCAGGTTTTCTCATAGCTCTTCTTTCCCAACCCCTTCACCATCTTTGTGAATACAGAATAGAGAATAATGGAATTGGAAGGGACCCTGAGATCTTTTAGTCCAACCTCCTGCTCAAGCAGGAGACCTGATACAATTCTGGACAAAGACTGTCCAGTCTCTTCTTAAAAACTTCCGGTGATGGAGCACTTCTAGAGGCAAGGAGTTCCGCTGAGTAATTGTTCTCACTGACAGGAAATTTCTCCTTAATTCTAGGTTACATCTCTCTTTGATAAGCTTCCGAATTTTACTTCTTGCCCTGCCATTTTCCAAGTGCTTTGGAGAATAGGCCTCTAGGGTTTGGTGAAATCTGGCACTGATTGATCATGTGCTATCAAATCAGACCAGACCATTGTCAGCACTTAATGTTTGCACAGGTTTTTCCCTAGCTCCTCTGTCCCCAACCTTCTATTGTCATATTCATTACTGTTGTAATAGTCCATCCGCCTTTCTTTTGGTGAGCCTCTTCTTCTCATCCCTTCCATCTTTCCCAGCATTATAAGTTTCTCCGGAGAGCTATCTCTTTGTATAATGTCTCCAACATATAATAATTTAAACCTGGTCATTTGTGCCTCGAAATCTCTGGGCTGATTTGTTTGATGAGCCATTTCTTCGAAGTCGATTGTATTCTCAGGAGTGTTGTGCAAACCAATGTTGCAGAACATTAATACTCTTTCCAGCCTGCTTCTTCAAATCCTTTGTTTGCTTCTATACACCGTTACAGGGAAGGCCACAGCCTCCACAATTTCAGTCTATGTAGATATAGCATCCCGGCATCTGAATACCTGACTTTTCCAAGGCCTTCATTGCTACTCTACTAAGTACTAATATGTGACATATTTCCTCACTGCTGATTCCTTTATTGTTGATAAATTATTCTAAATGAGCATTTAATTCAATCTCATAGCTTGTCTGATGCTATCATACTACTGGATTAGAAGCCATGAACCTTGACATACAACAACTTGTTGAGGATACAAGGTGGTCCCAACAAACAGTCAAATCGCTTAGTTGATTATTCTGGTATGAGTGGTTTGAAAATTGCTTTCCCTAGCCAGCTGACAGATGGAAGCATGGTAGGCAAAACAAGCCTCATATTTGGGCAGACATTCTTATATCTATAGATAAAGGAAGAAACATTAAATGAATACATGCATTGCTTCTGAGCTTGAAATGGAGGGGTGGGAAAAATTGGATTCTCTGTAGGAAAATGTCTGTGATGTTGAGCTTTGAGTTGTCACCTCTGTGAAATGGTGCAGGGCCCATCTATTTTAATTGTCTCCAATGTATACAGAGGCAAAAGAGTCATTACTTAGTAGGGGTGTCCATGGTGGGTCAAAATAATCAAGATGGTGGCCCCATCCAAGCACAACTAAAAAAGGCAGGGCTTCGGTCACATGACTGGAACACCATCTTGATTTTTTTTAACTCCCTCTTTGCAGACATAGCTGCTGCTTAGAACAAGCCCCAGGTTTAAAATTCCCAGGTGGGAAGGAGTCAGGTACTAAGTGAAATGCCAGAAAATCTCTGTCAGTCAGCAAAGCAAAACTGAGGTAAATGGGTCAAATGCATTCCTTTTCTTAGTAATTGGGATCCCACATTCCTAAGCGTAACCATGGTTTGTTGAAAGGGCCATACAATTCTGATTTGCTCTAAAGAAATCCTAAGCCTCAATGGCAAGATTCACACATTGTTCCAAACCAAAGGTAAAGAATTTTGTGACTTATTTTTTATGGCACTTTTTATGGCACTTTGTTGAGACCTGGGCAGAAAAGGGACAGGAAGCTATTAACAACCAACCTCTCTCCCCAAGGCAGAATTCCTCACATATCAGCCTTCTTCCCAAAATTAATCCACATAATAATTCTTTAAGCAACGGTAGCAAAACAACTTTATTAGGGCCAACTGCTAATCATTTTCCTTCTGCTGCACACTCCACCCCTCTTTCTGGCATTTCTTCCTTATGTCTCATCTTCCCTTCCTTTGATCTTACCCTGCCATTGTCACTTTTTCAATTGAAGGTTTCTTACAATAGGGACTTGTGCCTAGTGTGCACATTTCAAAAGTTATGTAAAGTTATGTGCAAAGCTAAACAGCCCTTTTCAGATCTCAGACAGATTCATGATACTTCAGATTAAAGGACAAATGCTTATATTTGTTGAAAGGAATACTAGTTTCCTCACTTTTCAAGGGCATCCATAGGGGGTGTCTAAAATAAGAATGGCACATGAAACCCATATTAAAAGGGTGGGGCTTCAGTGGCACAGTAACAGCTGCCATCTTGAATTTCTCCCCCCCGCCCCCTGCAAACAGTTCTGCCACTTCTCAAAACATTTTATTTGATGTATCAAATTTAAATATAATTACCCATAAGCAAACTTCTCTGGGTAGCTTCCAGTTTTTTTAAAAAAAATATATAATTAAAATATAATAATAAAATGAACCATTAAAAAAGAAAGTTTATTTTCATAGAGATAGTTAGCAGCTGTTCAAAACGGAAAGCATGTTTAACACATTTTAAAGGTCTGTATTAATAAAAATATTTTGATCTGTTGCTCAAAGATACAGAAAAATATTTCGCTAACCTCTCTGGGGAGAATACCACAAAATGTTAAACCATAATTTGTCTTAGCTGGATGTCAAAGCCTGCCTCCTGTGTTTATTGTTAGATAGAAATCATGCTACTCAGGGAAATGGCTTGAAATTTTGGGCTTAGACAATTTAGAACTACGCCGCCTTCGGTCTGATCTAAGCGTAGTACATAAAATTATCTGCTACAATGTCCTACCTGTCAATGACTACTTCAGCTTCAACCACAACAATACACAAGCACACAATAGATATAAATTTAAGGTAAACCGCTCCAAACTCAATTGCAGAAAATACGACTTCAGCAACAGAGTGGTCAACGCCTGGAATGCACTACCTGACTTCCCCAAATCCCCACAACTTTAACCTTAGATTGTTACTGTTGACCTCACCCCATTCCTAAGAGGTCTGTAAGGGGCGTGAATAAGTGCATCAACGTGCCTACCATCCCTGTCCTAATGTCCCCATTTATTCGTATCCATTTCATGGATTCATAATCATGTTTATGATTAAGATAACAGATACCTGTTATCTTATATACATTTGACAAAATAAATAAATAAAATTAATAAAATTAATGTTTTAGTTGAGCTTTATGTGTGAACAAGCCATTGAACCAGACCACAAATCCATCCAATGATAGTTCTTGTTGGGCCTCTAAGGCTAAGCTACAGTTTAAAAAGATCAGATAGGGACATAGGAAGCTGCCTTGTAGCTGTTAGAACATTGATTCATCAAATTCAATACTTTACGTGTTTCAACTTGCCTCCTTCCAAAGGTAGAGAATGGATGGGTGGTTCCTATCTTCTCTGAAACTGTTACCCATTTTCAGTAAGTTAACATTTTATTTAGTCAGAAAAAATGGATTATGGGAAGAACATCTATGATTCACCTATGAGATTCATCTATGAGATTTAGAGATTTCTTCAGAATAAAAGAAATCTCTGAATCTCATAGATGCATCTCATTGATGTTCTTCCCATTGACTTGACCTCACCTGCTTTCCCTTTGTCTTGTCTATGTATTGCTGCTGATGTTCAAAAAATCCACGTGTGACACTTGATCCCCCCAAAAATATTGCGCACCAATCACAAAATATTGTGCTCCAGACCTAAAGACCAAAATTCTTTCCAGCCTTATTAAGAGATGCTGGAAGTGCAAATGTGGGAATGTTCATCTGTAAAGCATGTACTCTGTCAGTAGACTGTTGGTCTATTTTATAAAATGTCCTGGGTCCTGTCTATACAAAACATGAACAGTGTTATTATTGGAATACTGAGTGTTTTGCTAGTCTGAAGGTCCTAGTTCAATCTACTACAACTTGGTTTCCCCTTCAACTTCTAGAATTCTTACTAAGGACCATGCTAGCTGAGGGCTTCTACTTTCAGAAGTCCATACATCAGGAGGATGCCCAGACTGGGAAAGCCTGCTCTAAGTTTTTGAACCCAGGTAGCTAATAAAATATGAAATCTTATTTAAAAGTGAATATATGATTGAATTGACATGGTGTACTACATCATTACATTATTTGATTTGGCTTCAACTTGAACTTACAGTTGTGGCTTATAGTCTTAAGAGATAATATGTTATGCAGCAACGCCAGCTAATTGTGGTTCATGCAGTAAAGCAGAGTTGAACAAACCATGGCTCAGCACAATGTATAAACCAGGGCATATGGGTGTATTAGGGAAGTTTTATGCAAGCAGTTCTACTCAAACCAGCTTCAGAAGAATCAAACTGAATGATTTCATCGTTCAGTTGCCAGTTGACATGTTTATATCTTTGCTTATATTTAACGCTGCATCTGTCCCCTTTTCTCCCAAACCAGGGCTCTCCTTTGGAACAAACCAGGAACAAATGATCATAATACAGGTATAGAAAAGAGAGTGGGATGCACAAGTACTCAGCATCTCCTCCCTTCAAATTGGCATGTATTAATTTGCCATCCTATCCCTCTCAGGCATTTGATTTATCTTTTCTTGCAAGTTTCCACCTTCACTTTATCTCTGCTGTATTTTGCCTCAATGTTATCTGCCCCATTCTCCAATTTATCAAGGCAAAGGGAATTTGAAATGAGATGCTATCCCTCTATTTTGTAACCCTTGGCATTAAGCAAATGTTCTGAAAATATATGATCTGCCTCAGCACAAAATTGCCGCCCCACCCTGTTAAGCACAGTGATTAAAGGTAATTTTAAATACCTCATCAAACCTTATTAATTAATCAAAAAGAGAAAGCCTGCCCATTTTGGTTTTGTGGATTTTTAGATATTTTTTTGTGCGAGCACATGCAACTTAATATCTATAGAAGCCCCCCCCCCCCAAGTAATTTTAAGATTAAAATGAAATTTTACTACAATTCAAGATCTGGCAAATTTTCAAATGTTTGATGTGAATGTTCCATGAGTATAGAATAACATGAAAGCCTAGCAAAAATATTTACTTGGTTCTTATTACGGCATCAGTAAAATATCAGTTTGACCAAAAGTGTTATCAGAACAGGAGTTTATGGACAAAAAGCTTGCTTCACATACTGTGTGAGTGTCCACTTCTCAGCTTTAGAAGTAAGTCCTGATTTGTTGAACAGGTTTGATCCTAGTTGTCAGATGTGGTTTTTAAGCTTCGGTGTCAAGAAAATCCAGTGAAATGAATTGCCAAAAGACCTGTTTTGGGGCATTTGTTGGATGTCACTGTATTTCCCATAATTCACTTATTAAGCTAACCTGTGTTTTCTGTGCTTCTCTCGTTTCAACTTCTCCATTTTCTTGCTTCTTCCTTTCATTTCATTGTAAAATCTCCAGAGACAGGCATGTCTTTCTCCACGTTTTATTGTGTAAGTATTATATTCATGGATGTATCTGTAGATCGGTTTTTTGTGAAGGCAGAGACAGTTTTGAACTATCTTTCCCTGGACAGACATTTCTTACCTATCGGGGAAAAATATGATACAGCAAAGGAAACATAGAACTGGGGTTTATAGTGTTAACCTCCACAAAGCACTGCGTAAGATATGGCTTGCAGGTTCTGATTCTAGATTCTGTTTGAGATGAGGTTACAGTGTGTTCCCATTTAAACATCAGGGTTACCTGGAGGAATCGCCTTTTTCCAAGAGTTTCTACCTGTCCAACTGGATCAAGCAGAATGGGCATTGTGCGGATCCATTAACCAAAGTATGTTAGTTGGCTGGTGGCGACCAGAAGATGAGCTTTTTCCTCAGTGGCCCCTGCTCTATGAAACATCCTCCCTTCAGAGATTTGGAATCCACACTGTATCTTAGACATTAACACTATTGAGCGGGTCCAGAGGTATTTCACAAGAAGAGTACTCCACTCCTCCACTCACAATAGAATCCCTTATGCCACCAAGCTTGAAATTCTGGCTTGGACAATCTGGAACTGCACCACCTGCGGACCAATCTAAGCATAGTACACAAAATTATCTGCTACAACGTCTTACCTGTCAACGACTTCTTCAGCTTCAACCACAATAATACACAGGCAAAAAATTAAACAAACTCAAGGTAAACCGCTCCAAACTCTATTGCAGAAAATACAACTTCAGCCAGAGAGTGGTCAACGCCTGGAATGCTCTACCCGACTCTGTTGTTACAGCCTCAAACCCTCACAGCTTCAACCTCAAACTGTCTACTGAGGACCTCACCCCAATTCCTAAGAGGTCCATAAAGGGGGCGTGCAAAAGCGCACCAGCGTGCCTACCGTCCCTGTCTTACTGTCCCCATTTATCTGTACTTACTGCCTTTGTTTATGTTTATGTTTTTACCTACACCTGCTATCTTGTATATGTTTGACAAATAAATAAATTTGAATGGGCCCAACCCTGTTAGCCTTGTGTAAGGCTCTAAAAGTCTAGCTATGTTCCCATGCCTGGGATGCTGAATGTGTAAAAGGCCCTATTTCCTGGCTGTATTGTAACTGGCCAAGTATCTTATTTAATCTGGAAGTTTTTATTCTTTTAAAATGATTTTAGTATTTTTAATTTATATATATATATATATAGGTCTTTGGTTATTCGGGTCTTCTTCCACGTAAAATTGGAAGTGTCTTGGCAACGTTTCGACGAAGTCTCATTCGTCATCTTCAGGCTGGTGTTCTCGGCTTCGTGCTTCCAGGAGCAAATTGCTCCTGGAAGCAGATTGCTCCTGGAAGCACGAAGCCGAGAACACCAGCCTGAAGATGACGAATGAGACTTCGTCGAAACGTTGCCAAGACACTTCCAATTTTACGTGGGAGAAGACCCGAATAACCAAAGACCTACATACAAACACCTGCGAAAACCTGAGAAAACAAACAAATATATATATATATATATATATATATATATATATATATATATATATATATATATTTTCTTTTAATTCATAGGTTCAAATGTATAATATTTTTGTAGTCAGGGTTTTTTCCTATGTAGATCAAGTTGTTAAATGAAGTCCAAAAAGACAGAAATAGTGCTATCCCAGTCTCCCATAAGTCTCAGAACAAACAACACAAAATGTCTGACAAGCCTGAAAGTGATGATTTGAGATATCATCCCACTATGGCCATTTAACACACACACACACACACACACACACACACACACACACACACACACTTGAATTGTAAGCCACCCAGAATCATTGACTGAGATAGGGGCTATAGAAATTGAATAAATAAAATAAATAAAAATTATTCCCCCCCCCCCATCTTGGGGAATCATTTTATAGGAGTGTTTGAAAAGCTACCTAGTCAAAGTCCAACAGAAAAAGAACTTAAGTGCTGGTTGAATCATCAGCCACAACTACTTAATCCTTTTGCCTGGGTTGGTTTTAATTACTGCACCGTATTCCATAAGCTACTATACAAAATGATGCAACATTATTTAAAGATAGCTAACATATATTAAATATTGCAAACTAACTGCATAACATTAGAATCAGCAAAGTTAAGATAGTCTTGAGGAAGGTGACCAGAAGAGTAGATAGATCTCATGAGATTTGTTTGTAGGAAGTGAGTGTAAGTTTAGCCCAGAGAATAGACTGTTAAATGTAACAACTCTTTTCAAAGCTCTGAAGAACTCATTCTCTATTGTTCTAGCGGTCAAGCTTCAATCTAGGTCCATCTTCTCTGGGCTGCAATTTGTTACCACTCCTAGTGTTCATCCCTATTTCTGCAGCACAGATATACCAGCCTTACTAAATTCAAGGTATAGAAATTGCAGCAAATTTTGGACTAAAGAAAGAGTTTTTAATGGTAAGAGCTATTTAAGAGGCGCGCAGACTGTCTGTCTTTGCACAGCACACGTAATGGGGCCATGGGCAGGGTTTAGCACATCATATCAACAGCTGCTGAGTTAGTTTTAATCTAAAGCAACCCCTAGTTTGGGTGTGGTATTTAAACTGTGGACAGCCATGCTCTGCAAAACTGCTGGCCCAAAGACCAGGATTTACAACTGCCTTCCAGCAAAGAGATCTTGGTATTACCTCCCTGATTATTTCATTTTATTAGCTTGTCTCTCTCCACCCTGTTGCTCTGGGAAGGTGGATCAAACATCAAATGAAGTGGGATAGGTAAATGTCTCCTTCCTGGCTTTAACACTGACTGGACCATTGGAGATTCTCCACCCCCCTCCCCCCAAGCTTGGCTGTCTGCGTTTTGCTAACAAGGATGAATTATTTTCCCTGGGATAAGCATCAGAATAGGCTAGCTGATGGGAATGCAGCCATAATTGAGGGAACCCTTTTGTTCCTGGGAGTTTTGAAACAGATGCTGGATGGCAAACATCGTGGGTACTTAGTCCCATTTTCCTTTTTTTTTTTTTTGCAGAAATACTGTGAATTATCTTCCTTTTTTTCTGACAAAAGAGTGATTCTCCAAGAAAAGTTGTTTGCTATTGAACCACATCTTTTTTGCAATGTCCTAAAATCATTCTGGGAGGAAGTAATTGCATTTGTTAATTTAGAATAACAGAGTTGGAAGGGACCTTGGAGGTCTTCTAGTCCAGCCCCCTGCTCAAGCAGGAGATCTTATACCATTTCATACAAATGGTTGTCCAATCTCTTTTTAAAAACCTCCAGTGTTGGAGCACCCACAATTTCTGGAGACAAGTTGTTGTTTGGCAATATTTTTATATGCCCACATTTTTCTGAATGACATACCTTCTACAGGAAAATTGCCAGCCAGATACTGGAAATGGATTCTTCTCCATGCCCTTGTTATTGCCAAGAAATCAGTTATTCAAAACTGGAAAAGCAAATTTATAGCCCCAGTTTCCCAGTGAATCGAAGGCCTGGTGTTACATGATGTGTAATCATGTAACACCAGGCAACATAATTTGTTGCCTATAGACCTGTATTATGTACAGAAGATTACACAGAAATATGATCATCTTCTATTGAAATGTGTGTGTGTGTGTGTGTACATGAACTTTTACATGAGAAACCCTCATTATAGGATTTACCAAAAGTCAGGCCCCATAGACAATTTATTAGATTAAATGTTTGAATCGTTTGGCAATTTCTTCTAAACATCTCCTTACTCATTTGATGTATGGCCTTTGAACATTCTTAAGTACAGCAAAAGTTATTTGATAAATATTGTGATTGGCCTATGAAGCTTGACTTTTGATACACCCCGTAAACATATTGTTTTTCTTTTTCCCCTCTTTTCTTTTTTCCTCTCTATTCTATTACCCAGTTTGACAGATGAATGCCGGTTTGCCCAGCCAGACAGCTAAAAATCCCCTACACTTTGGTTTACTCCCCTGATGCAGAAATCGCAAAGTATGCTTTTATCAACTGACAGAATACAGATTAGTTTGTAAGTCAGCAGTGTTATACCTGCTTACCTGAGAATATGTCTGGTTGAATTAACCTATTTCTGAGTAGAGATCTATAGGAGAGATGATTCCTCTGCCAAAGTACATATTGACTTCTTGGATAATGGCTTTGCAGTGGTACTAGCTAAACCTTCCTTGAGATCCCAGCATCTGTCAGATCAGAGAGCATTGCAAGAGGTAAAGTAGCTAAACTTATAAATAAGTAAAAGTTGTCCAGTGTTGGAGGTCTGAAGCTGAAACTTTCACTTTTTTCATAGTGCAAGGCAATGTATTTTTATGCAGAAACAAGTTGATTCAATTTGGTTGGTTTTAGTTCTAGGGAAGCAAATACTGGACTGCAGTTATTCTCTAATGTGGGTGATCCATTGAATTCAATAGTTCCCGCTATTATTATTATGGTTTGTTGCACCGTCGGTCAGATGTTCAGAATGGATTTGGCAGTTTTATCCACACATTGAGTCCTTCCCAAGGACCTAGAATAGGCAGATTTTGATGTTTGATGGTGTTAAAGGTATTATTGATATAGGAAAGATCTAGCTAGGTGGAGGAGTCAAATGGGAAATTAGTCTGGAATCTCTACATGGGAATAAGAAGGCAATGTCCTCCCACCACCTTGAATGCTATTCAACCTTATCTAGTCTGACCCAAGTGCAAATTCTGAGTCTGAGAAGATTCCTGTGAATAGGCTTGAGCAATAAAACAATTAATTGAACTCTTTAAGCGTGGGTCTGGTTGTTTGTGTTTGACATTTGCAAGATGTACGCTGTTCCAAGTAAGGCTGACTTTTGCAATGGACTGATAGTGCTTTTGTCATTGCCAATGGTGTTCAAGTATTGCTTCAATTGTTTTTGGATTGCATCCAAGGTAACCATTACTATTGTTATTACCTTTGCTTTCTTTTGCCATAGTCATTCTACTTCTGTTTGCAGGTTCTTTATATTTTGTTACCTTCCTCAGTTCTTTCTCTTCTATTCTGCTGTTTGTACTGCCACATCCATTACCCAGATTTTCTGTCTTTCTTATCGACAATTGTCTTCCAGAGTGTTATGCAGCAGGTGCCTCTCTGTTTGGATTCCAAAGTCCCAGATTACTTTAGCTTCTTCATTTTTTATTAATTTATCTATTTTAATGTCCTACCAGTTCTTGCCTGCAGGCAAATGGTTTTACTTGCAAATCTTCCAATGCACCATTGTTGCTATATTGTCATGATGTTGATTATACTCAGTCTGTGAGATCTTCTTGTAGCAGCTAAGTGGTCCACTGTTGTTATTGTTGTTGTTTCTTCTGCTCCTTCTCTTTCTCCTTCTTCTTCTCATCCACATCCTCCTCCTCCTCCTCCTCCTCATCGTCATCTATATTCTACTATCTATATACTACTAATACTCTCATGTCTGTAATCTTTAACTGGGTGAAACATCAACAGGCAACAATTTTTTGAACAAAGGTACTTTAAATGGCCTAACTTACAAAATTCATCCAAAATCAGGAATTTGTGATTCCCCTGGGATTGAAATTTTGGAAATTGATGATTGCTTCAGTGTTGTGCCACTGCTTGGACATTCAGTAAACAGTCCTGCCCTGCTCTAGCCCACCAGTCCTACTAATAGCTGCCAGTCGCTCCCATTGCTTTTTTGCTCTTGATCAATCTGTTTTTCTGTTTAGATAAGGAAATATCTCTGAAACCATGACCCTATGAGTTGTGGATGGGCTATTTACTATTCTTTCCATTATTTGGGTTATTCTGGCATTTTACATGCTAGAATTCAACTTTTAAGAGAAATATCTGGAAGATTTTTTTGTCAATCCACCCCATTTTCAGCCTTATAAGAATGCCAATGATCTCAGTTACCCACCCTGCTTGCAGGTTAATCTCATCTAATGGAAACTGCCATTATTATTATTATTTTTTACTATGCCATCTTGACTGGGAAGATCAGAGCTACATCAAAAAGAAAAATAGTTGTATTTTCTCTTTTATTAACTTACGATACAGGTTACACCCTTCCTAGTTGCCAGTTTGCCCAGTCTTTCACTTATGATACACATACTGTGAATTATATAATTATCAACCTATAATTACAGACAATAATTATATACATATATTCATACATACATACACATAGAGAAATGTCCTGGAGGAAATCAGATAGTAAAGACACATATCTATTAGCAGCTCTTGTGTGACGTTCTTATTTGAAGAAAGGTTCTTATTGTTTAAACATTCCCGTGATTTTGTGATTTGAATGAAAATTCAAAAAAGATTTTATTTTCCCCCTGTAAGAATCTGCATGGAACTTAGAAGTGAAGTGATTCAGGCATCTTGCATCTAAGGAGGTGCCACTGAAAATGCAGCAGTTTCCCAATAAGACTCAACTACCATTAACACACCCTCAGATTTTCAAGAAAGCCTTGTGGAAAACAGCAAGAGTTTAATCAAGAGAGGACAAGCAAAGCCGGAGCTGATGCATTAAGATTAAAACAAAAACTTTTTAAAGGTACCATGGTCTTTCCACTGAGACATTCCTTTACTAGTGTTAGGCACTCAGCCATGCAAAGATTTGTGTCTGGGCATTACCCAGATTGATAGCTGAATGCCAGTTTGGACAACCACCCAGCCAAATCCACCAGACAGTTATGTTCTACCTTGTGCCTGATAGTTATCCTGATTTTGCTTTTTTTGTGTCTATGAAACTGATGAAAGAAAAGGCCTTTCAATTCTCTAATGAAAGAATTGCAGGCTGACTCTGCTGACTGCCAGCAGCATGATTCTCATCAGCTCAGGGTTGACTCAGCCTTCCATCTTTCTGAGGTTGGTAAAATGAGGACCTAGATTGTTGGGGGCAATAGTCTGACTCTGTAAATTGCTTAGAGGGGCTATGAAGCACTGTGAAGCGGTATATAAGTCTAAGTGCTATTGCTAATGGTCCACTAGGTTAAGAGTTGGATTGTCCTGGTTCCAAAGCGGGTTGGTGATTCTGGTACTGCATTACTGGAGCTAATGTGGTATCCAGATTTACCTGATTATCCTAAAATTTGAGACACATTTGCAAATTCACATGGAGAATGTGAACAAGCATAGGAAGTGATCTTCACTTATGCAGTAGCATTCGCCCTGTGGTCTGTCATGAACCTGAACCTTTTGAAATTTAGGAAAGCTGTCAAGATCTAGTTGCTTCAGAAGATTGAAGTGCCAATGGACACCCGTCAGATAGTGATTGCTTATATACTATAGTGGAAGAACATTTTATCAGCACATTAAAATTTTGTTAGTATTGATGGTTTGTGTTCTTTCAGTCCTAGTTATTGAAATGGAGTGCACACCATTTAGGGTATGACTGAAGTGGCCTTGAAGCCTGAGTAATAAATAAATGAAACCGGAGTAAGACCTAAGGGGAAAAAGATGAAGTATAGAAAGCTGTCTTCAAGTGAGTCAAAATACTGGTCCATCTAGTTCATTATTGTTGATACTGACTGGAATTTCAGGAGTCCTTCCCAACCCTGCCTGAAGATGCCAAATATCGAACCTTGCTAGGTCTTCTACAATAAAATGAATTTGAATTCATCAAAGTCTTTACTGACTGCAATAATTCTCCACCAAATTGTAATTTTGCACAGAAGAGGATGTTTAAATTCCATGAATTAAATAATCTTATGAATTAATTACTTTACTTTTAATTAAATTATCACTTATTTGTATTTCGCCCTGGATTAATTCACTGGCCTGCCTTTAGTCTGGAATAAGAGATCTGGCATGAGACCTAAAAATTATTTGCAATCCTTTAATTGACAATGATAGGGATACCAGACCCAACGTGCAACAGTCAAAACGGCCACAGGATACAGCAAGGTGACAGAACAGCATTATTTTTTTCTTGCAATGTATTATCCAGATTTTTGCAGCTGAGTTCTGCTGACCATCAAAATAATGCTGTACCCTGCTTCTGCAGAGAGGCAGAGTTTTAGACAGGAATTTTTTCTTGCTATACTTGGAGATGCTGGGGATTAAACCAGGATGCTTTGGGGTGAAAAGAATCCATTCTTTCTTTTCTTAAAAAAAATACTAAGTCAGTGTTTCTCAAACTAGGAAACTTTAAGTAAGACATATGAACTTCAACATTCACAATTCCCCAGCTAGCATTTTGAGAAACACTAGTCTAAGCACTTGAAATCAGCAAGTTTAAAGCTGTCATGGCTGAGGAGAAGAAGAAAGCATTGGTATGTCCATGTAGACACTAAGAGTTGCGATTGACTTTTACTATTTAGTCTGAGGCACAATCCTCTCTTTTAATGCAGATCGTGCCCTCTTACCTCTTTAAATATGATTAAATTCCTCTGTGCACCTTTAGTCAAGCAACCTTTAAGCCACTTTCAACACTCTTAGGATCCTGGCCAACTCTGCCACACACCTGGATATGGGCCCATACATCACAATAGATTGTGCCAATTCAGGGGGAAAACTTGCAAAAGACTTTTATAGATGAGGTAGCTACTGATTGTTTTGAAAAACATGGGGTTAATACTGAGGGGAGAAATATTTTCAGTGAAAGGGGGCGAAGAAAGCAAGTCAGATTTAGAACAGCAAAGTCATCAAATTTGGGCAGAAAAATGGCTGGCAGGTTGATCACAGATGAAACTAGGCATAACAGGTCACAATTTGTATATAAGAGCCATGATGGATCAAACCAAGATGCTATTCTCTTTCTATAGTTGCCATAAGGTTGTCAACAAATAAGCTACAAGCAGGATATGCAAGCAATAGCCCCATCCTGTTTATCTTCCCTAGCAACTTCCATCAAGGGGTGTATTAGCTGCATCTAACGAGAGCTCCCAGCCAATTAGAATTCTGAACAGAAGATCAGCCAGTCCTGAAGGAGAGGAAAGAGGAAGTGAGGTAATGTTCTGTGGTCTATGAGTGGCTGAGTTTCATTGGGTAGACCTGGATTTTGATTCTTTGGAAACCTGCAAAGAATAGGTCTTGCCTTTCCGATTTAGAGTAGAAAAATCACTGAATAAATGATCTGTTGGACACAAAATACAACTTGTTGGACACAAGATCCAGCTGATCTTAAGATTTTTCAATTTTTCATTTTCCTTAGTTGCTTTGGGGGGGGATGGATATGTAAGGAATTTTAGCTGTCGTAGCTTTGAAAATATATGTGAAAGTGTGCTTAGTGAAATCTCAAAAATTGGGGGGAATGGCTGTGGTAAGATACTGAATATAATTATTGGTGACTGAAAGCTTCAGTGCACTAAATAGTATTTTCCCCCTTCCCACAAGTAACACAATAGTCAAATGGCCATAATAGATGAATTAACCACATCTTTTCATTATGCATCATGCACAGTCCTGTGTGTTTTGGCATTCAACTGGGACAGGGTCTGGATAACTCATGCACACAATATATTGATATATGCAGTCTGTGTCTATGTATATTTCAATAGTGTAAAGTTCATATAGTCTTCACTGAGTCATTTTAATAATTCCTATTTGATATGATTGCAAAAGAAGTTTAGAAAAAATGATTAGGAGTACCATTTAGACATTATTTCAGTTCTTAAATTCCATGTTTTATAATCTTTTCCAGTTCCCCTTGAGTTTCACTGCTGTTGTTTGATCCTGACATACCTGTATGTCAGATTTGCTTTCCTTCAACTCCTGTGATGTCTAACATTATCTTAAGTTCTAGATGTTGGTCCCTCTGAATTCAGAGGTCCCATAACTTCTTTAGATGTTCAATCTGGAATGCTTGTTCCACATTATGGTCATAATAATAGTTTGAAACATAAAGTGCTTTTACATATACTTTTTCATCAATGTTAATACACCAATTTGCACTGCAATTATATCTAACATGGATCTTTTAAATCAATCTTGACTATGGGGAGTTATTTATTATTGTTAGAATGGCATGTTAATTTAAATTAAACTATAATGCAGTTTATCATAGTGGGGCAGGATATGGCTAGAGAACATAGGTGCCTGTCACTCAAATATGAATTGTTGCTGATGAGCAACTTTTATCTCCTCTGCTGCTCTCGCTTATCTTCTGATTCTTCAGGCTTAATTTAAATCAAGTTTGGCCTCAGCTACACTTAAAATCAGGGGTCCCCAAACTTGGCAACTTTAAGATTTGTGGACTTCAACTTCCAGAATTCTCCAGCCTGCTATGCTTTCTGGGAGTTGAAGTCCACAAGTCTTAAAGCTGCCAAGTTTGGGGACCTCTTCTTAAAATAGAGGACATCACCTCCAATGGCCTTTCAAATAAAGGACTGTATTTGTCAATGTACAAAATGCCTCCTAGAAGTCTATCAATAAAGGAGTAGCTCTCAATTGCTATCTTACCTCTTAATTGCTATCTGAAAAATGACTGGCCGGCAGAGATATACCAACCTTCATACCAACCAGGGTTATAGCATCCAATACCATCATTTTGAATGAAATCAGATGGTTTCCCTTGATCAGCCTTTCCTGACCAAGGTCTTTCCACTGATTGTTGAATCACAACCTTGGTTATACACTTTTGTGACCAAGGAGTCATAATACAGAGGCACTGGAGGTTGGAGAAGGCTGCTCTTTTCCGTAATCTAAAGTTTATTTCAGAAATCAGTAGTATCATTGGGCCCCTACCAAAGCCCTCACTCTAAAAGGGACCCTTGCCAAACCCTCAAGCCTCTAGGTCATGGGTGTCAAACTTGAGGCGTCACGTTGCTGTCACATGACGTTTCGTGACGTTTTCCCCATTTGCGGAGCTGGGGAGGGCATGGCCTGTGCGTGACGATGCATCTGGTCTGTGGGCCACCAATTTGACATCCCTGCTCTAGGTCAATGTTTTTGAACCCTGGCAACTTTAAGATATGTGGACTTCAACTCCCAGAACTCTTCAGCTAGTATGCTGGCTGGGGAACTCTGGGAGTTGAAGTCCACACATCTTAAGATTGTCAGCGTTGAAAGATTGCTCTGGATCCTGGCTATGGCCATTGCCTATCATTTGTCATCCTCAAAATACTGTAATGTCTTGAGGGACAAGTGAACAATAGGAAGAGAAGAGCAAGGATCTGTAACTATTGAATGCTTTGCTCTTTTTCTCTAATACGTCGTTTGTGTAACTCAGGCCCCAAAGAGAAGCAAAGTGAGAGGGGCATAAAGGAGGGCAGAGAAAACCTGCTTAGAGAAGAGATCCATAGCAAGGAGCTTTCTCCAAGCCCCCTATCACAGTAGAAGCCAATGATCTAATGCCCCATTATGGATTACTAGCATTGCAAAGTACCATCTTTTCACAGGACTAAAGAGAGAAGAGAAGAGACAATTGCATTTTTTTCCCAGCTTAAAATTTAGCAAAATAACAAGTCACCCTTTCTGGATCCTTTCTCCCTTCTTAGTTGACATCATTCCCAAGCATTTTGTTGTGATATGCCAAATAGGAACATTTGAGGTGGGGATGAAGTTTAAAATTCTGGTTACACCTTTTCTCCAGGCGGTTTGCCTGGCTGTCATTTTACAACATCACAGGGAGTCCCAGACAGCTTGGCTCCACTGTCTCTAGCTGGTTTAGGGCCGAGCAGTTAAATGCTGAACCATTAATAACAATCAATATATATTTTCCCTTCAAGTGACAGGTGTCCCTGCTCAGAACTAAGCTTTGTCTCTCTTAAAGTTGGCTTAAAATCCATGAGCATCTTTGAGGAGGGAAAAAAAAAAGTGGAAGGAATGGTAACAACCTCCCGTTTCCTTTTAGGGGGAAACTGAGGCATAGATAAGAAAAGTGCTTCTTTACAATATGGTTTATGGAGTCAGATAAAGACAAAGGAAGATGATTTTAATTAGGAACCAGATTTAGGTGGTAGATGGAATTCTGATTTGCTGTACAGGTAGTCCTTAGCTTAAGACCACAACCAGCAGTGGAATTTCTGTCGTAAGTCATTGTGGTTTTAAGTCAAGTCAAACCCAATTTTACCATAATTTCTATGGTGGTTGTTAAACAAATCACTGTGGTTATTAAGCAAAGCATGTACTCAATAAGCAAATCAAATCCAGGTTCCCCAATGGGCCTTTTTTGCTGGAAATTGTCAAAAAAAAAAGATCGCAAATCACAATTACATGACCGCAGGATGTTGCAACTCCAATTGTAATCGGGCATGTAACTACAGGTTATAAGTCATTTTTGCAAGGCTGTGGTAGCTTTGCACTGTTGTTAAATGAATGGTTATAAGTCAAGGACCACTTGCAGCCTTTCTTCAATCGTATGCCTTCCAGATAACGCTGGAGGAATCAAGGATTTTATTGTAGCTGAGACTGTCTCCAACTGTAGTCCCAGCTACGTATCCAGACCAGTGCTGTGGCAAATGAATATGTTGAAGATGCACTGAATATTGACTGACTGGTAGACAATGTTCTAGTTGGCAAGGAGGATGAGGCAGATTAACTGAAATCTTGAACAGAACACTCCATACTGAACACGGAGGGCTCACTTGATACACACTCTTAACTATGAACTCTGGAATGTGTTTTTTTTTATATATATATAGAAACTGACAAACAAATGCAGTCAAGAACTGAGAAAGAAGAGTAAAATATGGACATGTTTGGAGGAAGTTCTAGTCAACACATTTTAGGTTAAGAAAACATATAGGGCTCTCCTCTCTCTGCAGTGGCTGAGTAAGGACTAGGTCTGCTGATTGTCCCCAAGTCTGCTTAGGGTAAATAAACAGAAAACTAAAGGAGAAGGAGGGAAGGAAATGCTATCTTCCGAGAGGTGGCATAACTACCGGTAGTTATTTGAATGTGAAACAACAGTCCTCCATTCTACTTTTTATTGCATGTCTTGCTTGGGCTCAGAGGAAAAATGTAACTCACTTATTTACAGATTCTGCTTGGAATATTGTAAATTTATACACTGTTCATGAATCATATGGGGCTGAGAAGTGGGATACACCTGTTTTAATATATGCACCCCTGGTAGTGGGAGAAGGGCCAAGAGAGCCCACAAGCAATTGTATAGTAGAACAGCTTAACTAAAAGAATAAGTCTGTTTATATTTTAAGAGAAGATTCCTCATTTCCTTCACGATCTCAGTAAGGTTCTTCTTCCAGTTTTTCCTTCTGTTGGTTCTTCTCATACAGGTTTTGTTGTGCTTAAGAGCTATGCTAAAGTCATCCATTGAGTTTCCATGGGTGAAGGCAGACATGACAATGATCTTGCTGGACTTAGTCCAACACCCCAAATGCTATCCAAGACTGGCATATACCTTGGTCAATCTTTGCACTGTGGCTTCTTCTTTACCCCGAAACTTTGAAAGGAAAAGGTAACCCCAGCCAAGTTACTCTGGAAAGACTCTGTTGAAATCTGGGGTGAAACTGTAAATTGTAAATATATGACTGTGAGATTTGGAGATGAGAGATTTATGGGAAGGGCGCAGTTGCTGTACTTGACTCAAAACCCGAAATTCATCATTGTTGGATAAACATTCAACAAAGAATGTCAGCGTTAATTGTTCATTTCCATCTTCTGATCAGTTCTTATTCAATGTTCTACTTTAAATTTACTGTATTGTTGTTATAATGCTCTGTTTTTGAAGCCTTCACAAATTGTGGATGGTGCAGAGGGGAAACAGCTAAGACTGATTTCTGAAGTTTTTTTTTAAAAAAAGAAGAGGATTATTGCTTTCATTACATTTCCAAGAATTACCTCCAAAGGTAAATGACTACTGAATTGGATTTGAGATAATTATTATGACAAGATCCTCTTTAGCATCAACCTTTGGCATCCTTGAATAATTCCAGGGTCCATCATTCCTTGGCAAAGCCCGCTGCTAATGTCTGCCTTGCCCTATTTTTTTTTCCTATCCTAGCCTTCTGATCATCCCTAGCTGCCATTCCTTTCATTTTCCACAACCACTCTAGAACATTAGGTGAGATGAAGTATTCACTCTGCTGTGCTCCCAGTTGGAAAAATGAAACATCTTGGGAAACAGAAATCCATCATTGTCCTACTGATCTGACATGTCTATCCAGATGAACAAAAGGAAGAAATATTACCAGTCTTCATACCACCCTGGCCAGTCTATGATGCCAGGAGCCATGGACTAGTCAATTGTGCTAAATCTGCTCCCAGCAATTTACCTTTTTGCAGCAAGCAGCAGAGGCCCGTGCAGCAATAGGCAATGGCAATCCCAGCAGCCTGAAACAGCTGAGAGTCGGGAGGCCGATCCAAGGGACAATCCACTTGTGCTAATTAGGCTGTGCTGAAGCTGAAATGGGCTGTTTCTTCTTGCTGCTTGCTGCAAGGCGGTAAATTGTTGGGAGGCAGAGGCCAAAGGGTGGGGGCCAGTGGGTGGGCGGGGCTACATTTGGTGTATAAGACACACCCAAATTTTCACCCCCTTTTAGGGGGGGGGAAAGGTGCATCTTATACTCTGAAAAATATGGTATTTCTCTAAATGGGACTCTCATTGATGAAATCCTAGTTCAAATATATAAGTTCTTCAGAACATTGTGACTGATGGAGAATTAGTATCCTTCTCCACTTGTAACACTGACCTCCTGGACTGTTAATGTTTCTATAGTGGATGGAAGTGATTCCACTGGATTGAACAGGACCACAAAAATTGGGTATTGTAGCGAATACTGCAGGTGAGGGTTAAAAGTAGCAGGGGGGGGGAAGTGCTGTAACCCTCCCTGAAAGTTATGGCATGTATTTTGCCACAAGGAACATTAGCCATTTCAGAGTGTAAGCAATATCTAAAACCTGAAGAACTGCCAAGTAATCCAAGTACCGTGTTTTCCCGAAAATAAGACCTTGTCTTATATTTTTTTTGAACCCTGAAATAAGCACTTGGCCTTATTGCCATGAGCTTAAAAGCCCAATTGGGCTTATTATCAGGAGATGTCTTATTTTGGGGAAACAGGGTAGTGTTCACTGCCATACAGGTAGTCCTCAACTACCTTCTAGCAAGATGGTTGTTAAGTACAATGCATCCAACTTTACAACCTTTTTTTGCCAAGATTGTTAAGCAAATCACTGCAGTTGTTAAGAGAATCATGCAACCATTAAGAGAAGGCGGCTTCCCGCACTGACTTTGCTTGTTAGAAACTGGCTGAGAAGGTTGCAGATGGTGAGGGATGCTGCAACCATCGTAAATGCATGCTGATTGCCAAGTACCCAAATTTTGATCACATGACTGTGGGGGATGCTGTGACATATCGTAAGCGCAGGTACTGGTCGTAAGTCACTTTTTTCCTAAGTACACAAAATTGCTGGTAAATCACTGTACATTTGTAGCATGCATGTGACAAAATAAAAAGCAGGCACAGCCAACAGAAGTTCAAATACTCAGAAGCCCAGTTCTCATTAGTTATTCAATTAATTTTAATTAGTGACCAAATGGTCAAGTAACCTACTGTCTCTCCTAAGAAATAATTGTTCCATGTCGGTTTTATGCTCACAGGTCTGCATGCAGACTAAAGAAAACAAAATATACAGAAGGAACAGGAAGGCAGTTTTTTATGTTCTAGGTTTTATAGGAAACCCATAAAAAAGAAAAGTGTTTCTCATATTTCATTTAAAAATATGTATGAATTTAATATGAATCCTTTTCTTGTTAAACACTTGTATGATCCATGAATCTGACTAATAAAACAGCATAGGACAATTGCTTAGAAACACATTTATTTAATCCTGTTGGAATTCTGTTGACATCCACAAAATATATACATTATGAGGGACCTCTAATGCAACATTAGACCTTCATTATGTCTTCTCTAACCTGCTGAAGAAGTGATAAAAGAATTGGGCCTCGTCAACTAAACCTAACCAATAAAGGAAAGTTGATTGGATGGAGGAGCTAACTATGTCACCTTAGGGGTTTCAACAGGGGTGGGTTCTATTTACCTTTACTACCGGTTCACAACGGGATTGCACATGCACCTTGCTTCTGCGCATGCACAGATCGCCAATGATGACATCCGGGGTGGTGGGCGTGGCCTCCTGCCAGTTTTACTACTGGTTCTTGCAAACCAGTCTGAACCGGGGGCAATCCACCACTGGGTTTCAAATACCAGAAAAAGAGAAACTGAAGCATAGTTATGGATGAATACTAGATTTCAAGAGAGTCCATTGCAACAACTTTAGGGAAGTAGTAGACGGGTCCATAGAGATAAATCTTTGGTTCAAAGAGAGCACAGGAGAATTGGGAATTTTTCAAAATAAGATATTGGAGCTACAACTGCACCACGTTTTAATGAGGTAGTGCTTTAGGAAAGTATTGTAGATGCATAATTGGGAAGCTTTGGACTGAGCTAACAGTTAAAAGGGATGTGTACAGGAAATAGAAAATTGGTATAATCTTCAAGAAGGTGTGTCAAACAAGTAGCAAATGTTTGCAGAAAGAAAAGCTAAAATGCAGAAAGAACATAGGCCTGCAAGGGCGCTAAAAGCAACTAAAAGGCCTTTTTTGGCTTTGTCAGTAGGAAAAGGAGGAAAAAGGAAGGGGTGGGCCCACTGCTAGGAGAATATCCTAAATTAATAAGAGGTGATGATCAGAGGATATATTTACTTTAGTTTTCTCCCCAAAGGGGAACTGTGTTCAAATGGACCTAAGCAGAACAATTAACAAAAAGTGGGAGTAGCAATCCAACGTAAGTAAAGAGTTTGTTAGAAACACCTGGCTACCACAAACAAATGTACCTCTCCAGGTCATCACCAATTGCATTTAAGAGTCTTAAATGAATTTGTAGATGTCATCTTCATGTCAAAGATTTTGGTAATCTTTGAAGATTAACAAAGTGAATGTTAGGCATAGTTCTAGAGGATTGAAGGAGTGCAGACATTATTCCTGTCTTTAAAAAGAGTTTTCAGTAAGCATCTTAGAACAATGTGATAAGATACAGAAGGATCCTGACAATCTGGAACAAGGGGCAGAAACCAACTAGATTAATTTCAACAGAGGCAAATGCAAAGACCTTTATTTCAATAGGGGAAAACAAATCAAAGGTAGGAGTTTAAAGTGGATAGGACCATACTGGGCAGCATTTCATATGGAAGAGATCTTGATGTCTTTAGGGATCATACGATCAACTTGAATCCATAGTATGATGCAACTAAAAAAAAAGCAAATTCCGAGGAGATTACATCCCAAAACAAGAAACAATAAAAGAGGGAAAAAATATACGTATCCAGGAAAAAAATACCCCCTCTTCCAAAGCAACAAAATGACCATCAGGTACTTAATATCCACCTTCACTCCAAGCTTGGGGATAATGCCAGGTCTTCAAAGATTTTTGGAACAACTGAAGAGTTGGAGTCATGTAGATCTCCTCAGTGGAGGGCTGCTGCCGGTTCGGGCCGGTTCAGTCAAACCGGTAGTTCTGACCAGAGCTGGCCCCGCCCACCTGCCTTGGCGCTATCACGTCCCATATAATTGCTGGTTTTTTGATGCCGTGCGCATACCGTGTGCACGCGCTCACATTTTCTGAGTGAACCGGTTGTTACAAGGGCAGCAGCCCACCCTTGGATCTTCGGTATTGGGAAATGCCCTTCAAGGGGGCAGGCATCATGACAGAAAAGACAACCTTCTTTGGGTCCTGATAAATGATGATGCTGAAGGTCATGAGGGAACCTGGAATGTGCCCATCCTGCCCAATTTTTACTGGGCAGGCAGAAATTATTGGAGATAGGCAGTTTTTCATATAATCAGTTCAAGAAACTATATGTTAGGGACATGTAGATTTAGTTTAATGGGATCACGTCCAGAGGATAGCTACTAAAATGACATGCCCGGATACATTTAACCTAGTGAAATAAGTCTGCAGGGAAATATGAAAGCTCTCTTCAGATGACTGAAGGCCTGTTATTAGATAGCAGGGCAAGATTATTTAAGACTCATTCCAGAAGAGAGGACAAGAAACTAGGTTTAAATTATACAGAAGTAATTCAACAGTGAAACAAATTACAGTATCTTGAGAAATGCTGTATTCTCCTTTACTTCTTTTTTATTTCTAGCATTTTCCTGCAAGTGCAAGGTCTACTTTTTTCAGATCAGCTGAGTGTTGATCCATTGGTTGTGAGAGGAATCGGTCGACTGGTTTATTGCCTGAGTCTGACATCATAGGTTGAGGGAGAATGCCCAACCCAAGGTCATTCAGGTAGCTCTCATGCCTAAGGCAGATCTAGAACCCTCAGTCTCATGGTTTCTAGCCTAGGGTCTTAACCATTAGACCAAAGTGGCTCTCTGCTGAAGTCTCATTCATTGAAGATGTTTAAATAGAAACTGTATAGCAATCTGTTAGTAATTGTTGGTTCCTGTTTGGGACACAGGATTGGACTCAGTGGTGGGTTCCTCCCGGTTCGGCCCGGTTCCGCCGAGCTGGTAGTGGTGACGATATGACGTCACTGAACTGGTTCTCTTTGTTCGGGAGCTGGCCCCCACCCCCCACCCCACCCACGTTATTCTTACCTTTTATTTGGCCCCGTCCCCAATTTTTCGCTGCCTCCCAAGTCCCAGCTGATCGGCTGGAAGGAAAAAAACTGTTTAAACTCTTGTCGCGGGGCTTCAAAGGGCCGTCCTACAGCTGATCAGTGTTAAAAGGCAGTGTGGTGGTAGACCAGTGCACTCAAAAAACAAATGGGTATACCAGGACGCTCCAAAAACAAATGGGTAGACCGGGACGCTCTAACAACAAACGGGTAGACTGGGACACTCGAAAAACAAATGGGTAGACCAGGATGCTCCAAGAACAAATGGGTAGACCAGGATGCTTGAAAAACAAATGGGTAGACCGGGACGCTCCAAAAACAAATGGGTAGACTAGTACAGCTCTACAAGCAGTTAAAAGCCTGGTAGACCAGTACCTCTGCTAAATCCTAAAGAATTGTCACATGACCATCAAACCACGCCCAAAAAATAAGCCACACCCACAGAGCCGGTAGTAAAAAATTTTAGAACCCACCCCTGATTGGACTAGATCAGGGGTCTCCAACCTTGGCAACTTTAAGACTTGAGGACTTCAACTCCCAGAATTCAGCAAAGCTGGCTGAGGAATTCTGGGAGTTGAAGTCCACAAGTCTTAAAGTTGCCAAGGTTGGAGACTCCTGGACTAGATGATCTTTACAATCCTTCTATGATTCTGTAATCTACAAATGTGTTGTACGACAACTCTCATTTTTCCCAGCAATCAGAATCATTAGAAAATATCAGATTAGGGAAGGTTGATTTCTCTCCCTATATATTGGGTTTACTTATTCTGCTCATTTACAATTTTACTAATTTAAAAGAAAGAAATTAGGAATAATTTTATCTTTCACTCTAAGCCAAAGTTAAAGAAAACTCAATTTATTTGAAAATTGTAAGAATAAACGGACAATTTCCACAGTGGAGAGGTATAGAATGTATGTGTCCCAGGAATCACCCTGAAATTTTGTATTTTATCTTATTTTTAAACAACTTTATGAGTAATGAAATGCCCAATTTGCTTAATGATATTGAATGGTTCAGTTTAATGAATCAAAAAGGAATTGCAAATCCAGAAGGATTTTCCCAAAACTGATGGTAAAGGAGGTTTGAGTTAACTGTAAATAATCAGCAAAGGAAACTTCGAACCATAGTAGAGATTTATCCGAGAATGTGGCTGCACTGACAAAGGCAAATGGAAATTATTTCAGTTGAAGGTACATATGACAATTTAGTCATGCTTTTTTATAAATCTATTGAAGGACTATACTTGAAATAGTATGCAATTATGACTTTCTTTTTTTTCCCTTCCATGTCCAATTCTTGGAATGGGCCTGCAGTTTTCTTTACGAAGTTTTTCAGAAGTGGTTTCCATTGCCTCCTTCCTAAGGCTGAGAGCAAGTGACTGGCTCAAGGTCACCTATCTGGCTTTGTGTCTAAGGTGGGACTAGAATTCACGGTCTCCCGTTTCTAGCCTGGTGCTGTAACCACAACGCCAAAGTGGCTCTACAGTTCTGTCTACTATTCTACAAAATAATATTGCAGGAGTGGAACAAATTATTAATGATGCATAGTAGCTACCTAAGCATTAGGGAGAACTAAGTTAGGATGAAGGCAAAGAAGAAGAAGCATCAGAGGTTTGTGCATGTGTATGAAATTATGAATGGGGGTAGTTTCATGTTATCTCACAATGTGAGAATTTGTGGACATTCACTAACAACAAAGAAGGCAAGATACAGAACCAAAAAAGGCAATACTTCTTTGTACAATGCATACTCATACTATGAAAACTGTGCTAATCACATGTCTGACAATGGCCCCCTAACTGAGATTATTTTAAAAAATGATCGTGCAAATTATGGAAGATTGAGGCTTTAAAGCTTCTAACCTAGCATCTTAAGCACTACACCAAACTAGCTCTATTGATATACAAGAATTTCAGTGTAATTGCTTAAAATCAATAGTAGTCCCAAAAATGAAGCAGAACAGAAACAGTATTGGTGCTTTTGAACTTGTGGTGTTGAAAAAGATTCCTGAGAAAACCATGGATAGACAAGAAAACAAAGAAATAAATTCATTGAACAAATCACAGGTTCTGACCAGTTCTAGAGAACTGGTAGAGGAAATTTGGAGTAGTTCGGACAACCAGTAAATACCACCTCTGACTGGCCCTGCCGCCATCTATTCTCTGCCTCCCGAGTCCCAGTTGATCAGGAGGAAATGGGGATTTTGCAGTAACATTTATTTATTTATTTATTTATTTATTTATTTATTTATTTATTTATTTATTTATTTATTTATATTTAAATTTATATACCGCCCTTCTCCCGAAGGACTCAGGGCGGTGAACAGCCAAAGGTAAAAAACATAAAATACAAAAATTTAAAAGCAATTTAAAATATATTAAACAATTTGGCCCAAGAATTTAAATACCCCATTTAAAATTAAAATTAAAATTAAACAATTGAAGAAGTTAGGCCAGCCCGGCTTGTTGAAATAAAAAAGTCTTGAGGGCCCGGCGGAAGATACGTAAATCCGGGATCGTCCATATCTCTGGGGGGAGCTCATTCCAGAGGGCAGGTGCTCCCACAGAGAAAGCTCTCCCCCTGGGGGCTACCAGTCAACATTGTTTGACCGATGGCACCCCGAGGAGCACCTCTCTGTGGGAGCATACTGGCCAGTGGGAGGCTCTCAGTGGCAGAAGGCGGTCTCGTAGATATCCAGGTCCTAAGCTATGGAGTGCTCTAAAGGTGGTAACCAACACCTTGAATCGCACCTGGAGGATCACCGGAAGCCAGTGCAGCTCGCGCAGGAGAGGTGTTACATGGGAGCGCCATGACGCTCCCATAATCACCCGCGCGGCCCTGGAGTGGGGAGGGAATGGAGATTTTACAGTAACCTTCCCCTGCCATGCCCACCAAGCCACGCCCACCAAGCCATGCCACGCCCACCAAGCCACGCCCACAGAACCGGTAGTAAAAAAATTTGAATCCCACCACTGGAACAAATCAACCCAAAGGCACAACTGACCAGACTCAAATGATCTACAGTATACTTTGGACTTATGTCACATGAAGTCCTAACTCTGTAGAAACGTCTACTAACACTGAGAAAAAATGGAGGAAAAGAGAAGAGAACAACCAAAGGCAAGGTATTCAGACTCAGTTACAGTGAAGATAGGTGCAGCATCAGTACTAACTTGATGGCATATAATCAATCAACTAACCAACCAAACAATCAATGTGAGATGTTTTATCTCCCTAGTAGTTACGTTAAGGATGAGTGGGGCATTTCCATCTCAGATCGCTTTTTGTGAGTTGGGTGGCTATACATACCGACTGATAAACAAATAAATAAATGTTTCTCCATTTTAAGATCTTGGTGACTACCCCAATAAAGACAAGATTTGGTTCCATTGCTGGATCCCATCCTCAGGGAACTTCTCTCTACTTTCTATCTCACATTCCGGTAGAAAGATGTTCCCTGAGGATTGGCTTCAGTGTGAATCCAAACGTCGCAAGATTAAATCTCTGTTCCCAGTGAGCAACGCGGATTGGATCCTATAACATTATCCTGGGACACGTATATTCCAGTGGTGGGTTTCAAATTTTTTTTACTACCAGTTCTGTGGGTGTGGCTTGGTGGGCGTGGCATGGCTTGGTGGGCATGGCTTGGTGGGCATGGCAGGGGAAGGATACTGTAAAATCTCCATTCCCTCCCCAATCCAGGGGAAGGTTACTGCAAAATCCCCATTTCCTCCCAATCAGCTGGGACTTGGGAGGAAGGGAATAGATGGGGGCGGGGCCAGTGAGAATTTTTACTACCGGTTCTCCGAACTACTCAAAATTTCCGCTACCAGTTCTCCAGAACTGGTCAGAACCTGCTGAAACCCACCTCTGGTATATTCGCCTTCATTCGTGTTGTTCTTCCTGCTCGTACTCTTTTGATACCTGAAAACACTGGAGAATCATTGGCAATCTTCTGATCACACAGGATTCTCTGGCATATAATTTGGAAACCACTGGAATAATCAAAAAGTAACCAAAGCTACACTTATATCTGCAGGATCCTTGTTCCCCAGATAGGTGCTTCAAATGCGTTATTGGTGGCTTTGAAACCTACTCAAGAATGGCAATATTTTTGTTTGTATTTTCTGAAATACAACAGCAATAGTTTTAACTTGGATTATTTTTCACTAGAACTTGCAGAGCAGCGCTGAACACTATTCAAAGTAGTTTTTTATCTTAAAAGGCAATGTACAATATGGATCAGGAAAGTTTGAAGGACCATCTTCTCTCCAAAGAATGCATCTGTGCTCTGAAAGCAACTTCAGGGCCTTTTTACACACATCCTTGCTTTCTGAGATGACAACACATGTGGAATTCAAGAAACGCCATCTGAGCATAACAGTGCTCCAGAGAGAAAATTTGTAGACACGACGTAGCCTGGGCGATTTAACATCCTATGGCCTCAAGCTGGAGAAAAGTATCTGAAATTCCTCATATAATATTCATGGAAGACTTCGGAATATTCCACCTTAAAATTTGAATTTAGATTTCAGCCACTTCCCCAGCCAAATGCATCATTTACTGGCAGTTTTCATGATACAATAGACATTCTATCTTTAATGCAATGTATGTGACTCCCCCCCTCCCATACACACTTATTTTATAAAGGAATTTTTACCTTTAATGTCTGCCTTTGTTGGTTAATATATATATAAGGAAATTCAGTTATGCTTCTGCAGCCCACGGGGTGGTCTGTTTACCTTTAAAAGGAATTTTTGCCACCCTGGTGGCTGTGTTGCTTAATCATTTTTCTGTATGAAGCCATTGTGAAATGAAGCAGACGTTGTATTAGTTTTCCATCTCCTATAGTTTGTGTATGAATTCTTTAAAGCTGTCCTTCATTGACTCCCTTTGTTTAATAACATTCTGCATTTGTCCCCGCCATTCCGAAAAACAAGGATTTTGAAAATGAGCTTGTTGGCATGTTCTCCATAAAACGTGGGCTGCTCAGGCTCTCAAACCCAGACATGATGCCACACAGGCTTTTCAATTATTCCACTTACATTTTACAACTAATTTTTCCTTGCTAGCATCCGAGGATAGCCTTTTGAAAGGATTCACACACAGACACACAGACACACCAAACCATTAGACCAAAACCAAGATTTAAACTTGGCAATTTTTTGTTTTTGGAAACCATTTGTTTGATAAGGAGTTTGCGTTGGGTTTGTTGGTTCCAATAAAGCAGAGGTGGGTTTCAGCAGGTTCTGACCAGTTCTGGAGAACTGGTAGCGGAAATTTTGAGTACTTCGGAGAACCGCTAAATACCACCTCTGACTGGCCCCACCCCCATCTATTCTCTGCCTCCTGAGTCCCAGCTGATCGGGAGGAAATGGGGATTTTGCAGTATCCTTCCCCTGGAGTGGGGAGGGAATGGAGATTTTGCAGTATCCTTCCCCTGCCATGCCCACCAAGCCATGCCATGCCACGCCCACCAAGCCAAGCCCATAGAACCGATAGTAAAAATTTTTGAATCCCACCACTGCAATAAAGGAATTACCTAACTACTTTTTACGGATTCCTTTTCCTTTTGGACTAATACATAGTCCTCGACTTACAACCTTTCATTTAGTGACCGTTTGAAGTTACAACAGCACTGACAAAAATGACATTTTATGACATTTTTCACACTGGCGACTGTTGTAGTATCCCTGTTTTGTTCATGTGATCAAAATTCAGACACTTGGCAACTGACTGATATTTATGATGAGTCAGTTGCTCCCAGATGAAATGCTCCCAATTCGGACCGGATTGCCTGATCCGGTAGCGAAGGCGGTGGGTGGTTCGGAGAACCAGTAGCAAAAATCTTTGCGCCCTCCCCATGCCCAGCTGAGCCGCACGATCATCAGAGGCTCTTTTTTTTTTACTTTTAAAAGCATTTTTTCTACAAACTCTTCCGATGAAAAAATGCTTTTAAAAGTAAAAAAAAAAGCCTCTGATGATCGCGCGGCTCAGCTGGGATCATCAGAGGCTTTTCAAAGCATTTTTTTCTGCAATCTCTTGGCCGAAGAGATGGTAAAAAAAATACTTTGAAAAGTCTCTGACGATCCCAGCTGAGTTGCCTGATCGGCAGAGAAGCTTTTCAAAGCATTAGAAAAAATGCTTTGAAAAGTTAAAAAAAAAAAAAAAGTTGGCCACGCCCACCCAGTCACCACCAAGCCACGCCCACAGAACCGGTAGCAACAGATTTTACATTTCACCCCTGTTGCAGTGTCCTGGGGACATGTGATCTCCTTTTGCAGCTTTCTGACAAGGAAAGTCAATGGGGAAACCAGATTCACTTAACAGTCATGTTACTCATTTAACAATGACAGTGATTCACTTGACAACTGTGGCAAGAAAGGTCATCAAACAGGGCAAAATTCACCTTAATAAATGTTTCACTTAGCAACAGAAATGTTGGGCTAGATTGTGGTCATAAATCGAGGACTATCCGTATGACTATTATTGTCTTTTGCATCCTCCCCTCCATTTCATTACTGAAGTAAAAATGTGCCCTGTTGCCTAAATCCAACTAATTATGGTTAATGTTTACTTTGATGGAAATGGATCAGCTTCAGATCTGAGTTTATGACAGATTTGAGTGTAGATTACTTCAACCCAGAAATGAATGCATCTGGCTTTAAGACAGTGTTTCTCAACCTTGGTAGCTTGAAGTCCACCCATCTTCAAGCTTCCAAGGTTGAGAAGCACTGCTTTAGTTTAGTTTAGTTTAGTTTAGTTTAGTTTAGTTTAGTTTAGTTTAGTTTAGTTTAGTTTAGTTTAGTTTAGTTTAGTTTAGTTTAGTTTAGTTTAGTTTAGTTTATTGAATTTATATACCGCCCTACTCCCGAAGGACTCAGGGCGGTGAAGAGCCAAAAGATAAAATAAATAAATAAATAAATAAATAATTTTATTTCTATACCGCCCTTCTCCCGAAGGACTCAGGGCGGTGTACAGCCAATTTAAAAACACAACACACAACAATAATTAAAAATTAAAATAATTACATAGATTTGGCCGATTTAAAACCCCAAACATTTAAAATACCCCAATTAAAATTATTAAGTTGATAGCCCTGCCTGGCGGAATAACAGGGTCTTCAGTGCGCAACGAAACACTCGGAGGTCGGAGATCTTGCGTATTTCCGGGGGCAGTTCATTCCACAGGGCTGGGGCTCCCACAGAAAAGGCCCTCCCCCTGGGCGTCGCCAGCCGACATAACTTGGCTGATGGCACCCTGAGGAGACCCTCTCTGTGGGAGCGGACTGGTCGGTGGGAGGCTATTGGTGGCAGAAGACGGTCTCGAAGGTACCCGGGTCCTATGCCATGGAGCGCTTTAAAGGTGGTAACCAACACCTTGAATCGCACCCGGAAGACCACTGGGAGCCAGTGCAGCTCGCGCAGGAGGGGTGTCACGCGGGCACAACGAGTTGCGCCCATAACCACCCGCGCGGCCGCATTCTGGACCAGTTGGAGCCTCCGAGTGCTCTTCAAGGGGAGCCCCATGTAGAGAGCATTACAATAGTCCAGCCGGGAGGTGACAAGGGCATGAGTGACCGTGCGCAAGGCGTCCCGGTTCAGAAAGGGCCGCAACTGGCGGATCAGGCGAACCTGATAAAAGGCCCCCCTGGCCACGGCCGTCATATGCTCTTCTAAAGACAGCCGTGCATCCAGGAGGACACCCAGATTGCGAGCCCTCTCTGTGGGGGGCAAAGATTCACCCCCAATAGTCAGCGATGGCACCTGCTGACTATATCGGGACGCCGGCAGCCACAGCCACTCGGTCTTGGACGGGTTGAGTCTGAGCCTGTTCCTCCCCATCCAGACCCGCACGGCCTCCAGGCAGCGAGACATCACATCAAGGGCATCGTTGGGGTGGTCTGGGGTGGAGATGTACAGCTGAGTATCATCAGCGTACAGATGACACTTCACCCCAAAACCACGGATGATCTCACCCAGTGGCTTCACATAAATGTTGAACAGAAGGGGCGAGAGGACCGACCCTTGTGGCACTCCCCATGCGAGATGCCTCGAGGTCGACCTCTGCCCCCCTGCCAACACGAACTGCGAGCGGTCGGAGAGGAAGGAGGAGAACCACCGCAGAACGGTGCCCCCTATTCCTAACCCTCTTAACCGCCGCAGCATGATACCATGGTCGATGGTATCAAAAGCCGCTGAGAGATCTAATAGGACTAGGACAGAGGAGCAAAATACATGTAATACAAATGTTAAAAAACCATTAAAATACAATTAAATAATTTGGCTCAGAAAACAAAATTTTAAAACCCCAATTTTTATACGAAAAAATTAAAATTTAATAAATTAAAAAAAACAGTTTAAAAAAGAGGTTAGGCCAGGCCGGCCTACTGGAATAGGAATGTTTTGAGGGCACGGCGGAAAGCGCACAGATCAGTGATCCTCCGTATCTCTGGGGGGAGCTCGTTCCAGATGGCAGGTGCTCCCACAGAGAAGGCTGTGCTTTAAGAAAAAAGTATGCATGCTTGAAGATAACTGTGGCATATTTTCATCATACTGTGTTATAGATTAGTACAGGCCGTCTCCAGCTTTGGCAACTTTAAGACTTGTGGATTTCACAAGTCTTAAAGTTGCCAAGGTTGGAGACCCCTGGTTTAGTATACCATCTGAATACAGACAATTTTTCAGGAGGCATAAAGGGACCAAGCCAGCAGTTTGCAAGTTGGGAAACGGAATTATGTATTCATTTCTATTTGATTATTCAGGCTACTGGGAAGCAGCTTTTGAGACGAAAAAGGACTTGAGTGAAATAAGCCCCTACATTTAGCCCAAATGCAGTCATTTTGGAACAGCGTTCTGAATTCATTTCAATTGTAAAATTTTGGCAATTCCCCGAGGAATGGCTTAAAAGGGGTCCCCTGCCTTACAAATTCAGAAACCATTCAGCCCAGTTATGCTTTTATTGATAGTCCAGGACAGGATAACAAAGCAACATTATATGGCACGGAATGGATACATTTTGCTTTTCTTTATGGAAGGATAGATGGAGGCTGTCATATTTGGTGCCAAGTCCATTTTCCTTGTGAAGTTATAGAACTCTGTTAGAAGTTTTCCCCCCCTCCCCTAGTTGCCCTGAAAGCAGCCTTTGATCATAAAAAGTTTCACAGCTATAGCTGTGACAGAACATTCATTAGTTTGCTCTGAAGTTATTCTGCTCTACCATTTTAATTTAAAAAACAATATTCTGTCTCTACTGGGCTTGGCTCCCATACATCATAATCCATAAAGTGTGTGTTAGTTTAGAGTTACATGCAATCTAATTTAGTTCAGCTTGTTCAACATAATACAAAACTATGAGTTGGTGTTATATGTGAATTCAGACCTCCTGCAGACCTGGTATCCTGCCAATGAGTTTTGAGACTGCAGTTCCCAAAATTCCCAGATGGCATTAGTTTTAAGCAAATAAACTGGCACTATTAATAAATGATTCTTTTAACTTGGTAACAAGAGTCCTGGAATGCCTCATAAATCCATGGTGGAGACAATAATAGTGATTTTCATAAATCCATGGTGGAGACAATAATAGTGATTTTCAAATACATGAAAGGTTGTTGTCAGTTCTACTAGGTGGATCAGACCAAGAAATCCACTCCACAGAAATACTAGAATTATTTTTATGGAGATTGGCTAGAATAAGAGAACCTTGCAAGTCTGTGCTGTACCACTTTGCGGTTCCCATACTTCACTGAATCAGGGAGGTATCTACTTCCTAATACTGTCTCGATTTCGGGACATAACAATTGTTTCACTCAGTGTTTCACAATGGTTCTGTGGGCGGGGTTTGGTGGGCGTGGTTTGGCTTGGTGGGCATGCCAGGGGAAGGATACTACAAAATCTCCATTCCCTCCTCACTCTTGGGGCCAGCCAGAGGTGGTATTTGCTGATTGTCTGAACTACTCACAATTTCCGCTACTGGTTCTCCAAACTGCTCAAAATTTCTGCTATCGGTTCTCCAGAACCTGTCAAAACCTGCTGGATTTCACCCCTGGTTTCACTCTCCTTTATCTAATTAATGATCCTTTCAAATTCCTGTCAAGGTCATCTTTCTTACTCTCTACATGTTGTAACACAGAAGAGGGAGTGTAGTTATTCTGTATTGTTGCCAAGAACAGGACCAAGGGGTTATATTATAAGGAAATGGGTTCAGATTAGACATCAGGAAGAACTTCCTGACAATATGAGTTATCAGGCAGTGTAACAGGTTGCCACGTGATGTATTGAGTTCTTCTTCACTGGGGCTCTTCAAATAGAGGGTAAATGGAATATATTGGATGTCCTGCTCTAAGCAGAAGATTAGATTAGTTACCTTCTATCGTCTCTTCCAACTCTTTAAGATTTTAGCCCTAACGGTGTGTTTTGAGTTGTATGTATGGGAGTGGAAGAAATGGATAGATTATGTGCAGAATAAATACCAAACTAGGAAGTATCAGATAGCTTTTAGTTGAATGTTGTGTAGAAATGTATAGTTTATAGGGGGTAGAATAGTTCAATGTTATGTAGAAATGTATAGTACACAGGGGGGAGAATAGAAGGGTGGTAAAGTATGATATAATATGATGTGGATTTGGATTTCACCTTGGGGAAGTTATGGGAGGAGGGGAGGGCTAGGGAGGGTTAGGGAGGGAAAGGGGGGTGGAAATGGGAAAATTTGTATTTTTAAAACTTTTTCAATTAAAAAAAAAAAAGATTTTAGCCCTAATGGTGTGTTTTGAGTTGGAGCAGTTCAGGAGCCTCTAGGAAGCTGCTGATATCTTGAAATAGGGGCAGCAATTCTCTTTAAGATAACCAATGTTTGTCTGCACCATGGGTCCTCAAACTATGGCCCGCGGGCCACATAGGGCCCACCGAAACCATTAATCCGGCCTGCCCTGCCCACATCACCCCACCCATCCATCGCTGGCTGGAACTGAAAGGTAAGGCCAACAATTTTGGCCTGCAGAGATATTCTGAAGGCGGGGGAGGTGAAAAATGGGGTGCACAGATGCCCCAGGAGGCCAAAAAACGAGCGAAAACAACCTGTTTTTCACCTCCCCCACCTCCAGAAGGTAGATAGAGATAGATAGACACAAAGAGAGAGAGAGAGAGAGAAAGAGAGAGAGAGAGAGAGAGAAAGAGAGAGAAAGGGTAAGGGAAAAACAGAAAGAGAGAGACAGAAAGAGAGAGAGAAGAGAGACAGAGAGATTTCTCAAACTCCTTGGGGCTGGAGGAATTGCTGCAAAACTCATCTGAAGGTGACCACTAGACTTCTAAACAACTGAAAAAATGATATAGTAAAAGTCAACCAAAAGAGCAACATGCAAACAAAAGCAAATAAAACACCCCCATGAGCAAAACAAATTAAAGTTTAATTTGTGTGCATTGTTTAAATGGGCTGCTAAATTGGCCATGCCCACCTAGTCACATGACCTAGCCATGCCCACCCAGCCGGTCCTGCCTCCCAACAGTCTGAGGGACCATGAATTGGCCCCCTGTTTAAAAAGTTTGAGGATTCCTGGTCTGCACTAATCGGAGATGCAAATTTTACATTATTACTGTATTTTTTGGAGTATAAGACGCACCAGAGTATAAGACACACCTTAGTTTTTGGGGAGGAAAATAAAAAAAAAGCTGATTGGCAGGTGGTTCGGCCCGGAATACCCCCAATCAGCTGTTTCCAGAGGTGAATTTTAGCAACAGGTTCCTTGGTTGTGAGCTCTGTGCCTTGGGTTTTTTTTTTTTTTTTTTGGTTTTTTTTCTGACTCTGAAACTTCTGAAACTCTGTTTCAGAAAAAAAACTTTTTTTCCTGCCTCTGAAAGCCTCTGAAACAGAGCTTCAAGAAAAAAAGCCTCTGAAGCTCTGTTTGGGGGCTTCTTTTCTGAAGCTTCGTTTCTGATGCTTTTTTCAGTCTTTGAAACCTCCTTTGAGAAGCTGGGCAGGGCTACATTCGGAGTATAAGATGCACCCAAACAAAAGGAAACTACCAAATGGAAATAGTTTTCTGATAGCCCTACAAGTACAGTACTATCTTTTGTAAAGCAGAACTTATGGTCATGGAGGAAAGAGGCTTCTAGATTTCTATGGGTCAGTTGAGGTGGTAGACAATGGTGTTGGAAGCTGTGTCAAAGTGCTGGGGTTAGGACTAGATATACCACACAAGTAGTCATACTTAGGCAAGGCAGAGGTGTTTAATCTATTAGGAAAATCTAGTGGCTGTGTGAATGCAATATACAGTAGTTTAACTTGGATAACCTAGATTAGTTTTTGGCTGTCTGAACCTATAGTTCACTATATTGTCTGGATTTAGATAATGGGTTTATTGATTGGTTGATTTCAGCATTTTGTACCACTGACTCCTTGCCAGCTCTTCAAGGTAGTTGAGACCAGGAAACCAAAACCAAGACTACTAAGATTATCTTCGTTGTAAGGTTACAGCAACAGAATCTTGCAAGTCTGAAAGCACTTCCCCATTCCTCCGCCTTTGTGTTCCAGAGAACTAGAGAGGGTCATTTCTGAGATGCTTTCTCCACCCCCATTCCAGCTACGAACTCAGATTTTTCTTATTAGACCATTGTGTAAGCTGGAGCTCTTCCTCCAGTCTCTCAAGGTTATTCTCACAGCCCTCCTTAGCCCCGATCTCAACATGCCTATCCAGGATGAACAAAGCAAGATGGATTAATTATACTTGGAGTAGATGTCAAGTTATAAAGGGCTGGCTGGGGAATTCTGGGAGTTGAAGGCCACTCAAGTTGCTGAGGTTGAGAAATACTGCTTTAAACAAGTCTGCTGCAAGTCTTGAGACAGAGGACTAGGTCTCCACTCCCTACATAGCCAATACCTGCTGGGATATTTTGGTAAAGAAGCCTGGGAAAGTAAAGAGGAACTAAAGAGCCTCTTGATGCGGGTGAAGAAGAAGAGTGCAAAAGTTGGCTTGAAACGCAACTTTAAGAAAACTAAGATCATGGTATCCGGCCCTCTCAATTCCTGACAAATAGATGGGGAAGAAATGGAGGTAGTGACAGATTTTATTTTCCTGGGCTCCAAGATCACTGCAGATGGGGACTGCAGCCAAGAAATTAAAAGACGCTTGCTCCTGGGGAGAAAAGCTATGGCAAATCTAGACAGCATACTAAAAAGCAGAGACATCACCCTTCCAACAAAAATGCGTATAGTCATGGCTATGGTTTTCCTAGTTGCAATGTATGGCTGAGAAAGTTGGACCATAAGAAAGGCTGAGAGCCAAAGAATTGAGGCCTTTGAACTATGGTGCTGGAGAAGACTCCTGCGAGTCCCTTGGACTGCAAGGCAATCAAACCAGTCAGTCCTGGAGGAGATCAACCCTGATTGTTCTTTAGAAGGCCAGATCCTGAAGATGAAACTCAAATACTTTGGCCACCTAATGTGAAGGAAGGACTCCCTGGAGAAGAGCCTAATGCTGGGAAAGACTGAGGGCAAAAGAAGAATGGGACGACAGAGAACAAGGTGGCTGGATGGAGTCACCGAAGCAGTCAGTGTGAGCTTAAATGGATTCCAGAGGATGGTAGAGGACAGGAAGGCCTGGAGGAATGTTGTCCATGGGGTCACGATGGGTCGGACATGACTTTGCAACTAACAACAAGAAGCCTGGGTAACCAGACTGGAGTTTAAAACCAGGAAAGTCATGGTCGAATTCAGGCATACAAGAAACCTAGTTAATTGCACTGCCTAATTAAGTATGTGTACAAATACTGCCTACAAATACTGCTAGTGATTTTACAGATAGTGTTCACAGAACCAGGGTCAAGAGACACGCTTTGTCTTTGGCATCAGAATTATAAGCCAACTATATAAATAGAAGGTCTAGTTTGCTATTGAGTTAGAAACAGGTACTGACAGAATTATCAACTAGAAACATAGCATCTTCTCAATTTCTGCTTTGACATTGTCTGATCCATCTTCCTTCAGAGATGAAATTGCTCAGCACTTACCAGTTCCACAATAAAGCTTTCTGTTTTATTCCCAAGCTTAAGGTACCATTTGGGGTTGCTATTCTTTCTTTAAGAAACAGGCAATGACTTGACAAAGACATCGTTCTTTTGAACAAGATTACAATAAAGTCTTTAAAAAATACAATAAAATGTAATTTACATCCTCATCTCATTTGTTAGGCCATATGACAATCATTTTCTTTCTCTTGACAGCTCTAAACCTCTGCTTAACACATTACGATCATAAATATTATCAACTACAACATAGCAATTTAATACTTACCAAATGTATTTCTAAAATATTACTGCAGAAAACATTACTGTAGATTTAAAGCCCTGAATTTTTACCAGATGTTTTTGTAGCAAATTGGCTCATGTTAGAAAGAACTTCTGTATGACTCCCCACCACCCTTCACTGCACTATTCTATTACTGTCAAAGCGAGAGTCTTGGCAGTAATGTATTAAACCAAAGACTTGGGAATCCAAATCCAATCCAAATCCATCAGGTATTATGGGATATTTTACATTCAAAGTGCTTCTAGGCATACCTATGGGCCCTGATTGATGGTGAATACTTAAAAGTACATTGGAAATTTTATATTAGTGAGAATGATGTAGTTTTCCCTACAAGTTCCACGTAGCTTTATGCCTCATTGAAAATAGGCTTCCAAAGATTCTGTATGTAGCAATAGCAATAGCACTTAGAGTTATATACCACTTCACAGTGCTCTCTAAGTGGTTTATAGAGTCAGCATATTGCCCCCACCGACCTCAGAAGGATGGAAGGCTGAGTTAACCTTGAGCTGGCCAGGAATGAACTGCTGGCAGTCGGCAGAATTAGCCTTCAATACTGCATTCGAACCATGTAACTTTGGTAAAGTTGATACTTTCTGACTGACTGGCTTTTTTTAAAACACCTTTAGAACTTTAGCATACTCATTGTTAACCACTCCTTTGTACATAGTATCCCTACTTTGTTTTTATCACTGTTTCTTTCTTTGTGTCGATTGGCTTATTCAATGTGACTTCTTTCTGGTCCCCATCTAACAGCTGACAGGTTTGTTATTGTACATGTTTATTGCAAAAGCAAGACTGTTACGCAGAATTTCTTTAAAACCCGAGGGATTATTACAAAAATTGCTTAATTTTGTTTTCCCCAAGTGCTGATTCACTTCCTATTGCCTGGCCTTAATTTTTTTGTGTGTGCCAAAGTTCTTATCAGCTCATTCTTATCTGCTCTTTTTTTTTTTTTTTGTCAAAATTCTTATCTGGCACCTAAGATAGTGATGTCCAAGTGACAAGTGCTAGGACACTGGGATTATTGCAGGTCAATATGTATGCACAACCTACACCCAACTAATATGCTCTGCCTTTGGAAGAAATTCACATTCAGCCAAGTTAATATGAATGAAGACAAATCTGGAGACGGAGTACACAACCCCAATAATAGAGTTTGAAATACAGCCATGGAAACCTTTGCCATGATTTTTCAGTGCAGTAGTTTCAGTGGGAAGGTCAGTATTGATTTCACAAGCAATGTGTATGAATAATCTCTTTTTGAAAGAAACATAAATAAAAAATCGAGGGTTGAATTTGTCAAAGTGCCCCATTTATACATTATCTTTGAGGCATGACTCAAACCAAAGGCTGGATGAGGTTGGAGGGGTGGATTTTTTTTTTCTCATAAAACTGATGCTAACTGAGCTTACTTTCCTGGATCTTACACTATAAAAATAGCTGATCAATTTTTCTGACACAGTCCTCAAAGTACAATCCTCTAAAATTTGATCCGTGAAAACAATGAGTAGCTAGTCACTTTTCTCTGACATGGACATGCAAACACACTAATATACAGTATGTATATATCAGGGGTGGGCTTCAAAAATTTTAGTAAGGGGTTCTCTACCTGGTTGCTGGGTGGGCGTGGCCATGGTGGGTGTGGCCCAGTCAGCCTCCTGCACCACGGCAGGGGGGGCATTTTTGCCCTCCTCAGGCTCCAGAGGCTTCCCGAACTTCCGGTAGGCCTGTTTTTTGCCCTCCCCGAGCCTCTGCGTGCACTCTGCACTTACCTGCATTCAAAACAGGCTGTGTGGGGATTCCTGGAAGGGGAGGGGTGGGCGGGGCCAGCCAGGAGTGGGATTTGGGGGTTCTCCGAACTGCACAGAATCTTAGCTAGAGGTTCTCCCGAATCCCTGCGAACCACCCAATACACACACCACACACACACACACACACACACACACACACACACACACACACACTCAAACAATTCATTCCTGAGCAGCCCCAAGGACACACAGTAAGCTTTTCTTTTATTTATCAGTTTATATAATATCATCTAAAGCCACAATGATGTAGTATTAAGATGTTAGACCAGGAGCTGGGAGAATCAGATTCTGATCATCCCTTAGGCATGAATCTTGGCTAGATGACTTTGGACCAGTCACTCCTCCTCACCCAGAACCTGGAAGTTAAACAATAGCCAATCTCTACTGAATCAGCATAATAAATTGTACAGTAGTACAAATCCTTTAATGAACATGCCTTCATCCTACAGAGGATTGATTTAGGGTGATAATACCATCCATATATAAAACATGAGAAAATAATTTTCTGGATTACATAATCTAGAAAATGCCATCACATTTCTTTCTTCAAAGGCATAGAAATACAGAGGAGTCAAGAACAGTTGTGGCAGAAGAATATGGACATGCAGTTAGACGTTCGAGATTTTTATCTTTATTGTTGTTTATCCTATCTATATTTAGTCCCCCAATCCAAGAAAAATATAGACCCACCCCTTACAACAACAAATTAAAATTTGCAAACTATAATGAAACAAAGAAAAGTTATATACAAGATCCAGAGAGAGTTACAGAGAGAAGTTTGGGGAAGGTTTCCATGAATGAGTTTCCAGAATGGAAGTTATACTAATTTTTGCAACAACACCAACAAAAGTATATATCTTTTGCAATTGATTTATTATATACACTAAGGAAGTGGTCTGTGATCCACAAAACTTTATATAATAGAAATATCATTAGTGTTTAAGGTGCCACAAGCCTCTTAATTAGCATTAATGTGAAATCCAGAAGTGGGGCCAAGACGCAAGAATGCCTTCAGGCTGGTTCCTAGACCTAGTCTGGCATATTTATACATAACTATTTATTTATTTAAAATATTTCTGCCCCACCTTTCCATGGAATGCTGAAGTCAACTAATAATAATTAAAATCTATACATCAATAGCAGCAATACTGTCAGTAGAAATCTGTTGCCTAGTATTTGGATTTGCCCCCACTGGTTTACCTCCAATGCAGTGACCTCAAAATCTTTGTAATATGGTTATTGCACAATTGCCTATCAGTATAGTGTGGTATTTCACACTTAACCCTCTGGCCCCTTCTGGGAGGGAGTAAAATTAAAGGGGGACTCAGCCCAGGGTATCATCAATAGTGACAAGTGTATCCAGAATCAAGCAATTTTCTGTGGGAATTATATATGTTGGAGTAGATCAGTATAGTCTTATATATGCCTAATAATAGGGGGCATGATGGCTCAGCAGTTCAAGAAGCTGAGCTTGTCAGCTGAGAACCTGACAGCTCAGGTTCGAGATCCGAGTGCCGCATGGCAGGCTGAGTTCCTGTTACTTGGCCCAGCTATTGTCCACCTAGTAATTTGAAAGCATGCAAATGCGAGTAGATAAATAGATACCACTACGAACGGAAGATAACAGCATTCTGTGCGCTTTGGCATATAGTCATTCTGACCAAATGACCACGGAATTATCTTTGGATACCGCTGGTTCCCTCTGCTAAGAAACAGAGATGAATAGCACACTCTAGAGTCGGATACATCTAGATAAGGAGAAAACCTTTACGTGCCTAATAATAAGCCACAAACTTTTATGAGCACGTTGGCAGAGGAGGCCATAATAGCCATTTATATATTACTGTAAGGCGGGAACAAGCAAACACTTTATTAATTATTTTATTAAGTTCTGAGGTCACTTAATAAAACTCTTAGCATTATCTTGTCTAAGGTCAGTATAAATAATGGTGGGAATAGGGGTGGGTTCTACTTACTTTTATTACCGGTTCGCAATGGGGCCGCGTGTGCATGCGCAGAAGTGTTTTGATGATGTCAGGGTCAGTGGGTGGAGACTCCTGCTGGTTTTACTAGGGGCAACCCACCACTGGATAAGGGACAACCTTGCATTGTGCCTTTTGTTATGTTGAAATTCTCAGTCATGTCACCTTAGTATATACTCAAACATTCTCTGGGATGACCTGCCTTCAGCCTTAGTTTCTTACCAGCCTTAGTTTCTTACTGCATCACAGAAAAGAGGGGCAGACATATTGGAATCAAGAATGTTTCTATTTATGCAGAATTTGAAACTTGGAGGAATGTCTACTTTCCTTAGCACCCAATTTTTTAAAAAATAACATCTTCATTATTGACAGGGACATTTTTTAAAAAAATGCAGAAATCAATTGAATTTTATTTGAAGGATTTTGTAACTAGCCCCACTGCATACCCTGATGCATTTTCAGTAGTATGTACTGCTTTCCTTAGGATGTCACCGCCACGGAGCCTGAGTGGCGTAGGAGGCTAATGCCTCCTACTAAGGCAGCATTTAATATCCAGCTGCCTGCAATTACTGCAAGTTCAATTCTCACCAGGCTCAAGGTCGACTCAGCCTTCCATCCTTTCTAAGGTAGGTAAAATGAGGGCCCGGTTTGTGGGGGCAATAAGCTGACTTTGTATAAAATATACAAAAGTATGAAGGCTATTGCTTAACGCATTGTAAGCCACCCTGAGTCTCCGGAGAAGGGCGGCATATAAAAATAAATAAATAAATAAATTTATTCCCTTTTGCAGAGTTACTCACCCTTTGAAATAAGAGATTTTGCCAAGACAGTTCCGTCCTTACATAGATTAAAATAATAAACAATTAGTTGTGTTCCTAAATTGCATAACACCATAAACTGCAACATTTTTCTGAGTTGGACATTTTACTACCGATATGAGTGTTGTATCAGGGCACTCGCTGAAAAATATATTATGCCAAGAAAATCCGTAGGGCAAAAATTGCATATGGTTTCATTTCATTTAAATCTAAGCTTAATTAATATTCAGTTGCATTGATTAAATACTGTAAAAAGTATTGCTCCCTATGTATTTAAAGTTTTCCATCACATTAATGATTGCTCCAGTGGCTCTCATTTGTGTTTTATAACATTAGCTCTGGTTTATAGACTGGAATGGCTGGGTCCACACAACCCTCTAAGCAAAAACCAAACAAGTTATTCTTGGAAAAGTGCATGATTTAGTAAGGATAAACAAAACAGGGTTCTTTGGTGCTTTTCCAAGTTGCATCTGAGCCTGTAACTATTTTCTGAACTTTGCTAAAAAAACAAAACAAAACCCTATTCCTTCTTTATTTGTATTATTTCTCTACATTGTGATCATCTAACAATTTTACAGCAATGTATTTCCCCCTCTTCTCTATCCTTAACTTGCTTAATTATGTTTTTTTCCCCATGTCTGAAACACAGCAGCATATCTGAAGAGAGTCCCGGATTCCTTCAGCCCAACCCTCTTGCTATCAGAGAAATCCCAGAATTAAGTAACACATGATGGATTATAATCCTGTCTTATTTTAAGAGCCTCCAGGAAAAGAGATCTTGTGGCTTTTCCTGGATGACTTCCATTGTTCAATAACCGGAAACATTTCCCAGTATTGGTCATGGATCTATGCTCTTTGGGCACGGACCAAGACATCATGCTGCCTTAAACAAGATGTCTTTCTCTACTGTCTCAGGAAGAGAAACTAATCACTTAGTGGATTGATTTAAACCATGGTGGTAAAATGCCAAACCTTCCACTGAATCTATATATAATAGCCTGATTTATGAGATGGGGGAAGGGCTGAAATGTTTATCCCAGCTGTCAGCCCCATAGAATCTTCTCCTTGAGGCAATGATACCATGATGTTGCTTCTTCTTAAGGTTGATTCCAAAGAATCAAATGGTCCAGTTTTCCTTGATTACTTATAAAAATGACTGTGAGATGGCATGATGGAATTCTTTACCTGTCGCATAACCAAAAATGTTATACGCTACCCAAATCTAAGGTTTTAGCTTTCTGTCTGATGTTACATTTTGGCATTGGTTGGGAGAAAAAATGTGACTAGCATCCTGAAAATGGTAAAATTCCAGCAAGCGGAACCACTTACTCCCTCTAAACATGCCTTTTGCCTCTTGACTCCATTATTTGTCATTCTTGCTGTGACCCAGGTAAACAGTTTATTTTCACTATTTTTGCTGACAGCCTTTAAAGACTTCGAATACTGCTTCCTTATGCCCTACTCAGTTTGATTTTTTCCGTAAGCCAGGCTTCTACAGCCTGATGCCCTCCAAATACACTGGACTTCAACATTCATGATTCATAGCCAGGGGTCCCAGATTGGGGAAGACTGGTTATTTCAACATTACATTGTTCCACAATATTTACTGCATTGCAGAAGGCAGATGACAACAGAATTAATAAGACAAGAGAACATCCCATAAAATCAAACAATAAAAATGGAAAAATCCATATAATTAAGCTAAGTGGTCTTGAAATCATCATGAGATTGCCCAATGCTCAATAAAAGTTATTAGTTAAGTGCCTGAGAATCTTATACGGGTAGTCCTCAACTTACAATAGTTCATTTAGGAACCATTCAAAGTTACAAATGGCACCGAAAAAAGTGACTTATGAATTGCGATCGTATGCCAAGGAAGCTGGAAAGACCCACTACTGTAATTCCTACAATGGAGGAATGGATGGTAAAGATGATGGAGCTGGCAAAAATGGCAAAAGTAACTGTTTTAATCAAAGAGAAGAATTTGTCTAGTTTTGCTATTGGCAGACCACTTCTGGGTTTTTGCTCAAAAGTGAAAAAAGTATGAAACTTTGACGTTAGGTTTTGATGATTAAAATGATTTCTTACCATTAAAACCAAAAGTGTTAGAAACTTCTAAAACTTCCTAACAGTAAGGATAATTAACCAGTGAAACAGCTTGCCTTCAGAAGTAGTGGGTGCTTCATCACCGGAGGCTTTTAAGAAGAAACTGGCCAGTCACTTTGAAACGGTATAGGGCCATGATGGTGAACCTATGGCATGTGTGCCACAGGTGACACGCGGTGGCACATCTGTGGACACGCTAGTGTTGCCCTAGCTCAGCTCCAGCGCACATGGATGCATAGGCCAGCTGATTTTTGGGCCTTCCGGGACTGTTTCCGGCTTCTGGAGGGCCTCTGGGGGGTGAGGAAGGCTGTTTTCGCCCTCCCCAGGCTCCAAGAGAGGCTCTGGAGCCTGGGGAGAGTGAAAAACGGGCCTACCAGGCCCACTGGTAACCTTTTTGCTGTCGCGTGCCAAAAGCGGAGGGGAGTGTGTGTGTGGGGTGTCACGCATGCATGCGGGGGGGCGGGGCATGGGGGGCATTGAATTATGGGTGTGGGCACGTGCACGCGCAATCCCCCCCGCATTGCTCCCGGTTTTGGGATGCGATGGCAAAAAGGTTAGCCATCACTGGTATAGGGTCTCCTGCTTGAGCAAGGGAGTGGACTAACAGACCTCCAAGGTCCCCTCCAGTTCTATTCTGATTGATTGCTTTTATTATAGAAATGTTTTGAAATGTTGTAAAATGTAAAGCAAAAGGTTGAAATTGTAATTTTTTGGGGTATTTTACTGCATTGAAAAATCATTGAAAATCGTACTTTTTTCTTTCTTTCTTTGCACCGTTCTCCTTCTCTCTCTCATTTTTCTAATTTTTGTTTCCTTTTGTATTTTTATCTTACACTAAAATGTAAACAAGAATAAAAAAAGAGTTACAGTATTTGATGCTGTTGAGTCAGGCTGAACTCCATGCAACTGCAGAAACAAATGCTCCCCAATTTTACGTTTCAGGCACCGCAGTATAGATTTAGATAGAAGGTATCGACAAATAAGGTGTCCAGAATTATTAGGGGAACAAAGAACTGAATCGAAAAGTAATGTTACAACATGAATGAAGAGAAACGCACATGTCCCAGGATAATGTTGTAGGGCCCAATCTGAGTCGGTCACCGGGACCAGATATTTAGTCTTCCAAGCTTTCAGACTCGTGCTGGAGCCCACCCTCAGGGAACTTCTCTATGTATGCACACATAGAGAGAAATTCCTTAAGGATGGGCTCCAGCATGAGTCCAAGAGTTTCGAAGACTAACTCTCTGGTCCCGGTGACCGACTCAGATTGGATCCTGCAATGTTAGAACAATTCAGGATTGTTTTAATTAAAAAAAAACCCAATTAATAGAAAGAAAATAAATTTTTTAAAATAGAATTTTAAAAAATGTGCAAATACTAGAACTGGACCAGGTGTGTCAAACTCAAGGCCCGGAGGCCGGATCCAGCCCGTGGGGTGCTTAGATCTGGCCCACAGGGCCGCCATGGTAACAGTGAAGGACTGGCCTGCAGTGCCTCTGCCAGCGAAAACGGGCTCCCAAGCTCCGTTTTTGGCTGAAACTGCTTCCTGCAACTCTCTGCCAGCAAAAAGAGAGCTTGGGAGGGCCACACACGGAGTTTTGGAGCCCATTTTCGCTGGCAGAGCACTCGGGCCACCACAGGGGCCCCTGACACGAGTGACAATGAGCTGGCCACGCCCACCTCGCTCCCCTGAGGTCAAACACAACGCTGATGCGGCCCTCAATGAAATCAAGTTTGACACCCCTGAACTAGACCATTTGGTTAGAGATTTAGCTAGGTGAAGGAGGGCAGTGCTTTTTCTCATCAATTCCCCAAATTTAGAGAGATCCTTTTACAGCTTTCACTGCACCCCCCCTTTTTTTCTTTTACATTTAACTTACTTGTTATAAGTCTTACCATATCTACTTGCTATTTCAAACATGGGAACATCTTTGAGGGAGCTAAGAAGTGACTCGAAGACTAAACTAAAGACTAAGTCGTTTTTCAATTAGCCCTCTTTCACCAACAAATAAAAACAGTGGCAACAGTAAAACCAAAGAGGCAGCAAGAAAAATCAAGAAAGATTATACATATAAAATTCCCTTTTTTATGATCCTTTTTTATTATGGGATAGACAGAGTCAGGGCGGCTGATGGAGCTGAGCGTTTACTGGCCAGATGCCCTTCCTGACACCACGTGGAATTCACAGAAGATATTTTTTTCCCTTTGCGCCCTAGGAGAGAAACCTCTGCCGCTACCTAGAATTGAACTCTCAAACTTCTGAGTGGGAGGCGAGCGTCCTCACCATTAGGCCACCACAGCACTCAAAAATAATACATATACAACCCATTATTTCAGTGTATAGCAATAACCTGGATCCTAATAATCAACGTTCTATTCTATCCTGTTCTATTTTTCATCAGTTTAGGTTTATCCATGCTCCCCCTTATCCCCACTTTCCTGTTTCCTCCCAATTCTGAAAACTAACTATCTGTGTCTGGTCCTTGTAACAAAACAGTCAGTCCAGTCAGAAGGAGGAGGGAAAGTTTTGTAGGGCAAAGAAGGAGGGGGGGGGGAGAGGGAATCTGAGATACGCAAAATAAAAGAAGTACTTAGGAACACTTATTACATGACAGCAATGATGGGGTGCATGCTTGCCCCAAAGAGAGCTGCTTGGCTAAGGGCAGACCCTATCTGAACTTCTTTTGACCCGAGGGGTCCCTCCATGAGCATGAGCTTAACCTCATGGAACCCTTGCAGCCGTTTAATTCTGCTAGTTATGATGTTGTGGGTCAATGGGAAAGTGTTTTGCCTGCACCCGTGTGTGAAAGGCAGTACTCTGCAGACCTGTTGTACCCCTCCATTTTGCAATAGAGCAGGTGTTGGACAATGAGCAGCCCTTGTCCTAATTTCAAACCTCTTTGCAAGGGATCACTTAAGATCTAGGAAAGGGGTGTCAAACTCGATTTCATTGAGGGCCGCATCCGGATTGTGTTTGACCTTGGGAGGCCAGGGTGGGCATGGCCATCACTTGTGTCGGGGGTATCTGTGGTGGCCCAAGCGCTCTGCCAGCGAAAACAAGTTCCCAAACTCTGTTTTCAGCTGTCACGGCCTCCTACAACCCTCTGCCAGCAAAAATGGATCTCGGAAGCCCATTTTCGCTGGCAGAAGCACCACTGGCCAGTCCTTCACTGTTTCCAGGGTGGCCCCAGGGTCAGATCTAAGTACCCCGCTGGCTGGATCCAGCCCATGGGCCTTGAGTTTGACATCCCTGATCTAGGAGAAAATGGCTGTTTTCTCTCTGCAACCTGCTCTGGAGAGAAAGGTGAGGTGTTTGAGGTGTGGGGGAGGGAAAGCATGTGGGAGGGTCTCCTACTTTTATCTCTGGCTCTATCTATTCTTTTGTTCATCTCTCAGGACTCTGTAGTTTGAAAGTATCAAATGTAAAAAAAGATGCAGTGGTTTGATTGCACAGTCACTACAGCCATTGTGACTTTTTTGACACCGTCCCCCCATCCTCCCTGCGTCAAACCTGAAAATAGCGTTCTCTCCATGAAAGCTGGGATTGCCTTGCAGAGGGAGATAATCCCTCAGAGGGGCTGTTGACCCATCAGACCTATAGATGCAGTCTTTGCTTAGCCAGATAGCTTATAACGGTGATGAAAAAGTAACTTTGCAACCAATCTTTGCACTTGGAACTCCCACAGGTCTATAAAGCACAGGAAAGCTGAAGTATGATTGTAAGTACAGTTGTGGTTTCACTTAGTGACCGCTTTGCTTAATGACAGAGTTCCCGGTCTCAATTATGGTTGCTAAACAAAGACTACCTGTACAGTGATTGTGTTCATATGACTTGCTTACTGCTGCTTCCTTTAACCAAAGTTTACTCAAGCCAGTTTTCTGCTTCTCACAACCACCTACCATAATATATTAACCACATGGGCGTGTGTTCATTCAAAATACTAGCCCCAGATGTGACTGACTAATTTGTTGCTTTGTATGTCCCAATAATATCCAAACAAACAAACAAAGTATGTTCCAATACCATCCCAATAGGGACTCAGTGGCTCAGTGGCTAAGACGCTGAACTTGTCGATCGTAAGGTCGGCAATTCAGCGGTTTGAATCCCTAGTGCCGCGTAACGGGGTGAGCTCCCGTTACTTGTCCCAGCTTCTGCCAACCTAGCAGTTTGAAAGCACGTAAAAAATGCAAGTAGGAAAATAGGGACCACCTTTGGTGGGAAGGTAACAGCATTCCGTGCACCTTTGGCATTTAGTCATGCCGGCCACATGACCGTGGAGACATCTTCGGACAGCGCTGGCTCTTCGTCTTTGAAACAGAGATGAGCACCGCCCCCTAGAGATGGGAACGACTAGCACATATGTGCGAGGGGAACCTTTACCTTTTATGTCCCAACTGGTAGCAGTCATATAGGGCTGAAAACAGAGTTTTTCCAAATTGTGAATTCCAAATCATTGTCTGCAATCTGCAAAAATAGCCTTAGAGGCCATGAGGAGCTCTCTAGGAAGAGGACCATCCTGATGGGAAGGGGCTTAGTACTTCACCTTAGTCTGGCCAACTGTAGGACCCAGTTGGCTTTGCTAGGCAGTTGCTGCCCTGAGGCTTTTCCCAGCACTGCCCCTGGGAATCCCCGCCTACCCTTGTGCCCAGGGTGGGCACTGCTTCTGAGGTGATGGTGAATTCTGTCCAGAGGTGGCAGAAAAGTGAGTTTTGAATAGGAAGGGATAGGAAGGAAGTTTCCCAAGGGAGATCGGTGTTTGTCTAGGAGGGTCTCTCTGCTGGGCAATGGTGGAGAGACAGTGAGCACATACAAAGGTTGTGGTTGCAAAAAAGGGCTTTGCTAGGCAAGGAGGGGAAAAAAGGAAAGCAAAAGAAAGAAACAACAATGACACACACATCCTCCACGACTCAGCTAGAAGAGAGAAGCAGCAGCAGAATTTATGCAGTTCTTAGTGGGTTGAGTTTCCTAGTTTAGAATCTTTTTAAAAATTTGTTTTATTTAATTTTTACAATTAAACAATCATTATTCAACTCTTGTGCATGACTGTGACCATTTACATATCATCACACTAGTATTCACCTACACTCTATATATTTTTACTAAATCTACATTCTATTATTTTAGTTTATAATTCTTTTAGTTTATAATCCTTTTAGGTATGTTCCTGGAAAAATATTACATGTAACCCAGTGATAAAACCAAATATTAGTGTTTTGGTTAATGAAAAACGCTGCCAGCCAAGTGACCCAAGAAAAATGGCCCTGTCTTGCAAGTAGCTGTCTTTTGTAGTTTTTTTTTTTTTTTTTTTTTGAAAAAACATTTAATAGCATACTGCAGTAGTCTTAATTTTCTTCATCTCCCCGTCTCTAGAGACATTTTTGAGCTCATTTAGCGTACAGTATGGGTTAAGGCATCTGACTAGAAACTAGGAGACTGTGAGTTCTAGTCCTGCGTTAGACACAAAGCCAACTGGACCGGTGACTCGGAACAATCACACTGTCTCAGCCCTAGGTAGAAGATGGCAAGGGCAATTACTTTTGAAAACCTTGCCAAAAAAATGGCAGGGACATTGCCAGGCACTCACTGGGAGTCAAAAGGGATTCAGACACACACACACATAAACAGAACTGATGTTACCTAGTCAGATAATGAAACATCTGCAAGCAAACCGCCAAGCTCAGAGAGCATCTTGGACTCCACAAATATAGAAAAATTTTGTATTTTGGCTCTTGGGCTAATGAACTAGTCCTCATACAATGCTTGTTAGTTTGAGTTTGAGACTCTACTTTAGGCAGAGATCAGTTGTTTCCAATTCAAGTAAAGTCTTCTTGGGGTCACTGGAAAATTTTCTTGAAATGCAAATAGCAGCTTTGCAGGACAACGTTTTTATCCAGACTGTTGTAAAATGAAAGAGTTTTAACTCTCTCTCCAATCCATTCAAGGTTTAGAATATGCCCTGCCTGTACCGAAGCTTCCATTTACATAACAACTAATGTTCCCATTAATTGCAGTTTGGTAGTAGTGCGGGCGAGAAAGATATGCAAACTCTTCCAGAGTGCCTGGAGGAAACTCAGACTGACATCCTACACAGCCTTACTAGAAAGTAAGATTCATGGAACTACTGGGACATGTCTGAATAAACATGCATAGACTTGTGTACTTGCCCCATCAAACTCATTAGCACTTACAGCTCAAAAGAATGCGAGGCTTAGTTATATGACCTCAGCTTAAGTTGTATTGCCTGTGCACATATTCAAGCAGCGTTATTTCCACCAAAGTCATGCCATGCGTATTTGCTGCTGCTGCAAAAGAACTAGGGTTGCAATTCAAAACGAAGTTGATTTGGGGTTCCAGTTTCAGCAGAAAGCTTCTCTATGTGTGTGACATGTGAGACATTAATAGGAATACGTGTGCCTCCGGATGTTTGTGAGGGTGGGGAGGCAGAAAAGAATCCCAACTCATTTAGGGCTATAGCTCTGGGCTGCAAAAATCCAACCAACCATTAGAAGGAAGCAAAGAAGTACCTAATTTTATTTATTAATGTCAAGGCTGGGGGAGGTTCAAGAAGTTTGTCTGACTTCGGATTTATACCATCTGCAGAGGCACATCTTCTAAAAGGAAGGCAAGGCCAGGAGAAGGATTCAGTTCAATTCCGATCAAATTCCATTGGGATGACTTCCCATTGATTTAATATTTCTTTTCTTTCCCCTTTAACATTTTGTGTTTGATGGTTAAGACGCAGTGGCTGCACACAAGACGTTGGATGCTGAGGCCGTGCATTTGATTGATGGACCATATTTAACTCTGCACATTTATAAACACCTATTTAAGCATGTTTGCAAATGAGTAAATCTCACTGTTTTAAGATAAATGCATTTACTATTGCAATCTTTTAAATACAAGCTAGGGAAGTGAAGCCCAAGTGAATTTTAATTGTATTTCATGTTTCAACCCCCCCCCCAAAAAAAGAGGGTTCTGGTAGGTAAATACTGTTGGACTACCCTTAAGCATTTTTCTATACTTTACCGTTTTATGCCACTTTATGAGGGTTTTGATTGTATTTCCACTATTATCAACATACATGTTGCACTCAGGTGGAGTGGTCTTTACACCATAGACCAAAAGTTTAAATTAACTCTTTTAAGGACAGTACTATTTTTTCCCCTAAAATTAAATGCCTTTTATTTTTTATTATTGATCTTTCAAGCTCCCCCCCCAAAAAAAATTAGTTTTACAGTACAGCTATTCCACGTATCGCTGTATTTTATAAAACGCACAAAATAAATGACTCTTACCTACACAAGATCCATACCCCACACAAGCTCTAAGTAAGAAAAGCCAAAGAAAACCACCGCTGCTGAAAGTTATCCAAAAAAAAAAAAAAAAGGGAAGGGATGATGTTTTAAAACATTTCAGGTGACTTTGAAAACGAATTCAGATCCATTTGCATACTAATACTTTTTGTTTTCCCTCCCAAGATATGAACGCCTCTATTCATGACTCTGGGGTGGCATATATGTGCGTGCGTTAGTCCGCGTTCCCGTCTTTTATTATTATTATTATTATTATTATTATTATTATTATTATTATTATTATTATTATTATTATTATTATTATTATTATTAATAATTATTAATACAGATCCATTACACATAGCAAGTGTGCATAGAAAGCGCGAGAGGAGAAAAAAAAAGAAAAAAAAAACCCCACCAGAATAACTTGAGTCCCAAAGTCCAAAAGAAAAACCGCATAAAGTGCGCGTCTTCTTGTTGTGGACACAAAGGAAAGAAGTGCCCGGTTTCGCAGAGATTAAAAAAAAAAAATGTCTGAACCCACATTAATGTTCTCTTCCCTGGGCTGGCAAGTCCAGCCCGCCATTCCGAGAGCTCCCTGTTTCGCCGGTCCGGGTTTTCCGCGCGCCCTCGACTTGCCTGGCTTTGCTGCCGGCCTCTCTCTCTCTCTTCTCTGAGCGTCTCGCCCGCCCGCCCGCTCGCTCCCTCCCTCTCTCTCTCTCTCTCTCTTCCTCCCCCTTTCCTCCTCCTCCTCCTCCTCCTCCCTCCCTCCCTCCCCGTGCACTCTCCAGCCCCTCTCTCTCTCTCTCGCTCGATCCGCCGCTCACTTCTGTCTCAATATGTCTCAAGATGGCGGCCAATGTGGGATCGATGTTTCAATATTGGAAGCGCTTTGATTTACAGCAGCTGCAGGTCAGGCTCGGGGTCCGCTGGCGCGTGGGTCTCCCCCTCTCCGTGGGACCCCCTTTCCTCCTCCTTCGCCCTCCCCTCCTCTCTCTCTCTCCCTCTCTCCCCTTTGCATGCGCCCTGGGGAGGGGGGGCTCCCCCTTGTCTTCCCCCTTAAGAAAACCTCCCACCCCCCCCTCCAAGAAAAAAAAAAGTCTGGGCAGAAGCAGCGCCCCCCCCCCCACTCCTGCGGGTCCCCCCCCCCCCAGGCTCCCTCCAAGCCTGGCGGAGACGCGGCGGTGGCGGCCGCCAGCCCTGCCCGCCTCCCCTCGCCTCTTTCCGCTCTCCCTCCCATCGATAACCCGGCGCCGCCGCCGCGATCAGAAATTGATCCTCTTTGTTCAATTCATCGATCCCAACAAGATGGCGCCGCCGCCGCCGAGGTGGCTTGTCCCGGGATGGAGGAGCCGCTTCGCCACCTCCTCCAGCCCCCCCACTCCTCACCGTCCCTCGCCGAAGCGCCCCTTCCCCAAAACAGCATCACTCCCGGGAACCCGGGTTTCCTTGAAGCCTCCCCCCCCTCCGCAGCCTTAGTTTTTTTTTTTTATAAATAAAGGAGGACAGAGAGTCACCGGGGTGGGGGGATAATAATACTAATAACAATAAGGGGGAGCGGGTCTGCCCTCTCTTCCTTGAGTCTTGATTATTTGTGCAGCCCCTTCCCCTAAATCCAGACGCATTTAATTCTTCCACAGCACTTTTCTTTAAACATTTCCCCCCCCCCCGTTTCCGACTAGTCCCCTTTTTTTAAAAAAGGAGGGAAGAGTGAAAGATTTTTTTTATTAATAACGAGATATTGTTCCCCCCCCTTTCCTGATTTCTACTTATTTTTGCACTCCCCCATCTAAAATAGACCCTACTTTTAACAACACTTTTATTTAACAATTAGTATCTTTCAACAGTCCCACAGTTTGGGGGAGGGGGGCTAGACTTAAGGAAATTTTACTTGAGCGGGAGGGGGGGCTGTCTTATTTTTCTTTTTTTTTTCTCCCCTCCCTCCATCGGACACCCCCTATCTTTTTTTTTCTTTTTCTGAAACAGCCCTCCAATTTTATATAAAGTGAAAGAATTAAGGAACTAAAATCATCACAATATATATATTTAAAACAGATGCATGTGGATCTCTGCTTTTTCTATTTTCTAGGTTGATTTCCCCTTCCAAAGCTGTGCGTTAAGGGGGGGGGAGGTGTTCTGGGGTGGCTTCCTTTCTTTGACTCTGTCATCCTCTAGAAACCCCTCTTTTTTATGCAGAGGAAGGAATATTAAAATAACCTGTAAACGGAGGGAGTCTGACCTGTTTCTTTCACTCATTTCAAACCCCCCCTCCCTACTGGAATGAGTCCCTTTTCTTCTTAACAGGGACTAAATTTTATGGGATGGGGGAAAGAAGTGCTAAAAGAAAATGCTGTAGATGTATTTTTATGTGCAGATCTTGTAATATGTTTCTTTCTGCTCTGGCTTCTCCAAAAAAACGTTTTTCCTTCTGGACTTAACCCCCCCCCCCCAAACACACGCACACCAAATGCATTAAATTGAAGCTCGTGGGAAACTTTGCAAGGAGTTTATACACTGACCAGGGAAGGGGGAAAAGCTACTAGGAAGGAATGACTTTCCTGCCTCCCCAGTGTCAGAAGCTGCCTTATGAGGCCCACAGGGGTGGTGGGTTGGGGGGTAGGACCCCCAATTTTTCTCCCTCCTCTGTCATCGAAGCACCAACTTTGTTTTCACCTTCTCCCCTTTCCAAACATGCCTCTTTTTTTTTTTTATCCTGATGGTAAACTAATGGGAATAGCTGGAAAAAAATGTGAGCTGCCTTAATACTGGATTTAGCTTCTTTAAGATTCTGGCATTATTTTGTGGGGAGGGGTTCCTTCAAAGTGACTTTTGACTCCCCCCCCTTCTTTGCTGGCTTATTTAATGATTTAAAATTTCCCATTTCACTCCACTCAGTCAAATCCTTTTTTTTGGGGGGGGGGGGAGGCAGGGATTGAGAAAGAACATTTGGAATATTGCCTTTCTTTTTGAAGAAACCCTACTATATAATGCATTTTATGGTTTGGGTTTTTTTTTTTCCTTGGGGGGGGGAAGCATTGGCTAGTACTAATTGATAATGAGTGTACTATATTTAAGTAAGTCCTACCCTTGCAGTTCTCTTCCCCCCCCCTCCTATTTTTATTAGAAAGGACAGTTCAGTCCCTTTGTGAAATAATACCAATTTTCTTGCATTTTCCCCCACTCCAGTATTTGGGGAGGAAGCGTTTCCTCCCACTTCTTCCTTTCCCAATTTCCCCAGAACGAGTTAAAAAGGGGGGGAGGGGTCGAATTAGTTGATTCTTCTTTCATAGTGTGGGAAGGAAGAGAGAATGTGCAAGGTCAGGGGAGGACTTGTCTAATCCTGTTGTATGTTATGGGGTCCACTGTTCGCCTTTGATGTTATATTGTGTGCCAGAGAGAGAACAAGCGGGAGACGGAGATCTTGTAATGGGGGAGGACAAGGCAAGTCTTATATGGCTATTCTCCTCCCATGAACACCCCCCCCCTCAATTCTTTTGGTAGATTGGAAGAGGAGTAAAGAAATAAATCCTACTGTTTGCTCTTCAGTAAATGTCATGTTTAAGATTGCAGCTTCAGGTTCATCTGAGGGATGGTCTTGTGTTCTGCTTACATGCGATGCTGGGTGCTTGGGTGGTAGGCAAAAGGAGAACTTTTTGTTGGTTCTCTTTAGAGGAATTGGGGAGGGGGAATCTCCTCTTTTGAAAGGACCCCTTTCCTCCACCCGCTTTTTCCTAAAAATGGGATGGCTCACTGAGTTCCAACCAGGACGTCCTAAGGCTAGAACTGACCCTCCCCAACTCTGTTTGTTTTCTGTATCATCTGCACTTTGGTGGAAAGAAGGGGCATTCTCTCATTTAGGAAAAATCCTCATTTCAAAAGTTTTAATTGAATCTTTAGAGGTGGTTTGGAGAATGGAGGGAGGCTACTCTGTAGCAGGACCTGTTTCTTTTTTCACTTTGCCATTTCCCCCTTAAATTGATATATATGTATGCGTGTATGTCTTTTCTCTGGGATTGTGTGCTTTTATGTTCACCTGTTTAGCTTTAACGAACTGTCCTTTCTGCATTTTAAGAGGCTGGGTTGTAGCTTGGAGGAGAAGGTTCTGTGCCATCTTACTTCTCTCCTTTCACACATTTTCCAGTTGTTACTTCATGTGCCTGTGTAAAAGTTGTTTCTGCAAATTTGGGGGCTAGAGAAGTCTCTACATGAGGTGTCATTGTAATGTTGATATTGGTGATCCTGGAAGGATGTGTTATACTTTTTTGTCTTCCGGGGGATCATCTTGACTTTTGGGGGAATACATTTGAAAAAAATGTGGGTATTTGATACCAAGTTCTAATTAATAACTGTCCCTGATGAGAGCTTCCAGAAACTTTAAGGATGTTATTTTTTTAATGGAAGAGGGGGCGGGAGAGAGCTATAGAACAGCAAGGTCCCTCGGACCTTGTAGGGACACCTACCCCCTTGGATCAGCTGTCTTAATGTATAGTAGTTAGATGGTGGAAGGAAAGGGAGATTCTTCTTTCTTGCTTCCCTCCCCCATGGCTAGTGGGGGGGGGGTGTTATTGTTTATCTTATTTCCTTATCTCAGGATTCTCATTGTTGGCAGGGACAAGGCCTCTGCCTGGTGGAGGTCTCCACCGGAACAATTTCTATGATCAAGTATTTTGATACATGCTTCTCTCTATTTTTACCATAAAGTTTTATGTTTAGAAGTCATATTTAAAGGAGTTTGTGGAGGGGAGCAAATGGACAAGATAAAGATTGCCTTATGTATGTGGGTGGGTGTTCCTTGATGAGATTGCAGGCTACTTAATAACACTTCTCAGGGGTGTGTGTGTGTGTGTCCATGTGCATGGGTAAATAAATACGAACTACAAGTAGGAAGAACACAAAAGACCAGTTGGAGCTTTCCCTGTCGATCAGTCTTTTTGTGGCATAGATTGGTTGATCTGGGGCAGGAAACTGTCCAGCCTCTATAAATGCCTGACATGTAAATGAATTTGGCTGGAGACCTGCTCTTTTTTTTCCCCCTCCCTCCCTTTTCCTTTCTCCCCTGCTGAGTAGTCTGTTCAGCCAATGCCCCTGTTGGTGTGGGGATAGTTCAGCATAGAAAGAGCTGGAAGTTGTGCATACATAGATGTTTGGCACAGCTGAAGAGGAAGTAAAGGTGAGGGCTCTGTTTGTGTGTGCTTGCATTAGAGACTGGTTGCTAAACTGGGGTGTATATTCCTCTGGTGTCTGGAGAATAAAAGTGGTAGTAAGACACCCTGGTTTTGGGTTGTGTGTGTGTGAGCCCAAGTTGTGGAGTGGAATGATGTTTGTACTGTTTTTCTGTCAATTGGGAGTTTAACTGTTGGAAACATTCTGGCTCATGAATATAAAATGCCGTTCAACTGTTTTCCTCATCCTCATGAGGGTAGGGGCTGCTGGTCTTTGCCTTGGAAAAAGATTAAAAGATAAGGCAAATTATTTATTTGCTCTGTTTTTTAAAAAAAGATCTTTAGATTAAGGTAGGCTTGTTTGAACTTTCTGTACTTGAAAGAGTTCTTAAAAGTGGCTAAAATACCTACAGGAATTCAGGAAATGAGACCCAGATGTGGAATTGTATGGATTAGATTAAGATGTAGTTAAACATGATCTGACAACTCTAATTGTAGCTGACTTCACTTTTGCCTATGTATTGTAATTGCTTTGAATGGAAAAATTTGCACATCCCATGAGAATAATCCCAAAACGTTTTAGTTGCTACTGCATGGGTACTTCTATAAATACTGTGTTTGTGAAAATAAAGCTATATTGATTAAAACCGAACATTTCAAAGTGTAAACATATGTAAATATAATAGCAAAGAATGCAGCCAAATGGCAGTTTGATAATCTTTTTTGTTACTGCTTTGTAAAAATAGTTCAGTTTAATTCCTGTGCCTACTGTAAAACTTGATTTGGCACATTTGTATAAACTTCAATCTTGTTTTTGTCAAACTAAATGTGACCCTCTTCTCAGTAGTGCTAGATTTCTTGTTGAAACCTTCTGGCAATATTGGCGGAGAGTTCTATTTGATTAATAATTTTTTTTACACAAAATTTCTTTATGCTGTGTATAGCCAGGCTTTGTGTTAATTGGCTGCCTTGCTAGGAAGATAATGATACTGCAACAGTTCATCTATCATAGAGATGCAGTATGTAGCGTAATATAGATATAATTGCCACTCTCTTCCCAAGGCAAGATATACTCAGAAATTTTCATGAACTTGTACATACTGTTGTCTCTGATGAATACTAAAAGAGTTGTGGCTGACAAGCTACTCTGCAGTACTCTTCTTGTCGTGTATTTTAAGGAAGAGCAGCTACCATTGCCCTCTTCTGTACAATGCCACACATTTTTCTTTGAGAAGCGGAAAAGAATGTCAGTGATGCTGAACACTTCATTCTACGTTAGCTCTTCTTCGACTTCGTAGTTTTTCTCTCCCTCTCGGCTATGAAGAATGTGTCTGATAAAGGCTCTCACCTTGCTGGGATGTATGAAAAGAAGGCAGTATTTGATGAGTTTGTTAGAACCAGCAACTACTAACACATGTGCAGGCCTTAGAATGTGTGTACTTTATTTAAAAAGTTAACTATATAATGGAGCATTGCATTTGTAATCCCTACTCTAGGATAGTCTCTGTCAGCTTGAGTTGTCCTGTCTTTTGAATTTATGTCAGATTTCCTTTTATGGGCTGAAAGAACTAATAGGGAAGAAAGTATCTGGTTCTAACTGTTTATTGGAAAATCGGATTCCGATCTCTATTTTTATGCAGTGGAATTCTTCTGTGGGTGCACTGGGTATAAAGTGAAACGGATCTCTATCAATCCATCTGACCCCTCTTTTTTTTCCCTGTGGCATTTGTGAAAGATTACATAGTTTATAAACACTTGACTACCAATTTGTGCTTTGTCGGGTAGAAATTTTCCAGAGGCTTCATTGGTTACTTGAAGCTAGATCTGAGACCATATCTATTCCATGCTGCTGCTTGATTTCTTTTTTTTTTTTTTCCCCTGGGAGAACCTATAAGGAGGTCAAAAGAAACTTTTCTGCTGGTGGGAGATAAGAAACTAAGAAAGGTAGGCAGGCCGCCCATTGTTAACTGCCCCTTTAGATACCTGTCAGTGAAAGGCAGATTTCTGGCTCCAACCTCTTCTACATCATAATATACAGCTCCAGGCTCCACAGTCTTACACTTGAGATCATATCAGTGTGAATCTTTAAAAAGCCAAGAACATAGTGTGGGGTTGACACATCCTTCTTTCCTCTCTGTTTCATGAACTCACTGTTATGGGAGAGTCTTGATGGCTGGGGCTGTTAACTGAAGAGGCTTACTCATGAGGCAGCTAGCCAAAATTGTGCTTCACAAATGTTTTAGGTTACTATCGGATGCTGGCTCTGAGAGACTGGAGCCTAACCTGGGTTGCTTCATTGATACTTTTGGTTCTATCACTTCTTGAATCATTTTTTCTTGGTCCGTACGTTTCTGGAAGCCACGTTTCTGGAAGCCAATTAAAGCCCATAGGCTTTGGTTTCTATATGCTTTTCCTAGTTCTCTTCTTGGAACAGCAAACGGGGGGGGGGGCTCTAAAGTACCAACAAAATTTACTTATGTTAGATGACCAGTCCTGTATCATGTTGGTAGGTGCAGGTACATTTCAGACTTATTTCATGGATGACTCACTAGTGCAGATTTTGTATTGACCTCCAGTTTTATCTAAGACCTGTTTGGATTCCCCCCACCCTGCCCCATTTTGCCTTCCATTCCCTGTATTACAGAAGGTCTCCTGGATATGGATAGTTTGCACTTGGCAGAACCGTGTTTTGCCTCAGAATCTAAATGGCTAATTTGAAGTTGGGTTAAACCCAAGTTTAATTTGACCGATCCACATCTGATGAGATTGCTGGCATGGATTTTTTTGTCTTTTTCCAGAGAAGATTATTCAAGTGTACTGTATAAACATATATATTTCTGGGAGTTTATTCTTTGCCAGTGTGACTCTTGAGTTCACATATTCTCTAAACCTGATGTGGAATGTGGCTTGCTGGGCTTTCAACCCAGCCAGTTGTTTTTTATTGAGTAAACCTTGGTTGAACAAAATATGGTTTATTGTGATGTGCAGATCAGATCAGGGACTTGACCAAGGCCTGTTCAATAACCTTCATGGATCACTGAGAATTTATAACTTGGGTGCCGTGTGTCTAAATTAATTATGTTTCAGTGCAGTTTGTCTTCTACTCCAGAACGTAATAATAACCTATTTCAGAATACTAGTAAAATATTCCCCGTTACTCCAGATTGTTCATTAAATTAGAGAACATATACATTGGGATGACATCATTATGCAAATAATATTTACTTCATTTGCACCTGTTTATGTCATTTATTTTAATTTACATCAATGACAATCACATTATTTTGCCGATGATGTAAATGCCACTGGAATTTCATCTGTTGCATTGAGATCTGCTAAATTGAGGTTTCACTACAGTGTGTTCCATGGTTTTTATTTTTTTTTATTTTTATTTTTATTTGATTTATATGCCGCCCTTCTCCGGAGACTCAGGGCGGCTTACAATGTGTTAAGCAATAGCCTTCATACTTTTGTATATTTATACAAAGTCAGCTTATTGCCCCCACAAACTGGGTCCTCATTTAACCTACCTTAGAAAGGATGGAAGGCTGAGTCAACCTTGAGCCTGGTAAGATTCGAACCTGCAGAAATTGCAGGCAGCTGTGTTAATTACAGGGTGCATTAAACCACTGTACTACCAAGGCTCTTTGAGTAGTTTGAGAGGAGGAGAAGAGAAAATAGGTCAAGCTGAGTTACATTTTAAAATGTCTCTCCATTATCTTTAGGTTATTGGGGGAAAATAAGTGAAAACATGGTCCCTTGTTTTAATTGTCCCAATTAATTGTCCCTTGTCCCAATATTTTTCTGGATAGAATGTGGGGCTCCTCTGCTTATGGAAACCAGGTATGAATGCTGCACCATGGACAGGCCTGTTGTAGGGCAATTGTACTTTCTAAATTGGGCATTGAACACTGCTGATGCAGTAACTAGTTGCCAAACCATATTTAATAATGGCTGAAGGGGTAGTCATTGGATTAATAATAAACTTTGTAGTGCAGACAAAACCCTGGAGACATTTGAATGCTATCATGATGAGCTTGGCTTTTAATACCTAAGTGAAGAGTTAAAGTGTTGGGCTGTAGTACTAAAGAACATGAACAGCTTCTGGTGTTACTACACTCACGGTTAGATTACACTGCATATTTATTACATCAGGAATGTGTGAGAACTATCGCCGGGAACCATTTTTGTCTGGTAGTTTATTCTATGTAGGAATTAGAATAATGCACAGAAATAATCCTTTTTGTGGTTCTACACAACATAGTAACTTTTACTTAGCAGCACAATAATGGTTTGTATTGGTATGAAAACTGGCATGGAAAGACTGAGAGATACTCATGTCTGTTCTAATCTACCATCTTGCTTACGATTGAATCAGTGTACAGTATCCATTTTTTAAAATATTTGCTTCATGAAAATAGCAGTCTGCTTTTGAAAGCTTTCTCTAGGGTTCCTTGCCATTATTCTTTTGACTTGCTGCCAGTCTATCTGAAGCATCAAGTATTAGGCATGTCGGCATGGCAAATCTGCATTTGTTTCCATTTGTGAGATTTTACGAGTTCATTTGAATAAGGAAACTTCCTCTTGTATTAAGCCAGGCCATTTGTCAATCTAGCCCAGTAAATTCAGTGTATTAAAATATTTTCTTCCTTTACCTGTGATGTCTCACATGACCAAACTTTGGGCCCTTGGCAACTGGGCCACTTTTATGGCCATCTGCAGTGTAACATGGACACGTGACTGCATTATATGACATTTTTGCCCAAACCCAGCACAACTGCTGCTGCAAAAAAAAAAAAAAAAAAAAAATCATAAAATTGGGTTGGTCATGTGGCCACATTCATTTTATAATCATCATGACTTATGATTGTGATGGCAGGCTTGTGGGACCTGAATCAGACCTCATGGAATGTAATTAATGGGTAAGAATTGGGAAGAGAGGTCTTGGAATCCCCAAATTCTGGTTATTCCTATCTTGTCTTGATAAAGTAGGATAGTCCATGTCTGGAAGCAAAGAATGCTTTGATATTTTTCATCTGGATTTTTTGTAGATGTTTTTGACAAGAATTGGAATAATAATTATTGCCGTTTACATAATGCCTTTTCCAAATGTTTCAAGTGCCATTTTGATAATCCTTCTGGTAGCCCAGTGCTATTTCCTCTGTAATGTAGAGACAGGGGAAAGAGGATCAGAAAATACTAATAATGATATAATAAGTTTTTATGCTTCAACAAAGGACTTCCAAATCTTTCCCCCTCTTCTCCCCTCTTGGGAGACAGCTCCAGATTCCCGTGCAAGCTAAAATTGTTAGAATTCCCTATTCTAGATTGTTATTAAAAGGCTTATTTTCCTGTCATCTTACTAAGGGTAGCTTTGCACATTTAGCTGATCAAGAAATTCCAATAGGTTTTTCTCATAGCGAATGGAGAGCACTGAAAAAATATTTATAAACTGGTAAACTTGAGTGGTTATTTTTTTACCAAAAATGTATGCCTGAATGGTTGGTACAGTGTAGGATATATGTATATTTGGTGTAGGTTGTGTAGGAGATGTGTAGGAGATGTGTGTGTGTGTGTGTGTGTGTGTGTGTGTGTGTATAGCAAAACATACACAGTTGCTGACACTACCCTTGGGGTGCTTTTTGGGGGTTTTTTTTTGGCAGCACGTGGGTTAGACATTTAGTTGTTTACTTGTTTCTCTTTTATATAAAATTAATATCCATACTGATGTACTTTTATTAAAAAGCTTAATAAGAGTTCTTAATGACAGTGACTGTGGAATGGAGACATCTGGTGGCATTTAAGAACGTTGCCCCTTATTCACACGTTACAGCAGTAACCACTCTGGTGTAATTACATAAGTTATCTGTTGTGTTCACAATGTAAAATGGGTGGTTAAATGAACAAGATTGCTTCTAGGAAAGGCTGCCTTTGAGGGGAAACAGATTCATAGCTCATTGAGAAAGACGTGAAAAAAATGGAGGCCATATGGAAAGTAAGAAATATTGCCAAATCTAAAAAATGATATGTTTGAAGCTGACAAGAAAACAAAGAAGCAGGCTGACAATTTTACCTATGTAATAACAAAACATATTGACATGCAAAATAAATATTAGATATAAAAGAATGCCATCTTATTTGTTCAATTTATGTTTTTGAGTATTGTCTTATGCTGATAATGAAAATACACTGTTATTGATTGAGACTGTTTCAATGGTTGACATAAGAATAGAATAGAATAACTTCATTGTCACTTTGAATGTACACTAATCGGCATACATTAAAATAAAATTTCGTTGCATACAGCTCTCAAAGGGTCTCCACCTGTAATATACACTACATAAACATGACTAAATACATACATAATTATGCATATACCCACATATATTATATGATACAGAGAAACAACGCAGTCTAGTCCGGATGTATACATGTACATGGCGAGGAAAATGAATCTTGTGAGTTTACCAGATGGTATAGGCTAAAAATAGTAAAATATAACTGGTTCAGTGGTCCATTTGTCAATTGCATAAGAATACCTAGATAATTGTAATTATCTCAGGTAGTAACAGAATTCTTTGCATCTATGCATATGTGTGTGTGTTTTCGTAGATTTTCACAGGTAAAGGTAGCCAAGATACTCTCAATCTTACACGGGAAAAGATCCGAATACACCAAGACTTGCATATCTCTCTCTCTCTCTCTCTCTCTCTCTCTCTCTCTCTCTCTCTCTCTCTCTCTCTCTCTCTCTCTCTCTCTGTATATATATATATATATATATATATATATATATATATATATATATATATATATATATATATATATATATATCTGTAGGTGGCAAGTTATGGGTCAGAATTGTGTGCAAATGTATCCAAAGTGTACAGTGTCAGGTTTTGCATGATTTCCAACATAGTCAGGAATTTTTGCAAAGTCAGTTACCAATTCACCCATTCATGTGTCAAGTTTGTATTGCAGAAAAAGAAATTGTGAATAAGCTCAGAACGACACAAGAATAAATGTTAGTTTCAGTTCAGTTTCATAGGCAACTTTTGACATGCAGGTGTAAATGTTTGTACATATTTTAACAATCCTTTTAAAAACAATTTTCATGTGTCAAGCTTTTTAAGGATTACTTATTGTTGTGAACAGGTTACAGGAGTAGATTGCACACATGCATTTTCCCCACCATTCTGCATTTACTTGTTACAGGTAAATATGAGCTAAAGTGTTTTGAAAAGAGCAGATTATTCCAAATGTGTTAATAACAACGCATGATAGACTAATACTGGATTACTGTGGCTTTCTATGACCTAAAACAATTTCAGATTACTTTCTGGTACTTGTTTTTGAAATCAAGATTAAAATGTGGTTATAAATTGTGAGTGACCTAATGTGAAAAGTATCATGTCTGTTCTCCAAATATGGAGCTTAAAAGGACACTAAGCACACAGAATAGGCCCATCAATCAATGCTTCAAGAGATGGATTACTTCCATGTCACCTTAACATTAATTTTACAGCTGGCCTGTAGTTATGCTTGGCCATCTTCAGCACTCCAGAGGAAGCATGGGAAAAGAGAATACCTTAGATAGAAAAAGAGCTTCTTTTTGTAATTACCACCAATAGTTTCCAAGTTGTTAACAAATGAGTGCTAGAAGATGTTGCAAGCAACTTATCAGTGTTGACACTGAAGCATTATGACTAAAAATCAGGTGATTTTCTCTGATCTGCTCTTTCACAGTACAGCATGTAAAGCTTCTTGCATTTCTCTTTTCAGTCCTCCCCCTCTATCAGCCTTCATTATGGTAACAGGCTACATAAACCGTATTAAATCCTCAGTGATACTAAAAGGGCACAATTTATAATGATGTAAGCAAATTATATTGTTTGTTGCTTAAACTCCAGTCACGAATATAAATGGATATTATGAACTTTCCAATTTCTAAAAACAAACTAGGCTAAAAATAGAAGTGACGTGGGTGATTTCCCTATTCAGATTAAGGCTGTGCTATGGGGAGGCGAGATCCTCTGCCATTTTGCATACATTATCACTTGCTCCTTAGATTCTCTGGCCCACTAGCTCTAGTAGCATAGTTCTAATCTTCAGTTGGGGGTAGGTTTTAAAAATCCCTAGTACTCCTATTCAGTCATCTTTTTAAACATATGAGGAGTTGGAAAAATTCCTTCCAAGACCCAGTTCTCTGTATTGTCCAGAAGCTTAATAAAGCAGAGTGCCAGATTGTAAATAATTAAAGTAGTTAAGTAGTTCAGTGAACAATTAAATATAAGTGCCTCTCCCCCTTCAGTCTTCAATTTCTGGTCAGTTGGTGAAATCAAGAGGCAAAATGAGTGGGATGCATGAATGTGGGTGGTTGCAATCCTAGTTCTTCTCCCTGTCTTCTATAAAGTCTACCTGGTTTGAAGCTCTCATACCTAAATAGGACTTGTGTTTTATCCTATTGTGCTCTAAACCCTTTTATTTATTTTCTTTGCTAGAACTGGTTGTTGTTTTTGCTATAAGCTAAACAGCCCCCACAGCCCATGACCCAGTTCAACGTGTCACGTGAACAGGGCCTATTCGTTGCAATTTAATTGCAATTATCTAGAAGAGCTTAGACTGTTTCACGTCATTTGACAGAGGATACGTTTTCAGTTTAGATGGAGAAATACTTTTGAACTTAGTGTCTCTGAAAAGTTTTAAGCTGCTCAGTCAGTGTTTCTCTGGTACTTTGGAGATCATTCTCCATCTGTATTAAAAGCTCCACAATAAAATAATTATTTCATGACATACGTAAATGTTATGCTGATATTTCAAATTTTTGCAGCCTGCTTCCTAGCAAACTTTTGCAACTGAGTACCTGTGGATGAGGTGCAGTTTTGTGAAACATTTACTAAGTTGGTTACTTTGTTATTATTGTTCCTTCCGTAGATGATTTAATAAATCATTTTTGTACTTAGAATTAAAAGAAAAAACTCTGCACTAATAATGAAAGTGTTCATTCAGGAGTGTTATTTATGAAACTTTTGCAATGGCACATAAGAATCAAGTGTAGATTTTACAAATAATTTTAGTTTACTGCTCACTGGCTTACACTTTGTCGGATCGTTTTGGTAGACATACCCTGTGTATTGTAGGATGCACATACACTGGAATAACAAAAATAGGGTGGAACAAAGTTGTAAAAGAATTTTCAGAACTTTCTGCTTTTGTTATTCAAATCTTGGGTTTCTTAGAAATCACACCCAACTTTTATAAGTATTCTCAATTTCTCATCTATATTTTTAAAAGTGGAAAGGTCACTTTGGAATAAGAATATGGTCAGAAATAAGTCAGAAATTATTTCCTATTTTTATGACAGCTGAAGGTGCTCTGGTAATAACTAATAAAAATCACCCATTTGATATGCTTAATGTGCATTCTTATTTGCTGAGATGTGCATTTCTGATTCAGCATGCTACTTTGCTAACAGAAGTATTTCAGTGGATTATGTCGCCTTTTAAAAGTGGAAGGACTCAGTTCCATGATAAGTAGTCTGTGGCTTATGTGGAAGGAGTGAAAGGAGATGTTTACTTCTGCTCTGGAAGATGTGGTGCAACTCATAGTAGGTCTTCTCATATTTTAACTTGCCACCAGATGGTCCTGTTTTCTCTCCATCAACCAATCATCTCTGAGGTATGTCTGGCTTAATGAAGTATTTGACAGCATTAAACAGTCGTTGGGCTTAACAATTGACTAGCATGTCATTTCTATTGGAGATACTTTCTTGTTACTGTGATGTTTACACAGCCTTTTAAAATGTATGTTATAATCTGTTTAGGTCAGGACCATGGAGTATAAATACAACACTTCTGCTTGCCATAGTGCACACAATGCTTTAGTAAATTCAGTAATTTGATGTCAAGTTTCCATACTTCTGTTCTTTAATTTGTTTGAAATTAATCTGAGTCTAGTAATAGAATGCTCTCTTCTTCTGTGTACTGTATAAATTTTGCTTTAAAAGAGTGGGGTTTTTGGTTTGTTTTATTAATGGGCGGAATAAGTGAATGCAGTTCATAAATTGAAAGGTATGTGTTTTTCAGTAGACTATCTGGCAATCAGATGGAAAATAGCCATTGCCTATTAAAATGAGTTACAATATATCTTTGGAAGATTGGTTGTATCATAAAGTATCATGTCTTAAAACAGATCAAATCTTTGTTAAGATTACTAAGTTGCTTTTTTTCTCTTGGTAGTATAATTGAAGTAAGAAAACCTGTAAGAAAAGTATCCGGTTAAACTGTAGTATCATCAAATATATAATCAACCATCCAGTTAAAAATGAAAGCATTTTGAGATTTGGGAAGGGGAAACAGCATAGTTAAGTACATTCTGAATATATTTGTACATCCATAGGTATTTCATTTTTGGGGGCAATTGTATGTCCTTGAAAAGTGAGGAAAATGTGTTCAAGGAAATTGAATAACTTTCAAGGATTTCATCACGAGTTATGAGCTGATGTAATATACTGGTGAGAGTTGAGTTGTGAGCCAGGAGTCTACTACTTCAAGGCTAAGTTTAGCCATGATGTCGTTTGATGCTTTGAGGAGCTTCTCTGAGTTGGCATCGGACCTATCTTCAGTCTGGTTGAACACTTAGGGAGAAAAGGCCAAGCTGGTCTTGTTGGAAAATATACCAAATACTCTTTTCCCCACAACAGCAACCTTGTGAGGAGAGTTGTGCTGAGAGAAAATGAGTGGCCTAAAGTTGCCCAGTTGGCTTTCATGCCTAAGGCAGGACTAGAACTCAGTTCTAGTTTCCCACCTGCTGCTTTAGCCACTACACCAACCATCCAGTATTTCTGTTCTGGGCTTACGAAATATATGTGGCACAGAGGCTTTCCTGTAAATAAAAATGATGCTGGAGGCTGCCAGGATGCCAGCATCCCATTTAATTATTTCTGGCCAGTACGGGATTGTGGGAGGGGGGGTGGGGGATGGAATAGGCAAGCATAGACAATGCTGAATTATGGTTATGATTCAATATTTTCTTACGATCTTAACAGGATTATGTAACAATTACTAAGAAAATGTGTATGATGCACTCAAACCCTGTAAAGTGTCATGCAAAAATGAAGTATTGCATTTCTCCAGGCACTCTTTGCTTCTCTGCTGTCCCTTTTATGAACCTAAAAAAGCATTACTTTAGTAATAGTTCTGCATCTAATAGGAATCTCTAGGACTGAGAAATAGTACAAGGGCCTCTTTGGATATACATCTCTTTGGGATATGATCATAAGTAACTATTTATTATGCCCATTTTTCATTGCATATGTGAACAGTGCCTATTTTATGATTGCTTTAAATGGAAGCTGGTAAGATAGGATGTGCATTTTAAAAGAAAATTACTTCTATTGTGTTAGCGCATTTACTCATTGCATTTATTCACTCACGGGTTTTTGTGGAAAAATAGAACTGAGCCATTGTGTATATGGCCATATCTAGCTTTGTTAATGCACTGTGTGCTATGAAATATGACGTTATATATGGGTTTTTGTCCAAATTTATAGAGTTACTTCTGCAGTCTTTGCTGGGTTTCTTCTTCCTGCTGCTTTCGGTGGTTCAGGACTATTGTGGGGCTATTCTGGAGCAGGGTCAGATTCAAAAGCCACCTGAGCCTCCATGCATTTTTTTTGTTAAAGCTTATGAATCATACTCACATGAAATTACAATAAGGCTGGTTTGAATTGTAGTTTTAAGGACATATTTTAAATTAAACATATGTTTTATTTCATCCACAGAACAAAAAAAAAAAAAAAACCCATGATAACTTGGAAGTTTGGCTGGACGATTCTGATGGAGGGAAGGGTTGTGATCTGTCTGAATGGATATCTGGATAATTTTTGGTTGTTTTGGTTGTGGGCTGATACAAATTTGTAGGGATCATGTGGGATGAGTGGGGCAAGACTAACACTTCTTTCTTAGGTCCTCTTATTTCTGCCCTCATCTTCTTTTCCCTTACCTCTCTTTAGTTGCCTTTTAATGTAGCTCCTGATGCACATATTTTTTGCCCACTTTTTTTTTTTTTAAATTTGATTTTAAAAAAATCTCTCTTCTCCGGAGACTTAGGGCGGCTTACAATGCGTTAAGCAATGCGTTAAGCAATAGCCTTCATACTTTTGTATATTTATACAAAGTCAGCTTATTGCCCCCACAAACTGGGTCTTCAATTTACTTACCTTAGAAAGGATGGAAGGCTGAGTCAACCTTGAGCCTGGTGAGATTCGAACTTACAGTAATTGCAGACAGCTGGTGTTAATCACAATGCTCTCAGTCTGCTGAGCCACCAGGCCCTTCACTCCCAGAGGTTTTCACTTTTCCCCCTTACTTTTCTGCTACAATGACTTTACTTTTTCCCACAGTAGAAACTCTTTGCCCATAACAGATGTATTCTGGGTCTGTCTGGACTAAGTATATGTTTTCTGAGTCCAAACTCAGTTGTGCTTTGATTTAGGCTTAGAACCCCTGCACTGCCATCCCATGCATGGAATATTTTTCACATCCTTAGCCGTCTTTTCATGCAAAGTGAGCTACTTTAATTTGTAAATCTTTGATTATGGCTTAGTGTAGCATATGAACCTTGCCATGCTATTAATGTATTCAATAAATTTTAATTAACTAATTGTGACTTAGCACAGTGTATCAACCAGGTCTTTATTTTTGTCCCAGCTTTCCAGTCCCAGACTAAAAGCTTGAGAAGTTGGCTTGGATGTTGTATATGAATCTGCCTTCTGAAAAAAAACAGTTCAGGAATGTCACTGTTGGAAATGGCGGCAACTGAGAAAACCCTAAATCCGTGATGGCGAATGAATGGCACGCATGTCGTCGCCCTTGCTGTTCTGGGTTCCAGCGCGTGGATGCACGCTGGCCAGCTGGTCTTCGGCGAACCTTTTCGGCATCGAGTGTCGAAATGGGAGCACATGCAGGGGAGCACTGGAAACTGGAAGAGCGCGCCAGGAAGCTGAGCTTCCGGTTTCTGGCGCGCGTGTGCATGCCGGCCACCTGGTCTTCCGTGTTCTTGTGCGCATGCGCGTGCGAAGACCAGCTGGCTGGCGCTCCCGCACCAAAGAGCTGCTCTTCTGGCTTCTGCCACTCCCCCATGCGCTTCCATTTCGACATAAGGTTCGCCAACACTGCCCTAAATGTTTCAGTTTGATCCTCATTTTAAGTTCACAGGTGGGTAGACTGTAGAAAATGGAATTCCATCTCTTTAAGTAAGCTGTTTCCCCAGAATTGCCTTTTCTGTTGAATGCCATCTGAAGCAAACTTAGTGTTCTGTTTTATTTTGGGGCTTATTGTGTTAGAGCTTATGCTCCACTTAGCAGAGTGACATGTTCCTTTGGTTGGCTACCTAACTAACTTGCAATTTGCTTTAAAAGATACACTTTGTTCAGGCTGGTAGTTCTTGACTTACAACCAACTGTTCATTTAACAACGGTCCAAAGTTATGACAGCCTTGGAAAAAGTGACTTATGACCTGTACTTGCACTTAATGCTCATTGCATCTCTCCTGTGGTCACATGATCACAATTTGGGTGCTTCCCAACTGGCTCACATTTACAGCTGGTTGCAGCCTCCTGCAGTTGTTGCATGATTGCGATTTGCTATCATTTTTGCTGATTTCCTGCAAAAACCAGCAAAAGGGGCCCATTGGGGAAGCTGGGTTCTCTTAACTACATGATTTGTCTAACGACCATTGCAAAAATTGTTATAAAATTGGGTCCAACTTGACTTACAAATGCATCAATTTATAGTGGAACTACCAGTCCCAATTGAGGTCCTATGTTGAGCACTACCTGGGTGGACCATTTATGTTAAAAAAAAAGATATAGATTCATAGCAGCAAGGAGTTTTGCAGGACATTTTGTCAAAGGAAAGACAAATGAATCTGTCTTCCCACTCTACTCATCACATGATGTCTTAGATTACTTTTCTGCAACCAGGGTATCTGGATCTTCAACTCCCAGAATTCTGTATGCATTGTGGCCATTGCTGAGGAATCTGAACATTGAAGTTGATGCACCTGGAGAATGGCTGAGATGGGGAAAAAATCTGCTTAGATATTGGTGCTGCTGAAGCATATTATTTTTCTGCCCTTGTGAATGGCAGGTGGGTGCTCAGAAGGAAATATTTTGGGAAATAAATCCACAACATACCAATGGAAATCAGGTTTTATCCCTTTGCATGAGCACTACATAAGTAGCTTGTATAAGTTAGGTATTGTTTCCAGGGTCACTTATTACTGTCCTGGAAAATAAACACCAGAGGTTCTTTCTGTTACTGCCTAGAATATATTATTGGAGGTTCAACATGCAATTGTGCAGTTAAGGGATTGTACTTTGACAGAAACTTGTGTTAAATAATACCAACTAGTGACTAGTCCATAGCACCAAGAACACTTGATGGCCGTGACCAGGGGGGCTTTCGCACAGGTATGCCTGGTGCGCCAGTTGCGCCCTTTCCTAGACCGTGATGCCCTTCGCACAGTCACTCATGCCCTGGTTACATCCCGCTTGGATTACTACAATTCCCTCTACATGGGGCTGCCCTTGAGGTGCACCTGGGGGCTCCAGCTGGTCCAGAATGCGGCTGCGCGAGTGGTTACTGGAGCTCCTTGTTACTCCCGTATAACACCTCTCCTGCGCGAGCTGCACTGGTTACCGGTGGTCCACCGGATTCACTTCAAGGTGCTGGTATTGACCTATAAAGCCCTACATGGCTTAGGCCCGGGGTACTTGCAGGACCATCTCCTGCCTGCTTCCCACCGTCCTGGCCGCTCTCACAGAGCCGCTCTCCTCAGGGTACCGTCGACCAGGCAATGCTGTCTGGCGACGCCCAGGGATAGGGCGTTCTCTGTGGGCGCCCCTACCCTTTGGAACAAACTACCCACCGAGCTCCAGATGGCCCTGGATCTCCGCTCCTTCCGTCGAGGCCTGAAGACTTGGCTATTCCAACGAACGGGCTGATGCTGATTCTTGGGTTTTATTATTCATTGATTTTAATTTGGTTTTAACGGGATTTTATTATTTTATCATTATATGTTTTTAATCCTGTGTTTGCTGCTCTGAGTCCTTCGGGAGAAGGGCGGCATATAAATACTGCCAAATAAATAAACAAACAAATAAATAAATAAATAAATTTGCATATTTTAAGCGTTTTAAAGTGGTTCCCATATATCATGTTAAAACCCCCACCACAGTGAAGAAGTAGACTGGTATTATTTGTAATGCAGCTGAAGCTGAGAAATAGTAGCTTGCTGGAGATTACCTAGGCTCAGTGTGAATGTAATGTGCCAAAGTTTAGCAATCAAGAGTGTCCTGCAAGGTTTTCTTCAGAACTATGTGATATCCATGTTCAAGTTTCTCTTGCTAACCAAAACACCAAGCCACATCTTACAAACATAACTGGGCTTAGCAAAAAAGTTATACAAACTGGCCATCTTTTGCTCTGAAAAAGGCAGGAAAAGTGTATCTGTTAGAGACAGAGGCACATGAGAGTCTGGGAAGACAAAATATCATATTTTGGAAAATAACACTCCTTTTTATAGTTTTTATTTTTAAAAAATAATTTTATAAAAATCACAATTTACTTACCTTAGATGTAATAAGAAAGCATAGTTTATCCCTGCAATACAACTGAGAGAACAATTCAGAAAGCAGAAATAAAAGAGATATCCAAAAATGCAAATAACTTGTGTAATGGCAAACTACATTTTGATGCATCACCTAGGTTTATTTATTTATTTATTTATTAATTAAATTTCTATACCGCCCTTCTCCAAATAGGACTCAGGGCGGTGCACAGCCAAGATAAAAACAAAGCATACAAAATTTAAGAACAGTATTAAAATAATTAAATATTTTGGCCGAAATTAAGATAACCCAATTTAAAATCAATTTAAAATTTAACTCAGGCCAGCCCAGCTTGTTGAAATAAATAGGTTTTCAGGGCCCGACGAAAAATCCGGAGGTCTGTTATTATACGTAACTCTGGGGGAAGGTTGTTCCAGAGGGTGGGCGCCGTCACAGAGAAGGCTCTCCCCCTGGGGGTCGCCAGCCGACATTGTCTGGCGGACGGCACCCTGAGGAGGCCCACTCTGTGCGAGCGTACTGGCCGGTGGGAGGCTATTGGTGGCAGAAGGTGGTCTCGTAAATACCCCGGCCCTAAGCCATGGAGCGCTTTAAAGGTGGTCACCAACACCTTGAAGCGCACCCGGAAGACCACTGGGAGCCAGTGCAGCTCGCGCAGGAGAGGTGTCACATGGGAGCGCCTCGTCGCCCCCATAATCCCCCGCGCGGCCGCGTTCTGGACCAGCTGGAGCCTCCGGGTGCACCCCAGGGGGAGCCCCATGTAGAGAGCGTTGCAGTAGTACAGGCGGGAAATGACTAGTGCCTGAGTGACTGTGCGTAGAGAGAACGCCCCTTTTCCCAGCAGCAATCCATTGTAGTTTCAAGGCAGAAAGATCAAAGTTGCCTCTGGTCTCTAAAGCACAAGTCATCCTACCAAGTTCTTACGTTTCAGGCACCTTCCTTTTCCATTCAGCCCTCAGGTTGTTGTGGAATGATTATATCATCTATTCTTGACAGACAGCCAAGCCTAAGGCAAAGACTTTTTGACCAAGGATTACTGCTCAGATTAAAACACATTTGAACGGAGGTGGTTCATCTTTGGAAGGGCGCCCTTCCTATTGTTTTGGATCAGGCAGGATTGTGTGTTCTTTGTGGTATCTTGGCATTTTGATGTGATATAGTAGAATGACTTTGCAATCTCCATATGGCTTGATGCCAGAAAATTCAAAACTGGTATTATCACCAGGCTGTTCATCTTAAATTACCCAATAGGGCCTCTGGCAAATAATAATAATAGGTCTGGGATATCTCAGTTCCTTGGGATCCTAAATCAGCCTCATGAGCTTCTCTAACATGATGGGCATTTACAATGGGCATTTATTTGCAAGTTGGCTTTTATTTGGAACTGTACTGTACCCGCCTATCTAGAAAAAGAATAAACAGTAAGTGGACATATAAGGGAACACCCAATGAGAAGGGGGAGCCACTGAGGAAGACAATTAGCCTTCTGACAAATCTGTTTTAAGGCTAATTATTTCTGCACGACCTCCATTTTGTAAATGTGCAAATTATCAAGCAGCATTCTGGGACACTGCTTACTTCAGTGTCTCAAAACTGTAGAGATGCCCACCACTGTAAATATATTAAGGTGTGTATGTTTGGGGAAAGGGCTTTTTTCTTACAGAATTTATTTTTATGTGCCTGAATCCTAAACTTGCAATGCAAATTACGCATACTTTTAACAATTATAAAATGAAGTCTGCTTACCCATATGGCTTCATAAATATATCTGTGTTCATAATTTGCATGGATTAATTGAACATGACAATTTTGATTTTTAGAAGTGATTGGTAAGTTTATTTATATCCCACCTGTATTATTTCTCCTGTGCTTCTTTCTCAATTTTTCTCTACAACAACAACCCTGTGAGGAGGGTTGGGGTGTGAGAGAGTGACTGGCCCAAGGTCACCCACCTGGCTTTTATGCCTAAAGGACTATACTAAAACTCACAGTCTCCTTGTTTTTAGCTTGATGCCTTAACCACTAGGCCAAACGATCTCTCTCTCTCTCTCTCTCTCTCTCCCTCCCTCCCTCCCTCCCTCCCTCCCTCCCTCTCTCTCTCTCTCTCTCCCCCTCCCCCTCCCTCTCTCTCTCTCCCCCTCCCTCCCTCTCCCTCTCTCTCTCTCCCTCCCTCCCTCTCCCTCTCCCTCTCTCTCCCTCTCTCTCTCTCGTCTATTGGTATAGGTTTAGGTATACACACACATTTACAATAAGATCATACTGATTTTGTAGCTTTTTATATTCTTAAATCTTAAATTTGAATTGGTATTCCCCCGTTTAACTTTATTTATTGGATACTCTGTTTTAATTTGTCTTTTAACTTTTGTATTTTCTGTTTCTTATTGTTGTGAGCCGCTCAAAGTCCTTCGGGAGAAGGGGGGGCATATAAATCCAATCAATCAATCAATCAATAATAAGATCATAAGCATCTGTCAATCTGTAGAAGTTAATTTAATCTGTAAAGAATATGGAATGGAAAGATTTTGGGTGTGGTAGAGAGAATAAGGGAAAGAAAAGCAGTTGGAAGGTGTTGAGGGAAAGATGATGTTTAAAGAGTTAAACACATAACTGGCTGTGGGCACATATTATTTCACAAGCTCTTTTGCCAACTACATGTCTTCTTTAGTAGTTTGTGTTGTAAAATGTTAAGTAATTAGGTCAGTCGCGTTGTAGTTAAATGTATAATAAAAGACTTGAACAAACAGCAGTGCTGACAGGTGTTGTATATTGGTCATACTCATAAAATATTTTTTAGAACGAATAGTTTTTGAAATCTAACAAACGACTACCTGTTCCTCACAGAAACTTACCCATCTAAAAGCACCCAGTATTCAAAGGCAGTTCAAGCAACCAGTGCATAAACATTTCCTCTGCTTGGTAATTCAGAAAAGCTTGCTTCTCTGTATGAATGGTAAGAAACACTGCCAACCAAATTCCCATAACTCTTCATTTGGGGAGTTTCGGGTGCTTCGTGAAAATGATGTTATGCACGTATACCTATGGTATAAATTCATAATATTTCTTTTGCTGGAATGCTTATGTGCAAACTCTAGGAAATTACGAAGAATGAGATCAACAAAATGTGGAAGTGACTGTGTATCTGCCTGACTTGTGCTTCTCTTGTTATGGAGAGTTATATTTAATCTGTTGCTCTTTTTCTTTTCCCACAGTAATCATGTTTCCTTTTTAAAAGGGTATGTCTATTTCATACTCATATTTTCCAGGTGATGGGGTGCATGAAGAGATTAATGCTCTGTACTACATAGAATATTTTAGATTTTTTTTTTTTAAATGAGCAGATTATGATGGCTCTAATTCTTTCAGCTCCTCTCCAGGCCCCAGTGACTAACAGAGACATATATAGGCAAATAAGATTTCTGGTAGCTTATTAGTTTGCATGAAAACCTGCAGTGGAATGCCCCAAAGCCTTGGTGTTGAATCACAAGGGAGTGTGATGGTTGCTATTACGTTGAGTTGTTAAAGTGGCACCTGTTGTGAATGGTGACCTTATTAATGATTGAAGAGAATTTAACATATTCAAGAATTCACAGTGAAAATGTACAATAGTAAAGTGAGTTTCTGAAAAGGCAGCCTTCATGATATTCTATTTTCTAAATATATTGCATATATATTGGTCGGCAGTGGCCCCATGTCATAGTCCAAGTGGAGTATGGATAACAACTGCGGCTAAGGCAGTCGACAACAACAATTGCATCCCCTCATATCTCATGGGGTTTCTGAAGGTGGCTGCTCTGTTAGATTTGCAAATCCCTTTTCCCCAGATCATCAGTAGGCAGACTTTTGATAACTAAGGTTGCTCTTAATACTTCTGACCACAATTGAGCCCAAAATTTTTGTTGCCAAATGAGACATTTGTTAAGTGAATTTTGCCTCATTTTACGACTTTTCTTGCCACCGTTGTTAAGTGAAACACTGCTGTTATTAAGTTAATAACAGGTTGTTAAGTGGATCTGGTTTCCCCATTGACTTTGCTTGTCAGAAGGTCACACAAAGTGATCACATGACTCTCGGGACACTGCAACCGTCTCAAATATGAGTCAGTTGCCGAGCATCTGAATTTTTATCACATGATCAAGGGGGATGCCACAATGGTTGTAAATGTGAAAAATGGTCATAAGTCACTTTGTTCAGTACTGTTGTAATTTTGAATGGTCACTAAATGAACTGTTGTAAGTGGAGGACTACCTGTACTCTGAGGAGACTGCAGGCCACAATATTTGTGGGACTGCATCATGTGACTGGGTGAGGCTGGTGTTTTAAGAGGAATTTGGGTTGTGTGTGATTTTTAAACCTCACATGTCTATTTTAGAGTTTATACTACAGGGTTTATTGGTTGCCCAACAAAAAATGGTGAAAAGTAATGGCCTGGGTTTTCAGTCGACATGAAAAGAGGACCACCAAAAATATGTCTTTAGGACTATAGGCTACCTATCCCTAGACTGCAGGTTATATTGCAGAGGGGATTAAAATGAACGGCTGACCAATTGACCAATGTGGTTCATTTTAAGTACTGTATTTTTCAGACTGTAAGATGCACCAAGATTTGGAAGAGGTAAATAAGAAAAAAAAAAGGTTTTTGCCCTCCCCGGCCCCCAGGAACACTCCCAAACCCTGTGTGTGCCCCGTTTTTTGCCTGTTTTTGTGAAAAACAGGTCGCGCAGAGGGTTTGGGAGGCCTGCAGAGTGTTCCTGGGGGCTGGGGGAGGACAAAAATGCCTCCGTTTTTCACAAAAATGCCCCCGTTTTTCATAAAAATGGGATGAGTGGGGTGGGGCTTCGGGAGGCCAAAAATGTCTGTATTCGGTGTATAAGACGCACCAACATTTCCACCCTCTTTGGGGCTGGGGGGAAGTGCGTCTTATACTCCAAAAAATACAGTAATTGTAACATGTCACAGATTATTGCAAAAACATCTAACAAAAGATACCTAGGCGAGGGGTTTGTGAATAGTTCTGGTTGCCATGATTGAAGGCATAATGGAGCTAGAAAAAGTACAGAAGAGGCCCACCGAAATGATTGGGGAGGGGTTCAGGTTCCATCCTAACAAGAAAATATTGGAAATCTTTAGCCTGTTAGGGGGAAAAAAAAAAGCAATGGAAAGTGGATATGTTCACTGTGTATACGATTGTGCATGACCTGGAGAAAACATGTAAGGAGAAGCATTTTCCCCTCAAAGTGGTAGGATAAGGGGTGGGTTCCCTTATCCTACCACTGGTGGATAAGGGATACCACTACCCAGTAGTGGGTTCCACTTACTTTTGCTACCAGTTCGGAACTGTGAGCGCACCTGTGCACGTGCTTGCTCGTGGGCGGCGCTTCTGCGCATGCACAGAATTTTCTGTTCATGCACAGAGCGTCCGTGATGACGTCCAGGCGGGTGGAGCCTCCCACCGGCATCACTGCTGGTTCGCCCGAAGCAGGCGAACCGATAGAAACCCACCACTAGTCATCACATAAAGTTAGAAGGAGATATAGAACAGACAAAATAAAGTTTTTTCACACAGAGTGTAGTTACCTTGTGGAATTTCTTCCAACAAGTCTATGGTAATGGACACTAACTTGAATTGCTTTGAAAGTGGGGTGGGCGGGAGTAGATAAACCAGCAGAGAAGAGAACAAGCAATCTTCAGACTCATGTTATCTTTGCCTTGAAAAGATCATGCCTCTGAACAGCAGTTACAAGAATACGATGGCAGAAGAGGGTTAGGTCTGCATTATTTGTTTGTGAACATCTAAAACCATCTGATTGGTTACGGTGAGAAACTGGCCTTAGATGGGTGTTCCAGCAGGGGTATTCTTCCATTCTTAGTTGTGTGTGTGTTTTCTTAAGTTAGTCTCCCCAGCGCGGCTGTTCTTGATTTCCTTGTTGTTGCTACTTAATTCTAAACTGGCATTGCTTCTATATGCAGTAATTAAATCAGTACAGAGTCAGCTATTTACCTTTTTAAATTATTATGCTGCAATTTCAGTTTGAATTAGCGTTCACGGAATTCTTTGATCATCTTCATTTGAAGCACTGATGAGACCCAGATTTCCTTACCTACAACGTGGCATCTTCAATATGTGAACGAGGTACTTAGGCTAAGGAGAATGGTGGTCATAAAATATGAAAGGGGTGGGGTGGGGGGCTTCAGCTTCTTCCTCTCCCCAGACCTATGTTTGGTCTCTTCAGTTTATCAGAAATTGGCATCTTCCAAGAACAAAGCTAAGCAGATGGGCACATATGTAAATGAGAGAAAGAGACTGATGATTAAGGCTTTAAGGAACATGAAAGTTTGGCTCTGTATTGGCAAAATATGGTTAGAAGGGAAAGAGTGGAGACATCTCCCAGGCAGAGAAAATTTATTCTGGAGTCAGGGCTGGAGAAAAGAACAGAAAGCTGGAGACAGTAAAAGGTGAGACGAGAAAGGGGGAGAGAGATGCGGTGAGGAACGAACACGTACACGGAGGTTAGTACATGCTCATTCTCTTCTGACTTCTTCTTTCCCTGGCTGAGCTCCCATCGCTCCAAGGCCTTTGTCTGAGAGATTGCGAAGGATACATTTGGAGATGTGTGCTGGAGGAACAACAGTTGTATTTCTGGTTACTGTTGCCTGTTGGCATATAATGATGATAAGAGACAAGTATTTTGAAACATTATGTGCTGTACTGGCAGGCACCCTCTCTCCCCTGCCCCCACCCCCACCCTGCCTGGTAACCTCTCATTGCCAGAGTCAATCGGTATTACAGGATTTAAGATTTGAAGTTGTAACAGCTCCCCCCATCAGTAGGAAGTGCAAACAGAATCTGGAATACAGGTTAGATGGATTGGATTGTATAACTAATGAAAAGGAGCTGTTCACCGTTTACCTGATTTCTTCAGACGCTTCAGATTTTAACTTTTTCCCCTCCAGTGAGAATGTACTTATTTAAATGTTCTGTATGGAAATAGTTGTAGCTCTAATACAGGGGTGGCAAATTCAAGGCTCGGGGGCCGCATCTGGCCCATGGTGTTTTTAGACCTGGCCCATGGGGCTGCACTGGAAACAGCGAAGGACTGGCCCGCGGTGCATCTGCCAGAGAAAACAGAGCTCAGGGGGAGGGGGGGCACAGGCAGAGGGCTGCAGGAGGCAGTCACTGCTGATAATGGGGCCCAGGAGGTCTTTACGCCCCGCCCCCCCAAAGCTCTGTTTTCACTGGCAGAGGGCTGCAGAAAGCTGTCGCATCTGAAAACTGAGCTCGGGAGCCCATTTTCGCTGGCAGAGCGCTTGGGCCACCACAGGTGCCCCAACACGAATGACGTCAAGCTGGCCATGCTCACCCTGGCCATGCCCCCCCAGCGCCCCCCCAAGGTCAAATACAACCCTGATGCGGCCCTCAATGAAATCGAGTTTGACACCCCTGCTCTAATAGTTTCAACCATATAATAAAATTCTAAGCAAGTTTACTCAGGAGCAAGTCTCCTTGAGTTCAATGACATTTTATAAGTGTCATTCTCAGTCATTGGTTGGATAGATACGGTATATTTGGGTCTGCAGATATGGTATATTTGGGAGAAATGGAATGTATGTATTCATATATAGAATGCGTATATTGAAGATTTCTACTCAAGTTCAGAAAATCAACATATTGGTGCTACTGAGCCTTTATTGATACAGAAATCCTTACAATGAACTAGTAATTAAGGCCACTAATATAATAAGAGACAGATATCAGGAGAGAATGTCTTGCATAAGACTGTGTATAAGATTGGAATTTGAGTCTTCATTTCACTTACTTTATTCCAGGGAACAAGCAAACCCCAAACTGGTAAATATCAGCTGTCATAAATAGATGTATGACTGATAAATCATGGTGGTGATATGGGTAATTTGCTACATTGCTCTACAAACACTAATAAGAGATACTGTCATAATAGATATTTGCATGCAGAGGAAAGTAATATTTTGTATTCAGCGTGATCATCAGGATTATTTCTTTGGACTCACTGGTAATGAATGATTTATAAGAGTTTAGAGCAGGGGTGGGTTCTAATTTTTTTTACTACCGGTTCTGTGGGCGTGGCTTATTTTGTGGGTGTGGCTTGGAGGTCATGTGACTAGGTGGGCATGACTAGCTGGTCAGAGTCATTTCTGGAAGGTCCTCGCACTTACGACCAGTCCTCGCACTCACGACCAGTCATCGCACTTACGACCCGACTCATTTGTTTGCTTTTAACACTGATCAGCTGTAGGACGGCCCTTTGAAGCCCGGCGGCAAGAGTTTAAACAGTTTTTTCCCCTCTAGTCATCAGCTGGGACTCAGGAGGCAGCAATAGATTGGGGGTGGGACCAAATAAAAGGTAAGAAAATGTGGGGGGGGCGGGGGGGAGAGAACCGGTTCGGTGACATCATATCGTCACCGCTACCGGCTCGACCGAACCGGACCCAACCAGGAGGAACCCACCACTGGTTTAGAGGAATTATCTTGGTTGCTTTTTGCTTTTGTTAGCCTTCCTTTAAGACAGCATCTGGCTGCACCAGGATGATCTCGAAAAGCTAAGCAGGGTCAGATTTGTTAGGACTTCATTCATTGGAAGGCTACTAGGAAATTCCACAGCTTTTGGCTAGACTAGGAAAGTGAAAAAATTACAGCTAGCAAACTCCTTCTGTATCGTTGCCAAAGAAACTACATAGGGATGCTCATGACATCAGTAAAAATCAAACTTGATTGTAGCTTCCTTTAGAGATTATTAAGTTCCCTGATACTGAGGGACATAATTGCTCACCAACTAGCCTAGCAGACCTTCAGGATCTCCCGAAGGAAGAGGCATTTCCTGTCATTTGTAACCTGCTATCATAACAAGGGGGGAAATTAGCCGGCCCCAATAGGCAGAGAAAGTGGGGTCTGGATAAGAACTTGGCAAAAGTGGGAAAGCTTAATTTACAGCCAGACCTGGACCATAGTTCATAATTCCTCTAATAAATCTGGCTTCAGACTTTTAAAGAAGAATCCAGCTTTAAGCATAATACCAACATTTTCTAGCACAGTAAGCTTGTTCCTTTAGCTGTTCCAGTTTGCAATGAGAGCCAAACAGGAGCAATTAAACAGTGTTTCAGCACATTGCTTGTAATTGGTAAACCAGATTGTCTAGCAATCCCAATAGCTTTTTACATGAATATGACTGATATTTGTCTCAGTGGCTGCGGCCATATACCACAATAGATAGATTCATACTTTGTGCAAAGCCAAATCAGTTTGGGGTTCAGTACAATATACAATGGTCCCCAAAATGTGTAGAATCATAAGAGTTGAAAAGGATCTTAGAGGTCATCTACTCTAGCCCCTGCTCCATGCAACTGCCCCTGGGATATCCATCCCCTGTAGCAGCTCGTTCTACTGGCTGACAACTCATATAATCAGGATTCTCCTGACATCTAACCTAAACCTATGGCCTTATAGTTTAAGCTGTTAGTTTTAGTTCTTCCTTCTAGAACAACAGAGTATATTGTCCATTCTTCTTCAATGTAACAGCCCTTCAAATATTTTAAAACATTCTATTCTATCTTCTCTCAGTCGTCTCTTTAGGTTTTGGTAAAACATACCCAGTTCTTTTTATCATCCGTGCTAGGACTTAATTTTCAGACTGGTTACTATCTTCATACTGCCCTTTTCAAAACGGTGTTATCCAGGATTGAACACATTACTCCGAAATCTGACCGAAGATTGGGACAATTACTTCTTATGACCTGGACTCTTCTGTTATTGTTAATGTACTTGAAGATAGCCTTTATCTTTTTAGCAGTTATATCACACTGCTGGGTAAGATTTAACTTGTAGTTAACAAGGACTCCCAGACCGTTTTCACATGTTATACTGCCACACCAGACCTCTTCCATCCAATGCTGCACCTTTCAATCTTAATGCAAAATGTTATGTATTATACTGTTAATATTTATTTACATCCTACCTTTATTATTTTTACAATAACTCAAGCGAACAAATCCAACATACTTTCCTTCTTCTATTTTCCCCACAATAAAGTCTCTGTGAGGTGAGTTGGGCTGAGAGAGAGTGGCTGGCCCAAAGTCACCCAGCTATCTATCATGAACTCATGATCTCCCACATTCTAGCCTAGTGCCTTAACAACTAGACCAAATTGGCTCTCATTTTAACATAATAATTTTAACTTTCAGCCCACTGTTCAAACCTGGTAAGCTGCCTGAGAGCCTTGCTCATACATGAACACTACCAATTTCATCTCTTTAGAGTTGGCTGTAAAATGAGAGTTTCTGCAATAGGCAGAACAAACAGTTTGTATAGATATATGCAGGTATGTAAGCAAATAGATAAATAATATTGCAATCGGCAGCTTAGGGCTGAGCCCTGGATTTGAAAAGGCTGAAGGTTTGAATATATCCAAATGTCTTTTAGATGAGATTGAAAGTGCTGAGATTGATGTTGAAAATCCAGCACATGGATAATCACCTGAATTTCTATTGAAAGCAGCAAAACTTAACTGCAGCGGATAGCACCCTTGGGCAGGAATTGTAATGACACTGCAGCTGTCAGTAATAGAACCCTATTTGAAATGGCTTTCTTTCTCTTCATAAAGGATCTAATGACTGACTGACTTAGTTTGGAGTGGGAGGGAAATGCTTTGGTATGTGGCCAAGTACCTTGTGCAGCATTTATCGGTGCCTGTTGATTGGTTGCCAGCTAAACTTCCTAGGTGCTGGATTGTCTATTGCATGCAGGCCGTGATAATGCTTGCTTGTTGGCAGTCCAGGGAGCAAAGGCGGAGAGACCTGCTGCCTATGTAGGTAGTGCAGTATTTAACATCCAGTGAATTTTAGCTTGCAAATCAGCCTCACCAAGTTTCAGTCTCTTACAGTTCTGAGGAAAATTTGTAACCAGCATCTGTTCAAGGTTTGGAAATAAGAGACTGCTTTTTCCATAAATGGAGTAGGGATTTTTCGGCTCTTGTAGATTTCTGTTCTTCTGCAGTGTAGCTGTGGAATAGTCCAGGAATGAGTTGCTACAGTTGGATCTGCCCAGAGACTGAGTCATAATTCTTTAGACACGCCTTCTTGTCTCTCTCTCAGGCCCAGTTTTTCTACTCAGTCGGCCCAAGAGAGACTGTTTTTTTGGACTACGGCTGTAGTTTTCACCATTCCTGGACTATTCTTCAAGCAGGTTTCAAGCTGATTCATTTCTGTAGGGATGGTTACCTCAAGCGTGATGGCTAGTTCAGCCTAACTGACAACGCCGCTGCCATTTTTAGGCCCCCACTACATCTGAGAGGGGCCTGTTATCCTGCGGTTTGGAAGGAGCGGATCGGTGGGCTGCTGGTTTAATTCAGCAGCCAATGCTCAAGCACTGCCATTTTTGCCACCACTGCGGCACGCGTCTAAGGGGCCACCTGGACTCATATCGGAGCGGCACTTCTCTCTGACTGCGGTTCGGAAGGAGTGGATTGGCGGGCTGCTGGCTAATTTCAGCCACCGATGCTCAGCTGCCGCCATTTTCACCGCCGCTGCACCGCTCCTTTAAGGGGCCACCTGGACTTGCATCGGAGTGATGCTTCTCATCGATTTTGCTGCCAATCCCTGGGATTTCAGGTTTGCAAGGGACGCATGGAGCTACTGCGGTTGGGCGGCCAGTCCCTGGTCTTCCAGGGTGAAGAAGCGGCGTCGGGTGCTGGCTACCCTAGGTTCGTCCTAGGAACGCCGCCCCTGAGGAGCAGATCCCTCATCCTGCTCGTGAGCGTGCTGGCTAGCCCAGAGGTTCTCCGGCACTGCCTCCACTGCCTTTCGCCTGCCTGCCCTTGAGGCTATTATCTAAGGCACAGGGTCCCTGCCCTCTTACACCTGGGCATTACTGTGTTCCTGGAGGGCATAGGTTAACTTCCATCATTCCACAGACTCCTGCAACATGTTAAAATGGCAGAAAGCTCCAGGGTGAGGGGGGAGTGCTCTGCAAAGGCTTCCAAACCGAGTTCTGAAGCCTCAGTGAGAAAAAAGGCGACCTGCAAATCTTCCAGGGGAAAGAAAGAAAAGCAGGTCTCAAAGGCAGAGTTAAAGGACAGGAAATGGATCAGAGAGCTCTGGAGAAGCAGATCTCCAGAGCTGAGAAACAACAGAGTTGGAGAAACTGTCTCACTCAACTGAGCCATCTGTTTCCCACCCTTTTGTTTCAGAACAAGTAGATCACTCCCCTCAGGCTCCTCAGGCCTGGTCACCAGGGGGAGCCACTGAGCTGTCCCCAACTTCATCCTTGCTGGACAGCAGGGACAGGGAGATGGAGAATGATCCATTTGCCTGCCAAATCGCAGAACCAGGGTTTCAGCCCACCCACTTATGCCAGGGCTTAGGGGCTTCTCATGTGCCCCCAGCAGCTGGTTTGCCCTCAACTGAGGCCCACCTGTCAGATTTGCCTAATAACCTGAAGCAATTGATTTCTCAGGCAATCACTAAGGGCATTGCAGATGGATTGAACCAGCAGCGTTCTGCTTCACTGGTCTCGGAATCACTTGCAACAGGTTTTGCTCAGTGCAAACTTGCATGAGCTCCCGTGCCAATCACCCAGTCATTCCATAGATTGCGATGACTCCTTCTTGGGTGAGGAATCCCAGAGAGACCTAGACCTCTCAGATGATGAAGGGATATCCCCTGACACTCCAGCCTTTATAGGGCTGTTTCCTCCAGGGCTGTTCAAGTCATTACTTCATAAAGTAAAGACCACAGCCCAATTGTCGGAGGATTCACCGGCAGTGGAGTCAGTGGCACCTCCCCTTGACCATAGTCAGGGCCTGTTTTCAGAGCCCATAGTGGAGCAGCAGTTCATTCTGGCTCCCAAGTTGTTTCTGGACATTGTCCAGAAACAATGGACAACCCCAGTGTCACTCCCCACCTCCAGTGGGAATGACAAAAGGTTCATGGCATGGCATGGCACCAAACTTGTCACAGGCGTTGCAATTGCCCACAGTGGACGGTCCCATTCTGGCCCTGTCTTCCCCTTTGCCATTTTTGGCTGGAGATATTGCCAATGGCTTGAGGGTGGAAGACAAAAAATCTGAATTGACTTTAAGGAAAACCCACCAGGCCACAGCCTGGGCTATTAGGGTTTCTACAGCAGCATCGTTCTTTAACAGCACCTCCTTCATTTGGCTACGCCAACTTCAATCAAGGGTAGCTCCCCAGGAGGCACTATTTGTCTCCTTTCAGCCAACATCGTTAGGCACCAAGGTGTCTTCGACCGTTGGATAAAGATGTGTATCGCCAAAACGTATGAGGTGCAGGCGATTCTGGTACCTAGACGGATAACTGCACACTCAACTAGAAGCGCAGCTGCTACCGCTGCGTGGTCAACTAGAGGAGGCCTCCCTAGAGGAGATTTGCAGGGCGGCTATCTGGACTACTCCCTCGCCTTTCATCAGGCATTATAAGTTGGATGTCTTCGCATCCATGGAGGCATCCTTTGGCATTTGGCCTTGGGGGCTCCAGACCCAATGGCTACCGCCCTTAGGACAGCCAGGCTTTGGTATGTCCCATTCCTGGACTATTCCACAGCTACACTGGAGAAGGGGTGTTGGTCTTACCTGAACGCCTTTTCTCAGTGGCTGCGGAATAGTCCAGCCCCACCCTGAGGATCGTGGGATTTGGAGCTAGCTGTCACTAATATTCTTGGAAAGCTTCTCTTTCAGCTGCGACATTGCCGAAAAACTGGGCCCGAGAGAGAGGCAGGAGCGCTTGTCTAAAGAATTATGACTGTTCAGGTAAGACCAACATCTCTTGTCTAAAGTGTACTGGGCTTTCTAGCACAGGAAGTTAGTGGTATCAAGAACTTTGGAAGATCTCAAAGTGTTGTAGCAGTGTTTTATTTTTACTATTGATTCCTGGTGAATACAAGTTTAAAAATCATGTATCTGAGATCAGCTACTTTTGCCTTCATGTTTTACTTCTGCTTTCAGGACGAGATAAAATAATAACAATAATCCTGAAAGGAGTTTTTTTTCTTCCAGTGTATAATCACGTGGTAGCTCTTACAGACCTTTTTAAATAAAGGAATCTGATTATTTTTTGTATTTTTTGTACTTTCATAGAGTTTTAATTTGAAACTCTAGTGTTGAAGTTATAATTCGTTTATTTTATTCAATTTATGCGGACACTCATCTCACTATGGTGACCTACGATAGTTTAAACACTGCCACCAACAACTGGTAGTGAAAATTAAAAAAAATCCAATTAAGTCACAATTAACCTAACCATCTCTAGCCCATTTTTGTGATATATAGATTTTTGTAATTTTGGTCCATTTGTTATGTTAGGTTTACGTTAACATTTATTGAGAAAAAAAGCAACAGAATGGATTTAGTCATGCTTGCATGCACACAGAACTCTATGATTATTAATTTTTTTTTGCTCATTTCAGGTTTGCATAGCTTTGCCATTGACTTATAGTAGTGCTTTATGTGGATTCCACTGGTGTACAAAAGGAATCTGCAAACAAATAATACCAACATTTGGTGTTTGTTTCATTTCTTTCATAAATGAAGTCATCCCATATGTATTGTGCAAGTATGAAAAGTAACAAAGTAAACTAAGGCCTGTTGTGTGAATATATCATTAAGTAAACAAAACTGAGTTGAGCTAATCCTGCCCTGTGTAAATGTCTTGAATTTTGGCTTTTTTTCCTCATGATGAAGTTCTTACCCTACAGATTTTAGAAGTACATACATCATGCCCATCTAAGAAGAATTTCCTGAAAACTTCCAAAGAAAAATAATGGATGCTTATCAGTTTGGAAAAGATTACTGAACTATTTCTAAAAACCTGAGCCTCCATTAGTCCACAATCAAAGATACTGCCTTGAATTGGAGATTTGGGACAGTAGCAATAGCAATAGCAATAGCACTTAGACTTATATACTGCTTCACAGTGTTTTACAGCCCTCTATAAGTGGTTTTACAGAGCCAGCATATGGCCCCCAACAATCTGGGTCCTCATTTTACCCACCTTGGAAGGATGGAAGGCTGAATCAACCTTGAGCTTGGTAAGATTCGAACTGCCAAATTTCAGGCAGCCGGCAGTCAGCAGAAGTAGCCTGCAGTACTGCACTCAAATCACTGCGCCACCGAGGCTCATAGTAGTAGTGAATCTTCCCAAGAATGTCCATCTTATCCGTATCTCTGCAAAGTCACAGCATAGAATTATCCAGGAGGTCACAAAGAAACTCAGAACAGGAACTGGAGCAGGACACTAGGAACTATCGGCTTCTTTTGTCTCATCATATCTCCAACATCAGAAAAACTTTAGGGAAACTGAATGCATGGAAGAAGCCATTCCTCAGAAAGAACATTGATGCTTCTCTCTGGATTGTCAGAATGTACCTTTATGGCCTTTCAGACAGGTGTAAATTGCAAGGGGCTCTGTAGGCGGCATATCTACGGTAGTGGAAAGAAAACATTGTACTCCATAATTAAGTTGTAAAACATGAAAGTGGTAGTGTCATGCTTGAAAATACTTTGTTGCTTTGGAAAGTGGGCAACTTGCTATCATGTATGAATTCTGCCTTGTATCCGGTGAATATTCAGTGAGGTGCAAGACAAGTGATCACAAACACGCAAGCAAATCTACAAAAGACTGGATGAAGAACAGATCCATTGTTCTGGAATGGCCAAATCAAAATCCATACTAGCTCTATAGAAAGTTTTGGCAAGATCTGAAAGGAGAAGTTCATTTAAAAAAAACAACTTGAAGGCACCACATGAAAAACTAACCAAGTATGAAGTCATAGATATGCAAAACTTTAGGAAATCCAAAAGAATCTAGTATTATTTTATGGAACTTGGTGTCTCTCAGTATGTGCATTTTCTGAAAACTACTACATAATTTGAGGTTGTATAAAGGTTGCTTGAGCACTTTATTTAAGAAGTGTTTATTCAGTAAATGTATAGACATTTAAATTGATGGAGTAAATTTTGCCTATTTTCTTGCTGATTAAATCAAATTATAAACTAGGTTTTAAAAAAACGGTTCATCCTATAAAATCTAGGCATGCTTCAGAACTTCATGTTTGTGATTGCGCAGCTTTTTTAAAAATACAAGTAAATGTTTCATTAGTTTATATCCGGGATTATTTCAGTGGATTTAATAAAATGTAAAGGGTTTCATAGTACAATGCAATTAATGGCACGAGCAGAGGGAATAATTTAGTACCCCAGTGGATTTTGTAAAACACATTTTAAATGCTGATGCATATTGAACATGTTTGCATAGCTACTGGAAATCAAAGAAAATCTGTAATAAACACTTGTATATTCTGCTTCCTGATATAAACTGAAAGCTATTTAGAGGTCCAGTAAAATGGCTGGCAGAGTTGGTGCTTAGGGTTATTTTGATGCATTCATTAATCTCATTTTTCTTTCATCTCCAAACCACAGGTGTTCTACTGTATGGCTGTTGCCCCGAAGGCAATTTTTGTACAGCTAATATACTTGTGTTATAATCATGACAAGTGCTTTTTATGTCTCTGTATATGTTTAAATCAAATGAAGTTATGGCCCTCACATTTTTTGGGCAGTCTTTCTCAAATGAGCATTCTCAGTCAACCCTCTTCCATGCCCAGTATGCCTCCAATGGATTGAAATGGTCAGTATTTTGAACCAGGGCATCTGGAGGGTGCTAGTCTGGTCAAGAGTCTGGTCAAGAGTAATGGAAAAGAGATAAGAAAACAAGCAAATAAAGTGATATAACCGTATTTTTCAGAGTATAAAACACACCTCCCCCCCCAAAAAAAAGAGGGTGAAAATCTGGGTGCGTCTTATACTCCCGAATGTAGCCCTGCCCAGCCTTGCAAACAGAGATTTCAGAGGCTGAAAGAAGCCTCCAAAAGAAGCTTCAGAAAAAAAGCCTCAGAAACGAAGCTTCAGAAAAAAAGCCTCTGAAAGGCTTTTATCTAAAATAATATGGCAAGCAACAAAAGAAGAATCAGTAAAAGTTCTAATCAAACTATGGTAACAAATCTGCAGAATGACACTAACCAACAGATTAGAAGAGGTTAGTCTATATACCAATACCAAAGAAAGGAGATTGAACAGAGTACAGTTAGTCCTTCAGAATAAAAGCCTCTGAAAGAAGTTTCAGAAAAAAAGCCTTTTTTTTCTGAAGCTCTGTTTCAGAGGCTTTCAGAGGCAGAAAAAAAAGTTTTTTTCTGAAACAGAGTTTCAGAAGTTTCAGAGACAGGAAAAAAACAAAACAAAACAAAAAACAAAAAAAACAAAAAAGCAAAGCACAGAGCTCACAACCAACAAACCTGTTGCTAAAATTTACCTCTGGGAACAGTTGATTGGGGGCATTCCGGGAGGCTGATCCACCCACCAATCAGCTTTTTTCTTATTTTCCTCCCCAAAAACTAAGCGTCTTATACTCTGGTGCGTCTTATACTCGAAAAATACAGTACTTTTCAGTGTTTTTTGGCCTCCAACTCCATGTATTTTTTAAAAAACATTGAGAGCAGAGAACTCAAAATATTACATATTTGTGAGTACAGCTTTTGAGAAGACTAAGCAAATCAAAGCTACAAAGAAAGGTAAGGCGTTTGCTGTAAGTGATAGAATAGGGAAAACTGAAGCCATTTTTGCCTTTGGTTAGGTGTCTTCCCTTCACTAATGCCCAGTTTTTAGTTTATAAATGGACAGTGACATCACAAGCCAGGCATCCACTGTAATTTATTCTGTGATATAACCATTTCAGTGAATTATTATCCTCCCTTCTGCGCTTACGAATTAAAAAGTGATCAGCTTCTGAGTTGATCTATGTATAGAGTTTTGGTATATTGTGTTGCATGATCGTAAAGAATGTGACACTAGGACATAATTTAGAAGAATAAGGACTTTAACCTTAAAAAAAGGTGTAGAAGGTTCTTATAATTTTTCTGATGTCAGATGAAGAAGGGTTGGTTTCTCAGAGGGCAGGTTTGTCATATCTGATGTGGTTTGTTGCCCCATTTCCATCATACAGATGCAGAATATTGCAACATAAGCAGAGCGCTTTACTAATTGAGAGCCAATTTAGTGTAAAGGTAAAGTGCTCAAACAGGAGATTGTGAGTTCTCCTTTGGGCATGGAAGCTGGCCAGTCTCAGATTGATCTTCCTCACAGAGTTGTTCCTGTGGGAAAAAATAGGAGGGAGCATTACGCATATTGTTTGAGTTGTGCAAATAGAGGTGGAATATAAATCTAATAAATCTAATAATTTAAAATTTAAAAATATATGCAGTCATAGACATTTTAACCAGTTTCTTAGCTGATGAAAATTGAATATATTTGCATAAGAATATGTTTTGAAACAAATCCGTCTAATCTGTCTGCCCACTTAAAATCTGAGGTACTTTTGTTCCATTATTCCCGGCCCCACAGCTTCTAAATTATCGTAAGTAGTCTAAAGATACACTAAGCATGAAACATTTGGGGTCTAAAATATATAAACAAATATAGGTAAATAATCTTTCCATTCGATATGCCACAGAATTGTATTTGGTCTACAATTTTTATTCTTGTGACCAGGGTATAAACTAGAAAAACTTCGCTGGAAGAAGAAGAAACCATTTCCCCCACTATTAATGAATTTATCATTAGATAAAGGAACTCAAAAATTTTCTTTTTCAGCCCTGTTGGTTTTGCTGCATTAAGATGTGTTCTTTTGTTACTGTTCATTCTATTCAGTTCTGCTGAGTACTGACATATCAGCCTTAGGGTTAGGGTGGAGGATGCATTCAGGTTGTACAAATTATTTATAGTTTTGGAAAAAGTGCAGGGGTTTTTTTTTTGTTTGTTTTTTGCTGTTAATAATGGCAAAACGAAATATACAAGTTAGTTGTCTCCAATCGGCCCATTAAAGCCAGCTGCAGTCTTGTAAATACGAGTATAAAACATGGAGGGATGTACTGTAGATGTGCTAAATACACAGATGAGATGCCTAGATTTTCATTCTCCTGTGAGTCCCTTGGACTTCAAGGCGATCAAACCGGTCAGTCCTAGAGGAGATCAACCCTGACTGCTCTTTAGAAGGCCATATTCTGAAGATGAAACTCAAATACTTTGGCCACCTAATGAAAAGGAAGGACTCACTGGAGAAGAGCCTAATGCTGGGAAAGATTGAGGGCAAAAGAAGAAAGGGACGACAGAGAAGGAGGTGGCTGGATGGAGTCACTGAAGCAGTAGGCGTGAGCTTAAATGGACTCCAGAGGATGGTAGAAGACAGGAAGGCCTGGAGGAACGTTGTCCATGGGGTCGTGATGGGTTGGACACGACTTCACGACTAACAACAAAAAAGATGTTGGGCCCTTCTCTGGTAGCCACTTTGCAAGATCTATCATCATAAACACACACTTTCAAATTCATATTTGAAGGGTTTTCTCAAATCCTTAGTCATTTGCTTAGATGAAGTAATTTGCTTAAATTAGGAAATAATATATTGGGGAGGTCACAGCCCAGGAAGTTCTGCAAATGGCTGTAGTCTGTGACATGACATATCTTGTTCTGTGGTCAGATAATATGTTTAGTAAAGTCCCAGTTGAAGTGGGGTGAAATCTGATATTGGAATGGCATTTCTGATTGATTAGATGAGGTGCTTCCTAAAATATAAAGGATCAGATGCCTGTAAATGTGAAGCCTTTAAATAGGAAAGTCTACATCAATTGCCAATTTTTTTTTCTTACTTGGAGAAGTGTTAAGTGGGATTACAAACAAAAAAATATATGGAAAATTATCCTTGTGAACTACCAGCCAATTAAAAGCGCAATTTAAACAAAAAAATGATTTACATTCCTGCCACTATCAGATTTGCAAAGTTTTTCCCCTTAAATATTTTAATGGCGTTATTTGCAGTAGATTTTGTATTGCTTTTGCTTTGTGGAAAGGGTCAGAAGAGCTCTTCTAATAGCCTGGCCAACTCTTTCTGACAATTTTTTTAGACTGGAATGAACACTTGTCTTGAAATTTCAAGACCCAAATCTTGAAATTGAGATTTGGCTTGCATATGTAGGATAGTGCTCCATGTTAAGAATGGAAGAAAAAAGAATAATATTGCTCAATGAGGTTCTTCACCCCATGTAGACTTTTTTAATTAAGAAATAAATCTTCCCAGATCATTTGAAACCAAAGTCTGCCAAATTTGTTCCTGAAAGTATTTTCCTGATTTCCTCTCTCCATTCTTCATTAACTTACTTAGTCACTAGTTAGTTGTGATCGCCCCTTAACTTCTCGGTCCCACATATGAAACAATCGTGTTGAATCAGATGTGTGGTTTATCTATCCTGATGGGCAGCATTTCTATCTGAGGTTATTTCATGTGAAAATGCGTAAAGGGTATAGTTGTTTTGTTAGTTGCAACATATTCATTTTAGATTGAGCGTTTGGTTTAGACATGCACTTGCTGTTTGCTCATCTTTTCTTGACCCTCCTTTAGATCTTTCCTTGGGCTTTTTTTGACTTGCTGCTTAAGATTCTGTTTGCTTCATAATTTGCATACTAAATAGTCTATTTAAGTTGCCTGCTGCTGTTCCCATAATGAGAAAAAGAGATGTTGGTGAATGGTGATTGTTGGTGAAAAAGAAATGATTCATATGCAGACATACATTATATTTATAATATATGTGCACATAAACATACATGCATACGAGGGGAGATGGTTAGTACTCATGTACACAATTTAACTATCACATGGAAATATTCATAGCAGTTCCTTCTGATTCTTGGCAATTGATATCCAGATTTATTTTGGTAATACACATTTTAATTAACTTGTAGAAAATTAATAAGCACTCCAGACCTTCCATTGTAAACCCATCTGTATTTATTTCAACTTTGTACTTCCTGTTTTAGGAGCTCTTATCGCATAATTGATAGATTTGCTTCAGAAGTGTTTTGGTTTTTTGGAGTTTTCCATATACAGGTTTACTTTGCCTTATCCTACCGATCATTTTCATCCAAGAATTTGCTTTATGTGGAAAAAAAAATGTTATGCTATTTGTGCCAGCATAGTCAATTTGCCCTGAAGGTCTGGAAACATTTAGGACTTCTTCCTGCCAAAACTGCTTGAACATTTTCCCGCCAAACCCTTTTTCTGCCCTCACTCAAGGATTTATTGTCATGTCATTCATTTATTCTAATTGCGCATCCTGTCTCCCTTTTACTTCCATACCTGCAAAATTTACTGTGGGATCAAAATGGCAATCAAAATGTACAATTCCTTTATCTTAAAAAGAGAAAGCACCTCTCAGTAATAAAATTGTATTGAAGCTTTTAATCTGGGTGAATCTACTATTGGCAAATTAATGAAAACTGTTAAAAGCATTTATAATTCTACCTCTTCGTGTGTGCCAGGATATCCATGCCAATTAGAAATCCAGCAGTAAAAAAGATGGAGAAAATATTTTCACTGTATGTAGACCACAAGACAAGGAAGTAAATACATATAAGTAATGTAGTATTTCAGAATGAATCTCAAAAAAATAAAATAAAAAATGAAAGCACATTTGTCGATGCATTTAAGTTACAAAATTTGGCACCATATTCTTCAACTCTCCTTTTTTCCATTGATTCAGTGTCTTAATTTAAGTAAACTTGCTTATTGAGATTTGGGAAAAACATAAAACTATCATAAAACATGGGAAGCCTGTGGATGATACAAATCCTGTTTGAACTAAGAATTATGATTTGCGAGATCTGTGTGCCTCTGTGGTGACAGCCTGTGGTTCAGGGGTGAAATGCTCCTGGTTCGGACCGGATCGCCCGATCTGATAGCGATGATGATGGGTGGTTTGGAGAACCGGTAGCAAAAATCCCTGCACACCCCCCACCCCACATGCCCAGCTGAGCCGCACGATCATCAGAGGCTTTTTTTTTTAACTTTTAAAAGCATTTTTTCTACAACCTCTTCCGATGAAAAAATGCTTTTAAAAGTTAAAAAAAAAAAGCCTCTGATGATCGCGTGGCTCAGCTGGGATTGTCGCAGGCTTCTGCCTAACTTGTAATTCCCCCAGTTGGGTGCTATAAAGAGAATTTTCAAGAAACAGACCATATTTAAAAAAAACAACAACCATGTAAATTCATAGTTGGGAAGAGGTGTCTGCTGTGGCTCTGGCTGAATTTGTGCTCTTAATGAGGCACCCCTCCAGTCAATCAGAGTTGTGATTCAATTCTTCGGTTTCTTCTAAGACACAGTTGCCTGATCTCGGGGAAAGCTATATGAGGTGTCTTCTTCCAATCTGAAGAAAGCACTTCAACAACTCACTTGCCAGTCATACATACAGGAAGTGTATTCTTTTGTGGTTGGAGGGTTGCCTCTGTTAGTGAAAGGTTAAAATACAAATGTCAAAAGTTGGAAAACTGTAGCTTTACAATTATTACACCAGTAACAACAGAACTGAGTCAAATGCAAAGTAACCAAGTTTCTTGGTGATTTTAAGCTATTCTTAGCAATTTCTTGTTTGGTCCATAGCTTGTCACAGAGTCATCTAATAGAAAGTGCAATGTTTTGAATCAGGGGGGCCTTTACAGAAAATTTCAGGCCTCAGACTGTTCTGCCCTTGTTCTATAGAAGTGTGATGGCGTTACTGCACGTTATGCGTTATGTATTCACTTACATTTGGATGCTTCCCAGTTCAGAATGCTTTTGCGCTCTGTAATATATTTAATTGCAAAATGGAATGCAAGATCACACAGTCAAACATAATATAAAATACAGTCACAAAATAAATTCACAATATCTCCAGATTAAGCACATGGGTTTTAAAAGTGAGAAGTTTATGCTACTTTTTTGAAAGAACCATATGAAGAGAAAGGTCTTCATCTAGTGTTATAAAGACTACTGGTAGTCCTCTACTTGCACTCTCAATTGAGCCCAAAATTTCTGTTGTTAAGTGAGACATTTATTAAGTGAATTTTGCCCCATTTTATGACCTTTCTTGCCACAGTGAAGTGAAACATTGCAGTTGGTAAGTTAGTAACCCAGTTGTTAAGTGAATCTGGCTTCCCCATTGACGTTGCTTGTCAGAAGGTCTCAAAAGGTGATCACATGACTTTGGGACACAGCAGCAGTTGTAAGTATGAACCAGTTGCCAAGCATCTGCATCTTGATCACATGATCCCTTGATCACTGTTACAGCTAACAGTTGTAAGTTGAGGACTACCTGTACAGGGATGTTGTCTGGCAAACATTTCTGAAGAAGATGTTCTATAATTAGATATTATTGTCAGAAAGTCCCTAGTATGATTTGATAGCTTATTAGTAATCTTGACTATCACTAAGTGTTGTATCTTTTTATTTTTGATGAATGTATTTTATTCTCCTTATGTACACTGAGAGTATATACACTTAAGACGAATTCCTTGTGTGTCCAATCACACTTGGCCAATAAAGAATTCTATTTCTGATAATTTCATTAAATTTAAATGCCTTATTTCATTTGGCAGAAGAACTCTAAGCAGAGATCTCTGAAGATCTTGCATATAGGTGAAGGTAATATTTGAGGTAAGCTGATTCCAAGCTATTCAAGGCTATAAGAATTAATGCCAGGATTTTACAGTGAACCCCAAAGCAGTGGCAGTTAGTAATTTGTTTGATGAACTATAGGTGTAGTATGGACAAATTAGTAATCTGTTTAGGATCAACCATTTTCTACACCGCTTTGAAAAATAGTTCACATCTACAATATGTTTTTCTTCACAAAGCCTGCTTTATAAATTGTATCAAAAGATATATTCAATGCAGGGGCATTATTTAAATCACCTGGCTAACAGCAATGGGTGGCATGATCTTCGGAGCAAATGCATCAGCACTGGTTTTACACTATGAATTCCATATAAAAACTACATTGCCTAAATGCCTATAGATCTCCCAAGTAGTAAGTAGAGAGTAAGCAAAGCAAGGAGGGGTAAAACAGGCCTTATGTCCACAACAGACAGAAAATATGCAGAAGAGGCTCAGACAGAGACTGATTCACAGGAGTATAAGAAAGGGGAGGAGGTACAATACAATCAGTCTGGCAAGTTTCTGTTATTATAGCCACTCTCAATCAAAGTGGTTTTAGCATTCTTGAGGAGTTGATTTGCTGCTCTGGTCTACCTTGTGAGGCTGACACAGAAGTTCACTGAAAATTTTAACTAAAATCTGTTTTGGATTTTTGGGAAATGCGTCTTGCGAGCAAGGTTAGATCAAGTGAATAAAAAATCAGGCGTTATAAAGTAGCTATGTAGATCCCAGCGAGTACACTGATGTTCATTGTCCTGTAATGTTTAGTGCATTAGGATAGTTTTTTTTATCTTTTTTGATGCAAGCTTATTTTTATTGTATTTCACCTTATGTGATTTGATTGTATTTCACTTGTGTGATTTTAGCATGGTATTTTTAATTACATATTCCCTATTTGTATTTTATTGTTTTCATTTAAACAGTTTTATTGTTTAAGGAAACTGCCTTGTAACCAGTATAAAAAAACGGTCTTGAATTCCTATAACCAGCATAATAATATATTACATAGCTATGATATTTTTTTCTTACTTATTTGGAAGAAAAAATACATTAAACAGCTATGTGAAAGGCTTTTTAAAACCAGTCTTTGTGCACAGGTTTTCCTCTGCATGAAATAATACAGTTTTGAAAGTTGAATCTTTTTTGGATTTGGTGAAGGGTTAGGAGTAAGAAAAAATAGTTCAGGTTTTCAAGCCGTATTCCTTTTCAACTTGAAGCATCGGAAGGCTGAAGGTTTCAGATGTTTCCCAACAACACTTCTTTCTACTAATTACTGCAAAGAAATCTCTGTTTATTGAGAGGGAAACATTTATAGACATGGGGAAAGATTTCAGTAGTCCCATCTTGCCTCCTGCAGGAAATGTCTCAAGGCCGACTGAAACGTGATTTGAAGGATAGGAGCAAGTTGGCAATATCTCCTTTTTCCTCTTCCTCCTGCAGGGCAGGTGAACTTTATTGTTGCAGAGTTTTCTTTTATATTACAAATGAACTTTGTCAGTCTTTATAGCTTCCTCAACATATTGTTATGTTCTAGGTCTGTAGGCCAGTGTTCAACATTGTTGTGTCAGTGAACAAAGATGCTTATAAGGGAAATATTTACTGGAGTGTCAACACAAAATTCCAAATGGAGATGGTCGCACTGAGAGAACATGTCTCGTGAGAGATGTAGAAAAAAGTGTACATTGTCATAAGATTAATTAGTGTTGAAACTCCCAAGTATATCCAGGACCTCTCTCTCTCTCTCCAGTATTCAGGGTTTGTTTGACCTGGAACATTCTTCTGAAATTTGGGAAGCTTGGCAGAATTCCACATTGGGATGGCAAGTCTAATTTCTAAGAGTACCAAAACATGCATATTTGTAGTGGGACATATGATTGATAGGTACTTCTAAATATGAACTAAACAGTCAATAGTTGGCCTAAGCTATTCTGCAAAGTTCCTCTGGTCTGACAATATATCAGTAACCGTAGTTAATAATCTGATTGTGCACTTAGGTTCTATAGTTTTCATTGGTCTTTTTGGCAAAGCTAAGTGGCTGTGATGTGATGTATGTACTGTGTTTCTCCATAAAGGTGGGACCAGCAGCCAGGAATGGGTTAACTCTGTCTATTATCCGATAGGACTGAGTCTGCAAACTGTTAAGCTCCACCTCTTCCTTTTGCTTCCCAGCTTTAGACTCAGTCTGACTTGGACAGACGTGTTTTTCTGAGCTAAGCATTATCTAGCTGCTTTATGTATGTATGTATGTATGTATGTATGTATGTATGTATGTATTTATTTAATTAATTAATTAATTAATTAATTAATTAATTAATTAATTAATTAATTAATTTATATACCGCCCTACTCCAGAAGGACTCAGGGTGGTGAACAGCCAAAAGATAAAATACATATAGTACAAACATTAAAAAACCATTTAAAATACATTAAATACTTTGGCCCAAAACAAATTTAAAACACCCCAATTTATAAGACAAACTTAAAAAGCAATTTAAAAGGGAAGTTAGGCCAGGCCAGCCTGCTGGAATAAAAATGTTTTCAGGGCACGGCAGAAGTTGCGCAGATTCGGGATCCTCTGTATCTCCGGGGGGGGGGGGCTCGTTCCAGATGGCAGGTTCCCCCACAGAGAAGGATCTCCCCCTGGGGGGCGCCAGTCAACATTGTTTGACCGACGGCACCCTGAGAAGCCCCTCTCTATGGGAGCGTACTGGTCGATGAGAGGCTACTGGTGGCAGCAGGCAGTCTCATAGATACCCCGGTCCTAAGCCATGGAGCCCTCTTCTGGTGGAATCCAGGAATAAACATAAGATCTTGCCGAACATGTCCTGTTGGGCAGAGTCCAGGCCAAACCCTTATTTTCGTCCCTTTTGGGGATCGGACAACGGGTTTGCAGGACCACAACCACACAGATTGTTTCCCCCAAGGCAAGGACTATCTCAGAACAGACAGGGTGCTCAAGGGCAGAGGTACCCTTCCAAATGGCACTTACGGGGAGGGAGGGGTTGTCCCTTTCGATGCTCATGCTGACTGCGCATCCAGCCCTCCCATTGAGGGCCGTCGGGAGCTATTTATTTATTTATTTATTTATTTTTCATATTTGTATACCGCCCTACTCCCGAAGGACTCAGGGCGGTGAACAGCCATAATAAATACAATATTTATTTGCCAACCAATGGGAGGACACCACCATGGACACGGGTCAGGGAGATGATGAGGTCGGGCCTCTCCCTGGAATTCCTCTCCAGCCCCCCAATTCTTTTTGTCCGTTGCCCTCTATCACAGGATCGGACAAGACAACTCCTCATGGAATTGGCCATAAAAAATCTTCTGGACATTCAGGCCATACAGCTGGTTCCACAAGAGCAACACAGACAAGGGTTTTATTCCTGCCTGTTCGTGATATAGAAATCCTCGGGGGTGTGGAGGACAATTCTCAATCTCAAGACTCTGAACCATCATATTGTTTACCAACAGTTCAAGATGCAGTCTCTCCAGACCATCTTGGAGAGTGTCAAAGAGGGTGACTTCCTCATGTCAGTGAACCTGACGGAAGCGTACCTCCATGTCCCCATCCTTCAGGCCCACAGGAAGTTTCTCTGCTTCTTTCACGCAGGGAACTATTATCAGTATCGTGCCCTGCTGTTTGGTCTCTCTTACGCTCCCAGAGTGTTCACCAAACTGATGACCGCACTAGTGGGCCACCTCTGGAAGCTGCCAATAAGGATCCAATTCTACTTAGACGATCTCCTTATCCAGTCCAGTTCGGAACCTCTGGCGAGGAAGGACCTGAATACTACAATTCAGGTTTTATGAGACCACGGCTTTTCCATAAACCTGGCCAAGAGCCACTTAATTCTGACAACTCGAATACTTCATCTGGGGACAGTCATTGATATGGTCGAGTCCAAGGTGTATCTTTCCCAGGAACATCTTTCCAGCCTGAAGGACCTAGCACGGAGAGTCAGGACAGGGAGAGCTGTTTCCCGGCTTCTGCTCTCTCAGCTCCTGGGAAAGATGGTGTCTTGCATCGGCATCGGCTCTTGGGCATGTCTCCTCAGCAGGGCTCTGCAGTGGTTTCTACTCCCATATCAGAGGACATGCCAGAGTACTCCTCGACCAGGGTCCAGGTTTCACCAGAGGTGCTCCTCTCCCTCAAATGGTGGACTTCCCACACCATCGCCAGGAGTAGAGAGTTCAGAGAACTGCACCGCCTAGTCCTGACAACGGATGCCAGCCTTTCCGGTGATAGGGAGCTCACTTTGACACACACATGGCCCAGGGCCAGTGGACTCAGGAGGATCTGAGTCACAACATAAATTGGTTGGAGCTCCAGGCAATTCACCTCAGGGCCTTTTAGGATGCGGTTGAGGATCGGGACATTCTAGTTCTGACGGACAATGTGGCCACCAAGGCGTACATCAATCGCCTCAGAGGGACCCACTCTCGGCCCCTCATGCAGGAAGCCAAACAGTTGGGCCTCTGGGTGGAGACTCTTCTGCGATCCATACGGGCCGCACATATATCAGGGTGGCAAACGTGCAGACAGACTGGCTCAGCTGAGCTTCAGTCAACCATGCAGAGTGGCGCCTGCACCTGGACCTTTTTTGGGAACTGTTGGACCGCTTCGGTCTCCCGACAGTCGACCTGTTCGCCACCTGGGACAACCGCCAAATCCCGAGATTTTATGCCAGATTTCCGACTCCAGGGGCAGAGGGGTGGATGCCCTTCACAGCCACCGGGACTGCTTTACGCCTTTCCTCCTCTCCCTCTGATCCCCAAAGTCATCAGGAAGCTGCTGGAGGAGGGGGCAGAGCTTCTGCTGCTGGCTTCTCATTGGCCCAGGTGGCCCTGGTTCGCAGACCTGGTGGCCCTCTCGGTGGCTCGGTCCTGGAGGATCTCTTAGGACAGGATATCCCTCAGCCAGGGGGCATTGGTCCACTCGGACCTTCAGTGGTTCCAACTGACTGCCTGGTGCTTGAGCAGGGCCTGCTGAGGAAGGACAAGTTGTCCTCCAGGGTCATCAAAACTATTCAGGCCTCACGACGGGCTTCTACCAACTGTATCTACAATGCTACCTGGTGGGCTTTTTGCGGCTGGTGTGCCAAAAAGGGCCTGGTTCCCACGGAGGTGTCCACAGCTTATGTCTTGGACTTCCTGCAAGACAGCCTCAATGACGGATTGTCACCAAACACTCTTCAGAGACAGGTAGCAGCCCTTTCCTCCATTTTGACTTGTGGTTCCAGGGACTCCCTTTCTCAGCAACCACTGATTAGACAGTTCCTCAGAGGGGCCACCAATCTCCATCCCCCTGTGGTCCACCATTATCCCACTTGGAATCTTACAAGGGTCTTGTCTTCCCTTACCTGGGGCCCTTTCAAACCCCTGTGGGAGGCCAGCCTCCAATTCCTATCATATAAGGTGGCATTTCTAGTGGCCATAACATCGGCCCGACAAATATCTGAGTTGGCGGCTCTTTCAATTAGGAACAACCTTTGTGTCTTCCATTCCAACAGAGGCATCTTTCGTATGGACCCTACATTCATTCCAAAAATTAACACTATGTTCCACAGGTCTCAGGAATTGATATTGCCCAATTTACGTCATCTACTTTGGGGAGATGGATTAGGGCTTGTCTAGGGACGGACTTCACCTGTCCGTAGACGTATCACCGCCCACTCAACCAGGAGTGCTGCCACCTTGGCCGCGTGGGCTACGCAAGCATCCTTAGAGGAGGTCTGTAGGGCCGCCACCTGGTCGTCCCCTCACCATTTATCCGCCATTATGAGCTGGACGTTTACCCCTCTGCGGAGGCGGCTTTTGGCCGGTGGGTGCTCCAATGGGTCCATCTGGAGCAGGGGACACTAGACTGGTCGGCTCCCTCCCAATAGGACAAATGGCTTTGGTATGTCCCATTCCTGGCTGCTGGTCCCACCTTTATGGAGAAGGGGCGTTGGTCTTACCTGAACACTCTTTCTCGGGACGGGGGGACCAGCAGCCACCCTGTGTGCCTGCCGGTCCCGGGATCCGGGGAGGGGCATAACCTCTCTTCACAGCTCAGCATGTCTGCACTATTGCCCTTGTCAAAAGCTGGGAAGCAAGAGGAAGAGGCGGAACTTAATAGTTTGCTGTCTCAGTCCTACCGGATAACAGACAGAGTTAACCCATTCCTGGCTGCTGGTCCCACCGTCCTAAGAAGAAGGTGCGTCTCAGGTAGGACCAACGCCCCTTCCCTGAAAATAAAACCTCCCCAAAAAATACCCCCCCAAAAAATAAGCCCTCCCCAAAAATATTTAAATGCAGGCGCGGCCTGTCCCCCACATTTCCTCTGGTTAGGGTTAGGGAGACAGAGCTGGAAATCAGGTAAGATGGCAAGAGGACCCCTGCCTTGCTCCACGCACCCCAAAATAATAAAACCTCCCTGAAAATAAGGCCAAGCGCTTATTTCGGGGTTCAAAAAAATATAAGACAGAGTCTTATTTTCGGGGAAACACGGTATGTATTTTCTTGACAGTGGATAAGGCTGCCATACTTCTAAGCAGAAAAGCTGGTGGAAGTAGGTATGTTGGATTAGGAAACTCTAATCAAAAATGCCTAAAATGCTTCCAATTCAAATTGCCCCAAACCACTTCTGCTGACCTTTCCTGAAAGGCCAGTCTTTTCTTGTTCCTGAAAAAGAGGCATGCTTGCAATATTGGAAAGAGGCGATTTACTGAACTCTGATACTTCGTATGTGTTAGAAGTTCATTTACAAGTCCTCTGCATTTTGCTTTTGTTGTTTGCATTCATCTGAACATAGTCTAAAAGAGCAGTTCACTGACATTTTAGTGCTGCGCAGTTCTACTGAATTCATCTTCGGCTTGCCACCGTCAGAGTGAATAATTAGTGAGCCATCTATGTCAGAGCTGGTTGCCGAAAAAGCTTCCATTTCACTCTTCCTTAATGAATCAGTCACTGAATCATTGCCTAGCTTCATCAATACAAAACCAGTTCCACTGTGTAGGCCTAAATATTTCCTGGTTTTATCCTTACTAAACTGGATTATGATGGAAAATTTAAGGTGACAGGAAAACATTGTTTCTTCTATTCACTGCTAAGCATCTATATTCAAATAGCATTCATAAGACAAAATTCTTTGAGCTTTCTTTGCTAGATATTCATAGAGGAATTTGTCACAAGGGTTTAAATGTATTTCAAACTTGGCTTTGTGGGAATTCATGTATATGATTTCTCTCCAAACAGATAAGCTTGTTAATTTTTTTCCTGGGGTTTTGAAATGCTTTGAATGTTTCAGGATTTGCTATGTACCTGTACTAGTCTTTGCAGGAATGCTTCCTGATTTTTAATTTTAAGAGACAATATTTTCTTCTCCTTGTTCTTAAAAAGGAAATTATCTTAAATGACACCGGCCTATTTGTTTTATCATTCTGTGGATGCCGAGATCTGGAAGGGAAATTTGGAAAAGTAAAAAGACATTGTATTAGCTAAGGAAAACATTTCAACGTATAACCAAGCTTTTAGGAATGCATTCCATTTCTCTTATCAAGTTCAGACTTTAAATCTGAATAATCTAGGAATTCTGACTAAGGTCCAAGCATTCTGCATTCCTCATTAGTTTTTTTGTCAGATACTGAATATTTTCACAATAGAAGGTGCTTGAAATACTTCCTGCTGGAAATCATTATAAATAAAGACTACTTCGATAGGTTGAGCTGAAGTTCTGTCAATCTAGTGCTTCATAGAGGGGCCAGCCAGAAGAACCAAAGAAATATTTTCTGATTGTTGTTTATTTGCTGATCAACAACAAGTGTCAAGAGATAGACTGCCTTTGCACATGGAGCTTGTATTGTCATTAGTAATGCTTATTAACGATCTGAGCCATATCCACAAATTTGTTTTAACTGCTTAGAAAAGCCGTGTAGACAAATGAGCCCCTTGATATCTTGAATATGTGAGTTCTACAGTCTGAATTTGCATGGGTTGAAGAAGTACAGTATTTCCTTTTGTAGGTCTCAGTGCGAAATAACAATCTGACCAAAATTGGTTAGATTTTTACATCCTACTCAGGGTGTCAAACTAAATACCAATACCTTGCAAGTTTGGTGACATTACTTGTAGCAAGATCCCACTTGGGAATGTTTTGAAAGATTTCTCTGCCTCTCAGTGGATTTGACATAATCAAGTAGGAAGAATTGAAAGAACTTGAGACAGTCTAAAATTGGAAAGAGGAACATGCTGCGAAGGTACATGTATCTGCTTGTGGAAAGAACAACAAAAGGATTGGAGGGGCCAAAGATATAGAGAGCTCCCATGGAAAAGGAAGTATAAAGTTAAGCTGCCCAAGTTTTTGTTTGCTGTCTGTTTAGCTAACCCTAATTAAAAAATGCCTGGATGATCTTAACACATGATTCAACTGACGAGCACTAATTGCTCTGTATCGGGCCAAGAGAAGATGAATGCTGTCAAATAAACCACAAGTCAGACAAGCTGATTCTTTTTTAGTCTGACACCATGTTCCCATGTACAAACCAGTTTTTACTGGAACCGTTCCAGCATCAAAAGTAAATCCTTGGCTTCCCCGTATTTTTTTTTTCTTCTCTCTTTACTTCTCCATTGTTTGAAAATTCTAGTTTCCAGTGGATTGTTTTCATTAACACTGCCGGCCAGTTAATATGCATGTTACTGTGAAAAAAGCTTAAAAGTTTCGCTATATGCCTTTCTTGGTTTTTCAAGAATCTCTGTAGATGGGAAAGGAACAAGTGCAGCCATGCAGAGAATGAATTATTGTCACTTAAAACCCTTTAGTTCATTAATCATTTGCATAGGAGAGGACATACCAAAGAGGTTGTTCCTTGGTAAAAAAAAAAAATACAGTTTTGCTACATACAGACAGAGTCAAGTCAGGCTCTCGAGTGAAAAAAATAGTTTTGTGAGTGTGGCTTATCTTGTAGTAGAGCCAACTAGAAAAATCAGAACTTTTTTCAATGACTTCTGGAAAAAAGAAAAAACTGATGGGGGGGGGGGGGGGCTAGTGTTGTTTTGCTGGTTAATTAGGAAGCCAAAATCTGTGCTGTCATTGAACACACAGTACAAGATTATTATCTTTCTGTTAAGATTTCATCATCTGTTCTTGTCCTTGACAGTGGTGTGTACCAAAAGAATCATTTTAAGAAGAAGCCCTTTTCAGAAGCCTTTGGTCCAACAAATTACTCATTAAAACAGGAAAAAGAGTATGGACTTGAAAAAGAGGGTGGACAAAGTCTGAAGATTAAGTTGGCTGGGAAGAATGTTTTTTTGATCAAACAAAAACTATAGTTTTTTAAAAGTTATTAAGAATAGAAACTTGCCCATTTTTTATGCAGAAATCACACATTTTTATGTAATATTATTGCATGGGTTAGCTTTAAAAAAATTACAGACTGCCTGTACTTTATTCAGTCCTTTTCTGTTCAATACTGAGTAAAGATTGAAAATCTCTGAGATAATATTGAAACTATCTGGCATAAAGAGGGGTTCCCCCTCCCTTAAATTGTATATAAAATTGCATCCAGATTTGGAAGTAATAACAAAGGGTGGAGACTAGTAGTTTTCTGTGATCTGAAACTAGCAAGGAAAGAACATTTTGGAATGCACATTTCTCATCCCTCAATGTAGATACTGATTTACACCAACCAGGGTGGATTGATTTAAATTCTAGAGATTCATATTACTGATTTAAATCATCAAGAGAGATATCTGAATTAAATTATCTTCAAGAGAACTTTACCATTTCATATACTTCTAAAACAATGATGGATATCTAAAAGATAAAAATGTATGAGATAAAATAGTAGCCATTTTTATCATTGAGAATGGTACACTATATCATTTTTAACTTGATTTTTAGAAAGTAGTTCATAGTGATCTATTAGCTACATTGAGTTGCAGATAGAGCAGTAAGAACTAAATCATGCACATGATATAATGGTATTTTTATATAGTTAAACCTTATATCTTGTATTAATATTTAATTTTTTTCATTTAAGCAAAGCCCTGAAATAATAGTAACCCTTTACCATTTTTTAAAAAAATTATTAAACTTCAGCAAAAGAAGTCATCACATTATTAATCTTCAAATTTCTATAGGAGGATTTGACTTCTTTTGTTCTATTGTCTCTGTACTGTAGTCTTCAGTTCAATTGTCTCTGTCTTTACATGTGCTGATTTTACTCCATCTGATATTTAGGCTAGTTTTTCAATCACTTTATGGAACTATAAATGTACATTTTTCATGTTCATGGTAAGATTTAATTGAATCTATTCTTTTTTATATTACCGTGTTTCCCCAAAGATAAGACCCTGTCTTATATTTTTTTTGAACCCCGAAATAAGCACTTGTCCTTATTTTCGGGGAGGTCTTATTATTTTGGGGCACATGGAGCAAGATGGGGCTACTCTTGCCGTCTTACCTGATTTCTTGCTCTGCATTTAAATATTTTCGTGGGAGAGGCTCATTTTAGCGCATGCTCTCAAAAGCCCAATTAGGCTTATTATCAGGGGATGTCTTATTTTTGGGAAAACAGGGTAATATTTCATTGACGATTTCTTTAAAAAAAGTGTTTTTTTGAAAAATAAATTAATCTACCCTGGTACTATTGTTAGTAGCTAGTATTAACCTGAGGAAATTTCAAGCAATCATTTTAAAATATTAATTGGAAATTGTGCTTACATTTTTAAAATTATTACTAGCATAATTTTTGACAATCTTAACACCGTAGTTAGTGCTCATGATTTCTATCATATCTGATTCCATGGACAAACTGCTTACTTTGATAAAAGAAGAAAGCTATAGAGATGAAGCTTAGACCTGCAAGGCTGACTTTATTTTTCTAACTACAGTTCTTAAAAGTCTCAGAAGTCAGTTGGAGATATCTAGAAGAACAGTTAATCTGGAGTGTTAAAGGGCATTCATTGCTAGAATAGAGTAGGAAAGAGATGAATTATGTGCCATCAAGTCAGTGTCAACTCTGAGCAACTACATAGATTTTTTGCAATGGCAATCTTGTCCCTAATCTTGTCTTTTAGGTCTTCCAATGGTGTACCCATTGCCACTGCAACTGACTCCATCCATCTTGCTGCTGGCCAGCCTCTTCTCTTACCTTCCATTGTTCTTAGCATCAGAGCCTTTTCTAGCAAGCTTCACATGATGTATCCGAAGTAGGATAATTGAATTTGGTCAATTGTGTTTCAATTAGGAACTCTGGTTTTGATTTGTTTGATTATCCATGTTTGTTCTCCTGCCTGTCCATGATATTCTCAAGAATCTTTTCCAACACCTAAGTTCAAGAAGGCCAATACTCTTCCTCTTCTGTTTCTTCAACTTTTGCTTCCACAGAGTATCACAGGGAATACCATTGCTTATTGTATTCTGATCTTTGGGGGTACAAACACACTTCATGGCCTCTGAATATCTTTTCCAAGACCTTCATTGCTACTCTACCAAGCACTAGTCTGTAACGTATGTCTTGTCTGCTGCTTCCTTTACTGTTGATGGTTGATCTTAAAAGGCAGAAGCTATGTACCACTTTGATATCCTCATTATCAATTCTAAACAAAAGAGATTCCAAGGCAGATTTCTTTTGAAATTAAGACAAGCGTGCAAAGTAGTGCATTTTTAATTTGATGGGCCTCTGGTGCCAAGGGGTAAAAACTTCAGATGTTGAAGTTCTATAAGCTTATAAATTGAGAGTAATTAATCAGAGTAAATAATTATCATCTGTAGTACCACCTAGGGTAGCAACTATTCATTAATTGAGGTAGTCGCCATCTGTTCTCGCTATAAGATTCTATCCCTTCTCCCATCATGGACAAGCAACTGACTAATCCTATATTCTGGCCATACCTTTTTGTGCCATACATTTTGCCACTGATCTACTTTAGAAATTGAGTAATTTATGTAATTGATTCTATGGAATAATTTTAAGTATGTATTTGATTCATTCTCAATCACTGAAGGTAACAGCAATGTATGCAGGATTGGTGGTAAATCCATCCATTATGAAATGGACCCATAATTTTACTCACCGCTTTCATGAAGTCTAATACCTTAATGAGTTCTCAACCAATACAAGTTAATTGGTTAACATGTATACAATTTATAGAAGAGTTACTTCTATATGTTTATGCTAAAATCTTCATGCCAGTCTGTTGATAAAATTATTTGTCCTTATGTCTCCTGAATTCCCTGGCTTTGCTGTTGGTTTTAAGAAAGATATCACAATTTCTATAAAGTAGACAACTGTTTGTAGTACTGTACTATATTTTGAAGGTGTGAACATGCTTGAGAGCTATCAATGCTTCTTAGCTGCAGTTTTCATTCGTCACAGCAAATACATATATCTATATAAGTTTTAATCAGACTTAAGTAGCTCTTAACTCCCTCTTCTCTTATTCTCATTAAAACATTTCTTGGCACCATGATAATGTGTACCCTTAATGTTTGAATAATTATTGTTCATAGTAATAGTTCCTGAGAACATAGCTTGGGATTCCAATATGATTTGGAGATATTTTACTTAAGGATTACAGGTTATTTACAGTAAGCAAATGTCTAGTTTTGAAATATGTATTTCAATGAGCTGTTGACACACATTATATAAATATATTCATATATTGGGTTGTCTTCTCAAAGTGAAGACAAGAGGTACATTTGTGTAACTTTCTATTTATATTTCATTCCAGTCTATTCTTTTGCTTAACTATAATAATGTTGAGAATATGTAATAATGCACTTGGATTCATGCAATCCATTCTCTCTTTCCATTTTTTTTGTAGGAGAGGCTGATGTTTCTGCTCTTAGTTAGTACCAAGCTGTAATTCTCCAGTTTATCTAGATGAGATTAATTATGGTTTTTGTGTGAATTAAGATTTAATTGATGTTTTGATGTTTGAGATATTTGTTTTGTGGATAGTGCTGGTTTATATATATCAAGAGAAGCATAATGGCCTTCCAGACATAACTGGGCTGCAACTTTCAATATTCATCATTTTAGCCATGATTGCACAGTACAGTAGCACTTTGTTGTTGAGAGTGGTCACAGTATTGCTCATTATAAATTATTTTGCCACATTTGGACTCTATGAATGAATAATCGTTTGAACAGCATATGTGAGCCTTTGAATAGAGACAGTATCTCCCAAATTATTATTTAAGTAGTGTTAACATCCAAACTGTATATTACTAGGAATGGTTATTCCTATAGAGGGCACATGAGATGGCCTTGAAGGACAGGATGAAGAGCTGCTACCAAGGCAATGCTCAAACAAGCAGGCCTGGAGTCTGTTCTAAGAAACAATTTGGAGAAATTATCTCAGACAAGCTTCTCCCCGTTTTCACATGAAAATAATGTGAAGGAGGCGAGAAGAATATTCAGACTTGCAAGATGATGTTCCAGTAAAGTAGTTTCAGACCTACAATAGACAACCCAAGACCTGTTGGCTCATCCTTTCTGAGATATTTCCTTACCTAAACAGCCGAACAAACAAAATGACGATGGGCAGGCAAAAAAGCAGTGAGAGTATGAACAACTTCCAATTTCCTAGTGGCTTTCTAATTGATTTGTTGACAGGGAATGTTGGAAATCACAGGTCTAACTATGGTGATACTCCAGTGGCCACAATTTTATGAATACAACTGATGTGAGGATATTTGAAATTTCAATTCCGCGAGAGTAATTGGCCGTAGATTTTGAATCCATTCTTTAAGTTAGCACATTTGAGATACCTAACGACTGCTCATGATGTGCTTAATAATTGCAACTGGAACTGCCATTATAAGTTGGCATTGTCACATGACATTGTGTTTTATGATTGTGTCACTTAGTAATGGAGTTCCTGGTCTCAGGTACTGTTCCTAACTAAGAACTACCTGTATGCACTTTTAGTTGCATTTTTCCACAAATATTAGATTAAAACTCAGAAGGCTGAGAGTTTAATCCTGCACAGTGGCAGATGTTTCTTTTTGGGGGCACAAGGAAACAATATCTGCTGCAAACTCTATGTAGGCATTAGGAAGGGCATCCAGCCAGTAAACGCTCAGTTCCACCCAGGCATCTCTACCCTTAATTAAGGGACTACAGGGTTGTAAAAAGAACAAAAAATAAATTAAAAAAAAAAAAAAGACAAAGAAGGTGTCATAAAAATAACAGTATATTGCTGATATTAATGATAAAGCTTATGGCAAAAATAAAACCAGCTTTTAAGAATAAGTGATCATTTACTCTCTTTTATCTCTGTAATGGCAAAAATTTTAGGGTCAAGTCCATAGCCAGTCTTCTGAAGTAGATCAAAATTAACCAGCCAATTCCCAACTCAAGAAAAGCATAACCAGACCACTAATGTGTTTGGAGTGGCTTGCAGCTGACAATTGCAAAGATTGGTAGCATTATGAAAATGAGACATGGATACTAAAACCGCATCTTAGAAAGATTATTTCTATACAGATAATTTGCCATAAAAATTTATATCACAGTCCTTAAAACTGTCAGACAGTTTGCTTTGTCTGGGGAAAAATGATTTATGTGGCATTAAAATATATTTTATGTTCCAGTCCTTTAGAATTAATGTTTATTGCCTTTAAAAATGAAATTCTTCCTATGGATAGTCAGAAGTTTTGGTGCTGTGCGAGTTTTATATTCTAGTTAGAAGCTTGCAGTGTTTTGCAGAAATGCTGTAAATAAATGGCAGAGCAATGTTACCTTGGATTTGTACTGGCCAGAACTTCCTGTCTTGAATGACAAAGTCGCTTGGCAGGCTGACCTTGGGTACATGTATGGACGAAAGAGGTGGGGAATGGTGTGGCTTCTTTCTAGCAAATTTAGTAAAGATGATGTCTCTTGGTATAAGCAACACCTAAGATCGTTATGTTCAAGACAAAGCTAATGTTAAGTTTACAGAGGGCAATTTTTATCCATTCATCTTCTCCAGAGAATTTTATGGCTTGTCCACACTCTATGTAAAGCTAATTATTTCCTAGTGTACTGTAATGCCACTAGTTATGATGAATGATGTGATTATAGTTGAGAAATGGGATGGCAGTGCACAGAGTTTAAAGATGGGTTACATTGCATCTATTTGTACAAATATTAAGATACTCTGTTCTGCTAGGACCAGAACATTTTGCTCTCTACTGTATTATATCTTAATACTCTTGGGATTTTTTTTCCTTAAGAAGAACAATATGAGATTTCAAGCAGGTATGTGGAGATTGACCGTGCTTCCTGTTCTTGATATGATTTTGGTATCTAGAGTAGATACATTATGTTCTAAATTGGTGTTATAAATGGGGGGAAGCTTTAATTGCATCTGGAAATGGTCAAGGTTGTCACTGCCCGCAAAACCTGACTTTAAGCCATGTGTCTTAGTTATATTTTAATGTGGCAGCTTTTAGGAACTGCTTGTTTGTATATGACCTTTAGCAAACTTTATAGTAATTTTTAAAATTTATATATTGTGTTCATTCTGTGCTTTAGGAGATAGAAACTGTGGAAGCCTAACAAAAGTTCTTGAATGAAAGCCAAAGACACTAATCTGGAAGTTAAGAGTCCAGTTACTAGTGAGGAATATTCTTACTTAATGTGGTGTATCTATAGTTGATTAAATTATGAAACCTGTTAATTGAGGCAGGGCAACCAGCTGGATTCAAAGGGGAAAAAAGGATTCAGAGAGCATCTTGGCACTTCCTTCCATCAATATATCTTCTCCTATGTCAAGATGTCTTTTCCTCAGTTTTTTTTTTTGCAAATAGATCCTGATATAATCATTGAGGGTGTTACTTCCATATCCATCAAATTTATATGGAAAATACTTTTTTATTCTTTATTATTCAGAACAGCTCTGCTAAGATTTTTTTTTAAGGTAAAGGTTTCCCCTGTCCAGATGTGTCAGACTTTTAGGGTGCAGTGCTCATCTCCATTTCCTAGCCGAGAGACCCAGCATTGTCCGAAGACGCTTCTGTGGTCATGTGGTCAACATGACTATATGCCGAGGTGAACAGAACCCTGTTACCTTCCTGTCAAAAGTGGTACCTATTTATCTGCTCACATTTGCATGCTTTCGAACTGCTACATGGGCATTTTTTTTAATATGCTACAATTACAGATAGTCCTCAATTTACAACCACAGTTCAGACTGGAATCTTTGGTTGGTGAGCAAAGCAGTTGCTAAGTGAGACATCACATGATTGCTTCATTCATTGATTGCAGTACCTACCGGCTCTCCCAGTTCTGGTTGTGCTACAGGGCCCACTGATGTATGAAAATTGGCTGCAGACTGGAAGACTTCAGTCTGCTCCTGAACCCACCAGACCTGGGAGGCCTCCACTGGCTATAAGGCCCGTCAGCATGTATGAAAACCTTCATGGTCCAGAAGACTTGGACCTTCCCTCCACCTCACCATGCCAAGAGTGGCCAGGCTTTCTCCATGACCCACCACACCTAGGAAGCCTTGATCAGTTATAGGGCCCAGCAGCACACATACATTATTCCAACTACCTTTGTGTTTTTGTTGTGGTGACAAGATTGTCCAGGTGATATAAGGCATGGCCTGAACAGCAAAAATTGGTGTTTGGGAGAAGCTGCCAAAAGAAACATTGTGCTAGAAAATAGATCAGATAAGGGACCATGGAGAAGAAAATGCCTAAACATGTCCCTAAATGCATCCCTATTAGAGAGACAGTACAGTAGCGTCTCAGGATGTCGCATCCTCATCCGTTGTAGAGGCTCGTTCCTCTCAGTTACTTGACCCAGAATACAACTATTACTAATGATTTGGAAAGAGTTCCAGAATCCCAATACGTGCATACTTTCCCTAGCTGGTTATTCTGCCCAACCCAACCTAATACTGGAAAGAAATTATGTAAACATATATATGCATGTTTGTCTTTTAGTATAGCATATCTCAAAACTGGACAGAACAGGACCAGATTTGTGGGAGGGAGAATGAAACCAGCAACAGAAGATTTTAAGTTCAAAAATGGCCCAGATTTGGCTGGTGACTGTAGAGAAAAGTATTTGAGAAGACATTATCCCAATCCACCCCTATGGGAGAGGCAACTGGGGAGAGAAGTTTGAATGTTCTCTATTCTAAGCCCCCTCCCTCTCTTCTCAGTCACGTGACCCAGAGCAGGGTTTGTTACTAAGGGTTTGGAAAAAAACCTCCAGAAGCCTTTATCTAATAGGTGATACTCCCTTTTAAATTGTTTTAAATTTGTTTTATAAATTGGGGTGTTTTAAATTTGTTCGTGGGCCAAAGTATTTAATGTATTTTTAAATGGTTTTTTAACGTTTGTATTATGTGTATTTTATCTCTTGGCTGTTCACCACCCTGAGTCCTTTGGGAGTAGGGTGGTATATAAAATAATAAATAAATAAATAAATAAATAAATAAATAAATAAATAAATAAATAAATAAATAAATAAATAAATGTTTTGAGCACATAAATAAAGTAGGTAAGTGATCTAGTTAGTCAAGCTGCATTATCTTCAGTTCTTTATTTAAGAAGTTGAATAATGGAAAACCCCACCTGCCCCCCAATTTGATCCGGCAGCATCTTCATATTTTTAAAAAAATTGGTCACATATATTAGGGGTCTCCAGCCTTGGCAACTTTTAAGCCTGACGGACTTCAACCCCCAGAATTCCCCAGCCAGCAAATCTTAAGTTGCCAAGGTTGGAGACCCCTGCCATATATAACAAACCCTGCTTCTTGAGGTATTTCCTCCTGTGTGAAAGAACAGAGGGAAATCTTTCTTTTAAAACGATGGCTCGATTTCTCCTTTCCTTCTAAAATCCTTTTTGCCTAATCTGCACTCACATGCAATGTAAGTGGAACAAAGCAGCATAAAACTTTAGGTTTAGGTCCCGGTTTTATTTTTATAGGTAGAAATAAAAGAACACTCTTCTTCTCTGCTTCAAAAGTCATTTTGCTTTGATACTAATTTTGTTGAAGCTACTCTTCCTTCCCTGCATTTTACAGTTTTACTGTAATGTTTGCCAACATAACAATATCAGTTTTTACTACGATTTTCGAAAACTTTACTGTGACTTCTATTGGGGAGATCTGAAAGAAATTTTGGCGTATTAAATGGAGGGACTTTAAAACAAAAATCATTTTCAATTTTTTTTTTAATTCTTCCTCCAGCCTGGACATAGTACAAAGGAGTTCTTGGCAGAGTTCACTGCAGATGGTTTGAAAGAGTAGGGCAAATGTGATCTTCAACAAGCTTAATTTTCTCTCTCTTGCATTGAAACTCCAGAATGGTATTACATAGGCCAGGTGCAGAACATATGTTGACGTGATGCTATAAAATGTATGGCTTTGATTTGTTGTGAATGCTTTAATATTTTCTGCTCCTTTTTTTGGCAATGTAAACATCGTGTTAGAGTGGGAATTTTTCACACTTTTCTTGTGAATACTGTCTTCAGAAACTGTGAATACTATCTTCAGAAGGGCCAAAATAGTGGACGTTTTTATTATATATATATATATATCTTGACAGCTTCAAAATCAATGGCAGATGTTTCATTTTCCCCATGAACTGGGAAAAGATAAATGATGTGGGTGGGTGATACTGAAAGAATCAGTTTTAGTATTTGGATGCAATATCATACATCCGTTTTTTCTCTGTTTCCTTCGGTACACTTGTTTATTCTGGCTCTCTTTTTAAAAGATTCTGATTGTGGTGGACAAGTTAGTTTCCTTCCCCATAATTGAATTTGAGCTACGTTGTCACTTTGGCAGGAAAACCTGATATGTCTACTAGTGTTTAAATTTTCTGGTTATCACCTTGTTCTTTTCTCTTTGCCTCTACAGCCAATATTTCTCTTCATATTTCTGTTTTTCCATCAGTCTAATTTTAAAGCTTAATCTTTTTTTAAATGTAGGATACAAGTTGAGCCATTATAGCAGACTTGCTACGCAAAACAGAATCAGTTCATACAAATAAGTGTTCCCATATTGTTTTGCATGAATATGTGGTTCTTGGACTGCTGTCTCTGAAATACCTTTTTGGAGAAAATCTGTATTTTTTGTTTAAAAGTAACTCATACTTTTTATTGTAATAAGATGGCCTTGAACCACCTCATCGTTTATATACTACCATTCATGTTTCTCAAGTTGTGGCTGCTTCAGCACTGCTGTGTGGCCGTGGTCAGCCATGGTCATGAGATTGACATTTCCAATGCTCCCTCACAGTTTTTCACAAGTCAAGGGGAGGAAGCTGGCAGGAAGTTTGAACTTGATAGTGATTGCCAACATGCCCTGCCAGCTTCCCACAAGCAAAGTCAGTTGGGAAGCTGGCAGGAAGTTGAAAGTCCAAGGCCAGCAGACAGGCAAGTAAGTTGCTGCTACCAAATAGGGGTGGGAACAATGGGTCAGGGAGAGTGCCCTAGGGCAGGGGTCCCCAACACCTGGGCAGGGATCCCCAAACATTGGGCCACAGCCCACTACTGGGCCATGGCCTATTCAGAACCGTTCGCACATCTCAATTCCCCTCTTCCCCCCTGCCAGATCGCCAAGCCACAAAAGTTGGGGACCGCTGCACTAGGGTGTGAGGGTGTACCCATGAGGTATGTTGAAGGTCAGGAATGATGCAGTGTGAGTTGGGGAGGGTATGTGGAGGTGTGAATGGCCAGTGTGGCACAAGCATAGAGGGACTGGAAGAGGATACACTGGATGGGGGAGCTTTACCCAAACAACTTGCAACCTTCCCTGCTAGCTTCCCCATTGACTTTCTCCCTGCTAGCTTGCCACAAACAACGTCAATGGGGAAGCTGGCAGGAGGTCAGAAATTGTTCCTGCCCAACTGCTTTTGTGCCCGCCTGTGGTCATTCTGTTGATCTGTTTAGGTAAGTATACATCTCTGAAACAATGACACAATTGAAAGGATGATCCAATGAGTCACAGGTTGTCTAGTATTATTACATAAGTTTTACTGATCTAATATTCTCATTTATAAGTGACATGTAGATGTCACTAAAAGGATGTCAGAAAGGCATCCCTTTATTACATCTAACATCTTTGTAATATTCAGGCGTATAATATGTTTGCTATGAGGAAGAGTTAGGATTTGGAAGTGGAAATCTCACATAATCACATAGTTGATTCTCATTATTGTTGTTGTTGTTGTTGTTGTTGTTGATTTATATGCCGCCCTTCTCCGGAGACTCAGGGTGGCTTACAATGTGTTAAGCAATAGCCTTCATACTTTTGTATATTTTATACAAAGTCAGCTTATTGCCCCCACAAACCGGATTAGAGTACCATCTTATTGTGGCTTATGGCTCAATATATGGAAACTTGGCCGTTGTCTTAGTGTGTTGCCAGGATCAGGCAGTTAAATCATAATATGATTTATTTCTTTGGGCACATAAATTATGTTAACATAGCGGTTTTGTTCTGAAGTTTTACTACGTTGTGTGAACTGAGCTGCTCAGTGAAAGCAAGTAATCTATATGCTGTTTTACTCCAAGGCTTAATACTTAGCTGGTTATCGATCTGAAATACTTGGATAACTAGTCCAAAGCAGTTCATGCAAAGAAGCTGCCTGTTGCATCTCTGCACGAGGCATAAGGCTGACCAAGGTTCCTTCTAGTCAGATGGTATTCCCGGAACTGTACAGGTGGGTAGGCTTCTTTGAACGTTCCAATTCAGTTCTAGTTGAACTTTTCAGGGCCAAAAAATTGAAGGGTAGGTTGTTGTTTTTTTTTTGGTTGTTTTTTTAGTGTTGATATATTTCAAGATGTATTTTTACCGTATGGAATTAAAACAGCATGTGTTTAAAAACAAAACAAAAAAAATGAAACAACCCCACCAAACCCTTGAAAATAAAGATGCCATTTAACTTTGGGCACGCAGAACTGTTCGCACAACCTTTTCACACAAGATAGAGAAGCACGTGTGACCCTTTCATGGCCAACTAGCCCTTGGGAGTTGCGGCATTTTCATGAGAACATGACCTCACAGTGCCCCAAGAGAATGAGATGAAAAGGAGCCCTTTGTGAAGTGATTCACTTTACCCCTTACTGCTCCTGCCGCAGCCCAGCGCTCCACATATGGTAGGTGGCTGCATCTGGTAAAAGAAATTATTCTGCCTGGGAGGGGGGGATGAAGTCATCTGTTCCATCAGCTTGTAACACTGAACTAATTAACAGACAATCAGCATTGATTGAGACAGCTGCATGCTCTGGGGAGCGATTGGGAACACACATCTTTGCAGAACTATTGTTTATTGCTCTCAGGGCAAGGCACTGAATCTGCGCCTTGCTTGCCTGGATTGGAGGTTTCTGAATGGCCTGGGAGTTTTATGCAGCTGATACGTCCAGCCAGCATTTGAAAACCTGCTTACTGGCTGCGTTTATGGAGAACTTCTGTATATCTCTACGGACATAAAATAAGAAATTCTTCTGGGTTGCAAAGTCTGGTTACTGCGTGTCATCTGTTTACCCATAATTATAAATCTGCATGTGTGTGTTTGCACCGATGAAGATAGAGGGAAAAGGGATCTTTTTTTTTTAAAGGCTAGGACATACATAAACAGATTTATCCAGTAGCTTCTAAAATGAGCAATAAAAACCTCAAGCAGTCATTAAGTCCAACATTCCAGGTTACTTTTTGCTTACATTTTAAATTTGCTGTTTTTATTTACTTATTTATGTAGCTGCATATCTCTCGATCAACTTTGGGCCGCGCCCAATCAAAGATTAAAAGACATCTAAAATGATATTAAAACTATAACACAAAGCTGATTAAAACATTAAAACAACAAAAACCTGGCACTGCATCAAACTTCTAATGCGTGATTATCTAGGTTTCTCCTAGCTCTTAGGGGAAAAGCCAGTTTTCAAAGCCACTGTAATTTCAAACCGTCGCTAAGGCTCAAAGAATAGAAGCCCGCTGAACGTCAGGCGGAGGAGTGTTCAGTAGGGCAGAGGCTATCATGGAGAGGACCTGCTTCTCTTCCTGTCAGAGGGCAATATTTAGGGAAGGGACTGGGAGCCACCCTATTTCACCCGATAGGACAGGTAGATGTCCGTAGGGAGAGGCAGTCCCGTGGATAGCCTGTGCCGTATAGGGCTTTAAAAGTGATGACCAGCACCTTGAATTGCAGTTGGGAAGAAACTGGAAGCCACTGCAGCTTGTGCAACAAAGTTGTTACATAGGCAAACCTAGGGGCCACCATGTTTATGTGTGTAACTGCCTTCTGGACCAGTTGAAGTTTCTGGGTGGTCTTCAAGAACACCCCTACGTAGAGCACATTGCAGTAATCTAGATGGATCTGGTTGATCACCTACCCTTTACTCTCCCACAGGAATCAATGGCTATTCCTCTTAATAGCAATGTAACTGCCTCTAAAAGCCATCTGCTGGGAGACTAGTGATCTTCCTTGGTCAGTTGGTTGGCCATTATGAGGACAAACTGCTAGCCTAGATGAGTCAGAGGTCCAATCCAGCAAGACAGTTCTTACATTCTTGGCAGAATGACTTAGGGTCTACCCAGTTGCCTATTCCTATAGAAGTCAAACAAGCTTGCAGGTAATTTCTCAAAATGCTAAGCAGATGTAATTGTATTTAGCTTCAGCAAGGTTGCTGCACTATGGCCTTTAGGCAGTGCTTTGTTTCTTTAGCAGAACAGGCACTTATATATATATTTTAGTTACTAGTCTGTAGTATATTGAAGATAACTTGCAAGGGTAGTCTCTGTCTCTGTCAGGAGTTAGACTTTCACTTTCCAATAATTTGGGAAGATGATTCTAGCCACAAGCAGTTAGGTGAAAGTCTACTTAGAATCCTCAGAAGATTGTGTTGCTAGGGTTCTGGCCAGTTTTGGCAGCAATGTTTAGAATATATCAAGAATAAAATCATTCTCTGGCTGCGATTGCCCAAGAAGCTTAAGCACGACAATGAAAATTATAGCAAACACATTTGTATAATATGCTAACCTTGGTTAGTTTTGTGCCATCTTAAAATATTATGCAAGCCTAACCCATTTGGTTAGTTCATGATTCAATGCATTATCCAAACCCAGAAAAGCTTCCAAGGTCAGCATGCTGTGGAAAAAACATTCTATGAGAGTAATGGATGCTTTGTCGGGGGCTACCTGTATATGGAAAAATAGGATGAAATAAAATGGGAGGTTGAAACGAGATGCAATGGTGAATTGTAGAAGGTGATATGACTCAGTGGAATTCTGTATGGGACCACTTCTTTCTGCAACTTGGATCAACATACTATTTCATTGAAGACACACAAACATATCACAATCCCAAAAGCAAAACACCAGAAGCCCAGAGGATAGGTATTATCCTGGTGCTGAATAGGTACTGAATTTGATGCCAGGTGAACTTCGTGAAAAAGGATGTATGTGGAAACATAACAGAAACCCTCTGACTTCCTTTACTGCCTTCTTGATTTTGGAAGTATGTATGCAGGGGGGATGGAGGAAGGACTTAAAGACAGGCTTCTGAGGAAGATTACAGTGTAGAAGATGGTGATGTTTTTGGATATTTGAATCCAAGCCACTACTAGAGTAATCGAAGAACAGATGTCTTGTGTTTCCTGAGAGCCCCGGTGTATGCAATCCGCTGGGAAACACACTTGCATCAGCTTAACTGTGCAGTGAATCCTCTAGTCCTGCAGAAATTGTGCTTAACTAGCCTTCTCTCTGTTGAACATCTCTATCCTTATTATATATTTCATCTAAATAATTATTTTGTCCCAATATTTTTACACTGGTCCCATTACGGTTGAACCCAAAAGAACGTAACGTGCCGTAATAAAAACAATACATTCAAATAATATAAAACCGTGCAATCACGTCTGGGATGGGGAAGGAAGTAAGAAAAAAACCAGAAACTATTCATCTGGTTTCATACAGGGAAGGCCTGGGGTAAAGAAAGAGGTTTTCAACAGGTGCCTAAAAGATCTAATGGAGGTGCCTCATAAATTTCAGGGAGGAGAGCATTCCAAAATGCAGGAGTCATTAGAGAGAAGATCTTCCCATGAGTAATCGTAGGATGACACTCTGTGGTTCTTGGCAAACATGGCAGAGCTACCGCTGATAATCTTAGCATGAACCAGAGATGTAACAGGAAAGACTGTCTTTCAGTATAGCATTCCCAAAGCTGTTTAGAGCAGCAGGACCCCAACCTTTTGGGCACCAGGGACTGGTTCTGTGGGGAGAAGTTTTACCGCGGACTGGAGGGGGCTGTAATTTCGCATGCTACCTCAATCCCGTGGATGGAGCTTAGCTTGTTTGCGCGACCCGGTTTCTAGCATGCTGTGGCCCGGTGCTGGTCCACAGACCGGGGGTTGGGGACCCCTGGTTTAGAGTTTTACATATAAAAAATTGAACTAAACCTGAGCTAGTAACTTCCTAACAATATCTTACTTCAGCAGAGAGATAAAATGTGTACAAGTCTCCAGCTGACAACTTGGTTCCCACATATCACACTTAAATGCAACTTCCAGACTGAGTGCCAAAATAGCCTCATTTAAAGTATTAGCAAACTAAACATGAGGTTCTTAGTTTTTCTATCTGTCTGTCTGTCTGTCAACAGACAGTTGACAGACAGTTAGGGGTCTGTCAGAGGCCAACTAACTGGCCTCTAACAGACAGACAGTTAAGAGGCCAACAATTAGGGTGTCTATGGTTGATCCTAAAATCAAATCTGAACTTCGTTTGAAGAGAGGTGAGGTAACCACCTCTCTTCAAAATCTAAAAATTATGTTACCAGATCTGGGGGTCAGGAGGTGGGGTTGAATCTTTGCGTTGGTTGTGAATTGTTATGGATGAATCTGTTTTTTCCCTTGCTGCTCTTTTATGTGTGAGTTTGAGATTTGTTGGTCTTTCTGTCAGCCACCTGGAGTCATTAACTTGAGATGGGCAGCCATGTTAAATAAATAAATAAATTTATGCTAAGCAGCACAGACTTAATCATTTTGCCCCCGGAAAGAGGTATTTGCAACCAGGTAGAATTTAGTGTAATCCAAAGAGAATTTAGGAACAGGTGGCTAACTGATTTCTTTAAAAAAAAAAAAAAAAAAGAACTGATCACAATAGGCCCTTCACTGCTCTAGACAGCTCTGATGAAAATGCAGCAGGGAATATAAATATTCTTGTGATCTTCACTTCAACACTAGACATTACTTGTGATCAGTAATATGTCTGCTCGGTGCCCTACAACACTTGAACTTTAGAGCTTCTGAGAAAACCAAGGAGAGCCATAGGCTTCAGAGTGTTGAACAGGGCACTTGGATTTGATCTTATCACTGTGGAGCATGGTAGAACAGAATCAGCGGTGGGTTTCCAATATCCTTACCACTGGTTCGCCGCATGCTCTCTTTGCACACGCTCCTTCCGCGCATGTGCCCGGCCTTCCATACATGCACTTTGCTTGCTTGTGCATCTCCCGGACATGTGCCCGGCCTCGAAAATGTGCCTAAATAGGACGGCATAGAGGCAGGGTGGCCACCCACAATCTCCGCTATGATCTCCGCTACCGGTTTGTACGAACCGGTACGAACCGGCTGAATACTACCTCTGAACAGAATGAATGTTGAAATCCGCATAATCACACTTGAGATAATCTTGGTTAGGAGGCTGTTTGGTAGCATGATGGGGTAGTATGGATCTATTGTAAAAAAACTCTTAAACTGGAAATGAGATTTTCATCTTTTTCTTATTTTAACAGATTTGAAGTTGAATTCATCCATTTAGGTTTTTTTTAAAAAGTAAACCTAAAAAAAACCCATGCTAATTAGGGAGAAAAAATTCAAAATCCACTGTCCAACCATAAAATCTATGACAATTTGCCAAGACCAACTTGCCACGGCCAACTCGCCTAGGACAACTTGCCGCAGACAAGAGTTACACTAATATTGAAGAAACGGTGGAATAGAATCATTAAGAAAAGGAATGAAAAAGGAGGGGAAAATGAAATGTAAATGACAAAAAATTATTTAAAAAAAAATTATTTGAAATAATTAAATTGAATTGTTGAATTGTCCTGTGGTGAGTTGTCCTGTAACGAGTTGGCTGTGGTGAGTTGGCCGAAAGAAAGAAAGAGCAGCCCCAATTGAGCTATGAGATCTGCATGAAAGGAAGAATTGCACATGGATTAGTTACTAAGGTTCATTCATTATTAGTTTCACCCAGAACTTCTGAGAGCAATGAAAGTCTAATGGTTAATCCACCAATAATCAACCAGGTTTGGTTCCAGTTGTAGTTGAAATGCATAGGCTTCTAAGCAGGGGTGAAATGCTCCCAGTTCGGACCGGATCGCTTTATCCAGTAGCAATGGAGCAAATGGTTCGGAGAACCGGTAGCAAAAATCCCTACCACCACCCCCTCCCCATGCCCAGCTGAGCCGCACAATCATCAGAGGCTTTTTTTTTTTTTTTACTTTTAAAAGCATTTTTTCTACAATCTCTTCGGCGGAAAAAATGCTTTTAAAAGTAAAAAAAAAAAGCCTCTGATGATCGCGCGGCTCAGCTGGGATCGTCAAAGGCTTTTAAAAGCATTTTTTCTACAACCTCTTCAGAAGTTGTAGAAAAAATGATTTTAAAAGCCTCTGATAATCCCAGCTGAGTTGCCTGATCGGCAGAGGCTTTTTTTTCTTTTAAATGCTTCTGACGATCCCAGCTGAGTTGCCTGATCGGCAGAGGCTTTTTTTTCTTTTAAATGCCTCTGCCAATCAGGCAACTCAGCTTGGATCGTCAGAGGCATTTAAAAGAAAAAAAAGCCTTTTTTTCTTTTAAAAGCCTCTGATGATCCAAGCTGAGTTGCCTGATCAGCAGAGGCATTTAAGAGAAAAAAAAGCCTCTGCCGATCAGGCAACTCAGCTGGGATTGTCAGAGCCTTTTGAAAGCATTTTTTTTTTACAACCTCTTCGCCAAAGAGGTTGTAGAAAAAATGGTTTTAAAGTAAAAAAAAAAAAAAGGCTACGTCCACCCAGTCACATTACAACCCCCCACCAAGCCACGCCCACAGAAGCGGTAGTAACAAATTTTAGATTTCATCACTGCTTCTAAATATAGTCCCTCTCTTCTGATTTTTTTTTAAAAATCAGTTTTAGTGCTTTTCAGTTGGTTTTCTTCTTTTCATGAAAAATCCTCCCATATTTTAAAGTGTGATTGGTGGGAGCTGTATATTTTGGTCTTGTGCTTTCTAACAGATTGCTTGATAATGTGTTGTTGAAGGCCTTATGCCTAGGTATTAACCATATTGGTTTGTGATAAGTATGTACAGACACAGACACACATGCACATTTTCTTTTTGGCTGCTTGACTCTGGGATGAATTTCAAGATTTGTTTTCCCAGCTGTTAAGCATTTTGTTCTTTTTCTTTTAGTTTTCTATTTCAACTATATTAACTATATTAGAATCATCTAACCTGTTTTATTGATTTGTTTATTTTGTATATTCAGCAGGAGAGTAGAATTTTCTGAGTATTTTATGGTAATCTAGGACAGTGATGGCTTAACCTTTTTGCCATTGCATGCCAAAAGCAGGGGGAGTGTGGGGGGGGGTCACGCACGCATGTGCTGACACTCATAATTCTATGCAACCTGCCCCCCGTGCATGTCCGCGTGACCCCCCCCATGCTCCCCCCGCTTTTGGCACATGATGGCACAGTGGGCCCGGTAGACCAATTTTTCACTCTCCCCAGGCTCCACAGCCTTTCTAGGAGCCTGGGGAGGGTGAAAATGGCCTTCCTCACTCCCCCGGAGGCCCTCTGGAGGCTGGAAATGGCCTGTTTGCCAACTGGTGGACCCAGAAGGCCTGAAAATCAGCGTGCCGGAGCTGAGCGCGTGCCATAGGTGCACCATCACGGATCTAGGATATCAAGAGGCTATCAGATTGCCTCTTTCTGCCTGTTCCATTAATAGAGCTTATTCACAAAGTACTGTATGTAGACGTAGGATTATAAGCTAACAATGTAGAATGAATTTAAATGAAAGATTTCAGAAAAAAATGTTGAAGATTTCTATTCCAATTGTCTTGAAGCAGAAAACCTGTATTCCCATACCATTATTCCATACAACCTACAGTGTCTTGTTAGATTCCCCCTAGTTTTTGTGCTAGTTAACCAAAAGTTAAATGGTAAAAAGTTAAGTGTGGGAACAAGGCTAAACGTACTAAAATTTTCATGGTAGCAGCAGAGAGGTTTTGAATCAATTTACGGCAGTTAGGGATAAGATTGCAAATATATGTTATACATCAATTGACTTTTACCTGAAGTCCATCAAATTACAGATCGAATTAATTGCATGCAGCTATAAAATAGCATATTTTTTCTATATCCTATGAGTATCCTCTTGGGTCTTGATGACTTCAGTTCCACCCAGTATCCATTCAGTTGTAATATCCATTTTTAATTGAACCAGAAGACATAGCCTCTGTCCATTTACTTCTCCCCTGGATTTCTGAGAAGCTGCAGAAGAACAGAAACGTTGCATTAATGTACTTGTTTCAAAGCAATCTACAGCTCTGTGTGTACCAGAAAAATAAAATCTCCAAGGATCTACAAAAGTTTCAGTTAATTTTCTGCAAGGCTACTTACTTTACTGCCGTATTTCATACAACTCTTCAAAACTTACAAATGCCACTCAATTATTTCTTTTTCTGAATCGCTAAATGAATTTACTTACTGACCATTGCGAAAATGTAATGTTGGTGTTGTACAAGTGTTAGGAATGCACACATCCAAACCAGGAAGAATTGATCTCAATTTTAATCAAGAGATTCATTGTTGGTGTTCTCTCTACGAAATAAATCATGTGCCTTTTCACTTCTATTGACCATTGTTAAAATGTACTTGATTCTTTGTTTATTATGGATTTGTAGTAAGAATTTGGTTAAGGAACTTGGGTAGGCAAGGAACCTTTTCAGCTTTGATTGTAATTAATGTTGCAAATAGTGAAGTAGTGGGAAGGAGGAATGTGGTGGGAAGAGCATGCATGATGAAATCTAGTCTCTTCTGTATTTGCTCTCTTTTTTCTATCCTTATAAATATTGTATGATGTGTGACTCATATATGAAATCCTGGAGCAAAGGAAATTCTGCCTGGTTTGGGATCTTAACCAATGTCTAATTTCATCTGAAATCTCTGCCTCTTTAGTTTGGTTCATTTGAAAGCTTTTAATTTTGTTAATTTCTTTTCTGTAATGGAAAGACCAGAAGTGACTTGTTGGAGCAAATGGCCCCAGCAGCTTGCTTGCATTCTCTCTCACTAGTGAGCTGTTTTTCTCACTTCTCATGAACGTCAGATTTATTCACACTGAAAGGAAATCGATCACAGGTAAAGAAAAATCTACGGGCAAATCCTCCCCCAAGGTACATAACACAACTTCTATTGACTTCATGGAGATGCAGTGCACATACTTCAATTTAGTACTTAAATAGAGCGAACAGCGATATGAGAAAAGCATTGTATAGCGATGCAGAAATAGAAGCAGAACTGGAATGCCAATATTTGTTCTGTATAAAAGGTAGCATCATCCATTGGGTACATGTGGAAGACATGATGATGACATTCTCTCAAATATGTATCCAGGTCTGCTTTTTTGGTCCATAAACCAGACATATCTGGAATAAGATGGCAGATTCATTAATATAACCACTGAAAGATACACAGATGTCTCTTGAGAAGTTTTGTTCTTGCATTTTTTTTATTTATTCTAGACTGGCGAGTGAGAACCCATAATTCAGATATAAAATAGGCTTCTTTAGCTTGATGCTCAAATCATAATATTTAATTATGATAATTATTAAAAGTTATTTCATTAACTAGGTATAGTTTTATGACTTTGTTCAACACAATGAAATTGAAAAACCATAACATCTAATTTCTGGTTTGGCATATATGGATATCGACATACAGAACATATGGAAGGTAAAATATTGCTTGGTCAGGAGGGATGCTGCATATTAGAATATTTAGTATTGGGAAGATTTTGCTATCTCATTATCTAGAGTTACAAAGCCTTCAAACATTTTAAAGCCAAAGACAATGGCTGTCTTTTTTTGGTGGCCAAGGAACATACTTAATATTTTTTGGGAAGTGCAAAGAGTGCTTGGTGGGAATATGCAAAGGAAAAATGGCAGCATCATGCATGTGGGAAAAACCGTGATTTTTGGCTGTGGCAATTAGAAGTGTGCCACAATTGGCTCTCCTTCCAATTAACAGGGATGCCAAATGTGGCATGGCTACGACTACAGCAGTTAAGCCAGTGCACACCTTTCATGTTTCCTTGAAAAGCATTACATGAAAACTTCACTTACCCAAAACCATGGTTGGCAATGGAGGTCAGTAGCTATGGGCCATCTGGAGATAGCAATAAAAAATGTTATTATCTCCATCTGGAGATAACAATGACATCTGGAAAATTGTAATGTCATGGAAGAGATGTAACTGGTAGTGGATAAAAGTTAGTGAATGAAATGAAAGAAAAATAGATGTGTCTCTGAAACTTAACATATGAAACTGGATGAAGGGAAAAGATGTATTAGATCTGAATGAAGATGACCTCATCTGAATGGAATGGAGTTGTTGATGATGTATGCAGAAAATTAAAATATAGACAATAATTGTGAATGAAAGGGCTAAAATTTGAGGAATGGTATGGTGTCATAAAGGTAATTGTAGGTGTGTATGAAAGTAGGAGCCTAGATTTGGTATAGTTATATATCTTGTGCTCTAGGGAAAATACAGGTAATCCTTGATTTACAACCATAATTGAGCCCCAAATTTTTATTGCTAAGCAAGATATTTGTTAAGTGACTTTTGCCCCATTTTACGACCTTTTTTGCCACGATTGTTAAGTGAATCATTGCAGTTGTTAAGTTAGTAACACAGTTGTTAAGTGAATCTGACTTTCCCATTGACTTTGCTTGGCAAAAGGTCACAAAAGGGGATCGATCACGTGACCCAGGGACACTTCAATCGTCATAAATATGAACCAGTTGCCAAGCATCCAAATTTTGATCATGTGACCATGGGGATGCTGCAACAGTCATAAGTGAAAAATGGTAATAAGTCACTTTTTCAGTGCTTTTGTAACTTTGAATGGTCGCTAAACGGACTGTTGTAAGTCAAGGACTATGTATAGCAAAACAATGGCAAGTTTAAAGAAATATCACTGCTAATAAAAATATAGGGAGCACAATGTAGTCTGTGATGAGGAATGAATGTTCCTTGAACTATGGAAAAATCTATCTAAGAACATGCTTCTTACTTTGTTTTATGGAAGTTAGACTTGGCTATGTCAGGAGCAAAATAAAACCAGCCAAACGTAGCGAAAGCATGATGGTTATTGTAGACACTCCGCTTTAAGTTGCTTACCCCAGAGCCCAAAAGGGCGACAGTCAGGAAAATGTAGATGAGATGTGAAATGGAATGTGCCATTCTCTGGCTCAGAGGTGCATAGCCCATGGCTTCCTTTCGATGCTGCTTGCTTCCCCACCCCCTCCCAATTCAGCTCTGATAGACTGATTGCCATGCAGTTGGGCTCTGTAACTTCCTTTCTGATCTCATCTTTTTTCCTAGTGGGGCTGCCAGACAGTACCAATAGATATTATCTATCATTCATTCAGTAAAAAATAAAATTAATGTAGTCAGATGTTGCAAGTTCTAAGTATAGATTGCGTAGATCAGGAAAAAGGGCTTTACGGTAAGAGTGAATTGGGAAGGAAACACTGATTGAGTCTTATTTCAAATTCTTGAAAACCCTGAAAAATCAAGGAACACGATACCTTTGTGTTTAACAAGCATTCGTGATAGTTAAAGACGAACTACTAAATAAAGTCGTTCCAGTACACGGCAGGGAAATGCTTGCAGCAGATGTAATTTCTCATTCTCAGCATCTAAATTTCCTTCCTTCAAAACAACAAAAAAGAAACTTTACAGAGGCCAGTTGTAACTTTTGGGGAGGGATTGGTAACGAGACATTTAAAAGAAGTAATGACTTTAATGAGGGAGATATAAAATACTTTCGTTTAATTGCTTTTTGCTTAGCAGTTAAACCTATGCTTTGCCTTTCTTTTTTGTGATAGCGAGAACTTGATGCAACGGCAACAGTGTTGGCTAACCGACAAGATGAAAGTGAACAATCAAGAAAGAAACTTATTGAACAAAGCCGTGAGTTCAAGAAAAACACTCCAGAAGTAAGTTGCAATACAATACAGATCTTGAGCTGTTTTCCGTAGCATAAAATTGACTTTTTTCCATCTGTTGAAATTAGTTTCTTGGACTTCTTCTGGCAAATGGAATCTCTCTTTTTCTCTCTCTCTATAAGAATCTTTAAGGGTCTGGCTTTATACCCTGGATGTGTTAGGATTTCCCAAAAATATTGCATAGCATCATTTATTGTGCAGAATTCTTGAAAAGAACTATCATTTCATCAAACTAATTAGGAGCGCAATAAAATAGAATACCCCTTAAATTTAGCAGTTTCATAATGTTAATGAACTACTTCAGATTACTGTAACTATTAAATATATGTATATGTAAGAAAATGCTGGGCATGCTGAAATGAATATGTCAATAATTTTCAATGTCATAATTTTTCAATTAAGACTTCTAAAATGTAAAAGAGATTATGCTGCTGCATGGAAATATCTCAACATTTTGTGGAAGAATCCCAGAAACATTATGTTTTGAAAGAAGCATTTATACCATATTTAAATGTGCTGTATAATTATTTTTTCTTAAATGTTAATTTAAGTGGTTTTGGCTATTTGAAAGCTGTCAGGATCTTTTTTTAATACATTATATAAAGCTAAGTAGGCATACTTTTTTAGTTTTCCTTATTTAAATATAGATCCATTTAGCATGTTAAACGAGCTTTCCACCCTGCGCTTCCTTGTACGTTGGTTTCCATCCATTCCACTTATCATAGATAATATGCTATCTAGTTTTAGTTTATGATGTCAGAAAAATAATTCCAATTCTGGAAATCTCAAACCTTATTTCTGTTTTTCTTAATGGTTTCTCCATATTCAGAGCACTTATATCCATTTGACATCAAGTCCTTCTCATTTGCTGCTGTTAAAAAGAGAGCATTTAATGCAGTGGATGTCTAGAATAATTAGCTACTTCTCAGATCCTGGGCCCAGCACTAGATATCAACGAGTGAATATTGATAAAGAACTGTTACCTGCAAGAACTGTACCAGGAAAAGCACCATGGGAAAGCTAACTTTCTTTCATCCTCTTAATAGCATAAAATAGGATAGCATTGTTTTATGGCTAGTGAATATATGTTCCTCTGTGTGAGCGCTCTCCCTCCCTCCCTCCTTCCCTCTCACTCACATGCACCCACATAAGCACTGTTAAGCTGTGAGATCAATAATTTGGTAGTGTAAAATTCTTGCTTCTTTCCCCCTGTTTTCACTTAAGGGAGTCTAAAGCAATGAGAATTGGAAATACTTTATAGGTAGTTCTCAATTTACAACCACAATTGGGAGCAGAATTTCCTTTGCTAAGCAAGGCGATTGTTAAGTGAGTCATACATGATTTTACAACCTTTTTTTGCTATTGTTGTTAAGTGAATCACTAAAGTTGTTAACCAAATCCGGCTTCCCCCATTGGTTTTGCTTATCAGAAGACAGTGGGGAAGGTCACAAATGGCAATCACATGACACTGCAGCCATCTTAAATACATGCCGAATGCCAAGTGCCCGATTTTGGAACACTTAACTGTGGGAATGCTGTGATTTTGTAAGTGCAAAGACTGTTCAAGAGCCACTTTTTTCAGTGACTACAGGGATTCTTTGGAGAGTTACTGTTATTTGGATTTGCTTGCTCTAGACTAGATGTTTTGATTTGATATAAGGCATCTTCACATGCTAAAAGTTCGGTTTATCTGGCAAAATGTTTAATTGCAGGTGTGTATTCTGGGGTTTGATACAAATTCTGGAATCTGGAATACTTCTCTCAAGTGCATAGCATGCCATCAGTAAGACAGCCCCCCCCCCCCCAGTTAATTCTAGTTTGTATGAGACAGATGTTTGTTAGACATGCTTCTAGGGGAAGCACTGGACAGTAACAACGTAGTGTGGGGGTTTTTTTGTGGATCAGAAGCACTTTTGAGAATGAAAGTGATTGTTGATGCTGGCCTTTTGTTGATGGATAGATTGTTGCTGGCATTTTATTTATTTATTTGGCATGCAAATAAGTATGTGTATGTAGGCTAACTATCTCATGTACTTGATTTTAGCCATCTCACAATGAAAACAGATTTTAAAAAACAGTAAAAACAACCAGAGACAACAACAACAACAAAAATAATACAAAACATAAAACTTTGCTTTGAGTATTAATATTTGCCATATCATTTTTAAAAGATCAGCTGGAACATGGAGCCTGGCAAGAGCCAGGGGAAGTTTTGCAGGAAATTACGGAGCATTAAATTAGGAATCTGGCATTCGTAAGAAGAAGGGAAGAAAAATAACATGCACTTTTTCAATAATATTTAAAAATTCAAATTCCGTTCTTGCCATTTGAAGGTGGGATCTCTTTAGAAATTCCAGTATAATATCATTCTTTGATTTGCCTGTTGTGGGAGCTAACTTTTGACATACGTCTGTAGAAATGATTGAGCTATTTAGATCTCTCCTTCAGTAACATTCCCATGCAAATAGAGCACATCCACACAAGCTTCTTTTTGGAGAGTTTCAATTGAGTTTTTCATGCTTAATATGTCATGGCTTCACAACCATTTATCTTTTGTTCTTGGGATAGGCTGATGGGGTTATGATTCAGAAGGCCTAAAATAAATTTTTTAAAAAATCTACTTCCCACCCCTGCCTCCCTTTTAAGGTTATCTAGAATCCAGCTCATGGTAAATCTTGTGCTTTTCATTTGATCATCTTCCCCCCCCACCCCCCAAAAAAAAATCTTGTCAACTTCTAGAATTCACATTTTTGGCTTCATGCGTTTTGTCATTTATTTATTTATTTATTTATTTATTTATTTATTTATTTATTTATTTATTTATTTATTTATTTATTTATTTAAATTGATAGATATGGCTATCCATCTGACTAGCCATATGACTAATGTGACATTGGGCAGCTAGGAAAGATTACACTAATTTGAATTTATATGTATATTAATTCAGCTCTGTGTGTGTGTGTGTGTGTGTGTGTCTATACACACACAAACACATATACCAATAAAAATGTTTCCATCTATGTTGGTGATGTGGTGGATTCATTTAAGAACTAAAAATTAAAATAAAGAAATGGGAATGGTTTAAAACAACTACAGTTTGCTTGAAAATGTAGTTCCTGCATGCCTTGCAAAGATTAAGGCCATCACTCCAGGAGCAAGAACCGACAGGGCCATCTTGTGCTCTCTCAGGTGATTACAGGCATCAGTAAGAATTTTTATTGACATAACCAAAGGACAGATAAGTTCACCTGAAATATTTGCAAAGTCTGGCCTCTCATTGCCACAATAACTGCCAGTCCTGCAGAGAACTTTTAATATTTTCTATTAATAATTAATCCAGACATTGAATGAAATGTATTTGGGGAGGATTTACCTATATTTAACAGCTCTGTATCCATCCTCCTCCTTTAGGGAAACCTATATTAAAAATATACCCAATCTTTAACATTCTAAAAAAAGTGCAAAAAGAAAAGAAGTAAAATAAAGTAAAACATGGAAAGTTCTATAAAGATAGAAGTAGTACCAGAGCAAAGTATTGATGAGTGTTTAATGGTTTTAATTATTTATATTAAACAGAGTGTAATGGTGAGAGAGGCTGGAGCACATTTAATAGATTTAAGATGACAGAATGATATTGCCTGCTCAGATTGGCAGACAGAGATTTTAGAGAGCAGCTTTTCATATTTTTTTTTTTACTTCTAACCTGGCAAAGTCGGTGTACAATTATAACACATTTTTAATGGAATAATATAACAATATTATTCCCCCTCGTCCCCAAGAAGAAACGATCACCAGATAGATGAAAAGAAAGAAAAAAAGAGAAGTGGTTTTTATTCATCCAGGTTCTGTTAGAAAGTGAGCTACATATGGGTGATCTTAGTGAACCATGGCCACTGATGACATAGTTTTGTTTTTTGGTGCCTGCAAATATGCCAAATGTTTAATAAAATTACTTGTATTTTGGCAATATCTCCAGCTTCAGAGCAAACAGATTAAATTATTTTTTTAAAGAATATTGTAGACGTTGCTATTTTAAAAGATAGTTAAGTCTCTCTGAAATTCTAAATAGAAAAATTACTAAATGCCACCTAACAAAATTCTTAATAGCATTTTATACAATGTATAATGCTATAGTTAAATGTTAAATTTCTTAATTTAATCAAGTCATCAGAATTAGTCTTGCACACCCCTGTTAGGAGCTGGGACCTATTTTTCTATGGGTTGCAGTGAAAATGTGTGTGTCTTCAGCTTCCTTGAGATTTTCTATGTAGCAGGAATCTTATCGTTTGAGGTCTTTTGAATTATTTTCATTTTTTTGGTATGGATTTTGCCCATAGGTTAGAAATTAAGTGTCTCTTGGCTCCTAGCTTTCTGCCTGTTGCTGACCAAGATGCCAAAGACCCATCTTAAAATCTGTTGAAAATAAATTGGTATTTAGAAGAACCCTAGAGCAGACCCTCTACCTTACTCAACTGTCAGTAGCAGTTACGGCCCTGAAATGTGTTTGTAGACTAGGGTGTTAAACTGCTTAAGAGATAAGAAAAATAGAGGAGTCCATTAGGCAGATTCTCTAGGTAGTACTCCTAGTAAATTCCTGTCATATCTTCTGGCTTGTAATCGTACCAGCCGTATAAGGAGTTTGATGTGCCTCTGGAAAGAGAAGCAGCAATACTAGCCACCTCTGGGTTTGTAATAGGGACAACTGCTCCAGCACATAAGCATTACACGTATGATATGAAAAACTGATGCAGGCATTGATACCATTGAGGAGAAAAGAATGGTTTCTGTGCCTTTAAATTTTCTTCTGCTTATCCTTGCCCTCCAGGTGGAAATGTCTGTGCATCTTATAGAGTGAATATTGTGGCAGTGGGGAGGGGGTTGGTGTAGTGGTGGCATTTGCCGCTCCCTGTCACCGCTGCTGCTGCTCGCCACCGCTGGGGAACGCTGGAGCCTTCGCTGCCAAGCAGCTGATCGGCGGTTGGATAGGCCACCCGGAATACTGCCGATCAGCTGTTCTAGGTGGAGAGGATTGCTGCTGCCATTTGCTGCCGCCGCATGTCAGTGGTGATAGGTGGCAGCGATAGGCAGCAGCAGTGGTGATTGATGGCAGCAATGGCGAATGGTGGCGATAGGTGGCGGCAGCGATTCCTGCTGCCTAGAACAGCTGATCAGCTGTATTCTGGGAGGCTGATCCAACCGCTCCAGTGTTCCCTGGTGGCGGCAGCAGCTCAGCTCAGTTGACCGGTGGTGGGCGCAACGGAGCGGAGCCCTGATGAGCCACGTGCTGGAGCTGCGATAATGTGCTGAAGCTGACCAGGCTGTTTGCTGTTTGCTGCAAGGACGCTAGCCAGATAAATACCGGATGGATGCTGGGAGGCAGAGGCAGATTTTTTTTTTCCTGTTTTCCTCCTCTAAAACTAATGTGCGTCTTATAGTCCAGTGCATGTTATAGTGTGAAAAATCCCTCTTAAATAATAATCAGCAACTATGAATTTATTGTCTAAAAGAGGACATTGCTACTCAAATTCACTTTCCTTTGGGTTCCTCATTAAGAAAGCAAATAGATCACATTATTTAAAGACCTAAGTGTTTTGTTCCCCTTTAATATAGTATCAGCCCTGGAGGCCATCTTATTCTTTGGATCTTCAGGGCTGCTACACTTAGTGCTGTGGGAAACTGGGAGGGGGGATTGCATGGAGTAGTAGGGATATCTAGCCATAACATTCTTTTCTCTAAGAGTCAAGGACATTGAGCCTGCACCTGGAATGGTGTGACTGGGAGGCATCTCCAGTTGGGATGGTGCATTGATTGGACCATGGGATGGACATGTGGGTGCAGGGGGAAGGGACTTGGACTTTCTTTTGGGTGGGGAAAACCTGGAAGGTTTCAGATTCTGGTTTTCCCAGATGTGTCAATATGACATCTCTAATAAAATGGAACTTTAAGGAACTTCTGGCCTCTGAGTCTTATTTCGTTGGGGTTGTTACTTGGAACCCTGACATACAGTTTGGGAAACCCCAGTTAACACAAACATGTATCCTAAAACTTGCTGCTTATATTAGCATGATGAGTCACATGTTCAAGGAAAAGGGAAGTCTGGATAGGCAGGAAATGTCCAGTTCTCTGTGTCTAAATCTGACTCAAGTCAAAAGCCAAGTAATGGCTTTGGCACTGGCAAAATACTTGTTCACTTTTGGGTTTTCACAAAACTTGACATAGAATTTCGATTACCTTTCCGCAGGTTCTCATTTACGTCCTTGTTAGGGAAATGCCACCGTTCAAAAAACAGCCTTGCTGTAATAGATTCTTTGGCAGATCTTTGTCCCATTGTAAATAAATTGCCAACTTTTAAAGGAAATTTTATGAGTTGCCTTGCTGTTAGTCTTTTCAATATAACTGACGAAAGATGGTATTTCTAAACAAGGCCTTGCTAAGACTGTACAGTAGGCCCTGTTACATAATGATGATAGCCTGCATTTGAATTGTCTGCAGTTAGTAGCTTTAATATAATAGTTAATTACTGAGTGTTCTGGCCTTTACAGGATTAAGCTGCCAGAAATCTAAAAAAGTGTTTGTGTGTGTAGCTTTAATTAAAATAAGGCATTTTGCTTTCCCAGCTGTGCACTTCCTGTAGATCTGCATCTAAGCATTCTTTATTAATTTTGAAAATGTAGTTGATCCTGATAATTTAGAGTCATGCAGGCATTCTGAAAAGCTGAAATCGGCCATAGAGATGTGATTAAGAGAAATGCATTTGGAAATAACAATAAGGTGCTTTGTTCTGTCTGCTATTGAAAACAACAGAAATGAGAATTTGGAGGCTTGATAAGGACCAAGAAGCTACATTTTTTTTTCTTGTGTTTTTATTTCTTTGGAGTACAGTACCAGAGGTGGAAACTGAGTTGAATTTTTCTCAGTATACAGTACTTACTTTTAGATCTGGCTTTCTGAGAAGTTTTAAATAGTTCAAGGACCTACCTCCAGGGAAAGCTGTCACTATGATCTGTGTGAGTAGCTGTTCTTATTATGTCTCTTAATCTGCCTCTTCTAGGGATGGGTAGTTTGACTATCTTTCCCCCACACTTCCTTAGCTTAGCTGAAATGTCCCAGAATTATTGACAATATAAAGGAGGTTTGTTTATTGAGTTTCCACTACGCAATTGGTCTGCAGTTACAGACCAGAGAAAGGCTGTAATTGTAAGTAGCCAGTGATGGCTAACCTTTTTGCCGTCACGTGCCAATAGTGGGGGTCACGGGGGGGGTGTCTTGCGCATGCATTCCCACACCCATAATTCAATGCCCTCCACGCTCCTCATGCTTTTGGCACGCAAAGGCAAAAAGGTTACCAGTGGGCCCAGTAGGCCCGTTTTTCACCTCCCTAGGCTCCAGAGCCTTTCTTGGAGCCTGGGGAGGGCGAAAACGGCCTTCCCCACCCCCCTAGAGGTCCTCTGGAGGCTGGAAACGGCCCGTTTCCCGACCAGGTGGGCCCAGAAGGCCCGAAAATCAGCTGGCCAGCACACACATGCACACGAGCTGAGCTAGGGCAATGCTCGTGTGCCCACAGATATGGCTCCACGTGCCACCTGTGACACGTGTGCCATAGGTTCGCCATCATGGCTCTATACCATTTTGACCAAAACATTGAAGTGTAGAACATTATATAATTGGGGCTTGGATTGTCTACCGTATTGTTTGCTGTAAAAATGCTTCAGAAGCCCAAATAAATTATTCATTGCTTTAGTGGTTAATATCATCTATCCCATGCCTACCTGACAGGTGCAGCTGGTGTAAATTTGGCTCCTTCTCTGACAATACTAAAGTTGATTTAAATCACGATTTAAATCACAATTTAAATCACTAGTAAAAAGGCTTGATATAAACCAACTCGATTTAAATCATAATTTTTAAAGAGCAACTGTCATCTCTGTCCCGCAGCAGCTCCTCCTCTGACCTGCTGTTGACTCACCGACAGTCCCAATATTGCAGAATATACAGCCTCATGCTACATAACTAAGGTCCATTTCGTGTTGAATAAACTAAATTATTAATGTATCTTAAATAGAAAACTATCTTTAGATAGATTTTTACTCCAAAAGCATTTTATTAAAATAAATTTGATAAAAAAAAATTAAAAATCCGATTTAAATATAAAAATCCAATTTTTTGGTTTTGTTTTTTTTAAAAAAATCATCGATTTTTATCCACCCTGATAAGTAGCCTTAAAAACTTTGTTGGTTTCATTGTTGCTCTTCTTTCTGGCCTTGAAATATGTTTCGTGGATAAAACTCCAAAGTACAGGGCAGTCTTTTAATAATCTACGCTGTTCCCCCCAAAATAAGACATCCCCTGATAATAAGCCCAATCAGGCTTTTGAGCGCATGGCAATAAGGCCAAGAGCTTATTTCAGGGTTCAAAAAAATATAAAATAGGGTCTTATTTTTGGGGAAACACGGTATGAATCCCATCTTTCATTGATGTTGATTGTCAAATCCACCTGTAATTTAAGGTAAATCATCGAGAATAATCAAGCAGTAAATGTGTTTTGACCACAAACAGCTTCTAGATAATCTGGAAAAAGAAAAACCTGTGAGCTGATAAAAGACAAAAAAAAAAAAAAAGAGCTCTCGAACAGACCAACTTCTTAATGTTTACAGAATTCTGATGGCCCACTGTTAACGCCCAATTATCTCCTAAGGAATTGGAAATTTTGAACCAAGGAAAAATTCTTCATGGTTTTTTTTCCTTCCCCAGAAAGCTCATGATCTCATTCTCATAAGCTTAGAACTATCTGTCTGTCTGTCTATCTATCTATCTATCTATCTATCTATCTATCTATCTATCTATCTATCTATCTTTAGTAATTTTATATAATGGCTTAAATTTAGTTTTGTGTGTATGTTCTTTTTTTGTGTGCCATAGCAATAATTTATTTAAAGCACTTTTTTTTTACTATGTAGGCTTTTTGCCTTGTTTCATATAGTTTTTTCCCCCAAACTAGAATGATGGGTTTAAAAAATAAACCCAATACGTAAAAAATACAAAAATACATAAAAAAAATATTCAGTTGAAATATTGAACTGAACTGCAGTACGAAGGCAAATATATGTGTCCCAGGATAATGTTGCAAGATCCAATCTGGGTCAGTCACTGGGGTCAGAGGTTTTGTCTTTGGAGCTCGGAAGACGAAACCTCTGGTCCTGGTGACCGACCCAGATTGGATCTTGAATGCAGTATAGATTTGTTTTCACTCAATGTGATAGCATTGGAAATGACTTTGGAATTAGAATTCTTACCACACTTTTTAAGAGAGCAAAGAATTATTTTTATATTCTAACATTTTATTATACACCATCCAGAGGTCTTCTTTGAGGGAGATGGGTTGCTCGCAAATGTGAAAATTAAAAAAAAAATTCTTATAATTTATATATGAATTACATAGAATAGTCTAGTGATGGTGAACCTTTTCGGCACTGAATGCCCAAACGGGAACGCATTTGCATGCATGTGCGCGTGCCAGAGCACTGAAAACCCAAAGACCAGTGCGTGCATGCCTGTTTTCTAAGGGACCGAAGAGCCAGTGGTCATGAGAGGGTTAACGACCAGATCCTGTAAATCGAGTCAGACAGTTGAGAAGCTCCTCCTCCTGCTGCTGCTTCCCAGCTTTCTGACTCGATCTACTTGAGATCAGACGCACCCTCTTTTGCTCCATTGCATTTCTATCGAATTTGGCTATTTCATTGGAATTTTTGGAAAATTAGTCAATTTGAATAACTTGTTTGATTGTGAGGTGCACCAGCGAGAAGGGCTTCGGCTTGAGTCCACTGGGACCGCTTGCGGTCGAGGGGATTGAGGCTTCCTCAAGGTTGAGCCTCTCCTCTCTTCAGCGCAAACGGCTCACGCCCAAGCCCGCTGCTGGAGCCTCCTCTTGGGGTTCCAGGCTCCTCTCTCTCTCTAGCTGCTGAGATCGACGGCTTTTACATTCCAGCAGTCGTGGGGTTTCCCGACTGCTGAAGGCACCTCACATTGGCGTTTTTCTTGCTGTTTGTTTGATCGCAGCCACCTGCTTTTATCGGTGCGATCTCAGCCGCCCAGACAGCCATCTTGCTTGCCGCCTACAGCCAGCGCAGCGAGGAGCTCAGCCGGTACCGCGGCGCCTCAGCAGTTGCCACTGTGACGCGTTCCTGGGGATTCCCCCACACGCTCCCTGCATCAGTGGTGATCCCAGCAGCTCCTGCCCGGTAACGTGGACTCTTTTCGGGCCCTTTCTTCTGGCCTTTGTCAGGTCTAATTTAATAGCGGCTGCCATTTGGAGGGCTTGTTTAACAGCAGCCGCCATTTTTGGTGCCTGCTTAATAGCGGTCGCCATTTTGTGTAGCCCTCGTGGTTTATTAGAGGCCTAGTTGGCTCTTGCGAACTTAGGGATGGCTGCTCGCCAGGCCAAGGCCACCAAGCACCACGCTTTGGGGGATGCTGCTCCAGGCCCATCTTCTGCAGGGCCTTCTAAAAAATCCAAAAAGTTGGCAAAGACCTCATCCTCTAAGGGGGAAAAAACGCCAGCAGCCCAATCTAAGGAGGAGCTGCGTTTACATCAGGCGATCGAAAGATCGATACAGAAGGCCATTTTCAGGGCTGTTTTCAGGCCATTTTCCAGGCTGTTTTCAGGCTGGTTTTTGGACCGTTTTCAGGCCATTTTCCAGCGCTCGGGCACCTGCGAAGACTAGCTGGCCAGCATGTATGTGCGTGCTGGAAACCATAAGAGCAGCTGGAGATGGCATGCATGCCCACAGAGAGGGCTCTGCGTGTCACCTGTGGCACGCGTGCCATAGATTCGCCATCACGGGAATAGTCTATCTCTAAATTGGTACCGTCCAGATGTATTAGACTACAGTTACCAGACTTTTTACCAAATACACAGTATAAGTGTGTTTCATACCTCTTAGGACTACCTTCTAGTTCTGGCCATTATTCAATTAACTTTAGTCAGAAAGTTCTTATTCGTATCAGATTTTATTCATATTTCAATTTTTCATTACAGAAATTAGTACAAGAGCCCATATTCACAAATTTAATTTCATGGTACCCTAAGACTGTTGGAATGCAGAAACATTATTTTGCACTCTTGCTGCTAAGAGATTGGTGGGTGGGGAGAGGAATGAACATCAAGGTAAAGTGATTCTCTTCTGTATCTAATCTTTGGGTCAGTGACCATTTCACACTTGAAGGAGATGAACAGCCTCTAAGTACAGCATGTGATATGTAACTTCTGATCATCTCCATTTAGAAGAAGACATATCCTCCAGGACTGCGAACAAAGCGATGTAGGCACCGCCATCCATTTTCATACAGATCCCTATTTTTGGATACACCTTTCCCGTTCACATCAATTTTGACCCATGCAGATTAGCAGGGGGTGGGGGGGATGGGTAATTTCCTTGCTTGGCATTCCAAGAGAAAAGGATGACATTATAGGTATACAGGTGGCCCTCAATTTAAGACTATTGGTTTAGCAATCATTCAGAGTTATGATGCTGAAAAAAGGGATTTACAACGGTCTTTGCACTTACAACTGTTGTGGCGTACTCACAGTCACATGATCAAAATTTGGATGCTTGGCAACTGGCATGTATCTGTGGCCTTCCCTGGAGGCTTCTGACAAGAGAGTCGATGGGGGAAGCCATCTTTACTAAACAATGATGCGATTTGCTTAATGAGCATGGCAAAAAAAAGGTTGAAAAAACTCATACTCACTTAATTCTCCCTTCATTTAGTGGTGGAAGTTTTGGTCTTAATTGTAGTTGTAAATTGGGGACTAGCTGTATAGCTGAAAAGTAAGCCCTTCTCTTCTCTCTTGTTGCTGGGCCAGATAGAAGAAGCAGGGCTTTGAATTATACATGGGTTGGAGATTCTCCATGCCTGATGTTATAGGGAACTATGAATTAATGTATGTATTTGCAGATAAAAAAGGATTTGATGAATCCTTTAAGATCTGAGTGTGGAACCCTCAGAAATTTTACTGTATCCTAAGATAGCAATTTGACTAAGAAGGCATACAATAATGAGTTGTTAGTAGTATCCAGAAGGACAATCGCACTGCTGGAAAAATAAAAGAGAATATAGTGGGGCATTATAAAGTAAAGTGTTTGAAACAAGCAGAAAACCACCATCTACACCAGAGACTATACTCAGAGACTCCACCCCAAATGACCCCATTTCTGTATTATATGACACCTGCCCCTTGAGAACGATTTACAATCAAATTAAAATGTATGGGAGAAGTAGAGAAACAACATTTTTTAATGTGGAATTCTTTTTGAATTAACACATTTTTAGTGTTGAATATATGGAAAAATAAAACTGCACTGCTATCCTTCTATATCTCCAGAGTGACAATAAATCACTTTCCCCCTTTTAAAATGTCTGGCTCCATAATTTATGTTTGCATAGGCCTTTAATAAATTCATAATAGGTGTTTTAGTTGGCAAGCATCATTCCAGGGATTAAGGGGCTTTTAAAAAATACTGTGCTTTTGTTCTTGACCATAATTAGGTGTGGAAAAACGTATATGTATTTTTACTAATCGCAAAAAAATCATTTGATTTCTGTTTTCTTTTGCAGAAATGCTTGTGCACAGACCATTTTCAAGAATAAATAACTTGAATTAAGTAGTATCATGACTTCAGTATTTTGTTAAACCTGAAGACATTTAAAACAGGACCTATTTTGTGGCAGTGAAGAATTTACGCAGCCCTGGTTAAAACTGAATTTATTGCTGGGCCTGAACATCTGGTCTCCCTACCCAAAACATGCAGCTGATTTTTCTGTGTACTTTTTGCATAGGCTATGTAGCCTCAGTGATGAGAAGAAATCATCCAATTTTCTAGTCAGGGCCTGGAGCAAATTTGTGTCTTTGTCAGAAGCAATTGTATAAATTTAAAATAGTTTGCATGAGCTTAGCAGATGCCAAACTATTATCCTCAGATATACTGAATGATCTTTTAAAAAAAGAAAGAAAGAAAGAAAGACATCTCCAACTTAATCATATGAGCTGGAAATAGATATTGGGTAGGTAGATTTTTTACTTTTTAGAAAATGAGTTAATATCATGGCTAACAGTGTTTAGCTTGCTGATTCTTCCCAGGAACAGATTTTGGATGGAAGCGTGTAAATGTGCATTCTAATAATTGAGGCCAAGCAGGGAGGCTAGTACTGCCATTTATTTTTTCTGTCTTTGGGAAATCTTTATGGAGTATTGAAATAGGGACCATGGAGAGGAATAATTGCAAGAATTGAGAAAGGCTTTTTTTGATTAAAAAACAAAAATGGGTAGTCCTTGACTTGTGACCACAATTGAGCCCAAAATTTCTCTTGCTAACCGAAACAATTGTTAAGTCCAGTTTTGCCCCATTCATACATATGAATCAGTTGTCAAGCATCTGAAATTTGATCACATGACCGCAGATATTCTGCAATGGTCATAAGGGTGAAAAATGGACATAAGTCACTTTTTTCAGTGCTGTTGTAACTTCGGACAGTCACTAAATGAATGGTTGTAAATCAAGGACTACCTATACATTGTTTGATTTATTTCTGATGATTTACGGTTTGGTTTTTTTTAGTTCTATTTAATATTGTTGAGATTAAATATAGGATAGATTTGCTTCTTGAGATTTTCTCTCAAAGCCAGCAGGCTGCCCACTTGCCTTGTCCTGCAAATGCAGTCTTTAATCCAGAAGAATTGTGCATTTCCACCTTATTTTATTGAGTAGACAGGAACAAACTCTACTGTTATAAACTTACCCGTTTGCTAAGAGCAAAATCAAGGGACATTGCATATTCCTTTGATTGTATGCATTATGTAGCCTCCATATCAGGGAAGAGTATGACATTTCCTTTGGAGTAAGGGGAAGTTACTTTGGAGTAACATCACCAGAGGTAACAATTCTATATTGCATTCCACATGGGGCTACCCTTGAAGAGCATCCAGAAGCTTCAACTGGTGCAGAGTGTGGCAGAACAGGCTGTCTTTGGGGCTCCCAGAGTGGCCCATGTTACAGCACCATTTTGGCATGGGTCCAGATTCCTTGACGAACTATCTCACCCTTGTGGGACAGGCCAGCCCAGCCCCACCTGTGCCGGCAGAGGAGGGATGCTGCGAGTTCTGTCAGTCAAAGAATTCCAGGCTGGGGGGGGGGCCATCCACGAGAAAAGCCGTCTCTTCTGTGTCCCCAGCCCTTTGGAACATCTTGCCCCCTGATGAGCCCTTGCTGCCTTCCTGACTTTCCATAGGAGCCTGAAGGCTTGGCTTTGCCAATTGGCTTACAGCTAACTAGAGATGGCTGGTTGATCGACTAACATCTGTTTCCACTCCTTCTCTTGTATTCTTTCCTCCCCATCTTTAGTTGCAACCTGTATTTATTGCAATTGTAATGTGATGCCCAGTCACTTTGTGGCAAGATAGAAGGCAAACAGTTTTAATCAAGAAATAAAATAGATAAATAAAATATTGTTTTCCTGGTCTTGAGGTTTCCTAAGAAAAGAAGTCTTCAAAACAAGTGTGTGTGTTGCCTATTTATGCATATCTTTGGAGAAATTGGGAGTTGTTGTAATGCTATGTTATGGCTAAAATGTTGTGTTGAGTCTTTGGGGAAGGTGGAATAGACAATATTTTAACTTTCTCTATTGGAAGTGGGTGAAATGAAGCACTTTTGGAATGCTCTAGTAATTGTATGTAGTTCGGGGGGGGCGCGGGGTGGAATCCCTCCACCCCCGGGGGGATTTTAAATGTCAATCTGCACACTGATGAATCCCTTTCTGTTTCTAAACAGTAGACCTTTCGTTTTCTACCCTACCCTACTCAAATTTGGAATTACCTGTGATGGATATTATTGAACTAATGCAGGGGTGAAATCCAACAGGTTCTGACAGGTTCTGGAGAACCGGTAGCGGAAATTCTGAGTAGTTCGGAGAACCAACAAATGCCACCTCTGGCTGGTCCCAGAGTGGGGTGGGAATAGAGATTTTGCAATATCCTTTCCCCAGGAGTGGGGAGGGAATGGGGATTTTGCAGTATCCTTCCCCTGGAGTGCGGTGGGAATGCCAACCAAGCCACACCCATCAAGCCATGCCCACAGAACCAGTAAAAAGAATTTCACCATTGAACTGATGGTTTAGAGATGCATGAGGTTTATGAATTGGTTAATTATTTGTTTAGGTTTAGGACTACAGATTATCAGACAATTTCTGTTCATTTAGTGCTGTTCATCTTTTCCCCTCAAAAAGTCCTTTCCACTGTGCTATAGTTCAGAAGGTCTCCTGAAGGAGAGATGGAAAAGCCCAGTAGTAGGATACTATAGGGAAATAGCAGTGGCTCTCCAGGACTTCTTTACCAACAGATATAATGGAGGCTACTTCTAAGTCAATTAGATCAGGGGTAAAATGCTACTGGTTCAGACCGGTTCGCCCGAACCGGTAGTAATAAAAGCTACTAGTTCAGGCGAAGCGGTAATAAAAAAATGCTACCAGTTCGGACGAACTGGTATTTCCAACGATCAGCTGTGCCATGCGATTTATATTTGCTAGAAAGCAGGAAATTCTGCTTTCTAGCGAATCTAAATCACGCGGCACAGCTGTTCCCCCTCTCCCCCGCTGTTCTACTTACCTTAGAAAAGGCTTCTTAATCCTCATTTTTCAGCGCTGCACAATAGTGCACTTTGCACATGCGCGCGCGAAGCGAACCAGTAGTGAAGCAAACCAGTATTTCACCCCAAACTGTGTTTAGTGTTTCACCACTAAACTGTGGTCTTCCCTGATTAACTTCTTATTATGAAATGAATTATGTAGTGGAAAAGAGTCTTAAACTTGGATCTCTATATCCTCCATCCACCCATCCATTATACCATACTAGCTTTATGAACAGAAATTTGGGGCAAAAAAGGGAGCTTACAACAAGCACCAAGAAAGTGTTAACCTGTATTTATTATTCTATTTGATATTAATATTATTCTATTTTTCTATTTGAGTAAGAGAGTACACATCCTGAAACACCTCTTTTTGAGAATTACAACGAAGAAGCTAAGCTGGCCCATGGAGAACATTTGGTATATGATTTGAAGAGTTTGAAACTTACGACAATCCTTGTCTTACATGTATTGCAGAGGAAAAAAATATGCACATGTTTCTCTCTCTCTCTCTCTCTCTCTCTCTCTCTCTCTCTCTCTCTCTCTCTCTCTCTCTCCTCTCTCTCTCTCTCTCTCACACACACACACACACACACACACACACACACACCAGTGCAGAAGGAGATCTCTGGTGTGTGTGTGTGGTCTCGGTCCCCCACCTCACCCCTGCAGCGTTTGGAATATTTAGTATTCCTGTGAAGAAATAATCATGCTTTTAAAAATAAAAGGGGAAAGAAAGTAAAGCTTTATTTAGTTGATTCTGAAACCAATTAGAAGATTGGATGTGCTTCCTGTTGTAAACACCCATTTAGGCTGCTTAAAATAGATGGCATATACTTAACTGAGTGGAAGGATGCTTTCGCTTCCTGTGAATATGCTGAGGTAGTTTTACAACACTCCAGGAACCTTCTGTTTGGCCTAAGGATAAGAAGAAGCCTGAATATTGTCAGCAGCAGAATCATTCTTGCTTGGGATGGGGAGTAGACATCTAGGCAAAGACATTGTTAACTACAAATAGTTACCTAAATAAACTCCACTTCTCCATCGGTTAATCTCTCTAGATACATATTTTGCACTAAGTTTAGTGGTGCCTGTGGAGGAAGAGAGTGATCATGAATAAGACACATGCAACTTTCTATACACTGAAGCCACACTATTCCATTGACCTCTAGGTTTATAGGAAACTTGGGTAATTATCATGTTAAGTGTTTTTAAACTTGGCATTGCTGGCTAGGGAATTCTGGGAGAGTCGAAATCCACACACATCTTAAATTTAACAAGCTTGAAAACACTTTGTTTATTAAACATTTTGACTTCTGCAGATATTTCATTATTACCAACATGATGGCAAAGCTTTCTTCAAAATAGGCTTATTAATATTTTAAATAGAGGATAAATGCAGCCAGTGCAAAGTGGAGACATTGTCTTGTTATAGTATGCAGAGTGATTCTTGGAGTGGATTAAAGTATTACCCAGGTTCAGTTTAGATATATTATAATAGGCGGTACTTATAAATCTTGGAGTGCTGTTCCATACCTTGTCTGTCTTAGAGTGCACATCTTTCTTGCTGGGCTAATGTAGATGGGCTGAATAAGACCTGTCACAACTTGTGTGATGATATCCAGCTATACATCTCAACTCAAGGCAAACTAAGTGGTGCCGTGAGTATCTTGTCCTGGTGTCTGGAGGCGCTGAGGATCTGGATTGGATACAACAGGCTTCTGCTGAACCCTGGCAAGACTGAGTGGCTTTGAATTATGGGGTCTGCTGATTCTAGGACTATGCCAACTTTGGTGCTGGATGGGGTTGTCCTGGCCCAGACAGACCCAGTCCACAATTTGGGAGTCCTCTTAAACTGAAGGCTCCTGCTCGAAAGAGCTGGTGGCAGTTTGTGCCTAGGACTGTGATGGCGAACCTATGGCACGTGTGCCCAAAGTGGCACATGGAGCCATGTTGCCTGGCACGCGCGATGTTGCCCATTCCTCTTCCAGGTTTCTGGGGCGCATGTGCCCACGATGATCAGCTGGCCTTTGTGTGTGCGGCAGTGTCAGAAACTGGAACAGCTGGTCTTCCATTTTCTTGTGTGATCATGCGTGCCGGCCAGCTGATTGTCACGGGCGCATGCGTGCCAGAAACCCGGAAGACTAGCTGGCCCGGAAACCAGAAGTTCATTTTCAGGTGCGCGCACCTGCGCGCCCTGTGCAGTTCCTCTTCTGGGTTTCGACCCAGACGAGTGTGTGCACGCGCTCCCTTTTCTGCACTCGGGGCCGAAAAGGTTCGCCATTATTGGCCTAGGAGGTTCAAATTAATTTTCTTCTTTTTAGGTTTGGCCCTTAAGTAGTGCTTTAAATGAAGGCTGTTTAAGAAAGCTATTGACAAAGTCCAGTTACTGTTTTTTTTTCACTAGGAAGCTTCTGCATTATAAATACACTCAAACAAGAATATGGGGACATGGACTTCCAATTTAATCTAACCCAAACCTATAGTTTATCATCTATTATCAACATTGAAATTTTGTAGGGCTTTTACATTAATTAAGCTTGACCTATTGTCTTCAGCAGTCCTCTTTAGATTCGAAGTGCCTGTGCACATGTGGGTATAGTTCAACAGAGTCTTTGAGCCATTTGATCCGTTGTTCCTTTTATAGGGACTCCAGGATGAGTCACATCTATCCCATCCTCAAGACATTTCTGGGCAGAGAGCTCAACTTCTATTTATTGCTCCTCTTATCTGATAAGAACCCAAGAATATCTTCCCAGGTTCCTCCATTTTGTGCCTCAGTATGTGCTATTCACATGACCTGTCCTTAAAGGTTTTGATTTTCATCTACTTAATTTCATTTTATGCTATTTTATCCTGTCACTACAGTATTTTTATTTTTGTACTTTTATATTTTACCTTTCATTCTTACTGCTTTTTATACAGTATATTCTATAGTTATACTTATTACATGTAAATTGATATTTTCGTATGTTTTATCTCCCTCTTGTCTGCCCTTATGGCTATAATAAAATTATTGGCTTTAATGTTGACATATTAATTGATCTTACATGCATCTTTAATCCTACTTAAAATATGGTAGATAAAAAGCTTTTCAGGGATGGCTCTTTCCCAGGTTGTCACTCTCAGTTAGTTTTTTATTTAGACAGCATGCAAAAACATTTTTGTTTTCCCAGGTTTTTAATTACTGCTAATGCTTCAGATGCTTTGGTTTTATTGTATGATTGAATTACTTGTTTGATCTTTTCATTTTACTTTCTATTTGTTTTATAGTTCTGTTTCTTACTAATCTGTTAGTTCTGGTAACTTAACTTGAATGCAGAAGATGTTTGATATAAACTAATAAATTAATATACTAAACAACCAGTGTTTCCAATTTAGAAAATCCAACTATTGACAGCATTTTTATTTTTTAAGATTATATAATGGTAAAAAATTGAACAGCTTTTTAAAAGAGAGACTACATTCCATGAATATAGAGTGTAAATAGTATGATGAAATAGTATTTTGACTCAGTAAACTAGTTTTGAAAGTCTTGGAATATTTTACCTGCAATATTGAACAAACAAACAAAAAATCTTCCTACCCAGTTCGTTGACAGCAGGGTGTAAGGGGAAGTCATCAAGGGGAAGCTAAAATATTATGATGAATTAGTAACTATATCAGGTATGTGAAGATTTGACCTATTTGACAGTCTGAAGTACACACTAGAACATTGCAGCCCTCAAGCAAATCCCTTTTTGAATATAATAAACATCTAAAATTTCCCACCCTACTGTAAACAGGATAGAGGTGCCTAGAGCACTCTGAATTTATCAGTGCTATTAAAAGAAAGTACAGAGTGCTGCAAATATAAGGACACATGCTTGAAAGATCACCTCTTAAGTAGCAATGTTAAACAACTCTATTCTAAGCTGGTAGTTTTAGAATTAGTGTGTATTTTGGGGTTGGATATTTGATCTTGAATTCTGCAGTAAACAGAAAGTACTGTAAAGAAGGTCTATATCAACCTGTTTACTGGGTGTTAACACGACTAAAATGAGTTGTGCATTATTTGATAGACACCTGTGGCATATATCTTGATCATTGCCTGTCTAGGCTATTAGGACCTAGTGGAAGGGCACTAATGGGGTGGTTCAGGGATGGGTAAGATCTCATTTAGGGCAGGAGGATCCTTGTCTGATGTAAAGTGATGGTGCATGGGCTTTCTCCTAAAGATGACCTACTGGACCTGGAGATACTTGAAAATTATTGCTGAATTGCGAATATCTCTTTCTTGTACTGGAGAGGATGATGGCTGATCAGCTTTATGTATTATTCTTGGAGGGGATGGATTGTCTGGACATATTCCAGTCAGATTTCAGAGTTAATTAGGCTCTGAAACTTTCTTAGTCATTCTGACAGATTATCTGCTCCGAGGGAATGACTGAGAGACCACAACTCTGCTGGTCCTCCTCGATCTCTTGGTGGCTTTTGATAGCATTGATCACAATGTCAAGTTACCTAGGGGCTGTATGGAAGACATTGTTCTTCAGTGGTTATAGTGCTACTGTATTTCCATGGTCAATTGCAGACTTGAGCTTTGGGGGTTTCTGTTCATTCCCGTAGCTGCAGGGATCCATTCTGCCATCCTTGTTTTTTTAATATCTATGTAAAGCTGCTAGGAGACATCATTAGAAAGTTTAGAGTTGATTACCTATGTATGCTGATGATAAGGAGCTTTATTTTTCTCTGTCATCAGAGTTAGGTGAGGATTTTGGACCAGGGCTTGATGAAGGGCCAGTAGACTGAGGAGGTACTGTAAACTGACAGCATAAAAATTCAGAATTAGGTTTTTGATTCTGGCTGGAGTTGCATTTCCCCTGAAGGAACAAGGGAACAGGCTTCATGAAATCTGGGATTAATTTCTGTATTGAGCCTTAGTGATGCAGAGTGCATTCTCCAGCTGTGCCTGGTCTGGCAGTTGTGACTGTTCCTGGAAAGGGATGGTGTGTCCTCTCAATTCTAGCCTTCCATTTAGATTTTTTTCTCTTGGCAACTGAACTGCTGGAGTTGGCACAGAATCTGGTAGCAAGGCTGTTAGCATCAGCATACACAGATTTCTTCTTAGATAGTTGGCAGATGCAAGTTTTCAAACTATAATTTTTGATAATCCAGTATTTGAGGTAGAATTTACTTAATATAATTAATTCAGAGGAAATAGATGGCTGCCCTCAATATCTCTGAATTAAGTCATTTTGCTTTTATTCCAGGGAAGTTAGTTTTAACAATTTAGTGCATTAAAACCTCAAAGACGCTAAATGCTAAATCTGTTGATAACATTATTAAGTGATAACACTGAGACTTTGTTGTCTTAACCAATCAGTGAATTCAGGGTTTTGAAATACTCTAGTTTTTGAAAATCATTCACATTGAATTTTGGGGTACAATGAATGCAAATCTTACAATTTGGAAGATTAACTTTTAGAGTTAGAGTGTGCGTGTGAGAGAGAGGGGGGAGGGGGAAGAGAATGAGTGAGTGCATGTATCTATATCTCTCTAGTGTATTTTATTTTTGATTATGTGCCATCAAGTCAACATTAGTGACCACATAAACAAGCCTTCTCCAGCATGCTCTATCCCCAATCTGTCCCTTCAGCTTTTCCAGTGCTGTTGTACCCATCCCTACTGCAACTGAGTCTATCCACATTGCTTTTCTTTCCTTCCACCTATCTCATATTATGGACTTCTAAAGGGAACTGGGTCTTCGCATAATTGTCGAAAACATGATAATTCCAACCTGCTTATTTGTATCTTTAATGAGAACTGTGAGTTGATTGATTCTGTGATCCATTCTTTGTTTACTTGTCTATCCATGGAATCCCCAAGAGTTTTGTAGTCCAACACTAAACTTCAAAAGCATAAAAAAAAAAAAAAATCTGTCCTACCAGTTCAAAGTCCACTTTCACAGAGTATCACAGGAAAAACTTTCCCCTGAACGATTCTGATCTTGTAGGCATTGATACATCAGAGCATCTAAATATCTTTTCCAGTACCTTGTGGCTCCTTTACCAAATTCTAATCTGCAGCATATTCGTTGTTGATAGTTGATCCTAAAAATCTATGTTATGATAAAGACAATTTTAAAAAAAGATTGGCGTGTTTAGATTGACACCATCACATTCCCAAAACTAAAAACTGTCTCTTTCATCTGAATACCCTCACCTTTCATGCATAACTATTCTCTCTTTCTCTCCTTCTCGCCTTCCCCCACACACGTTCTTGTGCGCGCGCACACACACACGCAATCTTTGTAAGCGTGACAATCATCCCATGCTATGGGATGAATGGCTTTTGGAGTAAAAATGTTCCCCAGGCAAGCAAAATGAATTTTTAAAAAGGGGGGTTGTTTACCAGTGCAATTTGGGCTTAACTCAAGGTTGACTCAGCCTTCCATCCTTTCAAGGTAGGTAAAATGAGGATCCAGATTGTGGGGGCAATAAGCTGACTTTGTATAAAAAAGAACACTGCTTGGAGGGGAGGTCGAAAGCCCTACTAAGCAGGTATATACAAAAGTATGAAGGCTATTGCTTAACGCAGTGGTCCCCAACCCCCGGTCCGCGGACCGGTGCCGGGCCGTGGAGTACCTGGCACCGGGCCGCGCAGCGGCCGGGGGACATGAACACTGCAGCGCAAAGGCTCCTGGGCCGTGCGCAAAAGCTCCAGGGAAGAGAGCCCCGCGCAGGTATGCACGTGTGGCCCAAAGCCCCTACCCCTGCGCGCGCTCAGCGGGCCACGGTAAAATTATCAAAGGCTGATTGGTCCGCGGCGATAAAAAGGTTGGGGACCACTGGCTTAACGCATTGTAAGCCACCCTGAGTCTCCGGAGAAGGGGGGCATATAAATCGAACCAATAAATAAATAAATAAATAAACTCTCTGGTGCCCACCGTCCCTACCCAGAGCTTCTGATAGCCTCTAGTCAGGAGGCAAGGAGAATGAACAATAAGAAAAGTGCATGGCTTAGAGATAATTATTTTGTACCATCTGTGGAATGTGTGTGAGAGAATCAACACCAGTGGAATAAAATTCTATGTTAGATAGGAAGGATTCATATTTTCCTACCCTGGCAAAATTCCCAGCTTTTAACTTCCAGTTTTAAAAGGTATAATTCTTTATGCAGAATAATAATTAGTTTTGCTCTTTTTTCATTTAAAAAAAAAAAGTATCAGGACAATTTAAAAACAGTAAAAAATAATCCAGATAAAGAAACTTTCTTTTACAAAATTTTAAGAGGTTAGTTCTATAGTTTTAATTTCATGTACTTTTTGGAAGCTTTCATAAATGTAAGTGTACATATATTATGCCTATGGAAACATTTATATACATTTATATACAGTGTGATGAGGTATTGAAAGTTTACACCAAAAATAATGGCTATAAATATTTTAGGCAATCTGTGTAATTTATACATAATTGTATGCCAGATATTGTGTAATACTTTTATTCTGGCCTCGTGGTATTTAAATACTTGCAAAGTTACATATTTGACCACATTTGTGAGCCTTTTCTCTTAGGAAAAAAAACATTAGTAGAAAGTTGTAATCAAGGAACAGGTTATACATCCTGTGTATGTTAATGAGTCTTACTTTCAAGTCAATCTTCCACTGAGTAAAAGGAAGAATTGGACTGTACCATGTAGTGACCTGGAACAGTACAATAAATCTTGAGACTTAAGGTCAACAGACTTCACATTGAGCATTATTCATCATAAATGATCATTTTTATCCAAGCAGCTTGGTTATAAGTATTAGATTCTGAGTTTAATAGCTTCTTAATGATCTCAAATGTCATTTGGGGAGGAGGTACTTGCTAATCTATGTAGCATTGGAAACTGGCAGACTTTGTCAAGAGTGCTCTTCCTTTTGCAACTTCTGAACAAAATGTACACACACAAACACACACACACACACACACACACACACCCTACTTGCCACCATGACACATCAAGGTTGTTTTGTTATAGTCTTGCTGTTCAATTATGTCTCAGCTTCACAGCAAAGTATCCCCGCTCTGTGATGAGAGCTATAATTAACTCGCCAAGGCGCTAGTCAGCCAGATTTGGCCAGGCGCCATGAAATCAACCCCAATTACTATATTCACATTGCCAGTAATGCCCACTTCACAGTTCCTGCTAATTGGAAATGGCAAGCCCCAACATCCCGTAAGTAAAATTACCATTTGTGCCCTATTCTATTTGTGATATTTGCTCCCATTATTTTGGCTACATGAAATTGGTTGATGAGAATTTTCTGAAAATGGTTGGTAATTGTAGTGATTCAGAGAGAAGCACTAGAGACCCCAAGGTTATGCTGTTCTTTTTCATCTCTAATTTTGAGATTGACACACATGCTGTTCTCTCTTATTATTGCTTGTGCTGTGCTGCAGTAACTGAAAGGGTATTTAGACTTAGTTCCGTGGTATTATTATATTCATGTAGAATCAACACTATCCATGACCCTCCACAGAGTAATCTGAGGAGGAAAACACAGGTCACTGTCTGCCCCAAGGAGTTTGAAGTCTCCCTATCGACAGGGGTAGAACTACCACCGAAAAGAAAAGAAAAAAAATCAAAAGAAGAAACAGTTAAAAGGACCCAAGTGAGCATATTTGAAATTTGAGAGCTTTCTATACTGTGGATGTTCTGTTCTCCCACAGTGAGTGCTGGTGGGGAGCTTGTTCATTCATTAAGTGACTGCTATGAGGGATCTAAGCACGACACCAATTTACTAGAATGGCCCCTGCATATTTTCTAAACTCCCTTCCTCAGCATGATTTTCCTGTTCACTTTTTTGGTCCTTTTTTCTGGACAGCTGGCATGCTTCCAAACTAAGCACTGGATTGCAACTGCCCATCACGTTTATTTATTTAAGAAAGCTCCAGATTTAAGTGGGAGGAACAAGAAACCTGAATGGCAGAATTTAAAGATGCAAAGAGAGTTTGATCTGTCTGAGGTTGCCAGTGCTCGAAGAATGAATGCTAGGGCCAAGGGCCAGAACATTGTTAGAAATAGAATAGATAGATAGAATTTTTATTGACCAAGTGTGATTCGACACACAAGGTATTTGTCTTGGTGCATACGCTCTCAGTGTACATAAAAGAAAAGATACATTCGTCAAGAATCATAAGGTACAACACTTAATGATAGGGTACAAATAGGGTACAATCATAGAGTACATATCAGCAATCAAATCATACTAGGAAACAATATCGATCAATACAAATCGTAAGGATACAGCAACAAATTACAGTCATAAGTGGGAGGAGATGGGTGATAGGAACGATGAGAGGATTAATAGTAATAGTAATGCAAACTTAGTGAATAGTTTGACAGTGTTGAGGGAATTAACACTGAAACATAGAAATGGGAGAAGGTGGTGTGGCAAAGCTATGGATAGCCTTGGTAAAGGCAAGAATCTTAACATTAATGTTGAAAGGAGCCATGGTGGGGTTTACAGAGAATTGCCATGTGCACTGACAAATCAGAAGCAGGTGCTTTTTGGCCATGATGTTATAGATTCAGGTATAAAGGATAGTTCCATGGTGCCCGGGGGCAGGGGCGGGCAGGCAGTAGGAATATGGGATGGATGTTAAGTTATTTTAAACAGATGTAAAGGCAAATATTCTTATTTCCTGAAAATGACTCATAGGTTGCTTACAAAAACAAGAACACTGCAATAAGTAAACAAAATATATTACTGTGTTTTGCAATGTATGAAAAGCAATTGTATTCTAGAAATTAGATATGAGATTTTGTTCTACTCCTACGAAGGACTTGATTCTCCTCTGGTAACAATCTAGATTTACTGGTAGAAATTTCATTTGGTTCAAATGAATGATAGACACTGTACTATCCCTTCCTTTCATAAATATCCTATGATGACCCCCCCCCCCCCCAAATACTGGCTTCAGTAAAATATGCATGGCTTTCAGTCTTTCTTTATATTCTTGTCCTCCTCCCATTGTGGTCTCTACCTACCACCCCCTATAGCTAAAATATATATTTATATATCTGTGACAAACAGGCATGGATGGCAGCAGACTTTGGGAAGATTTTTTTTTGTGGGGGGGAATGAAAACGAGCCAGTGATAAAGTAAGCCTCTAAAATAGTTGTTGGATTCCCTCACATTAAAATCTTATATTTGAAACAATTGTTATTCTGAATACAATTGAATATTGTGTTACATTCTACTATTGCCATTTGAAGGATATATTATTATCCTTAAAATGGCAATAGTAATGTAAGATAGACCAGTATTAACATCTTCCTTTTGCATATGGGATGGGAATAGATCACTGGTGGGTTGCCCCTGGTTCAAACCGGTTCGCAAGAACTGGTAGTAAAACCGGCGGGAGGCTCTGCCCACTGACCCCGACGTCATCAGGACGCTTCTGTGCATGTGCAGAAGCGCGCACGAACGAAGAGAGCGTGCAAGTGCGGCCCCGTTGCGAACCGGTCGTAAAGGTAAGTAGAACCCACCCCTGGAATAGATACTGTCTTAGCTCCAGCACTCTAACTTCCAGTTTTATTGAAACTACAGTCCCCATACTGCTAGTATGGTCAGTTGTAATTCAAATATCTGGAGGACACTGAGGAAGTTTATCTAGTGAGTTCCTGAACAAACTGGGTCATAGCCTAGAATATTGGCAGTCTTCATCATCCTTGGTGCCCTTCAGAGGTACCCACTTCATATCTCAGAATTCCTCAGTCAGCTTAGTCATCGATGGAAATTTTGGGAATAGAAGAGCACACATTTGGAAGATGCCAAGATTGAAGCAAGCTGGACTGTATGATAATTTCCCTGACATCAGCATACAAGATAATGGTCATTTCAGCCTACCTGCCTCTCCCCCTCACCCAACCTTCCATATTTTTAAAATGGTTCCGTTATGAGTAGTGAGGAAATTATATAAAAATCCAGACAGCGAGCAGCTAGAAGCTCATAAAAAGCATTGGCATCAACTGTCTGGTTCTTGTTCTGTTCTTATATATACCCAAACCAAAGTTTAGGGAAACACAGGGATTGTCACTGGTTATTGTTCAGTGCAAAAGTTGTTTGAATGCTGATTTTTATACCTGGTCAGTTTAAGACAAATTTAAGCATGATCAGCATTAATTTTATTTGAATTTGTGATTGTTCATAATGGGACTTTTAAGATTTGCTTGTGAACCCCAGTTTCCCCACAGACCTTTAAAATTCCTTAATCTGCTTTTAAAATGGACACCACCCTGTTCTTTTGAAAGGTTTCAAAATGTGTTCAGATAATTATTCTTCATGCTCTGGAAGATTAAACAGGGAACCTAGCTGCCAAGATGGTTAGTGTTGTTGTCAAATGCCTTTAATACATTGCCAGACTGATCTAGTTTAACTTTTCCTTGCTGTTTGAGCAGTAGCTGAAACAGCATCACTTTAAATTTTCTTCATTTCTGTTTTATGCACCTCAGCCTTCATTTGTGATTGCTATGTCTGCAGATGATGCCATCTGATGCCATCAAAGCTAATTCATTTGTGAACATTTGCTATCCTCTAGCTTTGTTGATAAAGTCCAGGGTTGCTGGCTCTGAAAAACTACCATTGCTGTAATGCCAGAGTTAGTAAACGTCTTTTCATCTTTTGCTCGAATTGTCTGCAAAGTTGCTGTTGCTTCTTTAATTCTATGGTACTGCACCCTTCGTAGTTAAATTCTCTCCAGAGTGGAGCATTTTGGATTCACTCAACTTCAGCTCCTACATTTTGCAATCGTCACGGCCAAGAAATCCCCAAACAGGTGCAGAGTTCCAAAAAAGAAGCCTTATATATATATATTATGTATAAAGAACACAAAGATTGTTCTAATTAGTGTCATAATAAAATTCTGTACAATGGAAGAGCAATATAATAATATTCATACTCTTATAAACCCATACTTCCATTGGAAGCGAGTATACCACAGAAGGTTATAAACACTGTTTCCAAAATGTTATCCATTAATAGAGTTGTGGTTTCTAATAACAGAGTGCGATACCTCAGCTAAAAAAGAAAGCGTAATTGGAGAATGTGTGACCCTACACAGAAGGATGTGTTCAGACATCCTCCAGTGAGCAATTGTTGAGAAGGCAAAGCTACATTTCCTTCTACATAAGTACAGGTAGCCTTCAATATATAACCTTTCATTTAGGGATTGTTCAAAGTTACAGTAGCACTGAAAAAAGTGACTTATATATAGCATATATAATAACAGAGTTGGAAGGCACCTTGGAGGTCCTCTAGTCCAACCCCCTGCTTAGGCAGGAAACCCTACACCACTTCAGACAAATGGTTATCCAACATCTTCTTAAAAACTTCCAGTGTTGGAGCATTTACAACTTCTGAAGGTAAGTTGTTCCACAGATTAATTGTTCTAACTGCCAGGAAATTTCTCCTTAATTCTACGATGCTTCTCTCCTTGACTAGTTTCCACCCATTGCTTCTTGTTCTACCCTCAGGTGCTTTGGGGAATAGCTTGACTCCCACTTCTTTGTGGCAGTCTCTGAGATATTGGAACACTGCTATCATGTCTCCCCTAGTCCTTCTTTTCATTAAACTAGATATACCCAGTTCCTGCAACCGTTTTTCATATGTTTGAGCCTCCAGTCCCCTCCTAATCATCTTTGTTACTCTTCTTTTCACTTTTTCTAGAGTCTCCACATCTTTTTTACATGTGGCAACCAAAACTAAATGCAGTATTCCAAGTGATGGCCTTATCAAGGCATTATAAAGTGGTATTAAAAGTTCATGTGATCTTGATTCTATCCCTCTGTTTATGCAGCCTAGAACTGTGTTTGCTTTTTTGGCAGCTGCTGCACACTTAATGACCTATTTTTCACACAGCTGTTGCAGCGACCCCATAATCATGGCAACTGGCTCATATTTATGACAGTTGCAGTATCCCTTTTGTCACATTCTGACAAGCAAAGTCAATGGGGAAGCCCGATTCACTTTACAACCATGTTATTAACTTAACTTCATTGATTCACTTGACAACTGGGGCAAGAAAGGTCGTAGAAACGGGGCAAAACTCACTTAACTCTCTTGCTTAGCAACAGAAATTTTGGGCTCAATTGTGGTCACAAGTCGAGGACTGGTGCCTGTATTATGGGGATTTGCAGCTTAGATACTTTGTTACAGTACATCATAGTGGTTAATTTTTTTTTAAATTAAAAGATTGAATTTGTTTGAGCAAAATTGCAAAGCAAAGTTTAACATAAGGAGTTAAGAAATACTTTTTAATTATTTTTGTTATAAGGAGAGGCAGATGGAAATAGAAGATGCTGTACTGTGTAGGGTCAAAGAGACAGCATGAAACTGGAATTCTTCATATAATGTTTACCAATATAACACTCAGATTAAGAACAGTCAATCTGGTTATATACTTCAATACTGCTGATTCCCTCCTCCCCTCTCTTTTTTTTGAAGTCATCCATTATCTCCCAGCTTAGTCCTAATTACTGTGTAAGATGACTAAAACATGATGGGGCGACAGAGATGATAAAGAAGTTGAACTTTCTCCTACTCATCAAGGGAATAGAGATTCAGTTTCCCTCTTTAGTCCCTGCTGCTCTTTAAAATAACCATAACCCAAACCCACTTAGCGGGTGTCAGAATTTTTATGTGCAGAGTTTGGTCAGTTTTGCTTTTGTTTGCATTGGAATATCATCTGGGATGATGCATTGAAGCACAATTGTGATGATGATAATAACAATGAGGGTAATGCTGCTTGAGCTGGGGGTTGGACTAGAAGACCTCCAAGATTCCTTCCAGCTTTGTTGGGATATAAGATCAAGACTCATTTCTCCTATTTCCCAGAGATTCCCTGGTTCACCTGATATGTTCAGCCTTTATTTCCTACTCCAGGACGCAGACCCCAATATACCTCTAAAGGTAGCAAAAATTTTTGCTGCAGTCGTGGCTGGAAAAAAATGGGAAAAGAGATGGGTAAGCCCGACGGCAGAGGATCACTAGTATTGACAGTATAGATTGTATTTGAGGCAGTAGATGGTGTACTGTCCCATGATCTATCCATATTTGTAAAATATGCTCCCTTTCTTTGTCTATTTTAATTTGGTCTCTGACCGCAATAAAAGCTTACTACTTACTTCCAGCTTTGTTATTCTGTTAAATTCTGTTAAATAATGAGCCAAGCTGTGTGTGCTGGCTCCTGAACCAAGCAGTCAATTAAGATATAGAGCCATGTAAGTCAACCAAATTTTCCTTGCAAAATGAAATACAGGTAGTCCTTGACTTATGACCATAATTGGAACCAAAGTTTCCATTGCTAAGCAAGGTGATTGTTAAGTGAATCATACCGACTCACTTTATGACCTTTTCTGCCTTGATAGTTAAGTGAATCACTGCAGTTGTTAAGTGAATCACACAGTCCTTAAGTGAATACCATTTCCCCTATTGACTTTGATTGTTGGAAGTTGGCTGGGAAGGACAGAAATGGTGATCACATGATTGCAGGAGACTGCAGCTATCATGAATACAAGCTGGTTGCCAAATGCCTGAATTTGGATTACATGAACCATGGGGATGTTTCAGTGGTCATAAATGTGAAAACCGGTCATAAGTCACTTTTTTCAGTTCCATTGTATCTTCGAACACTAAACAAATTTGCAAGTCGAGTAATACCTGTGTATGAAAAAGAACAGAATCCAATACTGTCATCATCATCATCATCATCATCATCATCATCATCATCATCATCATCATCATCATCCCCTCCAAGAAAGCAAACCACTATATCTAACACTACCTCAACCACACTTCTCCACAACCACCCAGCATTGCATGGAGAGAGAGTGACTGGCTCAAAATTGCTTCATAGGTTTCATGCTGAGAATGGATTTGAAGTAGGGAGTTCCTAATCTAATACTAAAACCTCCACATTATATGATTTCATTCCCCCTTCCACTCACACACCCTTTTTTTCATGCACAGGGATTGTACTTTTCTCTCTGTGTGTCCTTTCTGTTTGGCTTTTGGGGAGGCTGCTGTTTCTACTGATTAAAAGTGGGAATGAAAATTGTCATCATTGGCATTTCATCACACACAAATTAGATGTTTCAGAAAAAGGTGATGCATGTGCCATTTTTAGTGTAACTATAGCCTTGATACTTTGTCGGGCTGATTAACTAAACAATTTAATGCTAGTTCCTTGATCTGTCAATGGTACAACAAGTTTTTCTTCCTTGCATACCAGTTTTGCAGATATGCCTCAGAATCCATCTTTTTTTAGCCAGGCTCCATATCCATAACAACTACTTCCTCCTCCTTGCACCGTAAAATAGCATGAATTACACACATAGGGAGTTTAGATTTTGTTGATGTGGAATTTCCTCATGAGATTATTTATTATTGGATCTTTACTTTGTTACTGTATAGGTAACTCAAGGCAGTGAACATATTTAATACTCCTTCCTCCACCTGTTTCCCCCACAATAAAAACCTTGTGAGATAGATTCGGCTGAGAGAATATGACTGGCCCAAAGTCATCCAGCTGGTTTTTCATGCCTAAAGTGGGGCTAGAACTCAGTCTCCTGGTTTATGGGCTAATCCTAACCCTCACTTTCATCACTGCCAACCATACTATTACAGAGGAGATACATTTATTTTGAATTATTGTGGATGCACCAATTTGGAATGTTAAATATATGGAGTAAGATTTTATAGCAAGTGATTATTAGTCTGGCTACCCCAGTGTATCTTTTCCTGACTTTGAAGTTCCAGTTTTATTTATGGATTTACACTGCTAATTATGAGGTGTTATATCATGTTTTCCCTATCGCAGGCCACTTGACCTATTGGCAGGGTTGATAATGGGAGTTGTAGTCCAACACCAGCAGTAAATGTGTATTTGGAAAAGGCTGACCTGTTCCTTAACCAAAGATTTTTCCCTTGCTATTGCTATCTGATTACTTTAACTGGGATTCCTCAGGTTTGAGCATAGGATGTTATGCTCATAACAGGAACAAGGAAAGCATCCTGTTTCTATCTTTGTTTATTTGACTGGTATATGTAATCAGAATCTCTTGAACCCCAAGCAGTAGTCTTTATTGCTATTGCTAACAATGTATAATTATAATAGGAGTTCACTAATGATTAATCCCTCTCCCATCCCAATTTTTTTTTAATAATACAGTGTACTTAGAGATAGTTTGTAATTGTCCTCATCATAGGAACTGGAATGTATAGTTACCCTATTTTTAAAAAGCATCTATAAAACATTATGACATCGTTTCTAGTTTGATACTTTTTCAGAAATCAGGTAGCTGGGCATTGACATGATTCATTAATTATTATCTGTCCTGGGTTTAATTTGAAAAGAGTTATTATTTAACCATAGTTTTTATAGCACAAATCGCAATTCTGATTTGTTGTCTTATTTCTGATTTCTACAAGCTTTTTTTAAGCTGAAAAGCAGGTTTAAAATTATTTATTTAATTAATGTTTATCCTAAATTTATGCTAATATTTTAGATTTATTGACCTATGTATCAATTGTATTTTCCAGTCACTTAAAAATAATGTTTTTATGTTCTGAAAAGGAATGTTCAGAAAACAAAAATGTATTTGAAATTGTAAGTGGATGGCCAACCGGTTTGGTTAATTGATTTTAAACAATTATCTGCTGTTGGTTTGTTAATTTTACTTTGGGGTTTGGGTGTAGAACTATTTGCAAGGTGTATACAGATTACTTTTTTTAGGGCACAGTTTGACCATGAACCGGGTTCTCTCTGTCTGTCCATGTCTGTCTGTCTGTTTGCCGGTCTACCAGAGCTGCCCATATATAACTTTACAATACGTGATGTACAATAAAATAGATTAAATTTATGGTACCCATGATGTAAAATTAAAAAAAATATATAGCAGACAAGCATAATAAAATAACTATCGACAAAGCCTCAAATGATGGATTCTATCAAGCATTTATCCATTTTTGGAAGAATTGGATAAAAGAATCTGAAAAAGATCACTGAAAGAGAACCAGAAGTTGAAGTCCCATGCTTATGTAGACACCTTCATATAGTTTTCTTTGCACTAATATATAAGTGCATATATAAGTTACAACTGCCTCCTTGATTTTTAAAAAATACAGCAGTTTAGATTACACTCTGGATTTCCCAATGGTCCTTTGTACCATAGTATATTACATATAGCATATCCATGAAAAATGCACACAAAGTTTTTGGCTTGTTTGCACTTCCAGCAAACAAGATCTCTCTGCTTCTATTAGTCCAGCTTTCTAAATGGATTTGTGACAGCTGATGGAGCAAGTAATGTTATGCATTTTAAGATTAGTTGGTTAGTATAGGATTAAATGTAACCATTATTTCTGTAAATATTAGACACTTTTACTCCTCCAGGAATTTCTCTAATATTCAATGGTCATTCATTGATTATAGAAACAGAATGGGTGAAACCAACACCATAGAACTCTTGAAGTCTTCTGCTATGTCTGCAAAGTATTGTTTTCATGTTTATCATTGTATTATACATACTTCAAAAATAAAGAATAAATTGGATGGCCAGGAGTTCCTCAGGCTATAGAACTGACCTCCAGCTGCTTGCTTGGTTTGTTCCACTGAATACATCTGGACTCTGTAGGACCCAGATCAGAGGTGGTATTCAGCCAGTTCTGACAGGTTCTGGAGAACAGGTAGCGGAAATTTTTGAGTAGTTCGGACTGCCTCTGACTGCCCCTGCCCCCATCTATTCTCTACCTCTCGAGTCCCAGCTGATTGGAGTCCCAGCTGATCGGCTGGGTCTTCAGTTCTCCTGTTGCCCTGCACAGGAGAACTGAACTGGAAAGCAGATTACTGGGGTGGGGAGGAAATGGGGATTTTACAGTATCCTTCCCCTGGAGTGGGGTGAAAATGGAGATATTGCATTATATCCTTCCCCTGGAGTGGCGTTGAAATGGGGGTTTTACAGTATCCTTCCCCTGCCACACCCACCAAGCCACACCCACAGAACCAGTAGTAAAAAAATTTGAATACCACCATTGATCCAGACACATGAGGAAAATGAAGTGAACCCCTAGAGGAGGTATTGCAGGATAGGGCCCACTGCAGTTGACTTGGAATGGGAGGTAGAGGTCTTGAATTTTCCTTTCTGTAAAGTGGGAGCTTGATTAACTGTTCTCTGCATGGTAACCATAACATAAGTAGGCATTCAAAGAAACTTTGACAGCTTCAACACTTTCTCAAAATCTCCAAAATTCCCAAAGGCCCCAGATCGGTGTTTTAACTATGCAATGTGCAGAGAAAGAGGTTTTTATCCGCCCCTTTATGCCTTCGTATAATAGTTCCAAATTTATCTTAAAAAGGAGAAACTCCCTATCATTTTTCTCTCATGTATAATTTATATATTTGTAGCATATCTGCCATTAGTTGCCTTTTTAAAAGCTAAAAATCACCTTCCTCGCACAGCTCCTTGATCATTTGGTTTGCCCTTTTCCGTCCCTTCTCTAGCTCTGTAATTAACTTTTTGAAATGCAGTGATCAGAGTTGTACTCCAAGTGTGGTCGTACTGTAGATTTGTATAAAGGCCCTGGCAGTTTTATTTCAGTCTTTTTCTAATGATTCTTAGCATAGGATTGTTTTTGGTGGGCTTTTTTTACCTCCACAGCTGTTGTGTTTCGGATTAAACTTTCATTGAACAAGGCTGAAAGATATATTTTTTAAAATGCCATTTGATACTATTTATGTTTACATGCATTAAGATTTTATTGCTCATCTGTCTTATTTTAGAAAGGTTTTTATAGGTCACGGTATTTTTGTTCTAACTATCATTTGCAAACTTTTACCATCTTGAAACTCACATTTTACCATCTTGAAACACTTGATTATTTAGGAACAAGTTAAATTGAAGTTGATTGCAGTAATATCTCTGAGAAACCCTCATTTCTTATTCTCTCTCTCTCTCTCTCTCTCTCTCTCTCTCTCTCTCTCTCTCTCTCTCTCTCTCTCTCTCTCTCTCTCTCTCTCTCTCTCTCTCTCTCTCTCACACACACACACACACACACACACACACACACACACACACACAACCAGATGTGATAAGAAAGACAAAAATAAACCTGGATAGTGGACATTGCAATACCCGCAGACAGAAGAGAACTGCAGATAATCAACCTGCAAATAGTACTAGATCAATTATGACAAAGCAAAGATAGCATCAACAGACACCTATTGTTCAAGACAACTTCACTTAGAACAGATTACTTCCTGGGACATTACCTCAGATATTATGAAACAAGATCTGCCTACCCCAGATGTTCTTAGGAAGGACTCAATAGTTGAACCAAAATGCCAAATCCAGTCTAAACTTCTGACTGACTATGCGACCAACCATAATAATCTACATACCGGTACTACTAAAACTCTTGTTCCTGTAACCTTTAACTGGGTGAAATGGTATATCATAAAGCAACAATTTTTCAACCAAGGTACCTTAAATAGGTTAAATTTACAGATTATGTCCAAAAGCCGCCCAGAGTCACCTTGGAGAGATGGGTATTCAATCAATCAATCAGGGGCCCATGATTCCCACAGAATTGAAATTTGGCATAATACAGAATGTCGTAGAACTTGTTCTGTAATGATATTTGACTCCTGCACAGTTCAACATGGGCTGATTTTAAGTCAGATACATCTCTGAATGTACTTGACCTGTTGTCTGAAATCTGTAAAACAGACCCTTAAATTTGATCCCAGCCTTTAACTTCCTGAAAGTCTTCCCGATCCTTCTCCCCCACCCCTTAAAAAGGAGGCATTGCATTGGCTACTTTCCAATATTGGTGCAGAGTCTAACCTAGGAATGTGTTACATATTTAGTAGAAGATTTCTACACTTGAGGACTGTTTAAAACCCTTGGGTCAATATCACCTAAACTTGGTGATTGTGAATTTTTAACTTGTCAGCAAGGTCTCTCTAATGTGATAAACATTTGTGTAAGCCGTGATGACATCCATTTAGATTTTTTTTTTCCAGGGAGGCTTTGCTTCCAAATGATTAATTGCTGCATGCACATGAATTCAAATGCATTCTATTGGAATTAAAGAAATTTTTTTTTTGGATCTCCCAAAGTGTAGCAGTAGTTTTTAAATCCGCAGCATTTGAGGTCAGGCTACATTTCAGGGATGGAAAAATCAGCAAGGCATTTCTAAAATAAGCAGACAAATTGCCTTTTTCTATCCTCATGAGATGCACAGCACAATCTGCAAAAGAGATACCTAGAGCCAAGAAGAAAAGTATTTATTTAAATGTATTATTGCAGCCCAAGTTTAGCAAATTTGTCTGATGCTAAAAGTCTATTAAGGAATCATCCATTTTCTAAGTACTGTGTTTTGTTTTGAGTTTGAGTTTTTTTGGTAACTATAGCATATGAAATTTTTTGCATCATTTATTTATGATTTCGTAATAAGCAGATGAAGGCCATAGTTAACATTACATGCTCTGTTTCTTTTGTTGATGTTTGTACTTGGGTGGCAGCACTTGTAAAAGAAACAATACTCAATATTCTTTTTTCATCTTACGAATGTCCACTCTAAGGTACATAATGGACTGCCTAATTTAATGTATAGCTTATTGCTCCTTTTGTAATAAAGTTGTTTAAATGTAAGCTTTCTCTTAGACTGATTACTATACCAGCGCTTATTGTAGCTAGCAATAGGTAGCTGAGTTTTTTTTCATCACTTACTTTTCTAATTATCCCATTTTTTTCATTTACACAAGATTGGAGGCACATTCGCTGCTTCAAATCATTCCAGCAACAGTGCTGGGTTTTGAGGCAGTTGCAGCCAAATTAAAAAAAACAGGAATGATCCATAATTTCCATCTAGTTCAAAGCACATTGCTGGGCAACTATAATATTTAGATTGGCTTGGCGGTATTAAGTTATAGTTGTCTTTTCCAGGAATGGTGAAGAAGATTAAGGGTTTTTTTTTCCCGCTGAGGTGCCAAAGCCAGTTAAGTATTTGGGGAGCACAACAGCAAAATGACATCTACAATCTATATTAAATAGAATGTAAACTGCGCTTTGAACCTTACAAAATCCACTTTAGAGATTAGATTAAAATGCTATAGTTTAAATGAAACATTAAACATACTACATAAGACTACATAACCTCTCTGGTAAGAGAGGTTTGGAGCCATAAAAATGTTAATTTTTAATGATAATTAAAACATGACTCAAGAATTTTTTCTTATGGGAGTAAATTTTGTCCACACCAAAAAGGCCCATCTTCATAGTTTAGTCAGCGAGACACAGTGTGTGGTTGCACAATAATGGCAGTTTCAGCAATAAAAAGCTACAAAGCCAGTTTCTTTTGATCTGAAAAAGTGGTTAGTATACTGTTTGAAATTTTCATAATGTCAATACTGGTTGATTATAATTACTTTGTATTAAAGATACCATTGAAGGATCAGAACAATAATGTTTGCTTACTCTTGCCATATTTTGATCTGAAATTCATAAGACGGTCTTCTTTTGAAACGGGTGGGGGGATAAGGATAAGATTTTGCAAAGAGGAAGTGCAAAATGAAGAAAAAAAACCATAGCAATTCTGCTTTTCTGAAATTACCATCCACAACCAAATTGTAATGAAGCCTGCATCTATTTAGATGTTTCAGATTTTTTTAAAAAAATTATTGGGTGCCATTCCTCTTTATTTGATGCTGAAAGACTCATATCTTATATGTCTCTTATTTATTTATTTTCTTGTTAAATGAATCCTCTTTCTTTTCCCTCCATTTCTCTCCACCCACTCACTCCTTTTCTCTCTTCTTCTGTGGCTGAGCTTTCAGTTTCTTTTTTCTTTTAAAGAAATAATCCCAATCTCTAAATCTGAAAAGTTGTCTCTTTTTCTCAGTCATCTTACTATGAGCACAATTATGGCACCTTCTGGACATCATGAACATTATTCCAGATTAATTTGGAAGCTTGGAATAAAGGAGAGTTTTGATGATTCACAAGCAGAACTTTCCAAACCTGCGGTTTCACAGACTCCTTTGAAAGCTATTTAAGTGATACTAAATTGAAGGCAAAAAAAAAAAAAAAAAGGATTTTGCATTAACACACCCGTTGTACTTTTCTTCAGCGGAGATGTTTGGGCTGGTCCCATCATGAGATAACTATTGTGTTGCCTTTAAAATCTCTAGATTGCAATTGGCCAACAGAAACACTTCTTTTATTCCTTTCCTTTGTGCCTCCAGCAAAACGTGCAGATACTAGAATTGTGATAAGGAACAAGATTGGCAGTATTAAAAGAGGTTTCGAAACCATAGATGGCCAGTTGCAGAGGAATCATATTTTCCCCACAGATTAAAATTTTCTTTCTTGACTCTCAGTAAGATGCTGTTTCACTTATTTTTGTGTTTATTTGGCATGATGGTATCAATTTTTTTCAAGTTGCCTCAGAGGTACCTGCCAAGCTCTAGGAATATACCAGAGAAAGGATGTGACAAATTTGGATAATGGAATCAGCTGGGGGGGAAAAAAAGGGGCAGGGCAGGCTAGCATTTGTAGGGGTTTTATGTGGTTTTGAAAACTTAGATTTAAATATGCAAAGGAGGGAGGGGAGATAATGACAGAGACAACCGAATAATGATTTAAAACTTATTTGTTCCATATAGACATGCTTGCCACAAAACCTCTGCATATTGGAAAAGCTGCTTAGGCAGGTTTTGGGCTATCTTTCACAATTAGGCATTTTCTAAATATATTTCATTATAACACAAATCATTCCTGATCCTTTCATACATTTTAGGATTTTTTTTAAGGTGCACTTTTCCTTTATGCAGAGCAGAACATGTATAATGCATGTCTTTCTGGACCTTGCAAAGTGAGATTACACCCACCCTCTCAACTTTATAGGGAAAGATAACCATTGACAATCATCTTTTTTTGAGAAACTGATCCTGTTAGCATAACTGCAGTAAATCTTCAAGGACGTTTTGTAAAGCAGCTTAAAAAGTGACTAGATTAGCTATTGGAGCTCCTTGAGTTCTAGTTTTATAACAAGGCTGAGTAGTCCAATTGTAAGCCAAGACTCCGATGAGCATTATTTCTTTTAAGTACCAAATTTGGGTTACTCTGCCTCTGAAGTCATACTCTCTTGATCATTCTTGATAGAGATAAGAGGAAGTGACAAAAATTCCATGAGACTACATGGGAAGGGCAGATAGTGGAAGAGATTGATGGGCTGATTATGTGCTACCAAATCATTTTTCGACTCCTAACAACCACATAGATAGGAAGAAGAGAAGTGTGTCCAGATTAAACGTAGCTTTAGATAGCTTTCCCATTTGAAAATTTGTAGGTAAAAACTCAAGGCCAAGAGGAAAGGAATAGCAAAGAAGATAAATTTGTAAGTATCACTCTCTATTTCTTTTACAACTGATAATATTTCAGAGATTTTAGGATGATATAGTTATACAATTTCAATTTTCCCTTACAAAACCAATTTGCCCAGAAAAAATAAAAAGTATCTATATCATTGTCAACAGTGGTTCTATACCATTATTATTTTCTAAAAATGTTGTTCCTGCTCAGAATATCCATGCTCTGAAAAGTAATTTACTTTTCAGATTGATTATGTATCAGAAATCATGCTTAAGAAACAAGCTTGTTTTCACCTTGTAATATTCTTACCTCTGTAATGTAATTCCTTGAGATGAATTGAAGCATCTTAAGAAACCTAGTAAAAAAATACTCTTTCACTTAAAGGTCCAGCATGCATGTTGGAAGTGGAGAATGCCTGGAGGAATGCCTGATACCCCCAGCTGTGGCATCTACTCTTTGAGGCATCTGTCACCTCAAATGTGGATGACGTCATTGGTTCTGATGTTAAAAAATCCTTAAAATTGATCTGTTTAGACGAGCATTATTTTGATTGCACTAATTTGTGAAAGGGTTTAGCAATGTAAAGGTTGCTTTTGTATTTTTTACAATTGTTAGGATTTTTATTTGCCTTATGTTGAATGTGATGTATATAAATTCAGTAAATAAATAAAAAGAAATCTGTAATTACAGCAGGTGATTGAATCTTACTAGCACTCCAAAGCATTAAGATCTCCAAGGTACTAGAATACATGGGCACAAGGAATCATGTTAACTTTTGCATGTTTGAATATTATTTTGGTTTGGAAGACAATTACGTTCTTGTGTTTCCCCTGTTTTTTTATTTTTCTTTGAATTCCATTTTTCCCCCTAGGTTGTTATTTTGGACCCTGATTCAGATTTATGCTTTATAGGAGTTGAAGCAAATTTGGCTCAGGCAAATTGCAAATAATTGCAATTATTACATGGCAATTTTGATTTTTTTAAAGAAAAGTTCAGCTCCATGGCTGGAGCTGAAACACATGATATACACATTATTTCCCCTGCTGCATATATTCTATCCATTATCTCTTCTTAAGAAGATTTTTCTTCCTTTGAAATGTTCCAGCATGAGGTCTTTAAAAGCGCTGTTATGGGCGGAAGGAAGTGCATTCATAATCAAAACAATGATTACTGATGCATTAATTGAAATGCGAAAAGCTGTTTGAAATTTGTGCGCCAACCCATGTTGGATGGAGGAGGAGATACAATATAATCCCCCCCACACATATTAAAAGTTATGGTTTCTTAATCTCCACAGGGGAAGATTAATTTCTCATGTCTGCTCTGCAGTTTTCTTAAATTTAGTTCTGTTTCTGTGATTAAAGCGATGTGATGAAAATTGGTTTGGGGGGATCGTTCATTGTGATGATCTTAAAAACCCCATGCTGGTAAATTTAAAGGAAGTGCAGTGTGACTGACAGGCAGCCAGATAAATGGGAAATATGTGTTTCTTGGGAAGACATGGTTATCTGGCAGATTGCAGCAGAATAGCTGAGTAAATCAGTACAGTAAGATGTATGATCAAATTATAATGTAATACAGTTTTTGTTTATCCAGTATTCTCTGATCATGTTGTGTTCTATAACTTGTAGTTAGGATTCTTGGAGGCCACCAGATTGAGGAAGATGTGTTAATTTCTAAACAGAACATAAAGATTTATGAGTCCCTTTTGTGAATCTTGTTTATGACTCATATTTTCCTATGGATTCCAATAAGGCCAGCCAGTTCATAATCTATTACTCTGGGTGATATACTTCAGTACAACTTTAAACAATGAACTAAAAAACGAACATGATAACAAGCATAATCCACACACAGACATCAATGGACTCAAATAGCATGCTGGCCCAATGCATGGGAGAGTCAGCTCTACATGGTTCTGCAAAACACTGATAGGTCAGGGTTACCTGAACCTCAGAGGGACAGGTACAGCAACCGAGAAGATATGTCCCATTAGATGACCCTCCCGCAGACTGGTGCCTACCAACTCTGTATGATCTAATGAAGGGGTGTCAAACTCAAGGCCCGGGGGCCGGTGCTTAGATCTGGCCCACAGGGTGACCCTGGAAACAAAGGTGCCTCTGCTAGCAAAAATGGAGTTCAGGAAGGCTGCACGCAGCTCTCCCAAGCTCTGTTTTTGCTGGCAGTGGGTTGCAGGAGGCTGTTACAGCGGAAAACAGAGCTCACAAGGGCTGCGTGCGGCACTCCTAAGGTCCGTTTTCGCTGGCAGAGGGTTGTAGAAGGCCATTGCATCTGAAAATGGAGCTCGGGAGCCTGTTTTCACTGGCAGAGCACTTGGGCCACCACAGGTACCCCTGACTCGAGTGACATTGAGCTGGCCTCGTCACCCCAGCCCCCCCCCCCCGAAGTCAAACACAACCTTGATGCAGCCCTCAATGAACACCCTTGATCTAGTGAGACAGGCAGAAATAGTTAAAGGTAGGTGATCCGTTGCCATATAGGGTTTTATGGATGGTAACCAAAACTTTGGGTTGCACTCAGAATCCTAACTGATGCTAATGCATCTCACACAGTAGTGGTGTTACATAGGCATTTGGAGGCATATCCATTACTATCTGTGCCACTGCATTCTGGATAAGTTGCAGCTTCTGGATGTTTTGCAATGGCTGCCCCATATACAGCAGCAACTAGAACTAGAAGACCAAAACACAAATGACTGAACAGAATCAATCCAAAAATGGGCACAAAAATTGTTACACAAGATAGAGTTGTACAAATACCCTTCTGATTATGGCTGCCACATGCTCCTCAAACAGGAGTCATGACTCCAGAATACTCCCAAATTATACACAACCTCTGAGTGGGAGGTTGCAGCCCCAGCTAGAATCAAAGATCTAGAAAATCTCCATATATGGATGTTAAGAGGCTCAAAATCTACAACTACTTTGTCTTGCTAGGGTTAAGTCAAACCCACTTTCCCCCCATTGAGGGAGGGAGGGAGAAAGGAAAGGAAAGGAAAGGAAAGGAAAGGAAAGGAAAGGAAAGGAAAGGAAAGGAAAGGAAAGGAAAGGAAGGTTTCGTTTCTGTGCTCCCTGCTAGCTTCCTACAATAAAACTTGATGGGGAAGCCAACAGTTGGTTGGAAGTCACTTCCACTGCTTTTTGCCCACCCTTGGTCTCTCTGTTTCTCTGTTTACATAAGGAAATATCTCTGAAACGTTGACCCAGTTAGTTGTCTAGTTAAAAATAGGTATTGAGATAAGACAACTGAAATTAGAAAGTTTATTTTACAGGAAGAATCCATTGCAAGGTTCTGTGATCCAATCGTGGGTAAGATGTATTAGTTTTCCAGAACCATCTTCTTTCTCTCCACTTTGATTGCCAGGCACTTCATAAGAAGAACGATTGCACTGCAGCCGAAATCATGTCAGTCTTAGTAGCATGTGTAAAATCTTAAGGGTGCTACAAAGCCTTCCATATTGCTCTGTTCCTACAAACAGTAAGATAAAAAAAATAAATCTCAAATTGCCAAATTGCAAGGCAGGGGTTGAGCTGGTAATTTCCTCAATTTGCAGAGACCATTCCATTTAACACTAATGAGTAATACACGATCTCTGCCCTTCCAGGTTACATAAACGTTTGAATTTTGGCTCAGGTGGTGGTTGGCTAGTAGAATGGGATATTTTTTTTAATACATTAGCTTAATCGGAAGTTTGGTTAAAAATATTGAAGAGTTGAAGTGCAGTGGAAATATCATAAATATTTTAAATGCTATTGCTGAAGCATTTTTTTCCCCCTGCAGTACCTTTTGTTAAGAGAATTACATGTTTTTAGTGAGATAATGGGTGGTGGAGGGAGGATGGAATTTGAGAAATTGTGGAGCTGGGTGAGGTGGCTGTCAGTGCAGAGGGTAATGCTATTTATTAGAGTCCTGGTTTTATTTAATAGCCAGATGAATGGAACAGTTAATAAAAGAAATATTGCTTTATTCCCTGACATTTATGTCCTTGGTTTCCAATAAAGAATTGAAATTATGAATAGTTGATGGTTTAAATTGATGTTTTATGTTGAACGCTGGCTATAATTTGCCCTCTGAGGATTGTAATACCAAGAAACAGATGGTTTTTCACAGTAACAAATTGCTGTGTATATAGAGCTGGCTTTCAGACCCTTTTGCCTTCCACACAAAACAGTCTTGAATCAAACCGCAGAAAAAATAAAGGAAATGTCTTTGCTTTGGAAGAGGGAAGAGAGGCTGAATAATCAGAAGATAAATCAATACAGAATATCTCTCCCCCCACTTTTACATTTTAATTTTAGGTAGGGCAAGGGCTGCTACTGCATTAAGCAGAAGAATGTTTTGTTGAAATATGAACAGTGAATTCTGCTTGCAACATATGGCTGGCTAGGAGTCCTTCAGGATAAGGCTTATCCTTGCCCCCCAATGAAATGGAGGCCCATCTTTTCACCACCTCATTTTAGATTGTTTTTGCAGCCCTCTGCTTCTTAATTGCTGTACCAATTTAAGAGTAGTGGGTATAGTTGCATGTAATAGGAAATGTCTCAAAAAATTAGGATGAATCCAGTTGTGGTATTCAGCCGGTTCTATCCGGTTCGGGTGAACTGGTAGCGGTGGTGGCTGGAGGCTCTGCCCACCCGCCCAGACATCATCACATCCCGTTTTTGATGCTCTGCGCATGCGCATGCGCTCACATTTGCAAACCGGTAGCGAAGGTAAGTGAATACCACACTTGAATGAATCATTCATAACTCCGTATTCTGTGTGCATTTATATGTGCTATAAGGAAAATCCAAGTCTTTCATCAAGAGATTGGGTTTTGCAAAGAGAGAGGGAGGAGTCCAGATCTGATATCTCTAAGATTTTGGTCCTCCTAATTGAGGCATTACTTCAACAGATTTTAGGGGAAGGAATTATTGCACTTGATAGATTGGCTTTTTTGTCACATAGAGTCAAGGGATTGGGAACTTTTTAGAGGGAAAGACTAGGATTCATAGAGGAAGCTCAGCTAGACTATGTCTGGTTTCTAAACATTTACTATATAGGCACTTCATGCTTAGGACACATCAGAATAGAATAGAATAGAATAGAATAGAATAGAATAGAATAGAATAGAATAGAATAGAATAGAATAGAATAGAATAGAATAGAATAGAATAGAATAGAATATTGGCCAAGTATGATTGGACACACAAGGAATTTGTCTTGGTGCATATGCTCTCAATTAAGAATTTCCTCCACAATCTAAAGTTAGACAATTCTTTTTTTAAAAAAAAATTCAACTTCAAATGTATTCCCATTTTTATAGTTATTAAGAAAGTTCTATGAACTTCCCAACTAGACCAATTACTGTGGCACTTTTCCCTTCTCTGACTTCTGATGTACTTTATCTGCTTTAAGAAAACTTGCTCTGTTTGCTGCTTTCCAGATATGTTAGACTACAGTTCCCATCAAATAATCCAGCTTTTCTGAAGAACAGCAGCTTTTCTTTGGAGGCTTTCGCTATTTCTCATCTCATCAGCCCTGACTGATGTAAAAATCTAACCAGGTTCAGGGCTGCTTAGCACTTGAATGGGAGATCAGTTCGGAAGTCCAGCTCTGTAGCAGACTAATGTGGGTAGGAAAATACATTGGAAAAAGCACTGGAAATTCCCTTCTGTATTGTGTCAATGAACGTGCGTGGATGTGTCCCTGTAAGATCAGCAGGAGTTGACCTTGATTCAAAAATGCCATTGCTCTAGTGGTGATAAAGCCTAGATTTGTGAAAAAGAAGTGTTACTAGTAATTCCTCAGGGATGCAGTGTTGAGACTAATGCTATTGTTGCTTGTGTTGATCCTTGTGATCTAATAGAGTTTAAAATAAAATCGGTAACCTCCTGGAGATGGGAAGGGCCAAAATGAAAGTATAAGAAGAATAAAAGAAAGGTCCTTTTAACACACACACACACACACACACACACACACACACACACACACACACACACACCACTTCAGCATTTTTGACAAAGAGAGTAAAACAACTACTAACCATATTTATTGACTGTTGATTGGGCACTTTTAAAGAGAGTAAAACAACTACTAACCATATTTATTGACTGTTGATTGGGCACTTTTAAAGACAAGGGGCCTGGAATTTGATTTGATGTTTCTGTAATGACTCTGCACTAGTTAAATTTATTTATGAGGGTCTCATTTAAAACCTACAATCTCGCATGCCAAGATGGTTCTAAAATTTGCTGTTTGCAGACTTTTAATGTTGTCACCAGTGGCCACTGTAAATAAAGGATAAATAAAATAAATAACAATACCACATTGATGTGCAGTATGTAGCACATAGAGAAGGAAAGCAGTGCTGTGAAGTGATTAAGTGCATGCCTAAATCTACCCCAGTAAAACCTTTTGATATGGAAGCATAAAAGCTGCCATTAAAATAAAATCTCTATGGTGATTATATATTTGGCTCAGTTGTTTGATTCAGATTCTGCCTTCTTGGCTGCATTTATATATTAATGAGTTTGATCACTGTTTCATATAAACATGGAGATGTAATGTTGATATCTGAAGATGTCAACATAACACCAGGCTTACAATGTACACTGAGTGAATGTATTGGAATAGCTGTTTAAAATACATGTCTATTTATAATCACACACTTTGTGGGGCTTTACAGAAAAGTTTATACCAAAGCGGGTTCATTTGGGAAGAGAAACAGACTACCCCTGCAGACATCCTATTTTAGAATTGTTTGGTCAAAATATTCTGGATTTTTTTTTTAAAGAAAAACTTTTAAAACTTGATTGTTTTCCTTTTTTCTAAGCAGTTAATAGGATTTACTTTTTTGTAATGCTGTTTGAGTTGATGAAGAATAAAATTGTTTGTAGTTTGAAAATAGAAAGCCATGAGGAGAGGTTTTTTTATAAGAAAATCTATTAATCAGTGTAATTTATAAAGTACTCAACAATTAAATGCAACAATTCTAACACACACACACACATACACACACACACACACACACACACACACACGTGTGTGTATATGTGTATGTTCCAGCATAACTCTAGAATGCCTCGAGCAATTTCAACCAAACTTGATACACAGATGACTTACTCTCTGGAAAAAAATACTGTGGGGTAAGACACCCCTCAGGGTGTGTGTTCTGTTAAGATACAGCCTGTTGTGCCTTAAAATGGCTTCTACTGTACTGCCTTAAAATGGCTTCTATTGTACAGCACAGTGAAGTTGCCATGGCAACGGCTTCACAGTACTCCACAAGGGGGCTTTCTCTGGTAAGGGGGAAAATCCAACATTAGAAATTACGTTTTGTCCGGACATTTTCAACAAGGCTTTGATTATTCTTGAGGACAAATGTATGGCCATAATCAATAAAACATTATTGCAACTCGGCCTGCCTGTATCACTACGAGACCGACATGACATACTTCACGCAGTTTACATACAAGAAAAGAACTACAACGTCGAACATCTTAGTGCATATATCACGGACAAGAAGCCACTTCTAAATCAAGATCAGAAAAAAGCATACCAAATGATCATGCAAAACAACAGGTGGTATCATTTTATTTGATGCTTCTGGGGGCACAGGGAAGACATTTTTCACTTTAATTCTTGCCGAAATCAGGGCTTAGGGCAGTGGTGAAATCTAAAATTAGTTACTACCGATTCTGTGGGCGTGGCTTGGTGGGGGGGAGGGTAATGTGACTGGGTGGGCGTGGCCAATTTTTTTGCGAAGAGGTTGTAAGAAATACTTTCAAAAGGCTCTGACGATCCCAGCTGAGTTGCCTGATTGGCAGAGGCTTTTTTAAAAAGCCTCTGCTAATCAGGCAATTCAGCTTGGATCATCAGAGGCATTTAAAAGAAAAAAAAAAGTTTTTTCAGCAGCAACAGAAATATAAGTGTTTCTCAACTTATGCTGATTCATTTAACAACTATTCAAAGATACAACAGTGCTAAAAAAAATTCCTCGCATTTATAACAGTCACAGTATCCTTAAGGTCATGTGATCAAAATTTGGGCACTTGTCAAGCGGCATGTAGTTATAATGGTTGAGGTAACCATGTGATGGCCATTTGCAACCTTCCCAGGGGACTTCCGACAAGCAGTCACTGGGGAAGCCAGATTCACTTAACTAGATCATAATTTGCTTATTAACCTCAGCAAAAAAAAAAAAAAGAAGATGTAAAATTGGATGCAACTCCCTTAACAACTACATCACTTAATGACAGATGTTCCAGTCCCAATTGTGGTTGTTAATCAAGGACTACGTGTAAAAAAAAAGAAAAGAAAAAGAAAACAGTAGAATTTCTCCATGTTCTGACACCAATCAGGAAATTAAAGGTCTAGTTTCTTCTCTGGATGCCCAGAGAAGTTTGGGTCTGGGTAAGTACCAGAGATATACCAGAGCTTAAGGTAGAGTGGAAAATCAAAGCAATAGAAGTCCACGTTCCTCGAGCAGATGTGCATAATATTTTATCCCGTATTTTCCTGCACTGTACGTAGAATTTACTCTATAATTAACATTGTTTGCACCTTTTTAATCTGATAAGCCACATTCAGAATGGAAAAAGTAAAGTGTTGAAGAAACTGAGCAAATGGAAGTGACAATGTAGGTTATTCACTAGCTTCGGTTTTCTTTTCAGACCTTCTTCCAGTGGTGGGTTGCTCCTGGTTCGGGCGAGCCGGTAGTGGTGATGATGTGACGTCACCGAACCGGTTCTCTTTGACGGGGAGCTGGGCCCTCCTGCCGCCCCCACGTTATTCCTATCTTTATTTCTTACTTTTTAGCCCAGCTGATAGGCGCGGCAGAGTGGATTGCCGCACCTCTGCTGGGCAGAAACCTAATGAGCTTGCGTGGAGCGCAGGTTCGGTGCACGTGCGAGCGAAGCGAGCATGCACGTAGCGATTGTACACAAAGCGCATGCGCAAAGAGAACCGGTAGTAATGGTAACACCGGTTGGAACCCACCACTGCCTTCTTCGGCAAGTTCAATAAATTCACTGAGCATATTTTGTACTGCTTTGTATTGTGTGGACTCACTTTGGTTTGGTTTTGCCAAAAACCTGGCCTGTTGGACCAGCAGCTTGAACTTTTTTTAAAAGAAGGATTTCCAGATCAGAATGGTCAAGAGATCAAAAGATCCAAATTGAACAGCTATGAGTCAATAATGTATCTGACTTGTAAGCAGCCTTTTGGCTGGCACTCAGAATGGCACTAGCCTGTTACTTTTTCTCCAACACACAAATTTACTGATGAATAGCTCAGACCATAAAAGTACTGAGGCAAAAATGCAAAATAATGTTCCTGTTTAATATTGATCTGTTTTATATATATTAGATTTTGTTGCTTTTACTCTCATTTTTTGGGAAGGGTGATTTCTCAGAGGCAAAACATGTTTTTTTTTTGTTTAAACAAGATCCCAGATTTAGTCCCTGGCAGCATAAATACAAAAAAAAAAAAAAAAAAAAAAAAAAAATCTAAAGCAGAAAGGGAGCTTAGTTTTGATAACATGATTATGAGTTTAGGAGTACTTTAGATTGATTTAAATGAAAACCATTTTGTGTGTGGTTGGACTAGATCGGAAGGGTTAAATTGTGAGATGTTTTGCCCTTTGAGAAGTGGTGTGTAGTACAATCATTCTTGCAGGACAATTAAGAAGCCGTTCTCAACTGGCCAATATCTCTTCTCCTTGAGGTGTCAGTTGAAAATAGTCTCTTGCTGAATTGGATTTTTCAGGTTTTTTAACTCTGTGTCCCAAATAATGAACTCTTTACGATGCTTTTGCATAAAATGGCACCTTGGTCTTTGCCTGCTCTGCGTTTATCTGGTTGCCTTGATGAGAAAAGGAAATTGATTCTTCAGAGTAGACTTCCAGAGTACTAAAGACATATTTTCCAAAAACAATAATGTGATAAGTCCAAAGCCTCCACAAGTCAGTTCTGTAATGAGTCCATCTAGGTTGTGTCTTGTCCTCAAACGTCAGTCAGTTTTTGAAGGTTGTCACTTTGGTGATGATGGAGGAGGAGGAGGAGAAAGAGTAATTTAATTTTCATTAATGCTGTATTATTGAACGAGGGGATTGAGAGAAGTCCAGAATCTTCTTAATTCTAAAAGTTTTATTATTTGTCTTATTAGAAGAGAAGGCTTTTCTACCAGTTGGGTTTTCAAAGCTTCAGCAGCATTCAGACATTTTTTCACAGTTTCTCGAAATTTATATATAGCAGCCATCTAAATATAGGCATTTAAAAACTTCCAGTAATTTACATTTTAGCTTTATGTAGTGACTTGTAATCATCTTCTCTGTTCTGATCCTTGTAGAATCTCCCAGAAATACTTTTAATGGTCAGTATTTTACTGATATCCTTACTGCTTGTGTTTTTGCGAACTATGATTACAAATGAGTGTTTCAGAATGGTGTGTGACCCTGCGATTGTTATTTTCACAGAAGAAAACAGACTGTATAGGGAAACAGAGGAGCGTTATTTTCACAGAGGGAAACAGACTATATACACTTTGTTTAAACCAGGGATCCCCAACCCCTGGGCTGTGTACTGCTACCGTGGCCTGTTGGGAACCGGGCTGGACAAACGGAGGGTGAGTACAAGTAGAACATAACCTCCTACTAGATAAAATAGAAAAATGTGGGTTAGATAGCATCACCACCAGATGGATTCGTAACTGGCTGACTAGCCAATACTCCGGAAGATAGGCTTAAGATACAAAAGGATCTTGACAAACTTGAGCATTGGGTGCTATCTACCCTGTTTCCCCCAAAATAAGACATCTCCTGATAATAAGCCCAATCAGGCGTTTGAGTGCATGGGAATAAGGCCAAGCACTTATTTCAGGGTCTTATGTTCAGGGAAACATGGTAACAAAATGAAATTCAATGGTGAAAAAAGTAAGGTTCTACATTTAGGCAAGAAAAACAAAATGCACAGGTTTAGTATATGTGGTACCTTGCTCAATAGTAGTAACTGTGAGAGGGATCTTGGAGTCCTAGTGGACAACCATTTAAATATGAACTAGCCGTGTGCTGCAGCTGCCAAAAAGGCCAACACAGTTCTAGGCTGCATAAACAGAGGGATAGAATCGAGATCACGTGAACTGTTAATACCACTTTATAATGCCTTGGTAAGGCCACACTTGGAATACTGCATCCAGTTTTGGTCGCCACGATGTTGAGACTCTAGAAAGAATACAGAGAAGAGCAACAAAGATGATTAGGGGACTGGAGGCTAAAACATATAAAGACTGGTTGCTGGAACTGGATATGTCTAGTCTTATGAAAAGAAGGACTAGGGGTGACATGATAGCAGTGTTCCACTATCTCAGGGGCTGCCACAAAGAAGTGGGAGTCAAGCTATTCTCCAAAGCACCTGAGGGTAGAACAAGAAGCAATGGGTGGAAACTAATCAAGGAGAGAAGCAACTTAGAACTAAGGAGAAATTTCCTGACAGAACAATTAATAAGTGGAACAACTTGCCTCCAGAAGTTGCGAATGCTCCAACACTGGAAGTTTTCAAGAAGATGTTGGATAACCATTTGTCTGAAGTGGTGTAGGGTTTCCTGCCTAGGCAAGGGGTTGGACTAGAAGACCTCCAAGGTCCCTTCCAACTCTGCTATTCTATTCTATTCTATTCTATTCTATTCTATTCTATTCTATTCTATTCTATTCTATTCTATTCTATTCTATTCTATTCTATACATGAAGCTTTATTTGCGCATGCACAGGATTAGACTGCACAGGTGAAACCATCTCCTCTCCTCACCACCAGTGCTGCCGGTCCGTGGAGCCAAAACGCCTGGGACCTCTGGTTTAAACCATGGGTGTCTAACCTTTTGGCTTGCCTGAGCTGTACTGAGTGACGAGGAATTATCTTTGGCCACATGTAAAATATATAATATAGTTAATGAATATAAATAGCTTCCTGGCAAATAGAAAGGGAAGACATGGAAGCAGTGACAGATTTTATTTTCTTGAACTGCAAGATCACTGCAGACAGTAAATGAAATTAAAAGATGCTTGCTCCTTGGGAGGAAAGCTGTGGCAAACCTAGACAGCATATTAAAAAGCAGAGACATCACTTTGCTGACAAATGTTTGTACAGTCAAAGCTATGGTTTTCCCAGTAGTCATGTGTGGCTGTGAGAATTGGATCATAAGGAAGGCTGAACACTGAAGAATTGATGCTTCCGAATTATGGTGTTGGGGAAGACTCTCGAGAGTCACTTGGACTGCAAGGTGATCAAATCAGTCAGTCCTAAAGGAAATCAAACACTGAATGTTTTTTGGAAGGACAGATATTGAAGCTGAAGCTCAAATACTTTGGCTACCAAATGAGAAGAGAGGACTTAATTGGGAAAGACCAATTGGGAAAGATTGAAGGCAAAAGGAGAAAGGGATGGCAAAGGATGAGAAGGTTAGATAGCGTCATTGATGCAATGGGCATGGGTTTGGGCAGAACCTGGAAGACGGGGGGCTGATGTGCTATGGTCCAGGGGGGGTCGCAGTGGGACATGTCTTAGTTACTGAACGAGAACATGCAAATAGCGCTAAAAATCATACAATAATATTCAAAATTTATGATCTTGTGGGGCCACATTACTAGCTGTCATGGGCCATGCAGGTTGATCATGCCTGGTATAAACAATAGTATAACAGACATAATATCCTGTTGCATTGAATGAAATGCAGCTATCTAGTCAGTGGTCATAGTAACTAAATGAGCTGCCCTTGAGCTTGAGTTGTGGCTCTTTTCATTGGCTAAGATTTACTCTTCTTTCAATCTCATTATTTCTTAATTGTCAAATACTCATCCACTTTTGTGCTTTTCTTAACTTTTTCAGTGCCTTCTAAATTTCTCTTGTTTTCTTTTCCACTTCCTAGCAGCGTTTGGTAAGGAACCAATATAGTCCTGCTGCTTTTCAGCCTGTGTGTTGCTGTATAAAAGGAGCCAGTTTCACTGTTGATTGTTTTGTCATCTGATAAAAGAACCCAACAAGTCCAGAGTTCAAAGGTCTTGTGTGTAGGAAGTTTGCTAGCAGCTGTCTAGCTTCATTAGGTTTCCTTCCCCTCCCTGGTATGTTCAAAGCATTTCCTGGTATTTATAGGATACTGGAAGAGGACATCCATTTGCCCTCATCTGTGGAACAAATTCCCATTTTATACGGAATTGTGAAAACAGTCTCATCACTTGTCATGTGGCCTGTAATCTTTTGTGGCCATTTTGTAAAATTGTTAACAAAAGGAAAAACAAGCAGCAGTATTTTTTTTTGTCACAACAATGCGGACTATGTTGAATGTTGGTACATACAGGATGGAAAATATACAGTTCGTATTTACTTCTCAGATATTGTACTTGCATTTTTGGTTTGTAAAAATAATTTTGCATTGACCAAATTTTGATTCTGTTCCTTAGCCCTTTCTTATTCCACATAAAAAGAAAGCAGAGAATAATCTAGAAACATTGAAAACAGATTTTTTTTTTAAAGGACTGTCTTGGTGAGTGAGGATGAAGTCAAGGCAGATCGCAGAATCCTCTGTCCATGTCTCATTTCATAGTTGTGAAACTCGATGATCTCATGTATGGGAGAAGGAGAAATTCCCTTTCATTTTAGCAGAATAGCTTTGCTACTTGTTCATCTGTAATGTGCTCATTGCAAGTAAAATAGGCAAGTGGCTGTTTACAGTACAATTGTTCATTAACAATAGTAATTTGGGAAGTGCTGCAACTCATTAGCCCCACACAGCTGTTATATTTATTTATTTACCATTTATTTATTAATCAGATTTATATAGCCACCCATCAAAATCTACTCTGGGTGGCGCACAACATTCAGATAAAAGTCACAGGTATAAAAACAACATACAAAAAATTAAAAATCTACATTAAGAAATAAATATTATAAAAACAAATACACAAACCTAGGAGCCCTGGTGGTAGACTGGTTAGAATGCAGTATTGTAGGAAAACTGCCCACAGCCTGGAGTTCGATCCTGACAGGCTCAAGCCTGTTGACTCAGTCTTCCATCCTTCCACGGTTGGTAAAATAAGGACCCAGATTGTTGGGGGCAATATGCTGTCACTGGAAACTGTCCAGAGAGTGCTGTAATGCACAATGGGACAGCATATAAGTCTTAAGTGCTATTGCTATAGATGAGGAAAGGATAAGAATGGCCACTTCAGCAGTTGAGATGGAGAAATTCCTTCATTTCTTCTATAATAAAAGATAGATTGGAAACTATGAAGAAATTTCTTTAAGTCTACATCTTTGAAAAGTCATTCCAGACTGAGTGGACAATTTCTTTACAATTTCCACTTTGTTATAGGGAAATCTAGAGAATCTAATTCTGATGTATACAGAAAGAAGGTACTGGGCTTTATACCTAAGTTGTCTACTATTATGAAGGACAGATTCCCCCCCCCCCCCCCCCGTGGGAAGGATATCTAATATGCAGTGGTGTCTATGGATTCATTTTTCCAAAACTCTCATATCTCAAATTTCTCCTAGTTATAGTTAATGTTATAGTATGTTATGAAGTTTGTGCCCAAGATTGGAAATAATGAGTTCATACAGAGTTCAGGATCATCAGTGAAACCTTAAACACAGGAATTTAATGATATTGAAGATCAGAGTGAAAGGATAATGAACAATTTAAACTTGAGGCTGAATATTGCATTTGCCTAAGAAGATGTGGCTGAGAAACATAGAGAATACAAAAAAAATGTTCACATACGTAGTAAACCTTCAATTATACTTCCTTATGAAAATTCAGTTAAATATTAAATTATGGCCCCATATGAAAGTTCAGTATTTGCGGGGGGGGAGGGGAGAGTGGACTCTCATCTTCCTTTCAGATAAAGAAAATGATTAGAGTGGTGGCACCACCTAAACCAAGAGTTGACCCAACGTTGGGAAATGAGGAGATGATCCTCTGATAAGCAGGCTTGTGGAGAAGACTGCATCTTTTCACACTTTGGAAATCTTGGCAATTGCAGTTTGTCTTATTGGAAATGCTTTTGTCTTCCAAGCAGTTTATCTGTCCATGCAACAGAGATGTTGTCCATCCAGATCTTGATTCTCTCCACCTTGCAGTCTAATGTATTTGATTTCACAAACCTTTTGGAAAAAGATAAGAGAAGCTTCCCACAAAGGACAGTACTTCAGGCCTTAAAACAGATCACTGCAATCCATGTTCTAGTGCTGGGGTGTCAAACTCAAGGCCTGGGGCCTGGATCTGGCCCATGGGGTACTTAGATTTGGCCTGCCGAGGGGGGGGGGGCTGGAAACAGCGAAGTACTGGCCCGCAGTGCTTCTGCCAGCAAAACGGGCTCCCGAGCTCCGCTTTTGACTGCCACGGCGTCCTGCAACACTCTTGCCAGTGAAAACAGAGTTCAGGAGGGTCGCACGCAGCCCTCCCCAGCTCCGTTTACACTGCCAGAGGGTTGCAGGAGGCCGTGACAGCCGAAAACGGAGCTCGGGAGCCCATTTTTGCTGGCGGACCACTCGGGGCCCCACAGGCACCCCCAACATGATTGACATTGAGCTGGCCACACCCACCCCGGCCATGCCCACCCCAGCCCCCCGAGGTCAAACACAACCCTGATGTGGCCCTCAATGAAATAAACTTTCACACCCCTGTTCTAGGGTGTTCTCTGAAGCTTTCATGTGAAACCAAAGATGAGGTATAGTAAAGTTTATTTCAGATGCAGTAATGATGAAGATCAGCTTTTATAAAGATTAAGGTATTAAATCCTGTGTTTTTTTCCTTTTGCTTCTTGGTAGTAAGAGTTTTCTGACTTTAATGTTATAGCCGCCTAGAGATTGTTTTTAAAATGGTCCTTTGAGGTAAACAAGAACAAAAAACAGACTCTACTAGAAGAATTTAACTATACTTTATTGAAATAGGCTATAATGACATACTCTTGCAAGCTTGATTGTGCTTTACCTTACCTTTCTCATAAATCTGAGTGAATCCTGAAGGAACCTAGGCAAGCCTACTTGAAATACTGTTTTGTTTCCCAGCACTTAAGGAATGTTTTAGCCCTTTTTGCTTATATAATGGTTTTTGACAATTTCCCTTGAGGTCATCTCTCTACAGTTCCTTCTATGTATCTTATACAGTTCCTTCTATGTATCTTAACAGAAATACCTTGAGGACTTCATATGGGAACACAGCTTACTCTCATATAACGCCACGTCCATCATGTTTTCCCTTTCATCTGAAACAGTCTGGCTCGTCATTAAAAGTAGATTTTTCCATACATGTTTATTTTATTTATTTATTTATTTATTATTTTATTAAATTTCTATACCGCCCTTCTCCCGAAGGACTCAGGGCGGTGAACAGCCAGAAGATAAAACACAGGAAATACAAAATCTAAAATAAATTAAAACAAATTAAATAATTTAGGCTGAATTTTAAAATACCCCATAATTAAACAGATTAAAAATTTATGTTTAAAATTTAAATTTAAAAGAGGAGATGTTTGTTATTCCTTTGTCAATGGTAGTTTTTAATCTAACATATTAGTGAAATGAAGAATTTTATAAAAGGCGTTGTACATCTCTGACATTCTTACCCATTCTGGCCTGGAACTTCCCTCCCTTATTGTTCTCTATTTTAATACTTTGAAGTTCTTTGAGACCCCAGCTCCTCTCATGGAACATAGCTTTTCTGTTGCCACGACATCAGATAATTGAGCTGGAGAACTGTTAGTTTTACAAAAGATCAATTTGTTAAGTTTTCGTAGGGACAAAGTAGTTCTTGTTGCAAAGTATTCCCTTCTTTCCATTTTAATCAAGATATCATGTTGCCTACTATTTTCCAACTCCTCAACAATATTAGAAATATTGATTTGTTCTTTACATGAATCTTGTGGCCTCACTTTTTCCTGGACAGCTCAGCAGGACCAACATTTACACCTGTACTTCCGAGGCTAACCTTAAAGTGCTTGTGTTTCCCCTCCGAATTTTGGCAATTGGATAGTGACCACAACACACTTTGCTACAAGCTGATTGTAACAGCTGTACTTCCATCCAGTCTGTACTCGCTCTGAAAGGGCAACTGCAACACTAGCAACCTTTCTTTGCAGTGTTCCCCTATAGCAGTGATGGCTAACCTTTTTGCCATCGCGTGCCAGGAGAGGGGGTGACGGGGGAGGGTTACGCACGCATGTGCCCACACTGATAATTCTATGCAGCCTGCCCTGCGCATGCGCGCGCAATTCCCCCCCCCTCTCCTGGCATGCAATGGCCTCTCTAGGAGTCTCTGGAGGCTGGGGACAGCAAAAAAGTCACTTCCTGTCCTACCAGGAGTTGGGAAATGGGTGTTTCAGGCCTTTGGGGGGCCTCCGAGGGACTGGGAAAGGCTGTTTTCGCCCTCCGCAGATACATAGAGAGGATCTGGAGCCAGGTAAGAAAGAAAAATGGGCCTTCCCCACGCCCCCCCCCAAGGCCGTCCGGTGGCAGGAAACAGCCTGTTTCCCTACTTCTGGTGGGTGCAGAAGGCCCAAAAATCAGCTGGCTGGTGCATGCATGCACGCCAGAGGTGAGCTGGCATGCCCACTGATATGGCTACATGGGTTCGCCATCATGGCCCTATAGGGAGTCCTCAACTTACAACCACATTGAGCCTGCAATTTTGGTCATAAGTTATGACAATCATAAAGTGGGTCATCACATCCCATCCAATTTTCTGATCTTTTTTGTAGCAGTATTTAAATCAGGGGTTTTCAAACTTGGCCACTTGGGGACTTCAACTCCCAACCCATGCTGGCTGGGGAATTGTGGGCGTTGAAGTCCCTAAGTCTTAAAAGTGGCCAAGTTTGGGGATCCCCGATTTAAATAAACATGCTGATTGTTAAGCAAATGCTCTGGCCAATAAGCGACCCCTATTGTTTGCTTTGGGATATTTTTTTTCCAGAAACCAGAAGTAAAGGGCAGTTTCTGGGGGGGGGGGAATGTAAATCACGGTCACATGACTGTTGGATGCTTCAAGCGGTTGAAAATGTGGGCTGGTTGCTGAGCACCCAAAATGTGGTTATGTGACCATGGGGGCGGGAAAGGGGGGGAAAACCTAATATCGAGGTTTAAAATAATAGTACAAGGAGGACTTATTTGGGACAATCATGCGGCCAGGTACAGGTTTTTTTAATTGATCAAGGGAATCTGTAGAACTTGAATTTGCCAGTTTTCTTTTTTAAGTGTGCTCTTATGCTGAGATGTTGCCATCTACAGTCTCCTGCCCCTACACTGTTGCAACACTGCTTTTGTCAGCTTGAGTTGTCCTTGCAAAAGTACTTGTGAACTTTATTGACTCCTTGTTACAAAAGATTACTTACAATCCCAATACGCCGAGTGAGTGGAGTTCATAATAAAGAACGTTGCTCTAGTTTGATTGATGCATGCGGTATCCCGAAACAAGACTTGGTGCAGCCAAGTCAGACAAAACATGCATGAAAAAGGAACACTCTTCTGCATTGTCATTGGGTGACAAATGGTGCTCAAAATCTGGGTGACAGTTTATGATGTATTCATCTGGAGCAAAAAGAGCTGGTTAACTGCAATTGCTTTGGAAAACAAGTGTGTCTGAGGCAAAGCTATTTTCGATTTTTCTTAGTTGTGCCTCTACATGAAAATATCCAGGGCATGGTTGGCCTCATCTCAAGTAGGCTGAGTAAGATAATGCGGTTTTGTTTCCTTTTAAAAGAGCTCCTATCTGCCTCTAAGCAGAACTGGCTTGGTATCACGAACAAATATTTTCAGAATAAGCAGTAGGATATTGGAAATATTTTTGTGAAATCATTTATTTGGAATATTGAAATAAAGCAAAACTCGATCTGCTTTATTAGCATGTGAAGGTCTTTGTGGTTTGCAGAGCACGGCTCCCAGATTTAGCAAGTAAAATTGACCCAGGGGTCCCTGCTAATCTTCAACTATGCGGTTACTATTTGGCTTCAGTGTGTTCCAGCACTGCTGAAAATGCCAGAGGGTGTGGGGGGGGGGGAACTGTTTTTTAAGGTCCGTAGGAATCTCTCTGTTTTCCTGACTTGTTGCATCAGAACTATCTATTGGGCACGGTGCTTCTTTCTGGGCTCCCGTAGCTATAATGCAATTTTATATTTGCACTTCTGCCAACTTGGTGAGAGGCATTGGCATATTTCAGAGTCAATGACATGGAAATAGGCATTGCTAATTCATAGAACTTTAAAAAATTAATATTTGATCTAGAAGTCCTATAAAAGTTTTTTAATGTTCCAGATGCATTAGGTGCAGATAAGTGTCTGTCATTTTTTCCTCCTCTGAAGAACACTGAATATTTTAGGAGAAGGGAAATACCATGTGACTTTGCGAGTCTGGTCCTATGTTATTTTAAGGTCTCATGGTGATGCCTCTGTTACGAATTCCATTTCCATTAAATATACAAAGAAGCAGAATAATTTCTCTTCCTTTCATTTCCACTTCTTCCACAGTACCTGTAAGATAATGATGTCCTCCTGTCTTGAATATCTTTCGGTTTGAGAAATATTTCCATCTCCTGAATACTCAAGAAACCTGGAGTACTCAATATGTCAAATAATAGGAAAGCATTTTACCAAATGACTGTTAAATTGCTGCACATACCACAGGAATTTTAGTGTCGTCTTTGTCCAAGCCACGTTTACAATGTTATTTCTTCTATTTAAATTATTTATTAATTGCTTTTATAACTTGCCAAATCGAAATGCAAATTATGCAGGCTTTTTTCATTTTTTTCATTGTTGTATTACTGACTGAAGCGTGGCCAATTATATAGCAAACATGCCCTTTTGTATTCCATATTGAGCTGTGACATGGCCATATTCCTCACTGTTGCATTGGCTGGTGTTAGCCATTAGTACTTTGCAGCACTTTTGACTCAGAAGCAAAAACTTACTCGGATAGATGGGCAGCTATATAAATCTATTCAATAAGTAAATGAATAATGAGTAAGTAAGTAAATAAAAAATGCTTTGGAAAATGGGGAGGGTGGAACAAGTAGAACCGGCTGTAAATTCTTAAGTAGCTACAGCATCTCCCAAGATTGTGAGATTTGTTCCTCCCAACTGTTTGATTGTAGATTTTCGGATGCATTTTTAGAGCTCTAATGCTGTACTGTACTTATTATGGGGGGGGGGGGAACCCATAAAATATTACTGCCAACCTCAATTAATTGGGTCATCCATTTACAATATATGTAAATTTATCTAATCCATAGATGTGAAATGGTTGAGGTAAAAATCCGTAAACATACAATACAGGTAAAACATACAATGCAATTGCAGCTGGAATGTCTGTCATAAGTCATTGCAGTCGTAAATCAGGTTGGACCCAACTTTATAATTTTTATGGTGGACATTAAGGGAATTACACAGCCATTAAGCAAATGCATGGTTGTTAAGCAAATCACACAGTCATTAAGTGAACCCAATATCCCCAGTGGACAGTTTTTGCCAGAAATCTGCCGAAAAGATAGCAAATCATGATCACATGACCACAGGAGGCTGTAGCTGGTCATAAATGCAAGCTATTTATGCAGTTAGTTAGTTTACTTTATTGTCATCGCGCCTCGTACAAAAAAAATTAATCGCCATTTTCAGTGTACATTATACATAAAAAAATAAAATAAAAAAACAAAAACACACATCCTTCACATTCTATACAATTGAATTGAAAACCCCTGATATTGCATTAATATTACACGATACAGTAGAATTCAATATAGTTACTGCTTTGGGATAGAAGCTGTTTTTCAGCTTATTTGTCCTTGTTTTTATTGTCCTGTACCGTCTGCCAAGCTCAAATTCAAGTGCCCAAATTATGATCATATGATCATGAGGGTGGTGCGTCAGTCTTAAGTGCAAGAATAGGTTGTAAGTCATTTTTTTGAGAAGTCTTTGTAATTTTGAATTGTTGTTCAGAGAAGGAATGTAAGTAGGGGACTATGTGTAGTTTAGATAACCTCAATTGTTTAATATCAGGATCTTCCATAGGAATTGGCTGAGAATCCCACCCCATCCTATTCCCAGTTAAATAAAACCATAGCTTGCTGTCCCTTTTAAACTGTATTCTGTTTGCTGGTTGGTTGCTGACAGTCAGTTTGACAATTTTAAGCTTATAACGAACTATAATTATACTTGGGGAATATGAGACATTCGAATCCTGTATTTAAACATGAAGCCATATTTAGATAAGTTGTCCGAATGGCACCATTGAATCTCTTGATTAGTCTGTAAAATTAATTTAGAAACTGGTTTTTCTTGACACTGAACTTAGAGGCTGGAGGATCTGCATCAGTGTAAAATAGCCTAACAAATAATGTTCTAAACATTAATAGTCTGCCTTTCCTTTTGCTATGTGTCGAAAGAAATACCAACTCACTGTCTTTGGGGAAATGTTTCTTCCTAACTGCTGGCAGCAGAGACTAAACTTTCCTAGGAGCAACATCTTCACTGTTGATTCTGGTTTCCCAAACATTTTTGAACACCCAAATCATATTATTGGAGAATAAATACCGTGTTTCCCCAAAAATAAGACCCTGTTTTATATTTTTTTTGAAATCTGAAATAAGCGCTTGGCCTTATTGCCATGTGCTCAAAAGCCCGATTGGGTTTATTATCAGGGAATGTCTTATTTTGGGGAAAACAGGGTATATACATACATACATACATACATACATACATACATACACACACACACACACACACACACACACATATATATATATGGTTTTACTTTTTTATTTCTTTTGTCTCTTAAAAAAAGTGTCCAGGAAAGAGACCTAAAACAAGATGGCTCGACGACATCAGCAAGTATTGCAGGTCCAACTGGCAAAGGAAAGCTCAGGACCACATTGGTTAGAAAGAAGAGGCGTTCTTCCTGCCATGAATAGATAATGGCTAGAATCAGAGGTGGTATTCAGCCAGTTCAGACCGGTTCGCCTGAACTGGTAGTGGAAATCAAGGGTGGGCCCGTCCGTCCCCCCCTGCCCCGGCTCTATGGCATCCTATTTAGGCACGTTTTTGAGGCTGTGTGCATGCGTGGAAGCGCTCACGCAAAGCGCATGCACGGAAGGCTGGGCGCATATGCAGAAGACAGGCACACGCACAAACCGGGCATGCGCACACACGAAGCGAGCAGGCGTAGGCGTGCTGAACCAGTAGTAACATAATGTGAAACCCACATTATGGGTTAGAATGATTAAATGAACTTTTTTATTTGTCAAATAGTTATGCTTTTATTACTTGTGTCATTTCCATTATGACACTTCAGAATTATTCAATTCGAAGATTCAAGTTAGAAATATGATAGTTTCTTGTCATGGTCTTCTTTGGTTACTGTAAGTTCAAATATTGATTTCTCTAATACAATACATCAATAGGCATGAGAAGTATGAATTGGAATTTTGAAGCAATCCACTCTGTACTTTTTTTTTCTAAGCACATAAATTGTTCTAGACACTACAATGAAATTTAAACATGTATTCAGCATAATAAGTTTTGCAAACTTAATGGCTGTGACTAAATTTGTACTATATCCCTTTCAAATTGTTACCTGGCATTTGTTTATGCAGGAACTCTGAATCATGTTTTCCATTTATCTGTTATACACGCAAGCTTCTTGAGGCAAGGGATGAAAATGTTTGAGATTTGGCTGCTGTCACGGATAGAGCTATGTCTTAAGCTGTATTGTCTGCCTTGATTGCTCCATCCGACTGTTAAATTGACTCCAGTTCCTCCTGGATCTCAAGGGCTCTTGTGGGCAGGAGGTGATGCTTCATCAGAGTGGAAAACTTTAGTATGTATAATTGCATACTTGAAAAAGACCAGTTTAGTACAATTGCACGATGCAAAGTAGCTTTAATATTATGGAAAGGGTACAACTGTCCAGTACCTCTACTCTGTACAGTTTCCGTTTTTACCTCTCTGTTTCTGTTTCCTAACACTTCTTGCCCATCAGCACTGCTGATTTTTGCCTTTCCCCAAATCTCTGAATTCTAAATAATGGGAGTGGACAATCATTTGAGAGAGGAGAGCCTTGGTAGTACAGTGGTTTAATGCACCCTGTTATTAACACAGCTGCCTGCGATTACTGTAGGTTCGGATCTTACCAGGCTCAAGGTTGACTCAGCCTTCCATCCTTTCTAAGGTAGGTGAAATGAGGACCCAGTTTGTGGGGGCAATAAGCTGACTTTGTATAAATATACAAAAGTATGAAGGCTATTGCTTAACGCATTGTAAGCCGCCCTGAGTCTCCGGAGAAGGGCGGCATATAAATCAAATTAAAAAAAAAAAAAACAGCAGCCCACAGACAAAAAGGCTACAATTCGTTATGGTACACACAGTGATGCATGCATTTCTACAATGACTATAATCATGATTTAACACTATTGCTTGTATGTACACTGAGACCTTATACACTGGAGACAAATTCCTTGTGTGTCCAATCACACTGGACCAATAAAGAATTCTATGTCTATTCTGTGCCTGCACCCAAACACTTTATACTTTGTTCACTGAAATTGATAATGTATTTAATATTTTTGATAAATTTAATTTTGATAATTTGATGCAAAGAAGACAGATTTTAATTTATGAACAAAAGGACTAAAACTGAAAATAGATTTGTCAAGGTGGGATCAATTGGCTTGTCAAATATTGTCAATTAACCTGTGATTGCATCATTGCCACATAATATTAGGTGAAGGTTCCCCTCGCACATATGTGCTAGTTGTTCCCAACTCTAGGGGGCAGTGCTCATCTCCGTTTCAAAGCCGAAGAGCCAGCGCTGTCTGAAGACATCTCCGTGGTCGGCATGACTAAACGGCAGAGGCGCATGGAATGTTGTTACCTTCCCACCAAAGGTGGTCCTTATTTTTCTACTTGTATTTTTTACATGCTTTCAAACTGCTAGGTCGGCAGAAGCTGGGACTAGTAACAGGAGCTCACCCCGTTACATGGCACTAAGGATTCGAACCGCTGAACTGCCCACCTTTCGATCGACAAGCTCAGCATCTTAGCCACTGAGCCACCGCGTCCCTTTCACATAATATTAAATGTTCTATTAATCCCAGAATGCAATTGTGTAGGTACCGTGTTTCCCTGAAAATAAGACATGTCCGGATAATAAACCCAATCGGGCTTTTCAGCGCATGCGATAATATAAGCCACCCCCACAAAATAAGCGCCCCCACCAACTACTTACACGCATGCACAGCCGGTCCCGCCATTTCCTCTGGTTCATTGCCGCGCAACCAAAATGAGTTGAGGAGGCTAGGGGGGAGGGGGGACATGCTCCCCCCTTCCTGTTCTTCGTGCTGGCTGAGCGGCCCAACATGTTCCACCCCACCCCAATGGCAACAACAGCCTGACTGCTTCCCTTCCCTGCCGTCTCTTTATCGAGAGGGGTGGCAGGTGGGGCGGGGGAGAAGCAAGACGCGTGGAGCGAGACGTGGCTGCCCTTGCTGTCTCTTCTCCCCCTCCCTCGCCAGGCATGGCAGGGCTCCTGTCCCTTGCTTAGCCACCCGCCCCCTATAGGGATGCAATTTGGGGGTGGCAGGTGGGACGGGTGAGAAGCAGGACGCGGGTCTTATCTTTCAAGCTCCATTGCTTTCCTCACCGTTATGTCCAGGGAAACACGCTGTAAAAGAAAACGTTCTCGTGAGTTCAGTCGAACTTGCGAGATGATTTTCTTTTACAGCATGTTTCCCTGGATACAATGGCAAAGAAAGCAACGGAGCTTGAAAGGTAAGACCTGCGTCCTGCTTCTCGCCCGCCTCACCTGCCACTCTCAAATCGCATCCCTAAAGGGGGCCGGTGGCTAAGCAAGGGGCAGGAGCCCTGCCATGCCCAGCGAGGGGGGGGGAAGAGATGGCAAGGGGAGCCCCATCTCGCTTCACATGTCTTGCTTCTCCCCCACCCCACCTGCCACCCCTCTCGATAAAGAGACGGCGGGGAAGGGAAGCAGCCAGGCGGCTGTTGCCATTGGGGCAGGGTGGGACGTGTTGAGCTGCTCAGCCAGCGTGAAGAACAGGAAGGGGAGGTGACAGCAGCAATGGGACGTCCAGTCCCACACTCGCCCTCTCCTGCACCCCCAAAATAATAAGACCCCCCGATAATAAGGCCAAGCCCTAAAATAAAGAAAATTAAACTGTGTCTTATTTTCAGGGAAACATGGTAGCTGTCCAGTTTTGTGCTGCATTATGGGACTGTTGGTTAGTAAAGCTAGTAATTAAGATTCTCTCAGCTTTGTAGCGATCATAGGTAGACTTACCTGTATAGCAAGGGACTCCTAAAGATATTAGAATAGGAATAGGAAAAGAATGAAAGCTGATCCCACTAGCTCATGATATTTATTTATGTTTGTTTGTTTGTTTGTTTGTTTGTTTGTTTGTTTGTTTATTTGTTTGATTTATATGCCGCCCTTCTTTGGAGACTCAGGGCGGCTTACAATGCATTAAGCAATAGCCTTCAGACTTTTGTATATACCTGCTCAGTAGGGCTTTTTGGGCCCCCCTATTTTATTTTATACAAACGGTGTTCTATTTTATACAAAATCAGCTTATTGCCCCCACAAACCGGGTCCTCATTTTACCTACCTCGGAAGGATGGAAGGCTGGGTCAACCTTGAGCCTGGTGAGAATTGAACTCGCAGTAATTGCAGGCAGCTGGCAGCTAAGTGCTACTTTAACAGCAGTTTAGTCCGCTGCGCCACCAGGGCTCCTGGTAGCTGTCCAGTTGGGTAAATTCTAGTGCACAGCTGACAAAATAAAACCTTCCCTAAGTTTTTATGGGATCATATTTTACTAACGATCTTGTGGTTTTCAAAGGTAGTATCAATACCTTTGCTATTATGCTTGGAAATGAATCAGTGGCTTCCATAGTAAAGGCAACCTTTTAGGTTGTAAGGATAGTAAATATGTAAAGTCATCTTTGAGATGAACTCCCTCCAGGTAACTTTATGTCCACGTCCCACGTAATTTTCTTCATAAAAATATAGAGAGTTGGCAGGACTGGCCAGCAGCTTCACTAATTAAGAAACATCATTACCCATATATTCAAGATTGCAGGTCCTGATATCTCTGCTTTCCCTATATGGCTGTCTGCAGAATATCTGTCCAAGTCGGCTAGACATTTATGGACTTTGCTGATTCATCTGCTTGAGCCAAGAATTGTGGCCAAGACGGAGTGTTTGTTTGACTGTGCTAAGTTTCTGAATTGCTGTGGAGCCAAGCAAAAGGCAGGGATTTTTTTTAAACAAAATATGCTTGCAAAAAATAGTTCATTGAAATCTGAAAACCATGCAAGACACTAAGGGCTTTGAATATTTGCATTGTAACTGAAAACTTTAAATTGTATGGACACTTATTCATAACTGGCATTGATGGTCCTTGGGATCAGAATGTGCTTTAGTGGCAATAAATTTCTTTTCAGCATTTATGGATAGACATGTACAGTACATGCACAGTGCAGGAATACACAGGGTTTTTTTTTTCTATTTTTAAAGTTGATACGGATTAAGTTTTTATGCATCCTCTTTGTGTAGGCAAACACAACTTGTTTTATTTTGCACTGGATAATTGTGTGATGGGTGGTTCAACACGCATGCTCCAGTGACAGGAGGAAAGTGAGTACAAGACTTGCAAAAGTATTTCCTTTTTTGGTATTTTCCTACAATAACTTTTGAAACCCTTATAAATTATAACTGGGGGATCACACAGCTTGAGTTCTAGATTCCTTCTCCCAGGTTGCTGTGCTGGAATGATGAGAGGGAAGATGGGCTGTTCTTAGCACAATCCTCTCTCAAGGCTTGTTCAAAAATGGCACAGAGGCAGACCCCAATTCTTCTGTCCCGGGTCATAGCTGGTCCCTACATACTATTTATACTAGAAAGTATAAAATACATATTCATAACTACTAGTAATAAGTGAATAACCCTAACTCTCTAGAGCAGGGAATTTTAAACTAAACTAAAGTTTGTAGATAAGATTCCTTTACTCTGGATTTGGAAGGTGTTGTATTTGGGGTGGGATAGAAGATATACCCTATCAGAATTAAATTTGTCATTCCAGGTTTTGCTTATCTTACAACTATATGCAATCGTATGTTGAATACATTACATCAGGGGTCCCCCAACCCCCGGTCCATGGTTCAGCACCGTTCCGCAGCATGCCAGAAACTGGGCCGTGCAAACAAGCGAAGCCCTACAAAACTATGCCCCTTCCGGTCCATGGAAACACCTCTCTTCACAGAACCAGTCCTTGGTATCCAAAAGATTGGGGGCCGCTGCCTTACGTTGTCAATGCAGAAGCCTTGGCTAAGAAATTAGCGAGCTACAAATGCTTTTAAGTGTAACGGGCCACAATGATGGAGGACAGAATGATCAATCATTACATCCCACAAGAAACATTTAAAAGTGTAATGTTTTGATCACATACTATTATTATTATTTGTCACATTCTTAGAACATGGCCCCCATTTGTGTATAAGAAGTTTCCAGAAAACCATGTGAATCTAAGAGGATCAAACTAGCATCCACTGTGTATCTTTTCCATATAGTTTTCCTTGCAAATTAGTTTTTGCATAATTTTATGGTACCTACAGTCCACATATACTCAAATATATTTTGTATATTTAATAATACAGTCATTTGCTTGTTTAGGAATTCTATTATTACCTGGTACTCAGATACCATATTTTTCGGACTATAAGACGCACCGGAGTATAAGACGCACCAAGATTTCGAAGAGGAAAACAAGAAAAAAAAAAAAAGTTTTTAGCCTCCATGCGTCTGGTTTTTGCCCTCCCCGCGGGACACGCAGAGGGTTTGGGAGGCCTACAGAGTGCTCCTGGGGGCTGGGGAGGGCAAAAACCGGATGCGTAGGTGGTGTGGGAAGCCAAAAATGGGCCCCTTTTTTTGCAAAAACAGGCCCGTTTTTCATGAAAACGGGATGTGCAGATGGTTTGGGAGGCCTGCAGAGTGCTCCTGGGGGCTGGGGAAGGCAAAAATGTGATTGGGGGGGAGGGTTGGATGGCCAAAACGGAGCCTGTTAGCCTGTTTTTGGCAAAAACGGGACGCACGGGGCGGGGTTTCAGGAAGCCAAAAATGGCTGCATTCAGTGTATAAGACGCACCAACATTTCCATCCTCTTTTGGGGGGGGGAGTGAGTTTTATACTCTGAAAAGTATGGTAGTTAATTTGATTCCAAAATAGGGAGTTGGGGATCACACTTTGCTCTTACACGATGGCTACATATACAGTAAAATGCTTGAGCGGGGGGGGGGGGGAATGAATTTTTGAGATAAATAGTCAGAAAGGATTAAGTGTGATGGTCTTCCTTCTCTCATGCTCTTCTATGCAAAATTAACTTCCCAAGGCTGCTTTTCATTAGTAGAAAAGGAATCTTGCCGTATGCAAGATCTAGTTTTCCCCTCTCTTTGTTAAAAATAGGCATGAAGGAAGAATAGTGGTATGAAGATGGAACACATGGAGAATTCTGTATCTTACTCAATTGAAAAAAAATTGTGTTTATTGATCAGGTTTGAGTAGTCTCTCTTAAAAGCAAGCTCTCCCTTGACATTTTCAGTAAATGATTGAACAGAAAAAAATTGTTTTCCCTTTCTGTTGTTTTTGAAAGTGTTAACTTGCTGTTTCATAACTGATGGCACAATATTAGCGTGTTTGGAAAAATGTGCGGTTTGAAAAGAATTGACTTATAGTTATATGAAGAGAATTGATTCCGGTGTGACTGAATGCAACAGCATTTTCCATGTGCAGTCTGTTGTGTAAACAATTGTGAAGGCAGTCTATTAATATTTGCACACCACCGAACATTTTTTTAAATAAAGATCTGCCATAAGAATATGGAAAGAGTTTATATATTTCAGAAGAAGTTAATAGGTCTCACCATCTTAAGGGAGAAATCTTGAAAATTGTGATTAATTTGCACTCTTTCCTGTAAAACTATCGATAGCCATATGTTGTTTAAAACAAACAGCAAGCAAACCTTAAACCTGTAAAATTAGCATTGCAGAAATGATTTTCTCCTGTAGGATCTTTAATGTTGCCTGTTGCCTGCACCATCTAAAGATTCTTGTGGTATTTTGTTTAACCCAGAAGCCTATCAGATCTCTTTCAGTGTCTAGGCCAGGGTACAATAACATTTTCAGGCTTAAAGCTTGGTCTTTAAGAAACAATTGGGGCCACACTTCGAAAGGAAGGAACAGAGGTGTTAGTAGGAAGAGACAACAAATAAATTTGATTTAATTGAATTAAAATTTAATTACAGTGTAATAAGGTTACTTTCCAGATAGTTAACATTTTCTTCCTTCTATAAATTAAATGAATTAAAAATTATAATTTATTGGAGGATTCTGGGTTGTATTTCTAAAATTTTCAAGGACTGAATGGGAACTTAACCCATTCCTGGCCTATTCCGCAGACATTAGGAACAAGCGTTCAGGTAGGACCAACGCCCCTTCAAGTTGTTTGCCACAAGCCAGGATCTTCTTTTTCGGCTGCCTATATTAATAGATTAAGAGAGTTGGAAGGGACCTTACAGGTCATCTAGTCCAACCCCCCCCCCACTCAAGCAGGAGACCCTACATAATTGTTCAGTTTCCATCCTTTATTCCTTGTCTGGCCTTCAGGTGCTTTGGATAACAGCTTGACCTCTTCCTCTCTGTAGCAGCCCCTCAAATATTGGAACCCTGCTATCATGTCTCCCCTGGTCCTTCTCTTCACTAGACTAGCCATGCCCATAGTGGTGGGTTTCAAAAATTTTTACTACCAGTTCTGTGGATGTGGCTTGGTGGGTGTGGCAGGGGAAGGATACTGCAAAATCTCCATTCCCTCCCCACTCCAGGAGAAGGTTACTACAAAATCCCCATTTCCTCCCAATCAGCTGAGACTTGGGAGGCAGAGAATAGATGGGGCGGGGCCAGTCAGAAGTGGTATTTACCAGTTCTCCGAAGTACTCAAAATTTCCTCTACTGGTTCTCCAGAACCTGCTGAATACCACCACTGCATGCCCAGTTCTTGTAGCCGTTCTTCGTATGTCTCTAGTCCCCTACTCATCCTGGTTGCTGTGTTGGAGGTTCCCTGTTATAACCATATCTTTTAAGAAGGCCTGTTGAATAACACTGTTCATTTACCTTCCGTTTCTGGTTTTCTGGATCTTTTTTTTTTGCTGCCTCAGACTCTTTGGAACCCTTGTTTTTAAAGTTCTTTCCAGCAAATGGAGCAGCATGTGAAATAGCCCATCCCCAATCATCAGATAGACGGGAACCTTGCTTCTTCTCTCCCCACAAGTTCCTGGGTCTGCAAAGCAAAAGGGAAAAATATACTTTTGTTCCATCCTTCAATATTCTTGGACACAATGTATTTGAAAGTGTTCTTGGCCATGTATTCTGCAATGTGCCCCTAGTGCTTTCCCCTTAAATGGAAGAAAGTAATAGGAATAGGTAGTAGGAACCAGAGTAAATGGTGCTTAAGCAAAGTGGACACATTTCCCTTCTGCTTCTTCATCCCAGACCAAAGATAAACGGAAGGCCTGGACTACCGTCATTGCATGCTTCTTGATTTCCCCAGCTATATATACCTACATAAAGGAATGTGGTGGCTCAGTGGCTAAGATGCTGAGCTTGTCGATTGAAAGGTCAGCAGTTCACTGATTCGAATCCCTAGTGCCGCGTAATGGGGTGAGTTCCCGTTACTTGTCCCAGCTTCTGTAGTTCCTAGCAGTTCGAAAGCACATAAAAAATGCAAGTAGAAAAATAGGGACCACCTTTGGTGGGAAGGTAACAGCATTCCGTGAGCCTTTGGCATTTAGTCATGCCGGCCACATGACCACGGAGACGTTTTCGGACAGCGCTGGCTCTTCGGCTTTGAAACAGAGATGAGCATCGCCCCCTAGAGTCGGGAACGACTAGCACATATGTGTGAGGTGAACCTTTACCTTATATACCTACATCTTATCCTGATACTTCACGAGACCTAGTTATAATTAAGCCATTTTGACTTCTAACTAGGTCTAAAAGTTTGTAGATCAGGAGCAAAAGAGGAGATCGCCTTGTTGTCTCCGAGCAAATGTAATAATGGAATTTTGGTGTCAAACGTGAGGATGGAACTTTGAATGCCTTTCAGAGGGAACATGTAGCATCCTGACATATGATTGTTTGATTTGTTCTTACCAGGTTTGCCCAACCACAGTAAGTCATCCTCCTCTGCAAATGCCATTCTTTGCCTTGCTTATTGGGTTAGCCAATAGGATTGGGGGGGGGAAATAGGTCATGAACAGTAATCCAACCTTTCTTCTGATAAATAATTAAAGTTAATGGAATTTTCACAAGATCCCTGAGCTGAAGTCATTCTTAATGCACCAGTATGTTCTTTTTTTTTCTGCTACTGTAAAATCAAGGTCATTATTTTTTTTATTTATCAGAAGGAATAGCTAGGAACATGCTCCTAAATGTTATTGAAAAACAGGGTATTTATTGTATGGTTGTGGATTTGTAAGGTGAGCTGTTCTCTATGGAATTAAAAAAGCCTCAGAGTAAATGCATTGATTATCAAAGGATTGGGCATTCACTTGAATGATACTAATGAATGGCAAAATAGTTCCTTCTGCCCTGCAGGGAGGCCTTGCCAGGTTTCTTTTCTCTTCTCTTCCTGACCTGTAAATATGCAAATAGACACTTAGGAAGCCTGAATAATTCTCCCAAGGTGCATTCTTCATTGAAGGCTATTCCATTTACAAGCAGCAAAACAGTATCTTTTAGCACATGTTTGAATATTAATGAACATTTACCGTTAAGTACCTTCTGGCCATTGCTAGGATTATACTTAGTTGCTGCCTGTAGAAAAAGGAACGTATTTGGCTTTCTTTGGGGGAAAGGAGGTGAGTATTGCTAGACTTCTATCTACTCCTGTTTTGAAGCAGTTCTATTTTCTCTTTTCCTGCTGTGAGAAGTTTTATATCCAAATATATTTTATTCCTTACTCTGTTTCCATCTTCCCTTAAAGCATTAACAGAATCCACAGTGGTCTGAGAGTCAGCGTCTCCACTAGATAATTGACAGTCAAGCTGAAACTAAATTAATGAAGTAAAAATAGCAAAACGGGTAAGACCCGTTACCCAATCTTCCTCAAACTCCCAAATAGCCTTGGTGGCGCAGCGGACTAAAGTGCTGTTAAAGTAGCACTTAGCTGCCAGCTGCCTGCAATTACTGCGAGTTCAAATCTCACCAGGCTCAAGGTTGACTCAGCCTTCCATCCTTCTGAGGTAGGTAAAATGAGGACCCGGATTGTGGGGGCAATAAGCTGACTTTGTATAAAAAAGAACACCGCTTGGGGGGGACCCAAAAGCCCTACTAAGCAGGTATATACAAAAGTATGAAGGCTATTGCTTAACGCATTGTAAGCCGCCCTGAGTCTCCGGAGAAGGGCGGCATATAAATCGAACCAATACATACATACATACATACATACATACATACATACATACATACAATAATAAATAGTTATCCTGACCTAATCCACATATCAAAGGATAAGGTCTGCAAACACAAATATCCCAGTAGAACTGCATGTCCACAAGAATAGACACACACACACCCATATGACCTTCAAGTGTCACCCTTGAATCAGCACATAGACACTTCCATACCTGGACAAGCTCTCCCTATAAAAGTCTGCTGTACCCCATTTCTCAGCAGCTGCCACAAAAGGCGAATTATTTGCTTTTAGGAATAAATATTTCTTCTTTCCTCACAGCTCTCTGGATTTCAGTTTTATTTTATTCATTTTATTTATTCTTGCGCAACCCTTGCGCTCGAGTTGGAACCCCAAATTATTCTTCTAACGCTGCTTTGAACCTTACATTAAAATAAAATAAATTCCCAAATACTTGAAGCAGCAGAGATAAATACGGATTATAATTAAGAAGCAAATCAGTATGTTCAGCCCACAAAGCCCTAGAGATAACATGGTTGTAGCCAGGGGCTCGAAGGATTAGCAGCATTTATTTATTTATTTATTAATTTATATGCCGCCCTTCTCCGGAGACTCAGGGCGGCTTACAATGCGTTAAGCAATAGCCTTCATACTTTTGTATATTTATACAAAGTCAGCTTATTGCCCCCACAATCTGGGTCCTCGTTTTACCTACCCTAGAAAGGATGGAAGGCTGAGTCAACCTTGAGCCTGGTGAGATTCGAATTTACAGTAATTGCAGACAGCTGGTATTAATCACAATGCTTTTAGTCTGCTGAGCCACCAGGCCCTGTAGTGGCTCAATTCATTTGCAGATGAATTGATCTGAGTAAAGAAGAGGAGGGCCAGGGGGGAGTATTGACCCCCCCCAAAGTCATCTTTCTCATATGCACCTGCCTAGCTGCTTGGTCACTTGGAATAGGTGTACAGGTGGCCATCTCACTAGAATGTGCAGTTTCTCATGAGAGCAAGTCAGGCTTTTATTGCTACATCCATCAGTCTCTTTTCCTTTGAAAAGAAAAGTTGGGTCCTCAGAAGGTCTATTATGTGCCAGTTCCAGGGGAGGGAGACAGGAAAGCATTTCCCTTCCAAGGTTAGAAGTCTTCAGGTTATGGGGAAAGTGTAAGATACTTGCCAGATGTTTGGGATTATAAGTGCCATAAGTTCCAGACATGAGAGTCCTATTAACCAGACCTTATAGGAACTACAAGACATCAACAGAGCAGCAGGTTATTTACTTCTGCTTTAAGGTGTCATGTGGGGATACGACGAAATGGGTCTCTGAAGTCAAACTTTGATGCTCTATTCCTTCTTGAAACCTGGCAGAAAAAACTCTGCTGTAGAAATCTCAAATAGTTGCAGCCCTTGCCTGAACGTAAGGTGTTATAACTGGCCCCATAGCTAGGTGTGCTGGATCTAAACAATTTATATTTGTTTTGAAGAACATCCATCTTTCCCCACCCCCCACCCCCGCTTGCTGCATGAAAATTTGACCGCTGATTCTTTTGGTCACCACAGTTGAATCACTGGCTCTTTTGTTGCTCGCCTTCTCCCTTGGTACTGTCCATGCACCATCTCCTATCTCATTGGAATAACCCAAATCCAAATTCCGACTTACCAGGTGGCTCATTTAATTTATCTTTTGATTGGTAGCAAAGTTACAATACACGGAGTACATTTGTCCTTTCAATTCTCTCACTTGATGCAGGATGTGCAGTACTGCAAAACCAATAGAACTTTTACAAGAATTAAAAAAATAAAAAAAGCTCCTGGGAGCCCCAAATAGCCAACCACACAGATTTTGTTTGAAGGTTAATTGTTTGACCAGGGCTTTCTGAAATGTTAGTCCCTACAAGGATACAATGGGATTCAAATTCTGAGAGAGGATCCCTGCTGAGTTAATGTTATGAACCTACCAGGGGTGGGTTACAAATCCCGTTGCTACCGATTCGCTCGTGCGCGCGCAGAGCTTCTGCGCAAGTGCAGACGCATCCGGGTAGGTGGGCAGAGCCTCCCACTGCTGCTGCGACCGGTTCGCCTGATCCGGTGTGAACCAGTAGCAGCCCACCACTGGAACATACCTAATTTCATTATGACAAAACAGACTAGTAAATTCATTCAGAAATACACAAATCGCACTGTCCTGTGGGGGCACCTACCCTCTGGAATCAGCTGCCCCCAGAGATAAGGAGAATCCAAGACCTTGGTGCCTTCCGCCGCGCCCTTAAAACTTTCTTATTTCAGCAAGCCGGGCTGGCTTAACAAATTCTTTTAATAATTTTAATTGGTTTTGTCTTTTTAAATTTGGGGCCAAACAGAGATATTTCTTTTAATTGTTTTTAATGTTTGTATTATATGTTTTTATCTGGCTGTACACTGCCCTGAGTCCTCAGGGAGAAGGGCGGTATATAAATTTGAAATAAAATAAAAAATAAAATAAAATAAACTATCACTTGTCCAAGCTCTGCTAACCATGTTGGATGTTGGGATCCATGCTTTTTTGTTATTGTTTTTGTTGTTGTTGTTGTTGTTGGTCATCTTACCACTTTTCTGGCCTATTGAGAACATACTTTTGATGTAGTTCAAACTATCAAAATATTGTTCCCTCGATATATTACTCCCAACATTGTTCAGAATTGGTTTAACAAAGCATCTAAAATCATTATATTCAGCCTTCAACAGTTTCCTGTGTAGAGTTTTTCTTTAAATTTCTTTTTAAAATGTCTCTTAGTTTGGAAGAAATGAAAAAAGAAGAGGCAGAAAGTTGGAGTGTCTCTCATGACTCCACAGACAGAGGCAACAGCCGAACTAATGATGGCACTGGGGTTCATGTGAATGGGCTTCGGTGGCCCATCTCCTCACCCTGCTGATATTCCCCACTCTCTTCTGCCTGCCTGCAAAATATTAATAGAGGAGAAAGAAACAAGGAAGAAAGAAGGCACTCAGATCTTTCCTCCAAATTGATTTTGCTTATGGATCCAGTATCTTGTGATTGACAACTCTATATGTCATAAGATCTCCAGAGTATGGCTTTGTTGAAATCAGGCCTGCCAATAACTGGAGAAATCTAGAAAACAAAATGTATGGGTATGTGTACCAGAACAGTTTAATCACAACTGTTGAGAGGGGCAATGATGGTTGGAAAATACCAATTGTATCGTAAAAGAGTGTGATCCATGGCTGGTAATAAAACACAACGGAAAGGTGCTTGCCCATTCTAGTCATGAATAGTTGTTCATGAAATCAGTAGTAAGGAGCTGGGTCATTGACTCATTTTGAAAGATAAATTGCTCAAAGACTTCATTCAAACAGACATATGATATTAATGACAATATGTTTGGGCTAGTTTTAAATGTCTGTATAATATATGATAACTGTTTGTCCTTCAAACCTGGGCTGAAAACCACTAAGAAGAATCTGTTGCATTTAATAGCATACATACATACATACCTCTCCCACCATGCTCTTTTGGGATAAGCAGTGTTGTACAAAAATCCTGAAAAACAGTGAGAAGTATTAAGCCAAAGAAATTAGCTATGGGATAAGAAAAAGTAAAAGTAAAGGAAATACAGCTGAATCTATCCATCCTTACAAACCATCTGCTTCTACCAAATCTATACACCAATTCATTGTTTTTTATTTAAGCAGACGACTAAAGGGACAAATCCAAGTAGGGTGTTTGGCAACAATATGGAGAATTTTAAAAATATTATTTGAGACCTCTGCTGTTGATTTCTTATTGTCAGAAAAGAATGGTGTGGCTGTAACTGATCAGATATCTTAATGCTGGTAGTACAGTGGTCTAAAGCACCCTGTTATTAAGAATAGCTGCCTGCAATTACTGCAGGTTTGAATCTCGCCAAGGCTCAAGGTTGACTCAGCCTTCCATCCTTTCTAAGGTAGGTAAATTGAGGACCCAGTTTGTGGGGGCAATAAGCTGACTTTGTATAAATATACAAAAGAATGAAGGCTATTGCTTAGCGCATTGTAAGCCGCCCTGAGTCTCCAGAGAAGGGCGGCATATAAATCAAATTTAAAAAAAAAATGCTAACTCAATTTGTCCTTATCAAACTTCTTCTTTTTCGGTTCCAATTGTGTCCAGTTCTCAGACAAATCCCTGCAGTTTTTTGGCAAGATTTTTCAGAAACTATTTGCCATTGCTTCTTTCTAGGACTGAGAAAAGTTGACTGGCCCAAGAAACAAACTTTATCGCTAAGATTAGTGATTTTTCACTAATCAAACTTTATTACTAAGTATCTAGTTCTTTTTTGGGTGCAATGGCTCAGTGGTTAAAGACACTGAGCTTGTCAGCTGGAGAGCTAACAGCTTGGGTTCGAGACTCGAACACTGTATGATGGGATGAACTTCTGTTACTTTCCCAGCTCCTGCTCACCTAGCAGTTTGAAAGCATGCAAATGCAAGTAGATAAATAGGTTCCACTTTTGTGGAATAGGCTGAAAAAAAACTTTTATCCGTGGGCCGTCAGACTTCTGAACACAACATAACACCAAAATTAGGTTTACTATGATAGACTTGCAGGGCCAGCGCAACGTGTAACATTTTCATACCAGCGTAATATAATATAATGTTATATAGCAATAGCACTTAGACTTATATACCACTTCATAATGCTTTACAGCTCTCTCTAAGCAGGTTACAGAGTCAGCATATGGCCCCCAACAATCTGGGTCCTCATTTTACCAACCTCGAAAGGATGGAAGGCTGAGTCAACCTTGAGTCTGGTGAGATTCCATCTACCAAACTGCTATCAGCTGGTGATCAGCAGAAGTAGCCTACAGTACTGCACTCTAACCACTGTGCCACCATGGCTCATATATACAGTCAGGTCCAGAAATATCGGGACATCGACACAATTCTAACATCTTTGGCTCTATACACCACCACAATGGAGTTGGAATGAAACAAACACAATGTGCTTTAACTGCAGACTGTCAGCTTTAATTTGAGGGTATGTACATCCAACTCAGGTGAACGGTGTAGGACTTACAGCAGTTTGCATATGTGCCGAATTGTGTCGATGTCCCAATATTTCTGGACCTGACTGTATGTATATGAGAATGTGTGCTAGTTATTACTTATTTGGGTTTAGGGATTTATTTTTCTTTTATTTATTGAGTTATTGAGATGTATTCTGTGTTTCGGGGGGGGGCTGCACCAAGGGAGGCTCACTCAATCTCATTGTACACATGTTGTGCATTGACAATAAAGGTTTGATTTGATTTGATTTGATTTGATTTGATTTGTTGCACCATGGCTGTGCTGGCCCCATGGCCATGGAAATTGTTTTTGGACAACACTGGCTCCCTTGGCCAAGAAACAGACATGAGCACCGTGCCTTAGAGACAACTGACCAGGAAAGCTTTGCCTTTTTTAAAAATCCAATTCTTTAACTGGACAGAAATTGAACCTAGGGTTTTCTCTGGATCCTCCTTAAAAATGACCAATTCTCTTTGATGTTTATTAATGTGACAGCTGCTTAGCCTCAGAAAGCAAGCCCCTCACTCATCAGATATTGTCCCTCTTGTCTTCTCTTATGAAAAATTGCAGTGTCCAAAAAGAAATCCATGACTCTTTGGGGAATAAAATATTTTATTCTATGAAAAGATAGTGAAAGAGGAAAAGGATATCAAGGAGAAAGAAATGAATGCAAATACGTTTAAAGGTTTTAAATTTGTAGTGAAGCAACTATGCTTGAAAAGTTAAGCACCTGTTTTAGAGGTCTCCTTTTCTTGTCAGATCCGTGTGGTTTGCTTGGTAGAACACTGGAATAGTTTAGCTTTGCTTTCTCCTACACAGTATAAAATGCCATTGTCACTATAAGTCATCATCCATCTCCATCATTTTCCTATTTTGCTGTTGCCAGACATAGGTGCCTGCTTGCTTTAGTTGGGCAGCTGGGATCATAACATAAACAGATTATAGAACAAATGAATCCAGAGTTCTGATCGCCAGGCTCAAATTATCATATTTTTGGACACATAATGTAAAGACTTGACTCCCTTGAAAAGACCATAATCCTGAGAAAGTGCAAGGAAAGGGAAAACCAGGACAATCGGCAGCAAGTATGACTTTGATTGGGGTGGGGGGATGGGTGCATCAGTGGGACGATGATTTAGGCCATATTTATGCAGAAATATTGAACATTCAAAAAAAAGGCTTATAAACTTTTAAGCACCACTCTACTTTGTCTTACTCAAGGTAGGTATATGAGCCACAGAAAAGGCTCAGATAATGATATTGCTGGCAAAGTCCCAAACTTGTCTTTCGTCTTGTAGCCAGCAAGGATCAGAGAACCTCTAACCTTGAGAATATGTGATACTAGATGAAATGGATCAGCAATCTGACTGTAAAAAGAGATTATTGGTTTAACATAGGAAAAAATGATTCCTGTTTTGTTCTGAAACATTACAAGTTTGAGATGATACAACAACGCATACAAATAATGAATTATGGCCATGTTTTCAATCATTATTCACGTTTTGCATATCTTTAAATATTTTCAGTTGGGGAAAATTAAACATACAAAGTGATAAAATGTATTTTTAAAGGTGTTGAAATAATTCTAGAAATAGTTCTAGGAAAACTACATATTCTCACATTTTGAATTGTGCTATGTAATAAAAATAATGAACAAAGAAGATTTTATGCTTGTTCGATATGCTTGTTTGTCTGTTTTGTTCTTGCAGTTCTTTTAGACTTTGTAAGCCTTCCTCATTTTACTCTCATTTTACTTCCTCATTTTACTGTACTGTTATTATTTGGGATTATTAAAATTTATTGGGATTGGTATATATTGCAGTTCTTATTAAAAGATCTAGACTTCGAAATCTTTCACCCCCATTTTAATCCTGCTTTTGGTGCTGTGGGAGCAGCAGCTTTTAAAATCCGTAAATGTATTACATTTAGTTTGTCCCTAAAATTTATCACTGTAATTTAGGATAGGGTTTTTTGTTTTGTTTTGTTTTGTTTGCACAGAAGGGTATCTGTTCATGAACAAGTATATTCCTGTTATTACTTGCTTTATTATTCACTTGCCAGCAAGCTTCCTATTCTGTCAACCTTGATTTTTTGTTTTTTGTTTGTTTCCTTCTAGCAAACACTAATACATATTTTGAAGAATGATGCTACTAATTTAATTTATGATACTCGTGAATGATTCCAGTCATTTGTGTTAACTAGCACTTGTTCAAATATTTAGTGCCATGTAGAGATAATTGTATCATGAATCTTGCTGGGAACAAATTTGGATATATGGCTGCCAGCAGATTGGTGGTGGGATGAACAATAGCAAGAGTGAAATTTTTTCCATTCATTCTTCTCTGGGAAGCAAATACATGTGTGTGTATGTATATGTATATATGTGTGTATATTATACACAGCAATAATATATAATAAATACAGTGATACCAAATTTTGGTACAGGAGTATTAAACTTGCTCAAAAATTGGTTTTTGAAAATAAATATACTGGAAAAAAGCTAAAACACATGCTAAAACCATGTGTTTCTGTTACATTGAGATTTACATGCACATTAAATAAATAATGTCTAATTCCTTGCACATCAAAAGGAGGCTATGCTTCAAACTGGGGTCTAGCTTGATCCCTTTCCATGTGGCTTCACATGTTTTACATTCCATTAGTCATTCTCTGCTCTGTTTCAGTTGAGTTGTTAGACTGAAGGAGTTCACTGATTATTCAATATTACTAGAGGCTTTTGTTAACTAATTCCCCTCCTCTGGGACAACCATAATTGTATATCAGGCGAGATTCATAAGCCCGTTAAAATGGATTTTTGCTACATTCCTTGCTCATTGCAATGTTTTGATTAAAAACGTAATCAGCCTTCAGCTAATATGATAGAATTGGTTAAAAAAAAAAGGAGATAGGAATAGCTGATGAAAACACTTCAGTTTTATTCAAACAGTTGCTTTTTTAGCCATCTTTCTTTAATGACCCATTTCTTGATCTACGTGTTTGCTTTTTTATCTTCCAGGACTTACGCAAACAGGTAGCTCCACTATTGAAGAGTTTCCAGGGAGAGGTAAGCTCCTTTTTCTCATTTCTTTTAAGGCCAGTAGGTTGCCTGAAAGATTCTTTAGGGCTTGGCAAGGCCATCAGTCATTCCTTTTACTGTTATCAGCATAACTTCGACTAGTCATTACTTTTTCTTTGAGTCAGTTCAAATGGCACCACCAAAAATGGGTCAACTTTCTCATTTGCACATTGGTTTACTCCATAGTATTCCTGCAAGGCTGCAAAGAGTGATGATACGATAACTATGAGATTTTTGCAGCTCAAAATTCAGTTGCCACTGTGGGATTTTGCAAGGTATCACCATGGCCGTTGGGGACCAAAAACAATATACAGTATGTGAAAGCTGAAAGGAAAAAAAAAACTCAGAGCAGTCTCACAGTCAGAAAACAGATGATCCCTAAAAGTTTTGGCTACCCACAATTCTTCAGAGCAATGTAGCAATATCTAGGGTACCATTTAGAAAAAAATTGAATATGACTTTGGCCCAGAATAGAGATTTTATGATCCTGGAGTATGACTAAGTAGCTGAAATGTGCAAATGTGTGGCTCTGTAAACAGAACTCTTGTTCCCCTCTAGAATGTCCTGTTTCAGTGGTAGGCTTTCCCCCCATGGCATGTACCAGAAGGAGGTTCAGCATGCTCCAGAGGGAAACAGAACATTCTGTTCCCCAGATTGATATATTTTTCACTTTCATCCAACCTCTAGGTTCGGATTCCCCAAGTAGGTTTAGAATTGATCTTGCAATGCTTTAATCCAAGCAAAAGTGCACAGAAAGCTGCCTGCTACCAAGTCCACATATAATCCAAGGTCGAATTCCAAAAAGGGTTAGTCATGGCCAAGGGGACATAGAGAAGATTAGTCCGTAAATTGGTCCAGAAGACAGAAGCCAAAGCATTCTACTTCTGGGCAAGGTTCCAGGAGGCAAAGATAAGAGAACAAAGGTTAGAATTCAGGCAGCAAAGAATCCATGAATCTGAATACTCTCTGCTAGAACATGAGAATAACCAGTTTCAGCTACTACTGAGTTATTCTCAAACACACAACTTCATAGGAGCGGTTGTAGCTAGCGTGCTCTTATTCAGCTGGTGTTCATTAAGTCTGTTCTTTCTACAAGGCTATCCAGATGTATTTAGTTAGCTGCCATAACGCAGCCCTGCTTGTTAACTACAATGTGGCTGCAAGATTCCCTAGGCATGCTGGGCTACTCCTTGAGTAGATTGTTAGGCTTTATCCCCTACAAGGAAGCTCCATGATGCCTCTAGACCCTTGTTCCTTTTTTGCCCATTACTTATGTTAAACTGTCATGTCCAAAAATCTTTTGCTTGCTCCAGATGTAATTAGCTGGTATAATAATACTGCAACAATACATTTAACACCATCACACAATACCTGCTTATCCCAGGTCTTTATAAAGGACTCAATAGGTGGATGAAAATGCCAAATTTATCTTAAACATTTGGCTGACTACGTGGCGGGCCATAATTTATTCAATTTATATGTAGCCTCACTCCCACTATCTCTGGGCAGCTTACAGTTGTTAAAACATTTAAAAACAAAGAACAATAGGAAACACACAAAAAATACAGGATAGAAGAACAAGGTTAGCAAACAAAGTAAACCCAGAAAAGGAGGGAGGGAATGAAAGAATATCAGTTATCCTCTCCAAAAGCCTGGGTGTAAAGAGTTAAGGTCCTTACAAAAGACCAGCAAAATGGTACCTGTTTGACTCTTGAGGGGAGGGGACTTCATTTCAGAGTCCAGGCACTGCTGCAAAGATGGTGTGCTTCTGGGGTATTGATAGGTGGCAATCAATGGAACCCTGACTGTGCCAACCTTGCCAGATTGATTTAGTCGGGCAGATGCTACCTGAGGCCACATGTTCTACCACCAAGGAGATAGAACATTTCCAAGTTGTTTGGCACATGGCTTTTGAAGTTGAGGAAGGCTTTCAAAAGATGTTTGTCATGGCTGGACATTTCATAGCTGAAATTGGAAATACCAAGACAGTGGAATTCTTGGAGGTGTCTGAACTTTAAATGTGACACCCTTGCTTCATCTCTAGTGCCCACCCATATTCAGAATAAACAGAAAACAGAATTGGAAGGGACCTTGGATGTCTTCTAGTCCAACTCCCTGCTCAAGCAGGAGACCCTATGCCATTTTAGACAAATGTTTGTCCAATTTCTTCTTTAAAATCTCCAGTGTTGGAGCCCTCACAACTTCTGGAAGGAAGCCATTCCACTGATAAATTATTTTAACCGCCAGGAAATTTCTCCTTAGTTCCAGTCTTGGTTCTCGTTTTGATTAGTTTGCATCCATTGTTTCTTGTTTTGTCTTCAGGTGATTTGGAGAATAGGTTGACATTCCCCCCCACCCCTTCTTTGTGGGTTGGCCCATTCCTTGGCCCAGGTTGCTTTATCCACTACTGGCACTTCAAACTTTGGAGGAAGTTATGAAATATTGCTTGGGTAGGGAGTGCATTTTCCATCCTATCCCTGCAGCAGTTCTCTTCTCTATTCAGATGGCAATTTTTTTAAAAAATCAAACAAGCTTCATTTCAATCCACAACTCCTCCTATCCCAAGTTGCAGTAGTTTGTCTTCTAACCTTTACTGGAATGCGGTAGCCCCTTGGATAAGGAAAGCAGTTTTAACATAGAGAAGAGAAGAGGGGCAAGTGATAAACACATGATAAAAGTGACTCTTGGGTCTAGAACATTTCTTCTTTGACTCACTAGAGTTCATTCACTACACACCTTTACTTGCTCTTTTTCTTGTAGAACTGCTGTCTCATTTGCACAATGGACTGCTGGAACTCATTGTACAAAGAAAATACGTTATTCCTTTTCATAGAATCACAGGGTTGGAAGGGACAATTTAGGCCACTGAGTCCAACCTCCCGCTCAGTTCAGGAATCCAAATTAAAACATCCCTAACAGATGGCTATCTGGTTGAATGCATCCAGTGAAGGGGAGGCTATCACCTTCTCTGGGTAATTGGCTCTGGGTCATTGGAATGAACCAATTGATTCCATCATGTTTCTTTGGATCCAGGCCAGTGTAATTAATTCACTAATTCGTTATTCACTTCTTTCTATATATAGATCACCTTTCAGTGTTACAGCTCACAAAGTGGCATACAGTATGTTAAAATATTAAAACTTATCCAGTGAGTTTAAAAAAAATACTGATGGATGGATGGATGGATGGATGGATAGATAGATAGATAGATAGATAGATAGATAGATAGATAGATAGATAGATCTGCTACTTTAAAGAGGCCAGTTTGGAGTGACCTTCCTTAGTAGCAAATGTTAACTGCTGCAAGAAAGGGCATTGGATGTCCCTGTTCCCACACATGAGAGTATGGGTATTCCTTATTGGCAGGGCAAAAGCCTTTCACATGTTCTTGCCTTGTGAGTAGCAGAACGTTGTGCTATTGTTATTTAGCACGTGTGGCTGAAATGGGATGAGGTGGGATGAAAGAGATTCCATAAAAAGTTCTGGAGCCTTAGGTTCCCCCCCAGTGGTGTGATTCAATAATTTTTTACTACCGGTTCTGTGGGCGTGGCTTGGTGGGCGTGGCTTGTGGGCATGGCAGGGGAAGGATACTGTAAAATCTCCATTCCCTCTTCACCCCAGGGGAAGGTTACTGCAAAATCCCCAATTTGTCTCAATCAGCTGGGACTCGGGAGGCAGAGAATAGATGGGGACAAGGCCAGTCAGAGGTGGTATTTACCAGTTCTCTGAACTACTCAAAATTTCCACTACTGGTTCTCCAGAACTGGTCAGAACCTGCTGAAACCCACCTCTGGTTCTCCCTCTGCAGTTAAGGTCTGCTGTTCAGAGGGGTAGGGAAGAAGTGAAAAAATATGAGCATTAAGAGTTCCCCTTTTTAAACAGCACCGATCTGTTTCTTAGATCTGACCTCCTGCAGACAGATGTTGAATGCACAGTAGGTTTGCATCCTAATGTTGTGATGCAGTGAGAGAGAGCAGTTATCCAAGGTTTTTTTTAGTGAGGGATTGAGAAGACTTCCCCTTGCTCTTGAAATAACAGGCTAACACTGACTAATCTGTACTCCTGAATAAACTGGGGTTTTTTTTTTAAATGGTATGTTTGCTTCCATAACAGTTGACCTTGATTTAATACAAAATTAGACTAAACTCTATTGTTCTGACTACTTCAGTTTCTGAATAGGTGACCTCTTTCTTTCTGTATATGTATAAATTGTGTTTGTCCATATATATCATGAGCCATGCAGTTTTGGCCTGGAGTCAGGCAATAACACAAAAATGTGACCTTAAGATATCCTAAAGAAAAATAAAAGCATACAAAATGCAAGAAATATTAGGAATAACAACCTTGTAGGAGCAATTTATCATAGCAGAATTAACAAATTCTCCCAGAGCTACTGGAATTTACTTGGAAGGAAGATAATAAATTTCTGTTTTAAATAATGTTAGATTAACTAGAAATGCATATACATAGACAGACTCATACATTCGTTTGTTCATTCTGCTTCAGTTTTTGAGGGGTGCTAGATGTGTTCCTTTCAACACCTGCTTGAATAGGAAGTTATTGCTAGCTTCCCAAACATTGTGTGCAGGAGACAGAGGGAAAGGTGGGTGAATGTATTGTCATCTGGGGATGACAGTGAGTTCATTGTGAGAAAGCTTGATCTTTGAAGCCACTTGCTAATTTCGGAAAGAATGCCTCTTCAAAGCAGAGGGATGGATCAGAATAAAATTAAATTTGTTAGAAGTAGAACTGTGTGTACCAAGAGTAAAAAAGAACACAGTAAACTAGAACCTAATTAATATATTATTGAGAGGCTGAGATTATTATTTCAAAGACCTAAGTGCTAAAAGCTGTTTAAAAATACTTTAGATTAGCCTGTCTGAAAAGTTTTTTCCATAACTGGCATTATTACCAAAATGGTAATCTTTCCTCACACATACCCTTCCCTCCCAACACCTTAAACAGTTCTGCCAAGATTCCACAAAGGGGGGGGGACGAGGGGACGGGCGACAGATTGTTTTTCTTAACAGTTGAATGTGTGACATTAAATCGAAACAAATTTCAAAATTAATATATTGCTAACATTCTGAGTTTAAATCACCTACTGCAAAAGCCTGAAAAAAATTCAGCCTAGCTTCCAGTTACATCACGATGTCAGTGGCTATGTCTCCTATGACCTTTGAGATAGAAGATGGATAGATACCCTGTTTCCCCCAAAACAAGACATCCCCTGATAATAAGCCCAATTGGGCTTTTGAGCACATGGCAATAAAGCCAAGCACTTATTTCAGGGTTCAAAAAAAATATAAAACAGGGTCTTATTTTCGGGGAAACACGGTAGAAAATTGAAAATGAGTCCCTCGGCTGCAAAAAGGTTTACTTTCAGCACTACTATGATGGGCAGTCCCAAGATCTGCTTGTACCCCCGAGATTGTGCCACTCGGTTCTGGCAGCAATATGACTGGCTTTTGTTCATGTGTCGGCCTTCCCATTTTGCCAATTAAAGTTGCAAATGGTAGGCAACCAGTTCTCATTCCTATCCTTAATTTCCCACAATCTTGAAAAATGGTCCAAAATCTGCCCCTCCTATGATGGACCACAGTAGAGCTGCACTTTCCCAGCAAAGAGGAAGCGTATTCCAGGAAGGGAGGTGAGAGAGGAGGCAGCACAGCCTAGAGCTGGATAGGAAGAATAAAAGTAGCCACTTTTCTTCCTATTCTTCCTGGATAGGAAGAATAAAAGTAGCCACTCCCTGGACTCGCCCAAGGTATATCTGTTATGGTGAAAGTAGTAAGCGTTTAGTCTGGCAAGATTCTGTCTATTGTGTGGAAGTAAATAAAGAACTGAACTCTGGCTGAATTGTTCTTTGTCGTTTTGGGGCTTAGCCTGACACCACCTCACACAAAACCTTTAAATTGCTTTTTTTCCAGTGCAGTTGAAGGATTTCAATACTAGGAATGAATGGTCGTGTTTTTCCTGGAGATTTCCCACTTCCATTTTTATCTATAAAATCCCAGAACAGAAAAAGCAACAAGAGACCATAAATGTTTGCCCCCTGCTCCCTTTCAGCAATCACTGAGTTGCGGCTTACAGCCTTCCAGAAGGGCCAACAGACGGAGGTTTTGTCCATAGCCCTTCCAATACTGGGAATTTGTTCCAGAGTGTCTACAACATCCTCTTAGTTTATACATCCGGATGTTGAGGCAGTGTTTCTGAAGAGGATCTGCGGTTTATGTAGGATCAGCTAGGAAAAGGCATACTTTCAAATAAATGCCATGCCTTCTAGAGCTGTAGCTATTAAAAAGAGTTGTTTAAATTGAGCCTGTTGTGGACTCCCATAGTTCAAAAAGCAAAAGTTGGAATATTTTGGACATGGGATGCGACACCCGGAAAAATACCCCATATTTCACTTAATCCTCCAGGGAAAGATTGAAGGCAAACGAGGTCAAGGCAGAAGAAGAACAACATGGCTTCAAAATCTAAGGGACTGCTTAGGACAAAACTCAGCAGCACTTTTTCATGCGACTATTGATAAAAATAGGATCGCCAACATCTTGTCTATGGCACAAGAAGAAGAAGAAGAAGAAGATAGTTCAAAAGGAATTCAATCCTCTAAACAGTGCTGGGATATAGTTTTGAAAACATACTAATGAGAAAACCAAAGTTGGTCAAGGCTTTCAAAAAAAAAAGAAAGAAACCTGGGCCAGACTGACTATTGTTAAGGAAAAGTGAATATTAGGAAATGGAGTGTCTGAACTTGTCTTTGTGATGTCACGAAGCAGCTATTTTTAAAACTGGGTAGGGATTTCCTGAGGTCATCAATATTCTTTTCATGTGGCATAGCAGGGCTGTCCAAGAGCAACAGAGAAGTTGCTAATTTGGAGCTGGCCAGAAGGCAGAGAGACTGGGGAAAAAAATGTGACTAGCAGTGCCTACCATTCTTCAGTTTGCATTTGGCACAAGGCAAGGGGTTGTCAGGCTAAACTCTCCTGTTACTTTGAATAAGGAAGCTTATTGCAACACTGATGGGTGAAACCCAGTAATTTAGCGGGGGTGGGTGGGTAGGTGTTGAATTGGTTGGTTAACACTGTATTCGTGCAGTAGAGAGCATGCATATAGCTTTCTCAGTCTGGCTTTCATATGGTTGATGAGGTGGGATACAAAAAACTATATTGTTCATTCTTACAAATAAATCTCTGTTGTGATGTTGTGGTAGTGATGGTTAAGTTGTATAGAAGGAGTGGACTGGGAAACTACTATCTGTTTCAACAGGAGATAGGAGAATGGTTGCTTTTTCTACTTCCTTTCCTTAAACCTACTCCATAGTTTCTGAAATCCTAAAGTATAGCTTAGTTACAGCACTAAGCATTAATGAATACAGTTCCTTATTTTAATGATTTTGGATACTTTCATATAGTCTACTAACTACAGTTCCCTGAATGGTGTAGAACTTAGTAAATCTATTAATAAAAAAGAGAACAGTATTAACAGTAACATAGGAAGCAGCATAAGCAAGATGAATAAACAACATAATCAACAGTACCATTAAGGACTACCATACAATAACAGAGAGGCAGTAAAATTCTAAAAGAAACCTAAAATTGTGCTTTAAATGCCTTGGAATTCTCAGCTTATTCCACTTTCTGGATATTACATACATTGCCTATTTGCGACCAGATTCGATTGCATAGTAAATGTAAGCTCTTTTTTAAAATCCCACCATTACTATTTTTATAGTAATGAACATACCCAATACTTCTTCCTCCTCCTACGTTCCCCACAAAATAGTGGAAAATAGCCCTGTGGTCTGAATTGGGCTAAGAGAGAGTGGCTGGCCCAAAGTCACCCAAGCCAACTGTCATGCCTAAGACTGGTATAAAGCTCACGGTCGCCCAGTTTCTAGCCTGGTGCCTTAAGTCACCAGATCAAACTGGCTTTTGCGTTGCATTGTTGCAAGGTTGACTCAGCCTTCCTTCCTTCCGAGATGGGTAAAATGAGGACCCAAATTGTTGAGGGCAATGTGCTGACTCTGTAAACCGCTTACAGAGGGCTGTAAAAGCACTGTAAAGCGGTATATAAGTCTAAGTGCTATTGCTATTGTTCACATGTATCAGTGTAACCAGAAAAGTTACTGGCTGTAAGATGCTGGAGGACTAAAATATCTTAATCTTGTTCTGTTGTGTAGCACTTCCTCCATTATTAAGTACCTACTCCCCATCTTCCCATTGCCAAGATTTCTTGTGTTGAACTTTGCAAACCTAATTAATCCAATTTTGTTACTTTACATTTGCTCCATGATGGCTCAATTAGAGCAGCATCAGAACTGTGGTTCAGTATCTAGGCCAGCTTTTTGTAATTGGAACCACATTTTCCTTCTGAAGGGCTGCAGCTGGTTTGGTTCTGCTCAGGCAGAAAAAGGATATAACTTTGCATAACATAGGAAATGAACGGTTGAGAGAGAAGCCAAATTCAATTTCAGTCAGATATTTTGAGGATAAGTCCATGATCTATGGAAGCAAGGGAATGAGAAGTGTGTGTTTTGTGGAAAGCACTGTCTTTGGCAGTCTATTAATCATGGCCAGTCTGGGCGCTTCTTGTGCTGTTGCATTAGCCCGATTTTGTGCAAAGGGTCTGGAAAGCAGCCAAGCACTCCAAAATTTAACCTCTTCAAGCCACAAAGCTGCATTTGCTGTGGATTAAACATAATGTGGCAATCGGGAACATTCTGAATTTTAATAAATAATAGCTAATAAATGTTAGAGCAGAAGGGGCAGTTCTGAGAAGCACTTGCCGAGCTCAGTGATTACAAACTGCGCCAAATACAGGCAGTCCTCGAGTTACAACATTTAGTGACCATTCAAAGTGAGTTGTGAAAAAAGTGAGTTGTGACCGTTTTTCACACACTTAATGACCATTGCAGCACCACCACGGTCACATGATCAAAATTCAGATGCTTGGCAACTGAATCATATTTATGATGGTTACAGTGTCCCGGGGTTGTGTGATCATCTTTTGTAACCTTAGAATAGAATAGAATAATAGAGTTGGAAGGGACCTTGGAGGTCTTCTAGTCCAACCCCTTGCTTAGGCAGGAAACCCTACACTACCCCACACCTTCTGATTCATTTAACACCAGATTCATTTAACAACTATGTCACTAACTTAACGACTGCAATGATTCATTTAACAACTGTAGCAGGAAAGGTTGCAAAATGGGGCAAAATTCTCTTAACAAATGTCTCACTTAGCAACAAAAATGTTGGGCTCTATTGTGGTTGTAAATCGAGGACTACCTTTAATGAAAGTCACTGGCTTATGACCAAATCCCAAAGTGTCATGGATTTAGGAGGGTCCACTTAATAAAACCGAAAGGTTTGTAATTTCCTCATTATAAATTGTTCCCAAGATCAAAGAGTGTTCTATTAATTATAACAATTATTTGTGATATAAAATACTTTCAAGAATATGCTTATTTACAGTATTATAGCGTTTTATAAAATCATTGGGAAATCTGAAGATTGAGGAGGAACATCAGTTGGTAGATGACCATTTTGACTTAGGGCAGTGTTGGCGAACCTTTTCGGCACCAAGTGCCAAAATGGGAGCGCGCAGGTGCGCACGGGGGAGCACCAGAAACTGGAACAGCAGTTCCCGGCATGCATGCGTGGGAGCGCTGGAAACGGTAAGAGCAGTTCCCTGGTGTGCATGCATGCACTGGCAAACTGAGCTTCCGGTTTCTGGTGTGCACATACACACTGGTCACCTGGTCTTCCGGTTTCTGGTGTGCATGCGCCTGCAAAGACCAGTTGGCTGGCGTGCATGTGCTCGCCAGAACCTGAAAGAGCAATGGGCGATGGGTGGCGTGCCCGGAGAGATGGCTCTGTGTGCCACTTCCGGCACGCGTGCCATAGGTTCGCCATCACGGACTTAGGGAATGAATCTCGATTGTATAATGGTATGTGAGAAAGTCCTCAGGAGAGTAGTTAGGGGAACTAACTCAGATAAGAGAAAGCATAGGTGACAGCTGGATAATGGATCGTGAGTGAGGCAAGGGGTTCAGATGAGACCCTCCCTAGTTTCCCAGGCTATAAAGGGAGGACGAGGATTCTGTTTTCAGACCTGCAAGATTCTGTCATTCATGTCGCTTTACAATCAAGTAGAATTAGCTCATCTTGTTGTCATTTTGGTCTGGTTCACCCATGTGAGTCTGACATCAGCCTTGCAAGAAAGACAACAGCATTTCCTGTTGTGTTGCCCAATTTTCAGGTTTCATCTTAGCCCTTAAAAACCTGAAAACGCTGGAAAAGTAGTGCCAGTCTTTGGGTTTCATTTCTAATTCATTCAGAAAAGGTGAATCGGTAGAAAGCTGCTCTTTGCTTTTTCAAAAAATAGATAAATCCTGAGATAAATAAAACACATACTGTGGCCTAATAGTCCAAGATGTGGGTTTCGCTGTTGGCATTAAAAGCAAAAAGGTGTATTTATTGATTGAAGCACAGCTGATATTGTAACTGTCCAGTAAGTAAGTGGTATATAATGCCTTACAGCATGGATTGTTTATCACGGAGCTGCTAGGTTGTATTACTTCTCAGGCTTATGTGTTAATGGCTGGAGTGAGAGACAAACCTGATTCCCAGTATAAGCTGTTTTGGTGTTCAGCATTAATAACACTTCTTGTTGCTTCTTTTACTCTTGGTGTATTGGTGGTACTGCTTGAGAAAGGTGGGTAAAATGATGATTTCAAGCTTTTTAGCATTTTTTCCGGAGTGGTTTCACAAATTAATGTAATTGAACTAGAGCACGGGTGTCAAACTCAAGGCCCGGGGGTCTGATCCAGCCCACAGGGTGTTTAGATCTGGCCCACGGGGCCACCCTGGAAACAGCGAAAGACCGGCCCACAGTGCCTTTGCCAGTGAAAACGGAGCTCAGGAGGACCGCAAGCTCCATTTTTGCTGGCAGAAGGATGCATGAGGCCGTCGCAGCTGAAAATGGAGCTTGGAAGCCCATTTTATCTGGCAGAGCGCTTGGGCCACCACAGGTACCCCTGACATGAGTGACATCGAGCTGGCCATTTCCACACTGGCCATGCCCACTCTGGCCCCCCAAGGTCAAACACAACCTTGATGCGGCCCTCAATTAAATCAAGTTTGACACCCTTGAACTAAAGGAGGGCAGGTTCCAGTTGAATGTTTAATGCTTTGTGGCGAGATGCACGGCAAACACATTTAATAAATATAGATAGTAAGTAAGTAAGTAAGTAAGTAAGTAAAAGCTTCCAACAGTGAGACAGTTCAACAATGGAATCAATTATCCAATGAAGTTGATCTGCTCAAATGAAGACTAGATGTCCTCTTGGTCAAAGATGTTTTAATTTGGAGACTGCAGTTGGAGACTGGATCCAATAGTCTAAATAAGCCCTTCAGACTTATCAAGTCTAAATGTGGATGTTGTCTTTATTTGCATTTATAACTGCTTTGTCCTTCATAGAATGGTCAGCAACAGTTGTTTGCAGTTTAGGCATCTCACATCAAACTATAAGCTATGGAAGTCATTGCCACAAAATGTAGTGTTAGCATCCAATTTAAGTGGGTATAAAAGGAAATTAGACAAATTTATGGAGATAATTTATGGAGATCCCCAATAACTGTTAAACATAACGGCAACAATTAGAGGCAGTGTGCCTCTCAGTTTTCTGAATGTTTATGGAGATTCCTATCATCCAGGTCATGGTTGTCCCAAAGTTGCTTTTCCAAAAGGCAACTGGTCCTATGATGATAGAAAGCTGGATAGGCTTTGGAGGTTCAGCAAAGCTTTTCTTTTGCTTTTCCTGAGAAGGAAAAAAAACCCACCAGCCCTTTCTAAAGCATTTGAGCGTTATAATGATACCGTTGATGGTGGTCCACTATTGGTGTGTATGAAGCTTTTTGATTTCCTCCCGATCAGCTGGGACTTGGGAGGCAGAGAATAGATGGGGGGCGGGGCCAGTCAGAATTTTTACTACCGGTTCTCCAGAACTGGTCAGAACCTGCTGAAGCCCACCTCTGATACAGAAATACAAATATATATACCCTAAAGGTTTTCTCAGGAATTCAATGTTAGAAACTTTTGATCTGTAGATTTTCACAGTAGCATTCCAAAAACCAAGGACCGCCTGGTGCAGGAGTTCCTAGCAATTCTCAAATCTAGGTTCACCATGGCCAGTAATTCTAGCTTTCCTCATGGAAGTAGCATTGGTTCCTGAAGACTCGCAGTTGCAACTGTTCCTTGATGACTGACTGAAGCCATTACTACAATGATGGTTGGAGGAGGCAAGACTCTAGTGCTAGTGGCTCATCAGAGCTACCTTAAATTCTTGAGGGAAACTGCTGACCGGGGCATTATAGAAGTTAGAATCCAAAATATTTGGAGAGCAATAAATTGCCTTGTTATAGATGAAAATGGATATGAATGGAGAAGAATGGGTGTTAATTGCATTTATACTTAGAAATATAAAATACATTCAACTATGAATGTCATAAATTAAGCCCCAACTCCTGGGCTGTGGCCTACTACTGGTGGCCTTGAGCTATTTGGACCAAGCCACAGAAGTGGTGAGCGAGCATGTGCATGCACATGCATCCCTACTTGTGCAAATAGCCAGCGAGTGCATGCGCACATGCTACATTTGCACCGGCATTTGCTTGCTACTCTTGCGGAATCATCCCCCTTCCCTCCACCCCACCCCCAAATCTGCAAAGCCGGAAAGGTTGGGGAACTCTGAGTTAAGCCATGTGGTTGTTGAACTTGGGAATTCAAAGGTTTTTTTAGATCTTTCCAGTATTCTAACCTAAATAAAATGACTTGGGTTGGGCATTTCAGAAACATTATCTACAGCAATTCTTTCTGGTTGGTCCCACCATTGCCCCTTGTTTCTTTCTTCTCTTAATGACAGGAGTCAACTACAGCAATGAAAGATGTGTTGGTGTCCTAAAATTGGGTGCTTGCATCGAGTGAATGAAAGGTCTCCCAACTGGAAGATCTTGGTTCCTCACATTAATCTTGAAATGAACATTGGCACTAGTAATGTTCATGCAATCATATATTCAGTCACATATACTGTATTTAGGTATGATTCGGGAACTGATCCAGGACTCATTTTCCTTCTTTTCTTTTCTTTTCTTTTCTTTTTTTCCAGATTGATGCATTAGGCAAAAGAAGCAAAGAAGCAGAAGCGGCATTCCTAAATGTCTACAAGAGATTAATTGATGTTCCAGGTATGCTGACTTATTGTCCTGTTCTAAAAATCAAGCATGTTCATAGGCTTAAGTTCCATCAGACATTTTCACCTTTCCCTGGTGTTTGGCTGCAGAATTAAGAGGTGTTTCTACTCAACTGTTGCCTTGCCTGAAACATTCTGTGATGCAAGAGAGAAAAAGAGAAAGGGAAGCCTGAGATGCCAGCTAGCTGAGTTGTTAAAGAACTGATTCTTTAACTCTGCCAGTTTTTCTGTTGATGTTCAGTTCTTTCAAGGTCAGATTTTTGTAGGATCTGCTGTGAGCATGGATGGCTACATAGCCTTTTTGAAGATATGAAACACACTGGAAAGTTTATCTAACAATGCACACTTTCATATGCCTCCTTCCAGCTTGTTCTCTAGTCTTGAGATTGACATGATCAGGAAATGTATCTTGAAATAATGAGCCTTGATTCCCTGATGTGGCTTATTATAATTATAAAGCAAGATGTTTTCCTGTGGGTGTTTGGCCTTTATTCCTAGCATTCTACATTCCAAGCTTTTCTCTCTGTCTCTGCTTATAATTCATGTATGGAATGTTCTTAGACCGCTCAGCATAGCTGCTACTTGTAAATTCTACTTGTATCCATATCGAGATAAAAGGAATCTATAATGCAAGCATTGAAACACTATTTGGAGTATTCTGCTGTGCCTTTTGCTGCTAGAATTTAAGTTGAATGCATCCATTAATAAATATTATTGTGAAAGGTGTTTTTCTCTCATCGTTTAATGACTTATTCACCAGTGAACTGTAATGTTTGGGAATGCAGATGGCCAGACATGATTTGCCTGGATTCAATCCTTCTAATTGGTCGGGTAGGTTAGTATCCTGCTTTCATAGAAGGGAAAATATTTGACTAGAACATATATGCACAACAGATATCAACAGGCTCAGATTATGCTGTAATCATCCTCCTTAAAATCTGGCTTATGTGTACTGGGTTTTATAGTCGTATATCTGTAAGAAAATTAGGATGATAAAAAGCTGTCTTAAACCAGCTCAACCTTTTTCAGTCTTCATAGTCCAATAATTTTAGTTACCAGATTCTTTCTTCGGTCTCATACAGTAAATTAGTAAAGCAAAGCACAATACTAAGTCTCTTCCCAAACTAGCTTAGAGGTGCTTGGGGTTTGAACCAAGGACTTTTTAATATAAAGCCTGAATTTGCAAATACCTGGCAGTGCTAGAGTCTACAGTTACAATGGCTGGCTGCCAAAATACTCTTTCAGATCCTAGAACAGATTCTATGGGAGTACATGGAATGGAATAGAATAGAATAGAATAGAATAGAATAGAATAGAATAGAATAGAATAGAATAGAATAGAATAGAATAGAATAGAATAGAATTCTTTATTGGCCAAGTGTGATTGGACACACAAGGAATTTGTCTTTGGCGCATATGCTCTCAGAGTACATTATAACTTACATTATAACTTACATTGTCAAAGGACAATATAACTTAACACAAGTAACTGAATCCTTGGAATATATGCTGAAATGGAAAGAAGTTAATTTTTTAAGAAAGAGACTTCATAATTGATATTAATTACCAGTAGTCCTCGCTTAATGACTGGTCGTTTAAAGTTATGATGGACACCCTTCCCAAAAGTTACTTATGATCCAGTTCAGATGGACGCACACACACACATCCCATGACCGCATTTCAGCTGCTTGGCAACCAACTCACCTTTAAGGCTAGTTGCAGTATTCCATAGTTTCAGTGCCCTGGGATTATTTGACTGCCATTTGTGATCTTCCAGCCAGTTTCCAACAAGCAATGTCAATGAGGGAAGCCAGATTTGCTTAACAACAGTGGCCAAAAAAAAAAAAAAAAAAGGTGCGGTCACATGATCACTCATTTAATGACCAAGCAACTTAGCGATGGAAGGTCCAGTCCAAATTGTAGTCCGTAAGTCAAGGACTACCTGTAATAATAAATGGAGAGAAAAGCCCATTCTCCTACTGGCAAACCATTTTGGAACAGGAAGTTGGCTACATGTCTTAAGCATGTTAGTCTCTGACATGCACAAGATATTGCACCATTTCTCAACTGTTTTAAAAGTTTAACATTTATCTCTCCCCTTACCCCACAAATTGTCATTGCTGTAAAAATTGATTGGCATTCTTGTGGCAGACTCTGTGGCAGTGAGTTCCAGTGACTGATTGAGCATATTTATTTTATGCCTGTGGTAGGTGGGGGAAGTTAATTCTGCACATTATATAAATTCTTTCACTTTTTCCCCTTTCTGAGAAGCCATTGATATGGCATACTTAAATAAATACGTAAACCGGTGGACTAGAAAGCATTTCTTGACTCCACCTGTTACATTCACCTGATACCCTGCTGAACTGGTTAAGGCAGCACTTCATATCTGGCACTCTGTCAATTCATAAAATAAACCCATAGTGCAACAAATGAATACAATGCAAGTTGTTGCCAAGTATTGTGACAAAAGGAATAAGGGGTCCAGATAAGGCTACCCAGGTCTCCACTTTTAAGACTTTGGACGCTTTAACAAGCCACTTGTGTCCTGTTAGGTACTTGCATGATAAATTTTAGTAAGTCATGAGGCCAGAGCTCCAGTTTCAGCTTTGAAGTATTTTTAGCTGATTTCCTGTTTCTATTCATCTCCAATCTGAGTTTTCTTTTGTTGTTGTTGTTCCCAAAAAAAAAATTTTTTTTTTCTTCCTTATCCCCTTGAGCTATTATTTTCAGACAATACCATCACTGCAAGGATAAAAAGGTGGCTGTTGGGAAATATCTATTTGACATTACATAGAAACTATTATAATTTGGTTTATGCTGCAGAAGTTGTGGGTGCTCCCAACATTGGAGGTTTTTAAGAAGAGATTGGACAGGGTCCCTATGTTATTCTGCATTTTCAGTTGCCTTTGTTCAGTTCTAAATAACATAGAAATTGAGCACCTGGTTTAATTTGCTTGCAAACCTTATGATAATATTTCATGAGGTATTCAGTTTGGTTCAAGTCCTCCTTTTTGTTTTGGGCAAGCATGGTTCTGAACATCCTTCAGTTCCAGGCAGCATTTATAACCAAAGAGTTTACTAATTTAAAGAGTAACAGCATTCCTGTTTTAGAAAATCTCTGCTGTTAAATAAGTGTTCTTTACTAGCTGCCACTCCAGAAAGAAGATCTGTTTTGGGGGTAGCAACAGCCCTCAGGAGCAGATACAGGGATGAGATAAAACAAAACAATATTAGAAAATGTCGAGCTGAGCAGTTCTGGTCTCCCTGGAAAAAATCAGTGTAGTTTGTATTCTCCTTTTCATTCATGGGCAAGGAGATGTGTAGCTGGGAAATTTGATGCACCCTAGACAAGCTTCAAGAAACTGGACTGCATCTGTCAGAAATGGAATAGGGTCTCCTGCTTGAGCAGGGGATTGGACTAGATCAGGGGTGAAATGCTCCCGGTTCGGACCAGATCACCCGATCCAGTAACGATGGAGGCGGGTGGTTTGGAGAACCGATAGCAAAAATCCCTGCCCCCCCCCCCCGCCCCCCATGCCCAGCTGAGCCGCACAATCATCAGAGGCTTTTTTTTACTTTTAAAAGCATTTTTTCTACAACCACTTCGGGCGAAAAAATGCTTTTAAAAATTAAAAAAAAAAGCCTCTGATGATCACGCGGCTCAGCTGGGATCATCAAAGGCTTTTAAAAGAAAAAAAACCTTTTTTTTTTCTTTTAAATGCCTCTGACGATCCAAGTTGAGTTGCCTGATCGGCAGAGACTTTTTTTCTTTTAAATGTTTCTAATGATCAGGCAACTCAGCTTGGATCATCTGAGGCATTTAAAAGAAAAAAAAAGGGTTTTCTTCTTTTAAATGCCTCTGACGATCCAAGCTGAGTTGCCTGATCATCAGAGGCATTTAAAAGAAAAAAAAGTCTCTGCCGATCAGGCAATTCAGCTGGGATCGTCAGAGCCTTTTGAAAGCATTTTTTTACAACCTCTTCCCCGAAGAGGTTGTAGAAAAAATGGTTTTAAAAGTTAAAAAAAAAAATGGCCACGCCCACCCAGTCACATTACCCCCCCCCACACACACACACACACACACCAAGCCACCCCCACAGAACCAGTAGTAACAAATTTTAGATTTCACCACTGGACTAGATGACCTACAAGGTCCCTTCCAACTCTGTTATTCTGTTCTGTAGAGACAGTTTGATGTAGTGGTTAAGGCCTAAGGCTATAAATCACTCGTGCCATCTTAGCCAGCTGGGTGTTCTTGGGCCAGTCACTTTCTCTCAGGCCTAGAAGGTGGCAATGGCAAACCAGCCTCTGAAAAAGGTTGCAAAAAACCCTGCAGGGACTTGTCCAGGCAGTCTCTGAGAAATATTTTTTTTTTTTAATTTTGATTTATATGCCGCCCTTCTCCGGAGACTCAGGGTGGCTTACAATGTGCTCAGCAATAGCCTTCATCCTTTTGTATATTTTATACAAAGTCAGCTTATTGCCCCCACAACTGGGTCCTCAATTTACCTACCTTAGAAAGGATGGAAGGCTGAGTCAACCTTGAGCCTTGGCGAGATTCGAACCTGCAGTAATTGCAGGCAGATGGTCTTAATAACCAGCTTAATAACAGGGTGCCTTAGACCACTGTACTACCAAGGAATTAAACCCGATTGAACCGGGGCGGGGGGGGGACCTGGGGAGGACGGGGTGGGGGGGAGAGAGACATCTCGGAAAAACACTTAACACTTTTTTTTTTTAAATTTGATTTATATGCTGCCCTTCTCCGGAGATTCAGGGCGGCTTACAATGCTTTAAGCAATAAGCAATTGCACTTCACCTTTATTATCAATACTCTGGTGGGGGTAAGGTCAAAAAAGATAGAGGATCTGAAACCTCCCCATGGAATTCAGGGGGAAATTATACCAACTTAGAGTTTGGCATTGCATTTATTATGGGTTATATAACATTTAATCTCCAAGCCTGCCAGCACAGAATGCCCAGAACATCTTCTGATTCTTCACCTCCATGAGCCTGGCAGAGATTTTGAATTTGGCAGTTCCTCCATCATGAATAATCTTCTAATCTGGCATTGCCAAGCAGGTGAAAACGCACCTTGTTCACACACACACACACACACACAAAAATAAACTCTCCGGGCAAGGTGGATTCATTAATTTTCTGGGAAATAATTAATGTATCAATTACATCAGGATGCATTTGAATATTCAGAAGCCGGAGTATAATTAGGCTGCCTGGTCTGTGGTGCATTTTTATTTGTGGAAGGATGCATAAGAGCTTATTATGAAAGTGTTTACGAATTTCTATGCCTGCCTCTCCGTTCCTCATGATGGTTGTGTAAAATAAATGAAGCAGAACAATTGTCAGTTGGCCAAAACTGGTGTCCCAGGTCTAATTCTATCTTCTGCTCTGCATCATCTCTGGGAATGCCTTGGTAAAGCATTCCTTTGCTTTCTTCTCTCTCTGTCTCTCTCTCTTTCTCCCTCCCCCTCCCTCCCTGTATGTGTGCATGTGCACACGTGTGTCATAGTTACGGATATTGTTGAGAATTCCCAAGGGCAGAATAAAGGGTCATTTAAGATCTCCTTGATGCCTCTCAGTGCTGCTGATTTGTGCATTTGAAAGGACTCACTTCGGGATACTCTTTTCCCCAGCTCTTCCTTCCCCAGCCTCACTCACGCCCCTCCTTAAGTTCGTGTGTGGGGAGAGAGATTTCTCAAAAGAAAGCAGGCGCTGAGACACTTTTGCTTGAAGACCTGATTTTGGGAAAAGCAGATACAACCTCTCTGAAAGGATTTGAAGCGCAGAGAATGAATTATTTTTAGAGCCAGCCCTTCGGAAGCCATTACCAGCTGTATGAAATATTAATTGCCTGTGTGGTTCTGCTCATGTTTCATAACGGTCTGTCTGACTGTTGTCAGTGTTACAGGGGCCTGTAATGAAGTCCTTTTGTTTTACCATTCGACATTGCCCCCCCCCCCCCACCTCCCCGCACCCCCCCCCCCCTTCCAACCCCAGGAGATGAATGAGTTACCATTTGGCAAATTGGAATTTAGCAAGATAAATAGAGATTGCCAGCCTTGTTGTATTAGAGCCGTGTGCATCTCGCATGCGTTGCAGGTAGGCGAAAATAATACAGTTCCGTTGGTCGTGGGTTGGCATAGCGGTATTTGCAGATCCACAGTTTATGTGTAGATACTGGAATTTGCAAGGATTCTGTACAAACGGGAGGGAAGTTGTTTTTATTTTTTTAAACAAACCCAGATAAAACAGCTCCGCTTTAATGAAAATCCATAGGAAATAAATAAATTTTAAACAAGTTTCTGGTTCTGCTGAGCTAACTCCAGTCCTTTTCTTTCCAGTTCACTCCATTGGCTACACAGGCTACTCGCTAGAGTCCAGAAAGCAAGTAGTGTGCTTGGAATGCCAAAATATCCAATCAGCCAATTTGGCGGGGGGGGGGGGGGGGAGATGCTGTCCCAGCCCAAGGCAATAAAATGGTGTAGCCTTCTAGGAAAGTTCTTGGAATGCTCTCACCTGCTGCACTCCAGCTGTTGCTGTACTGAAATGAAGACAATCAAGTATGTTTTCCTTTGCAGTTTAGGGAATGCTGCACCATTATATGCAAACAGGAAAAAAGAAAAAGACACCTTAAAATTGGCTGCTTACTCTATCATTCTGACCCACCTACCTCTCCCCCGCAGCTTTGGATTTCAGAACAATATGGATAAGATACTCCTGCACTTGGTCTGTTTCTCTGAACTTAGACTTCCTCAGTTCCCAGGGAAAGAGAGGGAAGTGATGGGGGTTTACAGGGCAGGTAATCAGTGAGGAGGGCAGCAGGACATAATTCTGAATAATTGTTTGAGCCATTGGAATTTATTTATTTATTTATTGGTTTGATTTATATGCCGCCTTCTCTGGAGACTCAGGGCGGCTTACAATGCGTTAAGCAATAGCCTCATACTTTTGTATATACCTGCTTAGTAGGGCTTTCGCCCCCCCCCCCCCCCGCCCCTAATTCTTTACATAGTTATAGACGTTTCTGGCTTTACTCAAGCATTTTCCACCATGATTGATTCCTGTCTCCTTCCCGTTAGAAGACCTGAGCCATGTTTTCAGAAATCAGAAATGAGACAGCACAGCTGTATATCGATGGTGCAATTTCGAACATTGAAAGGAGAGCGTATTATTCTCCATAAAGTAATGGGTGGATCAGACAATGAAATCCTTCTCTGTGACACGCTTACCGGTCTGCCTGCAGGTCCTTATTTAGAATGGAAAGGCCTTCAATTATATGACTGCTCACCCATATCTAGGGGCCTGTGGGTAATACAGCCTACATTTTGTGTGTAGCAATCCTCATGTTTCCCTCCCTGTCTTGACCAGGTTTGGATTACTGATGATAGGAAGATTTCTACTCTGCTTGCAGAAAAACACCTACAGGGCTATTAGCAATGAGAGGAGGCAAGGCTGGGCAGAGTGGCGAATGCTCTAACCGAGCATAACCGGGCTGGCTTGATCCCACAGTTTTGGGTTAAATTTTAATTGATTTTAAATTGGGTTTGTTTTAAATCGCGGCCAAAAATATTTAATCATTTTAAACTGTTTTTAAATTTTGTATGTTCTGTTTTTATTTCGGCTGTTCACCGCCCTGAGTCCTATTGGAGAAGTGCGGTATATAAATTGAAACAAACAAATAAATAAATAAGGATTAGAGCAGGGGTGTCAAACTCGTGGCCCGCGGGCCGGATGCGTCACATGCTGGCCACACCCACCCTCCGGTTTAACGAAGGGGAAAAAAGTCTCGATACGTCATATGACAACACGAGTTTGACACCCCTGGGTTAGAGCATTTCACTGAAAAGAAACAGGTTCTTCTTGCCACAAACCAGCTCCTTCAGCCAAGACCTGCTTATTTCTACTGTTCCAATAAGTGCTGTACTTAGGTATCCCCTTCTCTCCCTTTCTGGAATTGACCTTCCTTCCTTCCTTCCTTCCTTCCTTCCTTCCTTCCTTCCTTCCTTCCTTCCTTCCTTCCTTCCTTCCTTCCTTCCTTCCTTCCTCCCTCACACACACACACACACACACACACACACACACACACACACACACACAAATTGGTTCTACTTTTTGCCACCTCTTCCCCCCCCCCCAAATATATCACCATTGTGTGCAGCTCATTCTTGCTTTTGAATACTGTTGGGTCAGCTGGAAAATGTGGACTGGAGTTTTGGATTCAGAATTGGTCTCTCAGTCGCCTCAGCATGTTTTAACTGTTTTTTTGAACAGCAACCTAACTGGGAGGGGCATCTTATTACTGTGTGGACGATGCCTGCTTGGGCTTTTCTTCCTCCTGTTAGATTAAGTGAGCAAATGTTTTTTACCCAGATCTCTTTTTACTGCTGAAATAGGATTTCTCTCTCTCTCTCTCTCTCTCTCTCTTTTTTTTTTTTTGGCAATGACATGGGTGGTCCCAGCATCCTCCCCATCCTGAGGGATTGTCATCATTTTTGCTCATCAGCATGTTAATTGCTGTATGACTAATTATGCCCTGAATTTCAGTTGATTTTCTTAATGAGACAGCTGGGTTAATTATGTAATCATATGATTACATTCGCCTAAAGTGCCCCAGTGCAAAAGAGTCCACGTGGGCGTGTGACGTCATTGAGGAAGCAAGACTCACCAGGGGCACATTGAATACTTCACCTAACAGCACAGGCAAGGGAAGGAGCAGCAGAGAGCTAAGCTCTGTTTTCTTTTTAAACAGTTTACAGTATTGATATATGTTACACCCTTCTCCAGTCTAGTCTAGTGCCCTCCGGATGTACGGCGGCTGCTTCCAGAATTCCCAGGAACCCAACTCTAGAGACATTCTGGGAGCTGCGTCTCTAGTACAGCTGAAAGATTCCAGGCCAGGGAAAGGCTAATTTTGGGCACGTTCCATGAGTACAGAAGAAGGCCCAAACCAGCTTTTGACAGTTTTGTAAACTTTTTTGCATGCTGGTTTGTGTTCTTAGATTAAAATCATTACTTAGCCCTATGCTAAGTAACATAAAATGGTGAATCTCATATTTTAATTTGGGGATGGGGGAGTGATGACCTGTGTTTCCTCGCAGAGTTCACGGCAGTTTATGAAGATGATACATTTCAACAAAAAAAAATATGGCTAAAAAACCCTCATGTACAATTGTAAAACTCAGCAAGGGTTATAAAACCACTTTTATTTACGGTATTTAATAAATTGCCCATCTCTTCCAACGTAATTCTGGGCACGATATAACAAAACAAACAATTAAAACAAATATAAAAACTGACAGGAAAGTTCAGGGAATATCTCCTTTCTGACTTATTGGCCTCCTTGTTATCTGTTCAGCCAGCAGCATTTGGAAATGGAACTGCTTTCTGGAGAGTAATCGTCTGTTTTGGGCATCCATGCATGCTTTTACTGGAACAGTGTTTTCAAACATGGCAACTTGAAGATATGTGGACTGTAAGATGCCTCTTCTTCATCATCCTCTTCTTCCTCTTCCTCTGTCAAGGAAGATAGAAAGTTCTGGTTGTTGTATTTCTGACAGCCTCCACCATTGTTATTTGATGCTGTTGTAGTGTGTCTTTGATATTGTCTCTCCATCTTCTTCTGGGTCTACCTCGTGTTCTTTGGCCTTCTCCTCTTTTTGTATACGGTACAGAATCCCAAGACATTCTCTCCAGGTGAGCAAACCACTTAACTTGCTGTTTTTGTACATAGTTTTAAGATTGGTTCTGTTCCAATTATTTCTCTTACGATGCTGGCTGAGGGTACCAATTTATCCATCCTCTGGGATACCAAAACCTCCAATTTCCAGGCACAGAAAGGGGATCTGCTTTTACGTACCTTGGTGCTTAACTTCAGGACTGCTATATTCTAAAGCCCAAGCTGAAGAGATGTTTTCAGGAGGCTCAGCCTTTGGCAAAGTGATTGAGCTAATTGTGCTTACTGGAACTTTTGGCTTGTTAAAATTAAACATAAGAACCCTGATTAACTGTACCAGATTTGGTGCCAAAGTGTTCAGAATAAATTAAAGGAACTCATTCAACAGCATAGATAGAATTTTGGGACTAGATCAGGATGCCCCATCTTTGAGGCACCCACCCAAAAAGTCTGTTTAATATGTATGACAGTCCCTCCAGGATTTGTTTTCAGTAAGATGGTAATGCTCTTTCTGGGTGGCAAATGTTAGTTAATGTGGCAAAAGGCACTTCCGCATCTGGGGAAAACAGGTGAAAAACACCCTGCACATAGAAAATAGGCTTTTCTCTGATATGCTAATTTTATATAGTCAAGGATTTTCCCAGTTTGTCTAAAAGTCATCCCCCCCCCAAAAAAATGCTCTTGGTTTGATCATCTCCATGAGAATGCATTATTGCCAGCTAACTCTGCCCACTGTCAGGAGTTCGATCCTGACTGGCTCAAGGTTGACTCAGCCTTCCATTCTTCCGAAGTGGTAAAATGAGGACCCAGATTGTTGAGGGCAGTATGCTGACTCTGTAAACCTCTTACAGAGGCCTGTAAAAGCACTGTGAATCAGTATAAGTCTCAGTCCTGAGACTACCTGTATTAAAACACATTGCTCTTACTTGGAGCCTGAACACAATATGAGCAAGTAACTTAGGAACTCTCAAACCCCCAAAAAATATGTCCCGACTAAGCATCTATTAAAACTTGGGTTGAGTCATCTGACATGCACTGCTGTTCTAGCCATTGTGCCACCACAGCAGACTTATGACTGTAATGAAGTGTAGAATTTCCATCAGATGGAAAGACCTGTGTGCAATGAAATTTCATTTTAATATATGCTGATTAGTGTTCATTCAAAGTGACCATAAAGTTATTCTAAGTCTAACATGTTATGGTCATACGTCCATCACCCACATAACTGACCCAATTTTACTACTTTTTTGTTGTGACCATTAAGCAAATGCTGCGGTCAATAAATGAATCCATTTTCTGCAGTGGGCTGGCTTTTTTTGCCGGAAACGAGAAGTAAATGCTACTTTCTGGACAAAAATGTTGTAAATAGTAGTTATGTGACTGTGGGATGCTGCAAAGTAAATTTGGGCCAATATCTGAGTTCTCATAGTGTGATTGGAGGGAGGCAGCTCTCAGAGCCTAGAATCAGGGTTATAAGGTACCATTGTAATTTTGAATGGTCGCTAAGTGACCAATTGTAAATTCAGGACTACTAGTACTTGAGGTTAGTACTTGCATATTCATCCATCCATCCATCCATCCATCCATCCATCCATTCATTTATAAAATGTATTGACTTACCTTACCCTATGGTAACTCTGGGTGGCTTACAGTCATAAAAATATGCCTATACATATACAATTAAAATAAATAATTAAAATATTAATACATTTTGTTAACATGTGAAATATAATAAATTATGTAGATCTCTCCAATTTGTAATTCAGCTTGGTATTCACTCTCGCATCCTCCATCACATTGAAAGTGGAATAATTAGGAATTATTACTATTCTTATTGTTGTTGAAGTTGTGTGTTAAATTTTGAGATTTCACAAATGCATAACACTCTGGGCAGCTCACAATGGTAGTGAACCAATAAAGCAATAAGAAGAAAAAAATGCATTTGGAGAAGACCATGCCATAAACAAATAAGAACTTTTAAGGGCTCAATGTGTATCCTAAGTCAAAGCCTGAGAGAATAGCCAGGTTTTCAAATATTTCTTGGCCATCCTCAAGATAGGAGTTGTAAGAATCTCTGGAAGGAAGCTGTTCCGGAAAGCAGGCACTAGGACAAAAAGACACCCTTCCTGGATTTCAAAAGAAGAAATGTTTAATGAAAGGGAGCTGAAGCGTGCCCACTGTGCCCAATTGTTTAGGACAAGGAAGGACTATTGGAGGGAGGCAGTATCTTGTGCCAGTATCAAAACCGTGTTCTTCACAATAGCATTTATATTACAAGTTTAATCCCCCAAGTTTTTTTTAACGTGTAGTATCCCTGAGAATACTACACACAAAAAAAAAAAAAAAAACCTTGAGGGATTTTTTATGTGTAGTATCCCTGAGAAAAAAGGGGCGCGGTGGCTCAGTGGCTAAGACGCTGAGCTTGTTGATCGAAAGGTCGGCAGTTCAGCGGTTCGAATCCCTAGTGCCGTGTAACATGATGAGCTCCCGTTATTTGTCCCAGCTTCTGCCAACCTAGCAATTCGAAAACATGTAAAAAATGCAAGTAGAAAAATAGGGACCACCTTTGGTGGGAATGTAACAGCGTTCCATGCGCCTTTGGTGTTAGGCATGCCGGCCACATGACCACGGAGACGTCTTCGGACAGCGTTGGCTCTTCGGCTTTGAAATGGAGACAAGCACCACCCCCTAGAGTCAGGAATGACTAGCATATATGTGCAAAGGGAACCTTTACCTTTACCTTTATCCCTGAGAAAAAATGGGATGTTCCTTTTCTCTCTCAATTCCTCCCTTCTGGCATATATAAATGTTAATAGGAAAAGCCTTTGGTTTTTAAGTAATTGCTGCAGAGCAACTTTTAAAGGTTGTAATTTATACATTTTTATAATGGTTTATATCTTTAGAACATTCTCTATGAGCCATTGGTACATTTAAGTTCCAATGTTATAGATGTAAGAAAACTCATTATTCTAACTTGAGTTGTTTGCACATTTACTCAATTAGCACAGCAATGCTTATATAACTGCACATCAAAAACCCTTTTTTATACATAATTTTAGAAAGCCCCATATCTCTCTTTCAATATTTCTTCCCTTTTGAGTCTTGAAGCATCAGAATCATCAGGCTAGCATGGAAATGAAATCATACCATAGTCATTATAACTGTACTTAATTAAGTTTTCTTTAAGAGAAACTGTACAAATTAAAGTGGAGAAGTCTGGTTCAGCACAGCCTCTTTAACATATCCCAAAACAATATTCAAAGCTGCTGACATTTTAATCATTCATCTCAGCTTAAGCAAAGTTTGGAGTTTAATACGAGGAGATGGCTTTAACATTCTGCTCATACTTTATTCTGTGACTGTTTTGCTTCTTTGACATTAACCTTTAATAGAGCTAAATTAAATATACATATCCTGATGAATAATTATGAGAGTGCCAACATTTTTACTTACGATATAATGCTTTCCAGGGATTTGAAAATTTATTGACTAAAGGTTTAGTCATTATTCATTTTATAATGTAGTTGTTGGAAGGAAGGGAGGGAGGGAGCTGGTGGTTGATAGAAATTCCTGGTTAATTGTAGACTAGGAAAGCCCTGCTGATTTATATACTGTGTGAACCTTTCAAATGAATATACTGGATCTGCATCAGGCATACAGTACATGTGCATCTTCGATACAGCGTCTTAGTTCCTATATCTGCTCTATTTCTTTGCTCAATCATAATTGAATTAAATGCAAGCTCTGTGTCTCTCCCTGGTATTCAGTTTTGGTTTGGAAATGCTTCACTGTACATAAATGGCAACCATAAATTTAAATGAGTGATATGAAGAGATGTAATTAACTCCTTGGCATTCTCAAAACTGTTCTTCCAGGATGCCTTAAGAAATAAGCACATGTTCTGGACAATATCTATATTTTGGAATACCTTTTAGAACATGTTTTATCAAAAATCATGGACGTTTGCATGGGTTACTAACGGGTTGATGTGCTTATACATCAGGTAGGGCAATGCAGTGGCCCACTTGAGGTGATGATTTTGAGGATATTTCAAGAACAGGCATCTTGATCATATTAATCCCTCCTTCCATAGATTGATCAACCATCCATTGATAAAAAGTATTACAGTTGTAATACTTTAAAGGTGAGAAAACTGATTGTGATCTAAAATTTTGAACCATTACCTACCATGTTTCTCCTAAAACACGACCCACCCCAAAAAGAAGGCCCAGCACTGTTTTATGTGCATGCGTTAAAATTAAGCCCTACCCCCAAAATTTGGCCCTATTTAAGCGCATGCGTGGCCAGGCTTGCTGGAGTGGATGACGGCAGGCTTTTTTGGGTGGACGGCTACCGGTAGCTGGAGTGACCATTATAGGTAGGCAAGGGCGTGCGAGGCACGTAGGTTGCCTTGCTCGCCCTTTTTGGCTGCAAAAGAAGCAGCCAGACGAGGCACATGGGTCGTGTCACTCGCTCTTTTCAGCCGTGAAAGAAGTGGTCCGGTGGCCAGGCGGGGTGCATGGGTCACTCCTTTCGGCCACAAAAGAAGTGGCCTGGTGGCCAGGTGAGGCGCATGGGGGAGAAATACAACACCCCTTGAAATGAAGGCCTAGCCGTTTTTTGGGGGGGTCAAAAGAAAATAAGACTCGGTCCTATTTTTGAAGAAACATGGTATTTGTGAGCAGTTAAGGTGTTTCAAAGGTCCTGGTTCGTTTTGCCATTCACAGGCTTACATTGCTCTGAGAACCCACCAGCAGTACTATTGTTTTCTCAAGATTGGAGTATTGCTTTCATGCAGGGATGCATAGCTACAATACAAATGAGAGGCAAATCCTCTTTCTTATATTACTTCAGCAAAGAAGTAAACCATGTTTTTAAAAGCTACAGGGTTGACCCTTTAGTTTTGTCCTAATCATCATCTCTCAACCATCATCTCTGTACTTGATAACATAGTCTAAGGTTAGGCTTTCCTGAGTTTGGGAACATGTCACAGCCTCACCTAATCCGTTTCGTGCAGATGATCAATGCACGAGCAACACCATAAGAGCCTTGCAGGACCTAGTGCAGGGGTGTCAAACTTGATTTCATTGAGGGCTGCATCAGGGTTGTGTTTGACCTCGGGGGGCAGGGGTGGATGTGGCCAGCTCGACATCACTCGTACCAGGGGTGCCTCTGGTGGCCTGAGTGCTCTGCCAGCGAAAACGGAGCTTGGGAGGGCGACGTATGGACCTCCTGAGCTCTGTTTTTGCTGGCAGAGGCACTGCGGGCCGATCCTGTGCTGTTCCCAGGGCAGCCCCGCAGGCCTTGAGTTTGACACCCCTGACCTAGTGGCATGGAGGCTGAGGCACAAGCAGAATTCTCCCAACACATTTCTGGAAACAAACTTTTAGAAAGGAGCTGAGTCACCAAAAATAATGTGCTTCTCATTCTCAGATCAGAATGCCTGGAAAGATATAGAAATGTAGAGTGGGAAGTGGTTTATTTATTTATTTATTTATTTATTAATCAAATTTCTATACCGCCCTACTCCCGAAGGACTCAGGGCGGTGAACAGCCAAGATAAAATACAGACAATACAAATATTAAAAATCCCTTAAAATTATTAAATATTTCGGCCGAAACACAGATTAAAACACCCAATTTATAAAATCACGAATTAAAAAATTTAAAATTTAAGAATTTAAAAGAGGGGAGTTAGGCCAGGCCAGCTTGCTGAAATAGAAAAGTTTTGAGAGCACGGTGAAACGTGCGCAGGTCCGGGATCTTCCGTATCTCTGGAGGGAGCTCGTTCCAGATGGTAGGTGCCCCCACAGAGAAGGCTCTCCCCCTGGGGGCCGCCAGTCGACACTGTTTGGCCGACGGCACCCTGAGGAGCCCTCTCTATGGGAGCGTACTGGTTCAAACTACCACTTACTTCAGGAATCTGAATTAAAGCATCCCTGACAAAAGGCTGTCCAGTTACATCAGAAGCTGCCAAAGAGTCCCACCGAATTAAGCTTGCTATCCCTATCCCATCCTGGTAGAGCACTACAAGTCTGTCTGAATCTAAACAGGCCAGAAACAAGTATCAGATGACTATTATGAGCACACAGAGGCATAATTAATTGCATTTCTATCTTGCTTTTCACTATTTAAAAGCAGACCCAAATACGGTACAAGAGCTAACATTGAAATAGCTTCACAACTTTTAACAGGAGACAGGTTCCGATGGAAAAACAGCACGAGCATTTCAGCAATGCAACTAGTTATTGAAGAAAATGAAGACACCCCCCCAGCTGACTATGTTTAATTAGAGGCCGGATAGTCATCTGTTGGCGATGCTTTGATTTGGATTTCTGCGCTGAGCAGAGTTGGAATCGGTCTCCTCCACATTTTTGATTCTGACTTGCCCAAGCAGATAGTACTTGGCAATTCTTAGGTTTCCTGAAAGGCAAATTCTCAGTTACCTCTTGGAACTTCTCACTCTACTAAATAATTTGATTTAGTTGCAGCTGGGCAGTCGGTTCAGCCCAGCTGACCAAGGATTGTAGAAGAAGCTAACAGACCTCATTCCTTCATGCCCCGTCTCCCTGTCTTTATGCTGCTATTCCTGGATTTCATCCCAAATTCAGCATTAGAGCACATTGTGGACATATTTGTGGATGGAATTTAGGTGTGGGTTGTACTGAATGGTCTGTAAGCTGAAGGCTCTGAATACAGGTAGTTCTCAACTTACATCCACAAATGAGCCCAACATTTCTGTTGCTAAGTGAGATAATTGGTAAGTGAATTTTGCCCCATTTTACAACCTTTCTTCTGAACAGTTGTTAACTGAATCACTACGGTTGTCGATTGAATAACCTGGCTCTTAAGTGAACCTGGCTTCCCCATTGACTGTGCTTGTCAAAAGGTTGCACCATGATCCAGGACACTGCAACCATCATAAATATGAGTCAGTAACTAAGGACCTGAATTTTGATCATGTGACCATGGGGATGCTTCAACAGCCATGACTGTAAAAAAACCTGTCCTAAGTCACTTTTTTTCAGTGCTGTTGTAACTTTGAGCGGTCACTAAACAAACTGTTGTAAGTCGAAGGCCATCTGTAATGCTAAACTATAAACATTGGGATACTGCGGAACAGACATAGGAACGGCTTAAGATCTGAAAGAGGATCAAAGTCTGCCTGCTTCTGACTCCATCTGTGTGATCACAATCCAATTGTGCTGATTCTAAGCTCGCATGAGTAGAGTAAACCTTTGCTCAATATCAGGATTCTGCCTTTCCCCTGAATATCACCCAACTCTCTTTATCTGTACTTCCTGGAGCACGGGTGTCAAATCCGCGGTGTCACATTGCCATCACGTGACATATCATGATGTTTTCCCCCTCCGCGGTGGGCGTGGCCTACGCATGACGCATCTGGCCCACAGGCCACCAGTTTGACACCCCTCTCCTAGAGCATTCATGCCTCTAACTTGGATAATAGGAGCATTGATTTGGAAAACATCTTTCCCTGCCTTGCTCCAGATGTTTCTGATTTTGGGCTTGCGCTAGCTTGACACGAGCTGATCTATTTTAACCAGCCATATCTCTAGAGTATCTGGGTACTAGAAAGTCTCTAATTTAGAGACTCTGCCTCCCCAATTTGCCACTTTTTAATTGCTTTCCAAATTCTCCCCGAGTTAAACTGTGTCTTTAAAAAATTAAATCTAATGTAAGATTAATATTTTAATAGTGCTAATAATGAGGAGGGGAGGTGAAAGACTGCAAGCCTAGCCTAAAAACCACAAATGAGAAAGCAGTGTAGTTATAAACTATGCATGTGCTACGAGGACAAACAATAAGCAGATCTGCTTTTTTTTTTTTTCCTTTTGGCCTTGCACGATGGAGGCAATAATGTAGGAAGCCCTTGGTGAGCAAAGTAACACAATGCAGCACACCCTGCCTTTCTCTCCTCAACATAACCCAGTGCCGCTCTTCTGTAAACTCTGGCACTGGACTGACATGTTACAAAGTGCCCAGGCTTGCATTTACTGTGTTAAGAGAGGTACAATGGGCTTATTATGCGTTTCCAGCAACTGAGGGTGGTCTGTAAAATTAATGATTGTGGCAGCTGCAAATTAAGTGAGCTCCCTAATATGTACTGTTGTTGATCCACCAAGATCCGTGTGTTTAAAATTCCTTGGTGGGAGACTAAATCTTCATAGCCATTTCACAAGTGATGCTGGCGCCCAACTGCAGCAATGTACGCAGGTCTTGTTTTATGAGACCTCCTTGGATACCAGGGTTTTCCTGCTTTGATTGGCAGTTGCGTAACCAACTCAGCATCTCTGCTAAATGTTCTGTAGCTTTATGTGGCAGGTGCATCGTGGAGCTTCTTTAGGGATACTTCACCACGTTAGACTGTTTAGATGTACGGGGAGTCCTCTACTTGACAACCATTTGTTTAGTGACTGTTCAAAGTTACAACGGCGCTGAAAAAAAAGTGACATAACCATTTTTCACACACTTATGGCCGTTGCAACATCCCCGTGGTCATTCAATCAGAATTCAGAAGCTTGGCAACTGGCGTGTATTTATGACGGTTGTAGAGTCCCGAGGTCCTGTGATCACCTTTTGCAACCTTCTGACAAGCAAAGTCAATGGGGAAAACCAGATGCCCTTAACAGCTGTGCTACTAACTTAACAGCTGCAGGGATTCATTTAATAACTGTGGCAAGAAAGGTTGTAAAAACGGGGCAAGACTTGCTTAATAACAGTCTCGCTTAGCAGCAGAAATTCGGAGCTCAGTTGGGGTCGTAGAATAAATCAAGGACTACTTGTACTGCTTCTGAGGGTCTAGTGGAGATCTTCAACATATATAGATGGCTGTGTATTTTGCAGCAGTCTGTGCATGGAAAATAGAGGCCGATTTGCATCTACCTCAGTGTATTCGCCTATTAAATCTTATTTCACAAGGCCTTCTCACAACCATTCATGTTTCCAGAAAGTTTCCCTGTAGCAGAATTCTGATCATTGCCCATCATCTGGGATGTCTACATGTTAGAGCAGGGGTGTCAAACTTGCGGCATCACATCATCATGTGACGTATCGGGACTTTTTCTCCCTTTGCTAAACCGGGGGGTGGGTGTGGCCAGCGCATGACGCATCTGGCCCGTGGGCCGCGACTTTGACACCCCTGCGTTAGAGCATAATTTGGGGACAGCTGATCTGTGGCAAATTTATCAACTTCGGTAGCTGCCGTCGGCATTAGAGAACTCAGAAGTTGTATAGGTCATTTTCCAGGTAGCAGCCTAGATTGGAAGAGTTTCCCCCAAAGAAATCTTAGTAAGCTTCATTAAGTTTATATATGGTTAAATTAGGCCTGGAAAGCTCTGCTTCTATTTTTTTGTATGCTTTCTATGTAAAGGGAGCAGGCTGTATGAGGTTGAGGTAGAGCCTCAATCTCATTCAAAATATACAAAACTACCAAAATAAGTAGAGCTATTTTGGAAATGGCTGTTACGCTCTGAAAATAAACTCTCTCGTTGTAGAGCTTAAAAGTTCTTCCTTTCTACCCCAAAACATTATTTCTTAGAGAAGCTTGGGAGTAGTATGAATGTTGAAGAACAATCGTCCTATCAACTTCCAAAAGACAAAAAGAAGACAAAATATGTTCGGGTACCACACATTAAGACTGGTCTAAGGCAGGAGTGTCAAACTCAATTTCATTGAGGGCCACATCAGGGTTGTGTTTGAACTTGGGAGGCCAGGGTGGGCGTGGCTAGCTCGACATCACTGGTGTCGGGGTGCCTGTGGTGGCCCAAGAAACCGAACTCTGCCAGCGAAAACGAGCTCTGTTTTCGGCTGCGACAGCTTCCTGCGACCCTCTGCTAGTGAAAATGGAGCTCGGGAGGGCTGCCTGAGGCCCTCCTGAGCTCCATTTTCACTGCTGCCAGGCACCGTGGGCCAATCCTTTGCTGTTTCCAGAGCGGCCCTGCTGCCCAGATCTAAGAGGGATCCGGGCCTTGAGTTTGACACCCCTGGTCTAAGGCATCTGTGGCCCTTCCAGGCATTGCTGAATTGCAGCTCCCAGAATCCCTGAATTTGGAGGCAAGCCAATTGAGGTTTGAAGAGAAACCATTTGTCTGCTTCTGTACCGCAGAACTTAAATAGCCAGTTACAAAAATGTAACATTTAGAGTTCTTAGTCAATTACTACTAGTTTTAGGAGAGCTTGTGCTTTTCTGTTTTTGTTAAAAAGTATAGAAGGTTTGTAACTATATCTCAAAAGATTGGCTTTGCTGGAGGGAATGTGGTCTGACAATATATGCACATCATTGTGTTTTCATTTGTGTGCATTTCCGTGTGCGTGTGCCTGGCCTCATGTTTGCCTTTACCAAAGCACTTACCGTTGGCTTTTAACAAGTGTAGCTTCACCAGTAAGCTTGTTTCCCTGGACAATGAAACCAATCCCAACTTTGCATTTCTCTCCCTTAGATCCTGTTTCAGCTCTAGATCTGGGGCAGCAGCTCCAGCTGAAAGTCCAGCGCATGCACGATATTGAAACTGAGAACCAGAAACTTAGGGAAACCCTTGAGGAATACAACAAAGAATTTACGGAAGTGAAGAATCAAGGTAAGCTGAGATGTGTACCAGGGAAGACCCTTTCCAATCAGTTGCAAGCCCCAAAACTTTCCTCCATGTCAAGAACATATTGTTCTGAAATGTTCTGTTAACTAGTTTTTTATTTATTTATTTATTTGTTTATATGCCGCCCTTCTCCGGAGACTCAGGGCGGCTTACAATGCGCTAAGCAATAGCCTTCATTCTTTTGTATATTTATACAAAGTCAGCTTATTGCCCCCACAACTGGGTCCTCAATTTACCTACCTTAGAAAGGATGGAAGGCTGAGTCAACCTTGAGCCTTGGCGAGATTCGAACCTGCAGTAATTGCAGGCAGCTGGTCTTAATAACCATCTTAATAACAGGGTGCCTTAGACCACTGTACTACCAAGACTAACTAGTTTTAATTAGTTTAATATTTAGCGAAGAACAACTAAAACCCAAAATTCTCAAGGATCATGACAAGGAAGCAACATCTAAAAAGGAGTTTGTCAGAGGGAAGGAAAATAGGGGCAGGCTTAGTTATTGGGTGAAGTTGAGATTCCAGCTTGGTAATGCTTTAGCACCCATTTAGTTTAGATTCAGAGTATGGCCTCAATTTAAATCTGTTTCATGGTCAGAATTAAATTTTACCTTTTTAAAAAAAAAATCAGCTGATCATTTGTTTTTGCTTTTTTAAAAAACATTCTGGAAGCCAATATTCAGACGAACTCAGTGCATTAATTTATACGTTATGATTCCAGCAACTTCCTTAAGTACAAAATATGTGTTGTTCACAACAAAAGCTAAGTGATGCACCATTTTCTCTCCAGAATAATCTTGTGATGCTACCTCTTGCAACCTTCACTGTAGTTACAGTTTGTTTATCCCTAGGGCAGAATGCAGATAGTGAAGTAATGTAGGTTACTTATTTACGTGGATGGGCAAACTGTTGAAGGTGTCTGCTGTACATGGAAAGGCCATTATCTCGTGGAGTAAGCACTCATCTGCCCAAATTGCTCCAGGTTTTGTTGGAGGAGGAGGAGGCTGAAGGGGAACTGATGAGCATACATGTACAGTATATGTGCCTTTGCAGTAAGCCATATCCTGAACCAGCGATGAGAAGAAAACACATTCCAAGGAAAAAAACATTCCCACAGTAGGCCTGGAGTTGCCTGAAAAGTGTCCAATTCTGGTCATTATGACAGTGGGCAAATTATTTTAGTACCTGCAGGCTTGAGAGTGTTCAACTGCAAAGTTGAGTAACAATTTTAAACTTTTAGTTCTGCGATCAGATATCAAGAATAGAGAGTCTACTTCAAAGCATTTCCTTATTCGTTTTTTTTTTCTCACAAGGAATGTAGCTTTATAACATCAGAAATCATGGGAGTAACCCCTCCCCAATAAATTATGTGTGTTTGTGTTTTAACATTCCACATCCTTTCCATCACACCTAATAATTAGCAACGTTTAGCTAAAAACAGCAATAGTTTGAACAGTGTAGATTTGTAACTGCCTGTCCAAATAAAGAATTCTTCAGTTGCTGATAAAAGCTAGGCAGAATAAAGGAAATAATATAATGGATGCCCCAGAACAAGAAAATCAGCTCTTCTGTCTGGTGGATTTTCCCTTAGAAAAGAAAAGGCACCGAGGGAGGCGCCCATCAACTATTCTTATACCCATTCTGACAAAAAAAAAAAAAAAAAAAAACCCCGCCCATTTGGAAGAATAGGTTTGCAGGACTGTGGCATTCACTTAATGACCACAGTGATTCACTTCACCACCACATACCAAAAAAATGTAATAAAACTGAGTCTGGTCAGTGGGTGCCTCGACTTACAACTGTAGCGGCTTACGGTTGAAAATCTAGTCCCATTTACAATTACTGATAATATTACAAGGTATCGCTGCCATTTCATTTTTCTGTGCACTCGCATTAGAAAAGCGTGTGCTATGCTTCCTGACAAAGTCCATTGATCCCGCTCAAACCTTAAACATTTAAAGTTCAATTTAGCATTTAGGGAATAAAAATGTCCAAAGGGACTCATAGCCATTGATTTTGTGTCAGGGTTGAAGAGCTAAAGTTTTAAGTCATGCTACTGCTGCTCTTGCTGTTGCTGTACTGCAGGGCAGGGAGAACTCTGCTGCGCTACCAGGTGTGGTGGCTTATTACTCATTTTCTTTCTCTTGTTGGTTTTTTTTCCCCCCTTCCCCCCTCCCAAAAGAGGTGACAATAAAAGCACTTAAAGAGAAAATTCGGGAATATGAGCAGACCCTGAAGAATCAAGCAGAGAACATTGCTCTTGAAAAAGAACAAAAGTTGCAAAATGACTTTGCTGAGAAAGAAAGGTACGATAACATACATGTGCACACAAATAAACAGCGGCTGTTGCTTGGTGGTATGGCACCAGCTGGCAATGGATTAAAATACACCCACCCACTCTGGTCCTTTCCACCCCTTCCCCCTATCCTTTTTTTAAAATCTGAGTCTGACTTTAGCATCTCAAATAGGGTGTGAAATCAGTATGTATATCTCCATCTAGTATTATTGTTGCTAATGTGACTATTATAATTACCATATGTAGCATCTTTGACATCTTTTGAATATTCTGAGCATTTGATAGAAACACTCCTAAGATATGAATAAAATACAAAATTTGACAAGGCAGCAGAAGCCCAGAGTTCAGGCAACCCATAAATCAAATACATAAGTAAATAATCAACCAGCAAACAATTATATTACATTTGAAAACTTTGGTAAATTACCACATTTCAAAAAGTGAAGTTTGAATATGTTGGGAAACATAATTTCTGGAAATTCTTTCTAAATCTGCCCCCGCCCCTATTTTATCTTCATGTCCTGAGTGAGGATCCAGGATCTTTGGTTTAAATGTTTGTAAATCAGCTGGCTGTAGCTCAGTATCAGGGCATAAATGTTTGTCAAATTAACTCTGTTACCCTGAGCTACAAGCAAACTGAACCTTACTTTTATGTGATGGCCTCTTTGCCTATCCAGGCAACCAGCTTCTCCCACTTAATTGCTTGGCCATTAAGATTTCATGTTGAACTCCTGTGAGAGATGGGTGGCACATTGAGATGGGTGGCACATTGAGATGGCCTCATAATAAATGCCAAATGATGTGGAATTTCTACACAGTAAATCTGGTGGAACATTTTGAAAGCTTGAGCTAAAGTGCGAACAATGCCTCTGAACTGGCTCTACTTTTGGTTGTTCAGAGCAACCCAATTTTAAAAAGAGAAGAACTCACCAGTATAGATCAGTGCAACTTTTTCAGATGCAGGGCTCATTGCACTGACTGGCATGCTAAAGGCTGAATGCCCAATGCCAAAACAAAGAAGTAGGCAGAATGGGGACGAAAACTGAACATTATTTAAACTTTTGGTGGAACACAATGAAATACAATTTAATATAAGTACATGAATGTTGCAATTTTCCACTTCTGCCTTATTCAAAATTAAAATTTCAACAAGGTGCTCCGGGAAAGTAGCCAAAACATTTGAAGACATTATGTCTCAAGTTGTGTGCCCTTCCTCTATTGCCCATGGGCCATTTCTATGGGCTTTTTGCCCCTTTGATTAACTTCTTCTACATGGATTTATCATGAGAGTCTTTTACAGAAGCAGTGAGAAAATATGCTGGTGTAGGCTTTCATGATGGCATGAATGAAACAGTGGTGACTATAAGCTATGCTGGCTGGAGAATTCTGGGAGTTGAAGTCCACAAGTCTTAAAGCTGCCAAGTTTGAAGACCTCTGCTATAAGGGCTGAAAGCCCATTGCCTATTTTTCTAGACTGCATCCATTCAGCCCAAAAGCTCATCGCTGCTCCAAGAGAACATTGTAAGGTGTACTCGGAGAAGATAGCTTGTTATTAGAAAACAAAAAATTGTGTCGCATAATGCACTCATAATTCATAAGTTCCATCCAAAGTTTATCTTCTTCCAACTAAGGCAGGGGTGTCAAACACCCAACAACACATCGTCCCATGACATATCACAATTGACACCCCTGAACTAAGGGATTCATGTTCCCCCAGTAGGAGGATTCCTTTGTGGTACCCCCATGTGTGAAACTGTGTTTATTATTTATTCTAAGCACGCCCCCACACACACCAATGTATCCTACAAGAATTGAGCATATTTTCTGTTTCTTGGTGTTAATGTAGTTCTCTGTTTACAGAATGTTGCAAGAGACGCAAATCTCAACGGCCTCAAAGCTGGAGGAAGCCGAACACAAACTGCAGACGTTACAAACAGGTTGGCTGGTTTCCCCCCTTCTGTGACTGATAACGATGGAGAAAAATAAGGGAGTGGGTAGGCTTGGGAATTCATCCATGCAAGGGCTGCTTTAACTTTTCAGCCTGGAGCATCCTTAATACTAAAACATTTTGAACCTGGTATAGAAGCTGGTTGATCAATGTTCATTAAAGGTTTAAAAAATATATGAGATAAACGTCATATTCTAAAACCATTCTTATTAAAATCTAAGAAGGAGAAATGAAATGAGGAATTGGGGATGAGAGCATTTGGATCCACAGCACATTGCTTATTTTTTAGATGTGACTTAAGAGCTGTTAAGAACTATTCCCCAGCAAACTGGCTAGGGAATTTTGGGAATTATTTTTTTTTTTAATTTGATTTATATGCCGCCCTTCTCTGGAGACTCAGGGTGGCTTACAGTGCGTTAAGCAATAGCCTTCATACTTTTGTATATATTATACAAAGTCAGCTTATTGCCCCCACAAACTGGGTCCTCAATTTACCTACCTTAGAAAGGATGGAAGGCTGAGTCAACCTTGAGCCTGGCAAGATTCGAACTTACTTTAATTGCAGACAGCTGGTGTTAAATTGCAGTGCCTTGTCTGCAGAGCTATCCAGGCTCCTTTGAACTGAAGTCTCCTCATCTTCAAGTTACCAAGCTTGAAGAGACACTGCTGTAGACTTTAGCAGGGATGATCATCAACATTTCTAGCTACTGCATATGAACAAGAAACTTTTTAAGCAGCTGATGCGGACCACCCATTTGATGGAATGAAAGTGGTTCAAAGATTTAGACCAGGGCTGTCAAACTCTCAGCTAGTGGGCTGGATGCGTCACGTGCTGGCCATGCCCACGCCTGGTTTAGCAAAGGGGGAAAAAGTCCTGATACGTCACGTGACGTGAGTTTGACACCCCTGGTCTAGGCCATTAATGTTATTGAAACAACTTGACCTATCTTTTTGCAGAGTGGAAGTCGTTCTGTTTTCTGCATTCCCAATCGAAATCTTCATGCTGATTGCTGGATGCTTTTAGGGCCAAAGATGAATGTGTTACAGCAATGTGTGTTTGTGTATTGCATCCGATTTATGGAAAGAATATAATATAAGGAAAGTATCCCCACATCAGCAAAAATACAGTGTGTGAATGTCCATTCAGTAGCACCAAGTATAAATTTCTTAGTAATGTAATGGTGGTCAGGACTGACAGCCGAATGTTGAAGTCTCAGGTGAGCACTTGAAATCCTTGGAGCCATTAATGGCTTCAGATGGAGAGAGATGTCTTTAACAGTATCTGTCTCATCTCAGGATCACAGAGAAGCTTGGAGTGAGGTGAAAAAGTTATCTGACTTTGCCCTGAGTAGATGCTGTAGAAGGATTTTTCATTCACAAAAGAAATGAATGCCTTTTCTCCTGCTCATCCTTTTCAATCAGGGCTTGTTTCTAGCTTATCGCCTTTTGCTCGCCTACCAGAGCTGCACTTCTGTCCCCATTTCCTTCCCATCTGAAGTTGAAACAGGTCCCTGGATAACTCTGAACAAGAGGTTCAAGTCACAAGAGCCCATCTATAAACAGCATACAGCTTCACCAGATGAAGCAGAAGAAAAATCTAGAAACTTTTCACCATTCGTGAACAAGAATGGTGGTCAGTTTTGGGTTCTTTGTGCATCTCTGTATATTTTCTAAAGAAAAGAATTCAAAAATGCTTTTAAGCATTGTTTTTCTGCAATGTGATTTTGTTTGGTCAGGGAGAAGGCTTAATGTAAGATGACTTTTCAGAAAGAGAACAGTTCATAGCTCAGTAGTAATTGAGTAGCTGCTGCTGCTTTTTAAAAAAAACATTTCTTTTTTCTTCTCCATCCTTTAGCCTTGGAAAAAACACAGACAGAATTATTTGACCTGAAGACAAAATACGATGAGGAAATGACAGCAAAGTAAGATCTTTCAACTCCTCTTCAGCACATATGACTTGTGTTAACCTTCTTCTGCCTCTGAGGGCAAGGATAAATACAGATAGTCCTTGAGTTACAACAGTAATCGGACCCGGAATTTCTGGTCACTAAATGTGCTCATAAAGCATGACTTAACGTGATTGCACTGTTTAGCGATAGCAATCCTGGCACTCCCCATTGCTGTTGTTAGCCAAATTCCACTTGTCATTTGCCAAGGATCCATTCCAATTCCAGACTTGGTTTATCCCAGCCCTGAGCCTCAGTTTTTGTTCAATTTTGGGAGTTGAAGTCCATGTATCTTAAAATTGCCAAGGTTGAGAAACATGATCTATACACAATCTTGTCCTGATTGAGTGTCTGGGGGGAAAACATGGATAAGATCAATGTAATGTTTTTTTCCCTAGAACCCCTCATGAAATGTCTGGGGGGAGAGATTCTTAGTCATCCAGGTCATAGTTGACTCAAAGGTGCTTTTTCAAAAGGCAACTGGACTGTTTTTTCCTTGAAGAAGAAAAAGAAGAAAAAAAGATGTTTCACTTCTACTTCACCAGCTCAGTTCATTGATTCAGAACCGATGAAGCTTCTTGGATGAGAAGCGAAATGCCTTCTTTTTCTTCCTCAAGGAAAAAAACAATCCAGTTGCTTTTTGAAAAAAGCACCTTTGAATCAACTCTTTTGAAAGGAAGCCGCGTGCGATGACATGAGTCTTGCTGCAGTAGAGAAGATGTGGCAGCCACTCGGAGAACCATTACAAAATTTCTGTAAAACAGGTGGCAGCCAAAACAGCTAACCCAGTTGGACTATTTCCGGGCCCCATTTTCATTTTACCCTGATCTTTGAGTTAACAGTTCTCCCAGGAAAGCAGTTCAGTATAGCTCTATATAAAGGGGATGTGGTGGCTCAGTAGCTAAGACGCTGAGCTTGTCAATCAAAAGGTCGGCAGTTCGAATCCTTAGTACCGCGTAACGGGGTGAGCTCCCACTACTTGTCCCAGCTTCTGCCAATCTAGCAGTTCGAAAGCACGTAAAAAATGCAAGTAGAAAAATAGGGACCATCTTTGGTGGGAAAGTAACAGCATTCTGTGCACCTTTGGCATTTAGTCATGCCGGCCACATGACCATAGAGACGTCTTTGGACAGCACTGGCTATGTGCGAGGGAAATCTTTACCTTTACCTTATAGCTCTATATGTGCTTACTGATTTGCTCGTTGAGACCAGCTTTTCCCAAAGTGCTGGATGACGACTCGAATCATTGGCTGCGCACGTATGAGAGAATGAGTGATGAGACCTATTCTCCGGCACATCTGGAGGTTTACACCATTTGTAGCCACTGTGTCTCTCCCATCTGCCAGCCTTCAATAAAAGAAAAATTGATTGTGGTTTTAATTCTTGAGTGCATAATGAGTCGGGGTAAAATTTGTGTTTGGGGGTGGACTTGCATAATGGAGAGTGTATTAGAGATGTCAGCGTTTGAAGGATGCTGTTCCCTTTCAGGTTTTTTGTCAGAAATTGAGCAGACAGGTTCTTCAAATGAGAGGAACAAAAGAAGCAGCTATCCTCCTGACAGGACAGCTGCAACAGCAAAATGCCTTAATTTCTATGGAGCCCAGGCAGGGCAATGACATCAGGCCTATGTTAAACTCTTCTACGAATCCTTTGCAGTATATAAGTATTGGGAAAATATTCTTGGAAATGTTGCAAATGAGGGATTGTACACTGGCCTTTTGTCGCCTGCAGGAATGAGAAGCTGTTAGTGACTTTACCCCCTCTCCCCTTTTTAAAAATGTTTTTTATAGGATCGCTTCCAGTTTTGGAATTGGTATTCAGAACAGTTCCAGGACAATCCATCCCCCGTTTTGAGATTTGAAATTTAAACCAAAAAAATTAAAAAGTAGAGAAGATACAATGGCAAGGGGCTGGGCTGTTTTCTTAAACGGTTATATTACTATCCAGATAGAAAACTGCCAGATAGAAAACTTGAGGATTTATTTTTTTGTAGGGACATTTAAAGATGCTTTTATTTCAGTTTTGTGAGCACCCTAAGGTGAAAAGCAGAATAAAAACTCTGAACTCTAGCAGAGCTGTTGGGGAGAATTTTTTCTAAAATGAAAATAATGGTTATGAGTTCAACCGTGTGCAATTATATGACACTTTAGAAATTTTGGGGTGCGCAGTTTACAGCCCCCAAAGCTTGGATATGATTCCAAGAAGCCTAAGCTGCTGACTAGTCATTTTAATGTGCTCAGGGTGAAAAATTAATAAAATATTATGCCTATTTAATTTTTACCTTTTGGGCTTATTCACCCACTTGTAGCACTATGGTCTCTGATCCCAAGCAGCTCTCAGCTGAAACATAGCTACATGTGTCTGTTTATATATAGTGTGTGTATATGTATATGTATATGTATATGTGTGTGTGTGTGTGTGTGTGTGTATGTATGTATGTATGTATGTATGTATGTATGTATGTTTTAAGCACATATGATGGCATTAGCCTACACCCTTTCCTCTCACCCTGTTTTAATTTTCAGGCTGTGTGAGGGCTGGGGCAAGTTTTCATTCTCCATGTAATTTAGTAGCACGTCACAGAAATAGTAGATAATTTTAAAGAACAACAACAACAAATAACAACAACAACAACAACAATAATAACAACTGGAGAAGATAACAAACTACAAAGACCTGTAAATAGAACGACTGTGGCAAAAGAAAGCAAAGATAGCGCCAGTAGTAATAGACTCCTTGGATGCAATCCCAAAATAACTGGAGCATATTTGGCATTGATAAAATCACCCATTGATCAATTACAAAAGGCAACTTTGCTTGGAATAACTTATATCCTACGACAATCTTCAGTTTAACACCCTCAAACAAAATACCTGCCTATCCCAGGTCCTTGGGAAGGACTCGATAGCTGGATAAAAATGCCAAATGCAGTCTAAACATCTGGCCGACTGCGTGATGGACCAGTAATAATACTTTTGGTATCTTTGTTGATATACGCTAGCAATTAAGATTTTCGCTGTTGTGCTAGGCCTTTGACCTTTTTAATTCCCAATTATGTTGAACATGGTTTTTTTTTAATCCTTATTCAGTAAACCAATTCATGGCATAAATATGCAATATTAACTGCTTACTAGAAAATAATACCCTCCTCCTGCTCTTTATGATGATTGTTATTCATAATTATTTTGTTATTATTTAACAATACCTGTGAACAAACTCTTGCCAGCTGTCCCCCCGTCTCTAGAAATGAAGGTGTTAATGGCCAAAATAAAATGGCTTTCCAGCATGTCAGCTGGGTTCTCAGAAGCTGAAATCGACAAGACGCCATCAGTAAAGTTTTCCATGTGTAGGCTTGAAATAAAATGTAATTAGGGCTTTATGTGCAGAACAAGGGTCCATTGATGACTACAGCTGGTCTTTGTTTTCTTCCGTCACTGAGTGTGGGAGGTAAAAAAAGTGGTCCTCTTCATGTTTATTAATGCAGGATTCCTGAGACAAATGGCAAGCACAGTTTAATGTTTGTTGGAACATGGAGGGGCTTGCCAAAACAGTTGTGTAAGAGAATTTCAAGGTTTTCAGATTGCGGCTGTTCCTGAATTAAAAAATCAGATGGTGGAGCTGTATGTTTCCATACCGGAGGCAAGCTGAGCAGGAGAAAGGGGTAGCAGAAAGGGGTGACTGTTTAGAGCAGTGTTTCCCAACCTTGGCCACTCGAAGATGGGTGGACTTCAACTCCCAGAATGCTGGCTGGTAAACTCTGGGAGTTGAAGTCCGTACATCTTCAAGTGGCCAAAGGGCCAAGGTTGAGAAACACTGGCTTAGAGGAACCGAGAGTGAGAAGGAGAGTTGGCACCAAATTGATGTGAAGAGTGAACCAGAAAGGGAGAGATACGGCTGATTTGATTTCCAGAAAATGGACAGACAATTGCTCAACTGGCAATCAATTTTGCAGGCAGAAGAATCCAGGTTTAATCTTGACATCTCAAGAAGTAATCAAGAAAGACCATTCTTTGACTCAGACTTTGCAGCACTTTACTTGGTCAAAATACAGGTAGACCTTGACTTACAACCACAATTGAGCCCAAAATTTCTGTTGCTAAGTGAATTTTACCCCATTTTACGACCTTTCAGGCCACAGTTGTTATGTGAATCACTGCAGTTGTTAAGTTGGTAACATGGTTGTTAAGTGGATCTGGCTCCCCCAGATGCTTGTCACAAAAGAAGATCACGTGACCCTGGGACACTGCAACCTTCATAAATATGAACCAGTTGCCAAGTATCTGGTTTGATCACGTGACCGTGGGAATGTCAAAATGGTCATAAGTCACTTTTTCAGTGCTGTTGTAACATTGAATAATCACTAAATAAATTGTTGTAAGTTGAGTACTACCTGTAGACAGTGGGTGGGATACATGGGCTGATTTCCAAGCGAAACATCATAGATCAGGGATCAGCTACCTTTTCAATAAATGAAATGGCTTTTCAGTGCAAATGAAATGGATTTTCAATGCAAAGTTTTCTGAATGGCTGCCATTCAGTTACAAACCCTGCAGATTAAGGATGATCAACATATGGGTAAACCATTCATTACTCCTGACTGCACTCATTCTAGAGAACACAGCTCAATATTTGGAACATTTATCTTAACTATGAATCTTTTTCATGGATTTTGTATGAAATAATTTCTCTTTTCTTTGAAATGCTTTTATAGTGGTACCTCAATACCTGTCATTAATTGGTTCCAAGAGGCACGATGAGTCCCAAAAATGATTTTTCCCATAAGGAATAAAGCACTAGTCATGAAGTAACCGACAGTGACAATTTCTAGCTTGCATGTCGAGTACCAAACAAATGACGAGTACTGGGACAAAATCTTTGTGTTAGAGTGCATCGGATACCAAATTTGATGAGTTTCAAAGCAGTTGAGTACCGTGACACTAGTGTATTTACAGTACTCCAGTGCAGTATTGAGGTTAATAACTGTTTTCTCTAGCCTGCCTAAAATATCAGGACTTAACCATGGTTTAAACATCTGGAAGGACTTCAGGTTTCTGCAGTCCAGAACAGGAGACAAATTAGTTGCAGAGTTCACACATCATAGCAAACTCATGTCGCAGCAACACCTGGAGAAAAGACACAAAGAAGGAGGACTTTATGAATATGATAAGAGGAAGCAGGTTGTAAGCCAAGCCACTAATAGAACATAGGGATTGTGGCTTATCGTATCTACAATTTGAGCTGTAGCAGTCAGATCTATTTTACATAGCTTATCTGACTGAACTGGCTCAACAAGCTATTTGTAGAAATATTGTAACACCTAAATGAGTTCTATAAATAATTTTTAAAAAATAATTTACGGAGTTTATTCAAGGACAGTCAGAAATTATAGCAACCAGGAAAAAAAATATTTTGTAGGGGGGTGTTGGTGGTGTTTCAAATCTCAGTACCCTGGCAGTTTAGATTTATGATTTTTCAGAACTAAAATGACTTATGTATATGTTATAATAAAAATGTTACTAAGATCCTGGGAACAGTGGGGAATCATACAATCAGAAAGGGATCTATAGAGTTATCTCCCATTCCGGAGAATTCCATTTTGTTATGTGCTTGAGAGCAAATTTTACATTTCCCCTTTTAACTGTCAGATTCTCCTTGTTCAGATGTTTCTCATTTTTTTCCACCCCTCTGTGCACATATGTTCGCTTGGCTTCAATTTCTGAAGCCCTGTGGTAATGTTTCTTTTTTTAAAAGCTTAAAATGCCAATTTTTATGAAGTGCATTCAGTTTTGTTTTTACAGTGTTTCACCTAAAGATTTATAATTTTACGAGGAGCTGGTCACCTAAACCACAAGCTCTCCACAAACCATGGCCAAATTCCCCTGTTTTGCATACAGCACTAATAAGCTACTATTATGTGAGCACTGAGTATATCTCCACTCTTCCTTCCTCAGGATCTCTGTGGTGTGCCCTCTTTCACAAACATTTTCTCTTATAAAGTGTGTGCACACTTGTGTATACATTTTATTTCAGGGTATCTATGTTTCTCTGTACATGTATACAGGCAAATAGAAGGGTAATTGTAGTGGCAAGCAAACTTTAATCAGCATCACAACTTCTAAATACGTTCTGCGTATATAGATGCTGTTTACTATGCAGCTTAATGACTTCAGTCACAGGATGACAATATTACTAAGCATAAATGTTTGGTCCTTATCTAAAACTGAAAACGGAGAAGGGAAGAATAGTGTCATAAGAACATGGTTTGTTCTATAATGTAAGCTCCTGTTGATGTGCCCTTGTGTGTACATGCACATATGCATACATACATGTACACACATTCTTTTCTTCCTCCACCCCTTCCTCCCATCCAAGCAGAGGTAAAAACTACTGAGTGTACCCAGCTGTCTCAACTACTGGAGACTCCCTGTGAACAAAGCTTTCAGATTAGAAAAGGTTTCCTTCCTGAAACGAAAAGGGATGGAATCGACCTCTTTTGATCTGTTTCATGGTTTGTCTTTTCCTTTCCTCAGCTGCCGTTGGTTAAGAAATATCTCCAATTGCCAGTAAGCTGGCGCGGCATCATACTTGAACCAGTGTTCCTTTTTGGCCACGGCCGAGGACCGTGGCAAGCCCGAAACATGCATTTTTAATGCAGAACTTTATACACTCTGGTCTTGCAGTACAGCAGTTGTGCAGCCCTCTCTGGAGCTTTCAGATTTAAGGCTTGAATGAACAAAGCCCAGGCTCAGGATAGTCCGCACGAGCCAACATTAACCCTTGCCTCCACAATGTAGAACAGTAAATTTCCCTAGAAAGAAAGGGCCGGAGAACATTTTCAATGGTTTGTGTGTTGAATGCTTACATTTCAGCAATGTAAAATTGATTGCGTTGATACCTTCATCAACTGCTATATTCTTTTGGTATTTTAGAACATTTCCTTCTTTTTTGAACCGTGAGATTCCTCGCCCACTTTTTAAAAAAAGAAGTATAGGGCTTATGGAGGGCTGAATGTATACAAAGATATTCTAGTGAATCAATCCAATGGTGTATTTTCCACAGAATTTCCTTATCTCTTCAAACAGTTTGGATTCTCCTTAAACTGACACTAGTCTACTCCTATAACAAGATCCATATTGGATGTTTCATTGGAGATGTTGCTTTAAGAAACATCATCATAGGGACTGATAACCCTTTAGCGTTCTCCCCGCCCTTCCTTTTCTTTGCTGTACTTTTATTTGTGTATCTAATGAAGAATGAGAATTACAAACTATAGACATTATTAGAGGTGTAGTTGCCTTAGTCTGTCACAGCAAGGTCAGTAGATAAGGTGACACCTTAAAGACTTAGTAAATTGTCCTGATATCCATCATTGTTGGCAGCCTTGGCGTTTCTAGTGCATCTTTACTGCATTTAACAGAGCTTCATCCTTGTTTTCTCCACTACATTAAAGTGCTTGCAAGTTTGTATGAAACATCTCTTGGGGTTAATTGGGACAGGATTTCTTTAACGCAACATTTCCAAACATCTACCACACCAGTCCCAAATTCTTTCCAGCCAATGGGAATGTGGGGCAAACATAGAATTGCACCTAGTGGCTTTTATGTGCGCATGGAAAATTTCCCAGAAATTAGTCAGCATGAAGGGTTTTTTGGCATCCCCATTACAAAACTACTTTCACTAAAAATTCCAGATTTCATTATTCCTCTAAATCAGTGTTACTCAACCTCAGCAATAAGTCAGGTAGACTTCAGCCCAGAAATTTTAGGTTCAATTATGGACGTAAGTCGAGGACTGCTGTAAATAATATATTTATAGCATCAGCAAATTTCTTCTTATTCTTTTAGGTTGATAACTCAAAAATTAGCTTACAATTCCAGCTACTTTTGTACCCACACCTGTATGCACAATACCTTTGTAGGGGCAAATCTTTAGTTCAGATATTGCCATATGCAGTCACCTGCATAGATAATAAAATCTCTGGAAATAGTGCAAGGTATCTCCAGAAATAATCCTGGGTGTTGCCTTTTCTGCCACACAGCTTATACGTTAACAACTTCATAAGACAAAAGACAAAGAGAGGAAAGATACATCTGTAGAGTTCCCATCCATAATGGTAAAAGGGAGTTTTGTGCATTTAAAAATGTGATAGAGAGAGAGATGTTAACTTCAGAGAGTCAGACTGGGTACAAAACAGGCAGAGGTGTTAATGGCACTCGCAAAGGATTTATTCTTGAGCAGTGTTTAAAGTGTTTGCCTTGAGCCCTTTTAAATCACACATACATTTTCAAGTGATATCCCAGAAATACATTTGTGCTCCTTCTTAAATCACAGCGAGGCCTTGCATTCCAGCCAAAAAGTTTTCCCATGAGACCAGCAGGGCAGGAAGAAAAATAATAGTACAGTAATAGTAATAATAATAAAAGGCTGTTAAGAAAAGACCCCCCAAAAAAATGTCTGGACAGGAAAACTCCTTCAGAAGCTCAGTTAATGGGTTACAATCAGCCCTCAGAAAAGGCCTGAGAAGTTCGGCTTTCTTCATAAAGGAATTGGCAAGAGTTTTGCCCTATTTCCTGACCCCAATTGCAGTTGTTTCCAAGTTGGATCATAAAATTCTTCCTGACATCACTGAACTCAGGAATTCTGTTTTTGCAACAGGAAGGTGCTCTGATTTGAATCAATTTTTTTTGGGGGGGAGGGCACAGTCCTTTTTTTGCTGTGTCATTTCCTGACCAAAATCTTTCAAAATGCTCTTTTCTGAGTATAGAGCTACATGTAATATGCCCACATCTTTTGTTAGCTTAAGTATAGAAGGAAAAACAAGACCATGTTCTAATGGCAGTTTTGGCCACAGATCATATGTGGCGGAATGTGAAGGAGAACATTTTACCAACACCAGACTGATCAAAATCTGACTTAATGATACTTTTAAGAGCAGTTTTAAACCTTCAAAAGAGAATACAGAGTCTTGCAAGTCATTTCAGCCAGATTTGATCTTCATCTTAACTCCGTCAACTGATAGGCTGATGTAACTTTCCTTGCCTGACCATAATGGCTGAGAAATGTTGAGGAGAACTTTAAGCCCAACACATCTGGAGAATACCAAAGCAGAATTGCGTGAAGGTTGAGTTAACACAGAGTAGCAGATTAAGGAGATAACATTGCCAGTGAAGACTAGAGTTATTTGGTGCCATTTGCACCATTTTTGAATAGTGAATAACAGCCATTTATGCATATTGAGGAGAAATAAAGCTGGAAAATGGAAAAAAACAACTGGATGAAGATAGAATTCTCTTTCTGCTCATTGGACTCACCTCCTTATATAACATTGTAAAACATCGCTCATTCACCTACATACCCCAATTTCAGATTTAATTTTTAATGCTAGTATCTTAGAACAGGGGTCCCCACTACAGGGCCTTGAGCCCTTTAGAAGCGGGCCACGGAAGTGCTGGGCGAGCGTGCACACACATATCCCCACTCAAGCGACCAGTGGGCGAGTGCATGTGCGTGTGCTCTATTTGCGCGAGCAGTGGGTGCGCTTGCCTGCCACTCGTGCAAGTGGAGCTGCGTGCATACTTGTCTGCCGCTCATGCAGAACTATCCAGTGGTGGGTTTCAAAAATTTTTACTACCAGTTCTGTGGGTGTGGCTTGGTGGACGTGGCAGGGGAAAGATACTGTAAAATCTCCATTCCCTCCCCAATCCAGGGGAAGGTTACTGCAAAACCCCCATTTCCTCCTGGTCAGAGGCAGAGAATAGATGGGGGTGGGGCCAGTCAGAATTTTTACTACTGGTTCTCCGAACTACTCAAAATGTCCGCTACCGGTTCTCCAGAACTGGTCAGAACCTGCTGAAACCCACTTCTGGAACCATCCCTCTCCCTCTCCTCCCCCCCTCCCCCAGTCTGCAAAGGTAGGGGAACTCTGTTAGAGGAATAGATCTAGTTAGGCTGCTACTGTATATTTCAAACATACAACCCAGTAGCCAAGGCAATATTGCTCTCATGTTGTGCCTATTTTGTAATCCATAGAACCACTAGAAACCCGCCTAGGGAGGCTTGTTTTTAAATACATTGATATGATCCTTAATTCTGGACTATGAGTTGTATATTAAAAGTACACAGTGGCTCTGAATCCAGTCAACAAAACAGTTACTAATTTTACCTAACGTGTTACATCAATGCCATTTTCTGATTTAAGCTGGTGATCTGCATAACGCCTAGGCGATGGCTGGGTTTCCATAACATACTGAACCACAATCTGTTTAACTCCTTTTAACTTGTTCTAATTTGCTGTGCAAAGTGAACCAAGCAGGTTTAGTATCTGAGTGAGATGGAGAATGTTTTACTTGTCTCAGTACCTCACAAACTTCTAGTCCGCTTGGTTTTCTTCTGTTGCGTGCCAGGTCAGCTCCATCCCTTGATTCAGTCCACTAATAATGCAGATATCAGAAAAGTAAGGCAGAGTGGCTTTGGCAGAGGGAGGGGGTGGGTGGGCAGAATGTGTACACACACAAGGGGCCAGATTGTCTGTTCCTATCGCCATTGTTTTCATAACACTTCACAAGCAGCAAGAGAGATGGCTCAGCCAGCCTATTTATGAGGAAGCCCCATAAAAGGAGGTTAGCATGGAGGAAAATCTTACACTTGGCATTTTTAAAAATTGCACTCTGCCTTCTGTAGGTGGAGAGCAAGCCTCATTCTTAAGTTGAACTACATTCTGGTAAAATCTGCCCCGTGCTGGTGCACCCAGAACGAAATATTGTGCTGCTACAATCACATTACGTTCTGGGGTGCAGCAGCCTCTCTATTGTGAGCTTAGAGATCATGGAGCCATCATATTCTACCATCACAATTTGGTCTCTGTTCACAAAATATTAAAGAAGCATTCTTAATTTATTATTATTTTTTATTATTCACATTTCTATACCGCCCACTTTCCGAGGACTCTGGGCGGCTTACATCAAAGACAGTATACTTAATAGCATATTGCCCCCAACAGTCTGGGTCCTCATTTTACCCACCTCAGAAGGATGGAAGACTGAGTCAACCTTGAGCCGGTGAGATTTGATCCGCTGATCTGCTGAACTAGCAGTCAGCTGAAGTAGCTGCAGTACTGCACTCTAACCACTGCGCCACCTCAGCTCTTAATTGTACTTTAAGGTACATACCCAAGAAGCCTTGAAGATGGGGCATGAAGGAGGCCTCTTCCAGCTCTAGAAGCATGAAAAAGGTGGAGTCTTGCCATTGAATCAACACTAAGAGAATCTTTATTCCCCATAGTTTGGGTAAATTGAAATAAAAAAAGCTGGAGGGGTGGGGGGGTTCAGGCAAGTCTTCCTGACTTGCCTTTGTTGTTTTGACCACATGAGAAAGGTATAATTTGATGACACGTGTTAGAATCTTCACAATCCAGCATCATTTGCTATGTCTTTTTTATATCCAAGAGGCAAATCTTTCTAAGAAGGTTGTGTCTTAGTGAATCAGATCAGACCTGTCCAGTCTATTTTACTCCTATTCTGGCCACCAGTTCAGATCAACTGGTCTGTCTTTAAAAAAAAAAAAAAGTTGTACCTCTGACTTATTTGCTAAATGGATCCACTAAATTGCTCCTAAGAATAGTCAGTTAAAAAAAATTATTTAGGAGTATACTGATTTTCTGAGATGCTGCCAAATTGTCTTTTAGAATGGTATCTCAACAGAGCTCCATATGGCTCCCACCCTACTGACATTCAGAAAGTTACTCGAAACTTTGCTGTTATCCCAGATTTTGTGGCAGTGTGCTGGTTGGCCTATGTAGCATTTTTGTTACCGTGTTTTCCTAAAAATAAGACTCAGTCTTATATTAATTTTTGTTCCAAAAATTAGGCTTATTTTCCAATTAGGTCTTACTTTTGGGAAAATATGATATTAAATGCGTCTGTCTTGCTGACGAGTTTAACTTGGGCTTATTTTGGGGGTAGGGCTTATATTATGAGCATCCTGAAAAATCATACTAGGGCTTATTTTCCGGTTGAGTCTTATTTTAGGGAAAACGGTACATAGAATATACCTTTTTTTTTTTTTAATTTGATTTATATGCCGCCCTTCTCCGGAGATTCAGGGCGGCTTACAATGCGTTAAGCAATAGCCTTCATACTTTTGTATATTTATACAAAGTCAGCTTATTGCCCCCACAAACTGGGTCCTCATTTTACCTACCTTAGAAAGGATGGAAGGCTGAGTCAACCTTGAGCCTGGTGAGATTCGAACTTACAGTAATTGCAGACAGCTGGTGTTAATCACAATGCTTTTAGTCTGCTGACCCACCAGGCCCTTCTTCTGGGTATTTATATTGTTGTTGTTGTTCTCCTAAGGTCTCCATCTCTTGTTTTTACTTTTTAAAATCTAGGCTGCACAGAGTCATCTTGGAATTGGGCAGCCTCTAAACTGTATTAAATAAATAAAAAGGAGTAGATGAGTGGTGGCATTGCTGTTTGTATCTCCTCCTTCTCGGCCTTTCTATAGGATAGGTAACAACAAAGATCATTTAATGCAAGCCTTGCCTCTGTACTATATCATACTGTTCCCTAGTAAGACCTGGTGGCCTAGTGGTCAGGAGGTTGTGAGATCGATCCTAGGTAGAGGCAGATGTAGGGTTTCCTGCTTGGGCAGGGGGTTGGACTAGATGACCTGCAAGGTCCCTTCCAACTCTGTTAATCTGTTTACTAGTGCTATTCAACAGCTCAGAAGTGGTGTAGTAATATCAGACTGCAACAAAAAAAGCAAACACGAATTGGAGCATTTATAAATTTTCACAACCACCTCTCACCAAAGGTAACTTTAGTGTTTGCTGTCAATGTGCTGAAAGTTCATGCAAGTTACACGTCTCCTGTTTCTGCAAACCTTAGCAAGGAAGCAAATCACTGTTTTCCTCTTTTGGTGGGAGGCAACCTTCCTTTTATGGAGCAGAACTATGACTATTGGAAGCTGGGGGAGGACTCTTAAGGAATGACCAGGGTTTTTTGGGGGGAGGAGGGGTTAACGTACATTAAATTAGCAGCTTCTTAATTTTTCATAGAAGGTCACTGTTTAATTACAGGAACTATGCCTGTTATTCCAGCAGGTTTGTGGCTGGTCATAAAAATTGCAAGCATTCCTCTGGCAGACTAGTTGTTGTTGGGAGTTGGAGCAGACACAGCGGAAGTCATTACTTCAGAGGGGAGAGAGAGTAGGAGCAAGCTGCCCAAAATTGCATTTCTCCCTACTTTTCTCAAGCTCTTGTACTCATCCTATCTTTAATCATGGTTTTGGCATGGACATTAGATATTCAACAAGCTGCTGTATGGTTTTATTTTGTGATGATCTGTTGCTGATACGCAACTCTGTGGTGGGAACAATCACAATGATTTTTGTTAGTATTCCAATGAAGCAGAGGTGCTGATTTGCTTGGAAAGATCCCACGTCAGTTCTCATTGTACAAAATGCAGAATGCACATTCATATATCCCGCAATAGCATTCCATTTTTTAGAACCATGTAAGCAGCCCATGTATAAGGGTATCATTCCTAACTGGCTCCAGGAACTATGCTGTAATATTTGTAAAATAATATCTTGTGTCAGATGATTCTCACTCAAGACTGTATAATGATACACACACACATTATCATTAGTACTCCTTTGTCCCTTGAGTATTGGAAGGGGTTTCCTTTCAGTTATGAAATCTCAAGGTTATTGGATGATTTCTTCATTTACACCCTTCCTCTATATCCAGAAAGTATTCCAGGCATCCAAAAGTTACTCCAAGCATCTTCTGTTACAAAGAAGTAAGTCTTGTTGGCTGCTCTGGGACCCTTTTAAAATGGGATGGGTACCATCACCATCTTCTTGTGGCCCTTCACTTCTGTAATCAAGATGTCTCATGTTAAAGTGTGGTACAGAACAAAAGAGAGAGAGATTTAAAGAGCATTAACATTCTCTCTTGCACATTCTAAAATAATACCTGCTAAAAATCTAGTATATGTTATCTAAATTAATCAGATGAATTTTAGACCATTGATTAAGGTAGCTTTAATTGGATGATCATCCTAATTAACATATTATCTCCTTTGTTCCTTGGCTTAAACCCTATCTGCATGTCTCAGAAGTCCTTTGAGACAACAAATTAGCTCATTCAAGTGTAGCTCTCTGAAAATTGGTGTTTACGAGGCCGGCTTTCTTTTTCAGAGTTTTTGACTCCCCTTATTTTGCTTTAAATCACTCTCCAAATTGCATATGTAGTAGTCAGCTAAATAATGTAAAGTCCTTTAATTTTTGGCATGTTAATATACAGTAGCAGATATTAAACTCTCCAGCACACAGCTTAATTCTCCAAGTTGAAATTTTAGGATGGATTCTTGCACATCCCCCCCCCCTGAAATTGAATGAGCCTTGAACAACTGGGGATTTTTTAGGTTACGTATTACACTATGATTTGTGTTTGCTTTTAGAACACATGCAAGACCATTTCTTGCATTTGTTTTGCTCTCTACTATATTGTTTGTTATACTTCATTTGGAAAATTAATACTGTGCTATGCAGCCTGAGGCCAAACGGAAGGTAGTAATTCAGTATTTTCCTGCCTTGTTCTGTGCTGAATTAAAGTAAGTGAAAAGTGGTTTCATTTGGATACACTGACAAAGGTGGGGAGATGTAATATGAGATGACAGTCAGCTTCTATTTTTAATATTAACGGTGAACACTGGTAGGCAATAGCTGTGGATCATAAGCATTTCTTTTTAAACAATAGGAAACAATGGTTTCTCTTGGGAAACCTGTTGTCCATTTGCAGACATAAGTAATGGCTCAGTTCCCAAACAATCAAGAGTACCAGGCATCCCCTTAAGGTCACACCATGAAAATTAAGGAGATGTTTAATTCTCAGAGCAAAGTTAGAAGTGGGGGAAAGAGGTATTTATGGAAGTTTGTTCACTGTTTCTCCTCTCTTACCGTTTGTACAGGATTGACCAAATTCGACTTTTCTCAAATGTTCTCATATGGATGACACTAGTAAGCATAAGCAGGGAACTGTATGATCCAGTTAAGTATTTTCAGCAATAAAAGAGCTCAATAGATCACATATCAGTTATATAAATCAAACTCTGAATCACTTTTTAAATCATAATACTCCACCTTCCAAATTTATTCTTGGTTTCATAATGCTTTGTAAGATTACGTGTCTGAATTTAATTTAGTGGATGTTTAATAGTCTGCTAATCCTTTCCTATGGGAGTACACTTTCTCCTGTACACTGAAATTGTTTTATGCTAGATTATTTCCTGATATCTCATTCTTCTTATTTAAGGTTAAAGCCTGGGGGGTAGGCAGAATTATAATTTCAGAATATGCTCAGGTGAAACTTGATATTTCATTTAATCCGTTCATAAATATCTCTTACTTATATATTTGCTGAACGATAAAACATTTTATTAAACAGGTAGAACAGGAAATGGCAGAGGTTTGTTGTGGGGGTTGCATTAACTGGAACTTCGTCTCATTGTTGTCTTTGGAACAAGACACAATCAAAGCATTTATTCAAATTAATGATTCCATATATTAAAAAGAAATGACAGTTAGATGAAGTTAATATTTTCCAGGAGGGAACTAAAAACTACCAACTCTTCATGCTCACACTCATCTTCTCACCAATAGTTCTTTGGTTTCCGATAAATACAAACTTATGAATTCTATTTTGAAAGCAAAGGACTTGTTATTATATCACATCAGGCAGCAGTATTGGGAAAAGGAGCAAAGTCTAGTACTGTAGGTTGTTAGTTTTCAGAATCAAACAAATTAAGGCAGTGTAATATTGTACCATCTGTTTGAGATACAGAAAAAGCATATGCAGACTCCAGAGCTGCTATTCAACTATTTAAAAAGAAAGTATATAGTTTGGGGGAGGGGGAAATCCATCGGTAAAAGACGAAATTTATTCTTTGTTACAGAAAGTGATGTTTACTTTTTTTTTTTCTCTTCAAACAGTTGTCACTATAATAAAATCTCCTAGCTCTTGATACCAAATATATTGGATTTTTATCTCATGTGTTTTTTGAGGTGTATGTTACAACTTTTTTCAAATAAATCCCCACCTTTAAGTTTTGACAAGGCAAAAGCTAATTGCTCCTAAACAGGGCAAAAATTTAACCGTATTCTGGTTACAGACTTATTTCCTTGATACAGTACTCCAGAAAAGGCCATTATCTGGTTTACTGAATAAACCAGAATGACTAGGGTGTTGCTGAGCTACAAACCACAGTAGATGGATTCACACACCGAAAGCAAAATCGAGCAGCTCATCTTCATTACTTAATGTACGAATTGAGCTAATACTACAATGGACATTAAATAATGAGTGGTCATTTGGCTATTCCATTGATGTCACATTAAGTCTTAATTTTAAAATTGTGTTGATTTTACATACATTCTTTTTCTCTTGAGCCTCTTGACCTGATGTTAAAAAACAACTTTTGAAACTCCTCATTATTGTAGAACCAGTTTGATGCTAGCAGCATTGTGGGATAGCAATTTAAGAAACTTTTACTTCAATAACAGGATTATTAAGTGGCCATACCAATGCTGCAAGCAACTGTAAGATAAAATAAATCTGTGGGAACACAGAATCAGCTGTTCCAATCTTTGGCTCATGTTGCTTGTTTCTATATCACTGAAATGATGCACTCCAGATTTCAAAAAAGCTGCTCATCTCTTTAAAATCTTCTTTTGCTTTTTTGTTCTGTCTGCTGGTGGAAGTCTGTGATGCAATGTAATGCTTTTATTTAAGTGAATTGTATAGCTTCTCAGTATCAAACAGGTAGACTTTATTTTTTTTTAAATTAATGAAAGTGTTAGTAGTTCAATTTTATAAGCACTTGTGGCTTCATACAAAGAACAAATAAAAAGAACAAAACAACAAAAGGAAAATATTACATGCTTTTTTTCCTTCTCACCAAAATGTTATCCTGCAACAGATTTATTGTCTCTGAATGTATTTCAGATAAATTCACTGTAGGCTTTCAAATCTTCTATATATAAAGAATTCAGGGTCCCTTCTTTTTGGAAGGAGCAACCAACGTGAGGTGAGAAAATTCATAGGAAGAATTTGAGACGCTGCTGTTTCAATTGACGTTTCAATATACATACATGTATATGTATCAAACTGTTTTTTCTTGAGATAAGGCTATGCAGAGCACAGGAAAGGATTAAGAAATAGTATGCCAAAAATTTTTTAAACAAGAAACAGCTATGTGCAAGTATACACCATGTACCTCCAAATTGGTGGATTGTGGGTAACGGCAGGGGTGAACTGCTCCTGGGTAGCAATGATGGCAGGTGGTTCGGAGAACCGGTAGCAAAAATCCCTGCCCACCCCCCATGCCCAGCTGAGCCACGTGATCATCAGAGGCTTTTTTTTTTACTTTTAAAAGCATTTTTTCTTCGGCCGAAAAAATGCTTTTAAAAGTTAAAAAAAAAAAGCCTCTGATGATCATGCAGCTCAGCTTGGATCGTCAGAGCCTTTTAAAAGCATTTTTTTAACAACCTCTTCAGCTGAAGAAAAAATGCTGTCAAAAGTTTTTTTAAAAAAAGTTGGCCACGCCCACCCAGTCACATTACCCCACCACCACCAAGCCACGCCCACATAACCAGTAGTAACACATTTTACATTTCACCACTGGGTAATGGTAGTTGGTTTACAAAATAATCTCTAGGTTAGAGATGCTAGCTTGCATAAAATAATATCAACGTGCCTGAGGGAAAACTGGACTTTGGTGGTACTTGTGCCATACTGGCAAAAACATGCCAGAACTGATTGATACTGTACCTAATACTAATACCATAGCAAGCAGTTCTATATCTGGCACAGTTGCACTTAAGATAGGTAGCCTAGTTTACACCTTTTCTGTCTTTATTAAAAAAAAGCAAGGTGAGACATTTTCACTGCTTTAGGTGATCACTTTATTCTGAATTTGATTCTGGTTGATCAAAAGCAATGTGCTTCTTCACATCGCACATACTGTAACTAACTGATAAAACTCATTGTTCTAAGATGACTTTAAAATAAAACGATCTAAGAAGACCTCTTTGATCAAGTCAGAAGTCTGTTGATAGGAATCTTTCATCTTTAGCAACTCCAAAAGAAAGCATAAAAGGCTTAATGTACTGCACTCTTGCAAATTATTTTCAAAAAATGCTATTTATTTAGCCATCATGACTAATAAACATGTTTAAGACCCTCAGAATAACAGACATCTTTTATTTGGTGACAATGAACTTCATATTATATCTATTTAAGGGGAAGAAGTCAGTTGGATTACTCATAATATCTAAATTTCACTTTCAACCCAGTGGTGGAATTCAATTTTTTTTACGACTGGTTCTGTGGGCATGGCTTGGTAAATGTGGCAGGGGAAGGATATTGCAAAATCCCCATCCCCTCCCCACACCTGGGGGAAGGATATTGCAAAATCCCCATTCCCACCCCACTCTGGGGCCAGCCAGAGGTGGTATTTGCCGGTTCCCCGAACTACTCAAAATTTCCACTACCGGTTCTCCAGAATCTGTCAGAACCTGCTGCATAGTACCCCTGTTTCAACTTCCGAGCCAACATGTTTTTCAAGCTGAAATAATGAGGTGTACTACCTTCAACCTCAAGACAACATTTTGACTCCGTGGCATACTTTCTGTCCACTCAGTATTCTATTTAAAATCCCCCAGAATGAATTGGGAGGATTAAGATGTGTTTCTTTTTGAACATATTGCTGAATCTGTTCTTAAGAAGACTAAAAAAAAAAGAACACATCAACCTATATTTTATAGAAAGAAGGCATTATTCTGTTGGTAAAGATCAGGAATGAGAAGCATTAGTGACCTTCCAGATGTTGCTGAACCAAAAATGTAAAAATCATTTCTTTGGCATAGGTACACACAATTTTCCTTCACTCCACCCCCAGTCTGAGTATTTGTTTTTCTTTCATTCTGTGTCTTATTCTCACAGACTGCCTGGACAAGTTCCTGCGGTTTTCTTGGTGAGATTTTTCAGAAGCGGTTTGCCATTGCTTGCCTTCCTAGGGCTGAGAGAAAGTGACTGGCCAAGGTTACCCAGCTAGCTTTGTGCCTGAGGCAGAACTAGAACTCACGGCCTTCAAATTTCTAGTCTGATACACCAAACTGGCTCTCAGTTTAAATATATGATATTAATTGCCAGTAACAACTTTTGAAATATGCAAACCAGCCGCTCAGATAAAAGAAATCAAGATTATTTTTGCTGCATTTTTGTTGATACAGATGTTGACTTTTATAATAAGCCAAATAAGCAGAATCTTCAAAAGAAAATCTGTTATTCCAGAGTCAACCACATTTCATATATTCTAGTACTCCTATTGTATTTGCCATTAGGGTTTTCCCCTCCACGCCTGCTTTCCCCCCCCCCCCTTCTGTGCTTAATCCCCATTTCCTAGCAGTTCAATTTTAATAATATTCTTACATTATATAAGGAACACTTGGAAATTCAGGCTGCAATATGACAGAAACATTTTACCTGTAAGCTCAACTGAAAAGAGTTAAGATTTCCAAGTTCATGCAAAAGGGTTTTTGCTTTTAACCAAGAAATGGAGAAATTGTAATGACCATACAGTATATTTCAAGCAGAGATACAAAATGCAGCATAATATATTTCAGTAGGGGATAATTGTGGATTACAGATCAGAAGAAATGCTGCAAAGACAATAAGCCTCAGATATTAATAAAGAATTGGCTGGCCTAATTCACTGATCTTCATCAGGGGAATTTATTCAACAGTTTAAAGAAATCCATTCAGTCACATTCCGATAGAAAAGCAAATATGTCTGAACCCAGCTTGTCTAATACTGACTCATCTGGAGGAAAGGCAGTCTCTAAGGGTTGAACTTCTACCCTTGATAAAGATCAATGAAAATGCGCTGGGAATTATTTATAAAATAAGTACTCTGCCTTATTGTCTTTTAGGTGCAAAAACTCTTTTATTCCCTTTGGGAAAAATCTAATTGGGCGTGCTACGAGATAAATTAACACATAACAAAAAGTTACTTTCAATTGTGAGGTAGTAGTAGGAAATTATGTATTTTTTTAAATCTTGCAAATGTCAAATCCTTCAAGCCTGAAGTTTTTAATTAGGAGTATTCAGAGTCCCTGTTTTGTTCATGTCCCCTTACTCATCTGAAGACCTCTAATCTATTTCAAGGCAGTTTCTATGCACTCTGAGCATTAAGCTGAAACAAGTGCCTGCTAAATGTAGATACTTCTCTTTTCTGTCAAAAGGGTATCTAATCAAAGATGTGAAGCCTGAGAAAACCAGCTAGTCCCGTCGGTTAATCATCACTAAGAACTAGAGTGATTGAGACCTGGAATGAACCGAGTCTTGTAAAAATGAGCTAGAAATACTTTTATATTAAAGTTTTACAGACAATAAATATAGCTCCTAGAGATTTTAATGAAAGAAATGATTTCAGGTGCCGAATGTCAGCTCCTGATGTAACATTTCAGCTTTTGCAATGGAAAGAGCCTACCTTTTGAAGATTTCCCTCAATTTTGTTCAAGCTTGCCTAAGGAGGGAACATTGTACCAATTCATTACTTTAGGGGTTTTTTTTTATTTTATTTATGGCTAAAACATTAATGACCTCACTGATGTTCAGCTTATTACATGTGGATCTCTTTAGAAGCTACTGGCAAGTTTGCAGTGCTTTATGAGGTTCAAAGGGAGTATTTTACAGAAAAGTTGTACTGGGATAAATGGGGGAGGGGGTGCAGGGAGTATAGACAAGTCTGATCAAATCCATGAATCTTGTCTAGCGTTCATCCTGGATGTAGCCTCTCTGTTTGCAGAGAAACTGATAAGATTAAAACTGTACCAGACCTCCCACAATCCATGTAGTTTACAGGGTAGATTAGAGCAAAGCTTTCCCTCTACCTGCTTATTCTTTTTTTATTATTATTATTTAATTTTATTGATTTTAATCTATTGTTAACCATTTTGGAGGAAAGACTTGCAGAAATGTTGTACATAAAACAATACGTTAGCGGTTCGGCTTCTGATTTCTTGTGTCCCCCTCCTCTCAAATTTGGGTGATGCACAGATGCATCCTATCTCTTTGAACTTCTGATTCTTCTATATTACCTGCTTTTTTAGCTAGGTTTTGAAACTAAGCAGACTTGTGCAATACTTTGCTTTCCTTAATCTGATTTTATTTACCACTTACTTTCTTAACCTTTGAAGGTTATATTGGCTCTTTTATTAGAAATGTTCGAATTATTATTTGAAGTGTGGTATAGTGACACCATAAGTTGCCTGGGGTATCAACTGGAATGTTGTGAGGTTCAGTCTTGGCCTGATCTTTAAAGTTTTTATTAATGCCTTGGATAAACGGTGGGATACAATATTTATCTGCTTGGCAGAAGTCAAAATAGATAAAGAAAATGGACAAAATGGAATGAAATTTAATAAAAAGACAAAGACAATTAGGAAAAAAAGTCAAAATACTCATATATAAAGAATGGGGGATACCTAATATGATCATCATAATTTTAGAAAAGAATTTGGGATTATGGTTGATTATAAACTGAAAAGCAATCAGCAGGATGATATTCAGTAACTGGTAAAAAGGCAAATTCAGTTTTAGAATGCATATTATTAGAAGTTATCATTTCCAAACATAGAATAATAGTTACAGTACACTATATTCTAAATAGATCAGACCCCCATTTCAAGTACTGAGTTTGATTTTGAGTACTATATTGTACGAAGGATTTATTTATTTTATTTATTTATTTATTTGATTTGTATACCGCCCTACTCCCGAAGGACTCAGGGCGGTGAACAGCCAACAATAAAATACATAAATACACAAAATTTAAAAACCCGATAAAATCAAATTAAACTTTTTGGCCCAGACAAATTAAAATACCCCAATAATTTAAAAACAGATTAAAATTTACATATTTAAAAAGGGAAGAGATCAGGCCAAGCCCGCTTGATGGAATAAAAAGGTCTTCACAGCACGGCGGAAGGAGCGCAGATCCGGGATCCTCCGTATCTCCGGGGGGAGCTCATTCCAGATGGTAGGTGCCCCCACAGAGAAGGCTCTCCCCCTAGGGGCCGCCAGTCGACACTGTTTGGCTGACGGCACCCGGAGGAGTCCCTCTCTATGAGAGCGTACTGGCCGGTGGGAGGCTATTGGTGGTAGTAGGCGGTCCCGTAAATAACCAGGCCCTAAGCCATGGAGCGCTTTAAAGGTGGTAACCAAAACCTTGAAGCGCACCCGGAAGACCACCGGGAGCCAGTGCAGCTCGCGCAGGAGAGGTGTTACATGGGAGCGCCATGTCGCTCCCATTACCACCTGCGCGGCCGCACTCTGCCGCGAAAGAAGTGGAAGGAAGACAAATAGGTGAGAAAACCTGTGTACAGTTGGGGTGACTTATGACAGATTGCTGCTGCATTGTACTTGTTTGCAAAGTTTGAGGTTGGGACAATGGTGATTTATTAAGAACTATTGGCCTTCCATATATCAGGAAGTGTAATCTCGGAATGGGGAGGGAGAGTAGATTATGGGCTATGTGGGAGGGGTGACATAATGAGAAATGTTGGGCTGATGATTACGGGGTGTCTACAGTTCAGTTCTGCTCCACCTGCCTTGTTCCATGATCCTGCTGGCCAGTTCACTGATGACCTAAATCAGCTATTGGTAAATTTGATCTTTTTGTAATAAGACATGCTCATAAACATTCATGACTGGATCTGATGTACATTACTGAAGCTTATTGATTTGGGGCGGGGGGGGGGAAATAGAGATATGGTTTTTTTTCCAGATAACTGGTCTCTGGGAACTAGATTCTAGAGTAGCTGAGGTGCTATGGTCAGGTAGGGTAGCAATGGTAATAAGTATCTTATGGTGACCAGAGATATTGCTTGAGAAGATAGAGTATGAATCCTTTAGCATGAGGTGCTCAGTGGGATTCCTGACTGAGCTCTCAGATCACATCTCTAGATGAGTGTTGGAATTCCCAATAATTGTCATAATAGGGAGATTTTGATCATCATGCCCTGGGATCAGTTTCTGGGAAGGGTGAGGAGTTCATGATACAGATTCTGATTGATTTAGTAAAGTTTTCAAAACATAAGAGCAATTGGACAGTGGAACTAATTGCCAATGACTGTAGTGAATTCCCCTTCCTTGGACATGTCCAAGCAAAATCATATGTTGGTGATGCTTTAGTTTAGATTTCTATGTGGAGCACAGTGTCAAGTTCAAGTCCACACATCTTGAAGTTGTTTGAAAAACACTGGCATAAATAGTCCCTTCTAACTTCACAGTGAGTTTTTCTTCTGTAAGTTCAGCCTATCAAGCAATTGCATACACTCTGTATACTACAAGTTGGACAATATATGGGGTGGAATCTTTGGATCCTATGTGATGATTCAGCCCCAGACTACAAAGATTTTTTTTAAAGTAGAAATGGTTGTGATTTCAGTTTTACACCTTCATCCATGAGGTTTTGTATTTTTACCCAAATCTCATGAAATCTACCGTTCTTACAAGTCTATATTATTTCCCTTTAATGTTGGTCTCCTTGACACCATGTGATCCTCCAGTTGCCAAATCCAAGATTATATATGGTGGCATTTATTTTTTTTCACTTTAACATTTAAATAATATGCCAATTATTCTGGCTAATTGTTTTGATGACCCAGATGTTATTTTTAAAACAATGAAAGTTCTAACTTGAGTGTCATAATTTTATAATGTTTTGATATGAAATAAGAATCACTTTTAAGATTTTTGAAGAAAATATTGCTGTGCACAAATGTTATAGACATAAAAAAAAGTCCAGATGATTGGTGTTTGATATGTTTTTACTTATTCTTCAGAGCTTAATAGATCTTTCTTCTATCTCTTTTTAGGTCGGATGAAATTGAGATGATCATGACAGATCTTGAAAGAGCAAATCAAGTAAGATTTTAAAGTTGGATAGTGTCTTTTTTTCAGCTTCGATGAAAAAGCTTTTTTTTGTTTTTCACTGTCATCACCCTTGAAGATATCAAAATTACCAGATCATAGTTAAGGACCTAAGAGCAGCCAGACACTCGCCTCCATGCATTCTTGCTTTTGAAGTATAAATGATCACTATTGGTTTTACCTCCAGTTTTGGTAACCTTGTATGAAGTCTTGGTTAAGTGGGAATGACAGATAAAGCAGCCATTGATACTTTTCGTGCCCAATTGTCAAATCATTGGTCTATTTTTTTTTCTTCTATTATCTTGGCTATAAACGGAATACTGAGGGGAGGAAAAAAATAATTCACTTTTACCTTCTCTTTTTCATGTATTTTTTATTGTATTAGTTTTTTATCTTAGTATTTTTAAATTTCATTTAGAAAATAGATTTGGTTGTAGACATGATCAATTCAGTGTTTTGATCAAAGTTAAATTGTGTGCACCAGATGGGAGAGAAGGATTATTTCGGATTCCCTATTCCATCAACATACCTGATCATGCAAAGATATCTTCTCTAATAAAAACTATTTACTTGAAGAGCCAAGGAAAGAAATTCCTCAGGATTGTCTCAAAGGTGCTTTTCACTTCTCATCCAAGAAGTTTCATTGGTTGAACCGATGAAGCTTCTTGGATGATGAGTGAAACATTTTCAAGGAAAAACAAAGAAAGTCCAGTTGCCTTTTGAGAAAGCACTTTTGAGACAACTTATGTCTCAGATGACTGAGAATCACCATAGACACACTCCTCAGGAGAAAATTCTCTGCAAAATAAGAATGAAAGCTTGAAGACGGAGTTCTTCAGTGAAGTATTTATTCTCTTTTAAAGGAATCATTATGTTTAAACACCAAATGAATGAAAAAAAATGAAAGAAATGTGAAAGCCTTGGATGAGACTTAAAATGTAAGATTAGTGAAGGAACATGGCATTAAGGCCATGTCTCTTAAATCAATCTAACATATGGTGAGTTTCATGTTTTGATAGGAATCCTTATCTCCTACCTGTAAACCGGGCGTACCTCATGTTAACATTCCAGAAGCTAAAAGTAGTGATTATTATATCTAGTTTCCTGAGGTAGGGTGATAGATCCTTGTGTCCTGCAGGAAAATTATGATTATGGCTATGATTCAGGTCACCATCATCATCTTGAAAAATCCATGTCCTCAATTGCTCCTCCTGCACCCATCCTTGCATGTTGGTTGAAAGCCCAGGCATCTACAGGGGGACAAGGGACACCATGACACCGTGCTGTCATTGTTCAAATGATGCAAATATTCTACGCAGCTTCCTTGTAGCTTTTTTAAGATATATAGCAATAGCTTTTATATACCACTTTACAGTGTTTTACAGCCCTCTTACAGTGTCAGCATATTGCCCCCAACAATTTGGGTCCTCATTTTAACCTACCTTGGAAGGATGGAAGGCTGAGTCAACCTTATGTATGATCAGATATCAAGAGTGACATGCAATGGTGACCTGGAAGCCAGCTCTTAGCAAGTTGAAAGGGAACTCTGGTATTCCTTCAATTGGAGAGGTTGGGACAAGCCTGGTTCTTCAAGTTTATTTTCTTCATGTAGTCCTTTACATTCTGATCATCCTTTTGTAATTTAGAAGAGTCTTATGCCGGAAGTGGAAAGGAAACCCACCTCATGCCTCCCCACCCACTCCTTCAGAACATTTCTTCTTTAGCCGAAAACACATCCCTGCAAACAGCTCTGGAGGCTGATTATTGGGATGGGTTATCTGCACCAATGCTTCAGTGGGAGGTTAAATGCTCTTGTCTCAGTAAATGACAAGAGCACTCCTTCCACAGGGCTTGATGATGCATTGCAAAGGTAACTGCTTATGGAAATGATCCTTGAAAAGAGGGAGGCAAACAGGCCACAACCCTGCAGAAGCCTAATTAGCTGTACATTCTCCTTCCTCTACCTCAGGCCACTATCACCACCCCCTAGGAAGGATCCCTCAAGAGCAGGAGTGGGCCGTTAATGTTCCCAAGGGGCCACATGAGAAACTGGGACTGGAGGGTTGCCAACCCGTCCTCTTGTCACTGCCCCAGCCCTGATGCCCGCTGACGTGGGCCAGATGAGACCCACAGACCGTAAAATGGCCCAGGTCAGCTCAAGAGGGAGGGAGAAAGTTGGCAACAATGCTACCGAGACTTATGTGACTGATCTCTTGCCTGCTTTTTTTCATTCATAATTGAGTTTTTATTTGCAGATATTTATATAGATTATAAATTCTTTTCAAAATACTGTTCTGAAAGGTAGTAAATAAATGACTTGAATCATTCCACTGCAAATATATCTATCATGCTTCCAACTCTGAGGCCATTTGGAAAGGCAGAGAGAGCCATGACTGGAAGCCCTGAAATTTGAGATGCTGGAGTATCTAGGCATCCAAAGTTGCAATTTTTCTGGAACTGGATTTGGAGAGACCTACAAGGCCTTTCTGCTTTGACCACTTTATGTCCTTGTTGAGTCTGTTATCTTTGAAGCTAGTTTGGAAAGCTGTAGGAGGAGCAAACACCATTTCCCCCTCTCTGTCTCTCTCCAATAAACTATGGTCAGTAAGCACCATCTACAATAAATTATTCCTGCTTTAAACCATCCAAAAGGGGATGCTTCTACAGTAGCATGTACTTGCTCCAATAAGTACATCTATAATTTAAGGTTTTCATGCACTTCTTTTCCCTCTAGAGTTACTGTTTTTTGTGTCATGTATTCATTAAAAACAAATGTGGAACAGTTGATGTGTTAGATTTCGACTATGGAGAACTTGATCCAGCACCTCTTCTCAAAGCCAGGAAGCAGCCTGGCAGCCTTGATCCAGTCCTCAAGATGTTTATAGGAACAGATCCCATAAATGTCATATCCAAGCAGTGAGCTGCATTTATCCATAGAAAAAAGGCCAGTGCTTGTAAGCACTGTGCAAACACTTGGGATTTTGTAGATTGGGTGGCCTCTTCTTCTTCTATTTCCTTACCATGGATTTTGTAAGGACAAGAGGAACTATTTTGCATGGTACAGTGTGTCCCTTGGAACAGAGTGGGAAAAGGTGGCTCTCTAGATATTGGAATTACAATTCCCATCATCTTGATAATTGGCTATACTGCTTTGGGCTGATGAGAAACATATTCAGCAATCTCTGGCATATTAGAGGTTATTGCCTCCTGTTTTTTGTTTTTTTTTAAGACAGGATAAAAATGTAATGTGGATTAAGCCTGTAACCATTCTCCTTACCTTGTATACTTCACTGTGTGCGTGTATGCAAAGGAGAGACATGGTTATGGAAGAAAGAGACTCCACAAAAGGCCATTGTGATTATTTCAGGCAAAGCAGACTGAGGATCACTTAATTCAGCATTTACTCATGAGAATTATTCCCACAAGGAATCATGCAACTCTGCCTGCTTTGGCTCAGAATACAGAAGGCAATTGAATCAAAGGAATCCATTTCCACTCGCATTCATCCAGCCTGGGAAATTCAGTGGGCCGCAGCATTTGTGTCAGCAGGGGATTCCTTGCTCCTAGCGTTAAATTACTGTCATAATCGCTCAATTATTTCTTCCTTGTACTGTTTAAAATAAAAATCCATCACATTCAGAGGTTCTCCCCCCATCATTTATTAGGTTGAGTGTTTAGGAAAATCAATTATACTCAGTCGGGCATGAATTGATGAATGTTCGTGCAATAATTGCCAGTTGTTAAATCAAATGTACATTCTCTCCCTCTCCCCCATCCTCACTTCCTGATTCCCCCCGCACTTTTTTTTTTCAGAGGGCAGAGGTAGCTCAAAGAGAAGCAGAGTCCTTGAAGGAACAACTCTCATCTGCAAACAAATCTCTCCAGCTGGCTAACCAGATTCAGAAAGCACCGGATGTGGTAAGAGGCAGCCCCTATTTCCAATAATCTTCTTGGAGTGCTTGCCATCAAACTTCTTAAACTTTCCTCCTGTGTAAAGCTAAATTATTTATCCAGAATCTTCTACCCTGGAAAAACTGGACATTTCAGAACTGGGGTGTTTGCGGGAGGGACACATGTATATAATAACCCTGTGGTTTTCCTAGGGAAGCTGGAAGGTAATATTTGCTGATCTAAAGCCAATTCTCCTTGTGCTCTCTTCTGCCAGTAGATTGTTAGAATTGCATTTATTTATTTAAAACATTTGTATAGTCGTCCATTTTAAACCAACTCTGGGGGGCTTAAAAAATAATATGGGAATGGGAAATGGACCAAGGCAGGGGTGAAATCCAGCAGGTTCTGACAGGTTCTGGAGAACCAGTAGCGGAAATTTTGAGTAGTTCGGAGAACCGGTAAATACCACTTCCGGCTGGCCCCAAGTGGGGTGGGAATAGAGATTTTGCAATATCCTTCCCCCAGGAGTGGGGAGGGAATGGGGATTTTGCAGTATCCTTCCCCCAGGAATGGGAAGGAAATGGGGATTTTGCAGTATCCTTCCCCTGGAGTGGGGTGGGAATGGAGATTTTGCAGTATCCTTCTGCCTCACCCACTAAGCCACGCCCACAGAACCGGTGGTAATAAAGTTTGAATTTCACCACTGGAACGGGGTGTATGGAGTTTCATGCCATGCCTCTAATGTACCAGTTGCATGCTACCTCTCCCTTGCTGAACCATCTTTTCATTTCCAGAAGCAGTGAGCATTTATGTAGGCCTTAGAACAGATTCTGCATTATTATCATGGTTAGTTCCCAGATCTCATGATAATAGAGGTTAATTGTTTTTGTTCTTTACATATCCTAACACTTCTGGGTACAGGTAGTTCTCAACTGAACTACAGTTCATTTAGTAACCAAAGTCACAACGGCTTTGAAAATAAGTGACTTATGACCATTTTTCATACTTACGTCTGTGGCAACATCCCCACGATCACATGATCAAAATTAAAACAGTTGGAAACTGGCATGTATTTACGATGGCTGCAATGTCCCAGGGTCATGTGATTCCCTTTTGCAACCTTCTCACAAGCAAAGTCAATGGGGAAGTCAGATTCACTTAACAGCCGTGTTACTAACTTACTGTAACAACTGCAATGATTCACTTAATAACTGTGGCAAGACAGGTTGTAAAATGTCTCACTTAGCAACAGAAATTTTGGGCTCAATTGTGATCGTAAGTCGAGGACTACCTCTGTGTGTGTGTGTTCGTGTTCACACGCACACACGGCAAGACATATGTCGGACGCCCACCAAGCCACACCATGCCCACCAAGCCACGCCCACAGAACTGGTAGTAAAAAAAATTGAATTTCACCACTGGAACATAGTGTTTTAAAGTACGATTGAAGCAGATATTAATTACAGCACAAACCTCAGAGGTTCCTTCCAGCCCTATGATTCAATTAAATATATATAAATAAATATATATGAGCCTTGGTGGCGCAGCAGACTAAAGCGCTGTTAAATAGCACTTAGCTGCCAGCTGCCTGCAATTACTGCAAGTTCAAATCTCACCAGGCTCAAGGTTGACTCAGCCTTCCATCCTTTCGAGGTAGGTAAAATGAGGACCCGGTTTGTGGGGGCAATAAGCTGACTTTGTATAAAAAAGAACACCGCTTGGGGGGGGGGAGGCAAAAGCCCTACTAAGCAGGTATATACAAAAGTATGAAGGCTATTGCTTAACACATTGTAAGCCGTCCTGAGTCTCCGGAAAAGGGCGGCATATAAATCGAACAAATAAATAAATAAATAAAATAAAATAAAATGTGCTAACAATAGCAGTACAAGATTCCCTCGTCACCTCCCGTCTGGACTACTGTAACGCTTTCTACATGGGGCTCCCCTTGAAGAGCACCTGGAGGCTCCAGCTGGTCCAGAATGCAGCCACGCGGGTGATTATGGGAGCGAATCGCCGCTCCCATGTAACACCGCTCCTGCGCGAGCTGCACTGGCTCCCAGTGGTCTTCCGGGTGCGATTCAAGGTGTTGGTTGCCATCTTTAAAGCGCACCATGGCTTAGGACCCGAGTACTTACAAGACCGCCTTCTGCCACCGATAGCCTCCCATCGACCAGTACGCTCCCACAGAGAGGGACTCCTCAGGGTGCTGTTGGTCAAACAATGTCGACTGGCGATCCCCAGGGGGAGAGCCTTCTCTGTGGGGGCACCTGCCCTCTGGAATGAGCTGCCCCCGGAGATTCGTAGGATCCCCGACCTTCGCACCTTTCGCCGCGCCCTTAAAACGCTATTGTTTCACCAAGCAGGGCTGGCCTAAATGCTATTTTAATGGGTGGTTTCTATTTTAGTTCTTTCGGCCAAATTATTTAATATTTTTAAATTGTCTTTTAACTTTCATATAGTTGTGGGTTTTATTTTTGGTTGTACACCGCCCTGAGTCCTTTGGGAGAAGGGCGGTATAAAAATTTAATAAAATAAAATAATAAAATAAAATAAAATAAAATAAAATAAAATAAAATAAAATAAAATAAAATAAAATAATAAAATAATAAAATAAAATAAAATAAAAAAAATAATAAAATAAAATAAAATAAAATAATAAAATAAAATAAAATAAAATAAAATAAAATAAAATAAAATAAAATAAAATAAAATAAAATAATAATGAAATGAAATGAAATGAAATGAAATAATAAAATAAAATAAAATAAAATAAAATAAAATAAAATAAAATAAAATAAAATAAATAAGATAGCTCCTAATCAGGATATTTTTTACAAGCCCAGCTTTCTCCCAATTTGCTGTCTTTGGGAGGGAGGGTGGGACAAGCCCAACCCATCTAGAAACAGCCAGGTTGGGGAAGGCTTTATTAGCTGTTGGCCTTGAAAGTAGATTTTCTGTGTAAAAGTTCCGTTGTATAAAATAAGAAATTGTGTGAAAATAAAGATTAATCTCCATAATAAATTCCGACTTAATCCAAAAAGCAGACTTATTTATCAAACTGGTAAACCAACTACAGGTAGTCCTCAATTTATAACCACAGTTGAGCCCAAAATTCATGTTGCTAAGTGAGAAATTTGTTGAGTGAGTTTTGCCTCATTTTACGACTTTCCTTGCCCCATTTGTTAGGTGAATCACTGCAGTTGCTAAATTAGTAACCTGATTGTTAAGTGAATCTGGTTTCCCCATTGACTTCGCTTGACCCTGGGACACTGCAACCGTCATAAATGTGAGTCAGTTGTCAAGCATCTGAACGTAAATCATGTGACCATGGGGATACTACCACGGTTGTAAGTGTGCAAAATGGTCATAAGTCACTTTTTTCAGTGCTGTTGTAACTTCAAACTGTCACTGAGTGAAATGTTGTAAGTCGAGGTACACTGATTAATAGCACTGCCTGAAAAATCAGTTATGTTAATTAACTTTAATTCAAATTAATTCAAATTAAATAAGTTCTAAAAGAGTCCCGATCGGATAGCAAAACCATATTTGTATATACAAAATTATTTGTATTTTAAAATGCAGACATCAAGCAAGAGACATGACTTCTCTCTCACTGAAAACTGGCACACATGCATTTTCTATTAAATCCGTTTCTTATTTTGACAAGAGCTGAGTTTTTTTTACATGTATGTAAACTTTATTGAGGTGATTGATGCTACATGTTTTCATTAATCATGACTGACTTCCGATATGTTTTATTCTTTGGTAGCTCTGTAAATTTAGCTGCACAAATTATTTGTTGGAGGAAGATGTTAGTAGTCGAGCTAAAAATAAGGATGACAAGGAAATCTGGCAGATCACTCTAGGAAGGAGATCCCACTTTAAAGATTCTATACCTTGAGTTCACCTCCTAATTGCCACTGAAATTAGGGAATGGAAAAGGGGCCCTAAAGAGAGTTTTATGGCACCAGGAATCATTGGTTATATATTCAAAAGTCTATATTTTGGATCAAAACAGCCCTGTGTGAAAAGTAGCATAAAATGTAAAATGCCACATGGAAAAAAATCAGATTATGCATTGAAACAGTGATGTAATCAGTTTAAGCAAGGTTTTGACAATCTTTTCTCTAGCATGTTTTAACACCTCCCAGAAGAAAATAGTACATTTGATACTGAGTATTTTATGTTGACCTGTCCATTCTCTATAACCCAATACTAGCTTTTCATTTTTAATGTGCTGCAGGTAATCTTTGGCATGTTGGTTTGCCACTGTGTGATCTCTACTGTCTCCTCTCTCTCCAATTTCCTTTATCTCTTAGGAGCAGGCCATCGAAGTGTTGACACGATCCAGCCTGGAAGTAGAACTGGCCTCCAAAGAACGAGAAATTGCTCAGCTGGTTGAAGATGTTCAGAGACTCCAAGGCAATCTTACCAAACTTCGGGAAAATTCCACCAGCCAGATCTCCCAGCTCGAGCAGCAGCTGACTGCCAAGAACAGCACTCTCAAAGTAAGCAAGCAGTTTGGTTTCCTCCATTGCTTTAGATAGGATCTGGGAGGAAGGTAAATTGCATATTTGGCCTCTAATGCTATTTTGACAAATACACTGTCATGGTTCCAAGTAATAACCCCATAGAAAGCAGAACTCGGAGGCAGGAAGATTCCTCAAAGAACAATTTTATTGGAGATATATTGGCACAAACTGGTGAAAACCGACTCTGAAAGTTTTCACTTGATTAAAAAGTGAAAGTTCCCCCTTTCCCCCAAACAATCAGTCACATTGTCCAATCAAGGTGCTGGCTTGTTGCCTGGTTACTTTACTCCTCCTCTCTCCAGCCACCTGTTAGAATGTTCTTGGTTCCCACAGGAAATTATTTTGTTTTGGATACAAAATCCCCCTCCCTATGCCTTCTTCGCATTGTGGCAATCCTGAAGCCTCCAAAATGGCCCCAGCCAAATTCGCTTCAGAGTTGATATACACATTATTTCTACTGTTGTGGTAGATCTTTTCAACCACTTAATCACATTTAGAATTCAGATTGGTTCTCTCAGAAAAAAGCATCCAAGAGAAAGGTAAAGGTAAAGATTTCCCCTTTACCAGTCATCTCTGACTTAGGAGGCAGTGCTCATCTCCATATCCTAGCCAAGGGAGCCAACATTGTCTGAAGACATTTCCATGATCATGTGGCCAGAATGACTGTACGCCAAGGCACACAGAACGCTGTTACTTGGCCACCAAAGTGGTATATATCTACTCGTATTTGTGTGCTTTCAAACTGCTAGATCAGGGGTCTCCCACCTTGGCAACTTTAAGACTTGTGGACTTCAACTCCCAGAATTCCTCAGCTAGCAAAGGAGACCCCTGTGCTAGATGAGCAGGAGTTGAGACAAGTAACGGGAACTCACCCTTCTGCGCAGTGCTCAATTCTCAAACCTGGGCTGTCAGTAAATAGGCAGATACAGTCCATTTATTCTCCATCAGGATATTTAGCTGCCACTCAAAAGCCAGAATCTGAGACACTCTCATCCGCCCAGCAAACAACCAGCCTACAAGAGTTTACAAGACCAGGAGAGCAGTATCTTTGGGGAGTTTGCTGCTTGGGAAGTAGAGATTTTGAGCGATTACAGATTTCATGAAAGCCAGTTTGGTGTACATCTTAAGGCATCAGGCTGGAAATCCAGAAATTGTGAGTTCTAGTCCTGCCTTAGGCACAAAACCACCTTGGCCAGTTACTTTCTTTCAGCCCTAAGAAGAAAGCAGTGGCAAACCACTTCTGAAAAACCTTTCCAAGAAAACTGTAGAGACTTGTCCAGGCAGTCTCTGAGAATCAGACAAGGGTTGATCGGAAGTAAAGAAAAAAGAAAAAAAAACATACTTCATAAGCTCTATTTCTTGATTGAAGTCTGGTTGCTATGTGCGTAGATGTGGTCCTTTGTTGGGGAAAAGACAACACAACATGATACTCTACCTCTGATATTTTGTCGGATATTATTAACATAAAATCCTGGTTCAGAGCTGTGTGATTTTCTCCTCCCCTTCCCGAGGAAGGGGGAGGGGGGAGAGGCTAAATTTGATGCAGATTGAGTAATTAAATACGAGACTTAAACTAAAGTCTGTGTTCTGCCCCAGCTCCGGATTTCCGAGGATATTGACACACACCAACGGTCCTTATCAAATTTATTAAGTAGCAAGAATAAACAAGACCGGCAAAGGTTGGCAACCAGCCCAGAAAACAAGATATGATAAACCAAAATACTCTGATAATAAATACGAATTGTTTCTAGCAAGAAACTTACTAACGGCGTGTGACTTAAATAGGCTAAGGGAGTGGCCAATTATCCTCAAGCCTTACTCTCGAGGAGACCTCCTCCTCCTCCTGAGTAGTCACTCCTGCCTTTTGGCAGCCCTGCGTGCTCAAGCATTGAGAAGAGGCTCCTCCACTTCGCTCTCTTCACTTGAAGGAGCCTCTGGAGATTCTGAAGGCCCTGGCTGAGTCTCTGCCTCTGGCACCACATCCTCTTCAGCCTCCTCGCTGTCCAACACAAGCGCTGGCTGCACAGGCTGCTGGCGTGACACCACACCAGCCTCCTCTTCGTCGGGATCAGCCACGATCCGCACAGGCCACTGGTGGGCCACAACAGTCTGAAAGACTTAAGTTGATCTTCCTCATTCATTTTTGTGCCCATTGTTTAGGTTAATACATCGTGATGGGCTTCTTGATAAACTTTTCTTAACTGCTGCATAGGAATTTCTCCCATCCCCCTTCCATTAAAGCATCATCTGCAAGCTCGTGGAGGAGTATTTTTAGACCTTGCACGGCATTAGAAACATGCCTTTTATTTTGTCTGAAAAAGAACCAAGTTGATAGTTAGAGCCAGATATTTGTTCCTCCAGATTGTCTCACAGCTTGAACCTTTTGTTCCACTTTGCATTTCGCTGGGTTCTTCCAGACAATTATTATGCTAATCTTTTTCCACAACTGTTGCAGGCTGTGGAAGCACTTGGGGTCTAAATGGCTGGTGTGCACAGTTTCACGTTTGTCACAGGCCCAACTAAGTCAGTTTTTCCTATTTCTCTTCTTCCTATGATGATGGCATCTGCATGTTCCAAGTAGGGGGGAACAACCTTCAGTCTCAGAAAAGATCCTTCAGGCCCTAGATTTGAGGAGAAGATGGTAGTTAGCTTGAAGAGATAAAAAGGTCAACAGATCAGACATTACAATATTGTAAAAAAAAACCAAAAACCCTCAACCCCTATTGATGAATCCAAGAATCAGTGAAAGTTCTGTATTGCTTGAAGCCTCGTAGGTTGAAAGCTGAACTCTAAATCTTGATATCTAATTGCAACCAGTGCAGTTGCTTCAACAGAGTTGTAATGTGTTCGCCATCAGGCATGCCATTCAGTAACCTGGCTTCGTTCAAGATCATTCCACAGTTGTCAGATCAAGCATAAATATAGACATAACAACAGTGGTGGGTTCCACAATATGTTACTACCGGTTTGTTGCGCGCACGTTCGCTTCGTGCACGCACGTGCCCGGTTTGTGTGCACGCCTGCCTTCTGCACATGCGCCCGGCCTCAAAAATGTGCCTAAACAGGATGGCGTAGAGACGGGGCGGATGGGTGGGTGGGTGGGCGGGCTCACCCGCGATTTCTGCTACCAGTTCAGGTGAACCAGTCCGAACCAGCTAAATACCACCTCTGCATAACAATAATCCAGGCCTGAGTCTACCCATTGTGTAAATAACATTTGTTAATCTATACCTATCCAGAAAAGGACATCACTGGTTTATTAATTAAATAAGAAAATAGGCACTCCTGAACACAAGAGTCATTTAGGCCGTACATGTAAATTAGAATGCCTGACAAAATCTGTGCCTGTCTCTTCTAAGGCAGCACAGTCCTATTTAGAATAGACAGACTGTCCACATCCTATCTTTGGGAACCATCCGCAAATCCAAAAGGCGTTCTTGTGGTCAGAATTTCTTAATCCTCATTGACTCCCTCATTTCATTCAAGACACACCATCTCTCTTGGTGATATACAGAAGTAGAGCCAATGTCATCGATATCAGGTGATAAGCCACAGGAAATCAATTTGTTTGTGGCAGTATTTAAGTAAAAGCAGCAAAAACTATATCTGTCTATGATAGTGGGTAATAGAAAAGACATGTCCTTTCTCATTTTTGTCATTGAAACAAATTTAATGTTACCATTTTTTTCCTTTTTATATTTTTTTTCTTAGCTTTGTAGGAAGGCCATATTGTAAAATAAAAATCTAATCAAAATTATTTTTCATTTCTTTATTGCCTATAAGCAACTGGAAGAAAAGTTGAAGGTGCAAGCTGACTATGATGAGGTTAAGAAAGAATTAAAGTAAGTGTGTCTACCTACTATTGAGTTGCAGTGCCATATATATCTCAAATGGTTTTGAGATAAGAATCAACTTGTAGTCACCAAGCAAAAAAAAAAAAAAGAAACGTTTGTCATTTAAGGCTATCAATCTGTGATACTGAAGGGGTTTAGTACTACGGTACCCATACACATCACATATGCAGAAATTCCCAAGAAATTTTGGGAAATATGTCTTAAACATAGTCTATAGCAGTGATAGCTAACCTTTTTGCCATCGCGTGCCAAAAGCGGGGGTAGTGGGGGGGGATTGCGCGCACGCGTCCCCACACCCATAATTTAATGTGCCCCCTCCCCCCACGCATGCATGCGTGACCCCCCTCCCCCTGCTTTTGGCATGTGATGGCCCGGTAGGCCAATTTTTTGCCCTCCCCAGGCTCCAGAGCCTTTCTAGGAGCCTGGGGAAGGCGAAAACAGCCTTCCCCACCCCCCTGGAGGCCCTCCGGAGGCCCAGAAACAGCCCGTTTCCCAACTTCCAATGGGCCCAGAAGACCCAAAAATCAGCTAGCAAGTGCACACATGCGTGCTGGACTGAGATAGGGCAACGCTTGCATGCCCACAGATATGGCTCCCTGTGCCACCTGTGGTACCCGTGCCATAGGTTCGCCATCACGGGTCTATAGTCTTCAATCGCTTAATGGAATAGTGTTTTTGTGAAAATATAAGAGCCTCTTTGAGTCCTTAATTGTAATGTGCCCTGTATTCAAGTAGAGAACATAGTCTCCAGATACCAGTTAAGCAACCAAAATTTAATTGAATTTTAAATTTAAGATCTCTATTTATTGTTTTAATGTTTTATATGGCATTTTTATTGAATGATTGTGAACCACCTAGAGTCACCTTTGGCCAATGGATGGCATATAAGTGTAATAAATAATAATAAAATACCACCATACCTGGTCAAGATTTGTGGAATTTACAGACAGACTCCAAAACGGGGAAATTCTTAAAGCAGAAAGTAACTTCCCAAGTAATTGAATAAGGATTGGATATACCCAGTTATCAGAAAACGCTGACTAATGAGTGAAGTTTTAAAGAGATGTTGGAGGGGAGTCAGACCAGAGTGGGAAAGCTTGGGGGGAAAAAGCAAATCTGTAGCCTGGCTAAAACCTCAAAGAGGGCAACTCCCTGCTGCAAATTTTTTGCTGTAAGTCCCATTTAAACTTATCAAGCTTGTCAGGCGCATTATGGACTTGCTTAAACTTCACATAGGCACTGTAGAAAGACCCATTAGAGTTGGTCTGCCAAGTAGAAAAGGGAAGAGCAGATGCTCTGGTAATTATAGGAATCCTACGACAGACAGAGGAAAGCAGGAATATTTCTTTTAGAAGGAAACAGTGTGAAATGAAGAATGAATCTTTCCTAGCAGGCCTCTAAAAATAGTTTAAGGAGACCCAGATTTATTTTCTGATTTTATTTATTATAAATAAATATAAAATCCTACCATTTTACCCTTAGGGTACTCATACCATCTCTGTCGTCCCATCTATTCTTTCATATTGTCCCCTGGCAGTACCCTTTTCATATACTGTCTTACATTGCAGCGTGAAATAATGGCCATTTGTCAGCAGAAACCCTCTGCACTGTATGTACGACAAAAGTAGTCAGGCTACATTCAGAAAACTAAATGGATTCATTTCTGATGTCAAAAATGAGCCATGTTCAAATACAAAGAAGGGAACACTTAAACTCTCTGGGTTAATATCTCAAGACGGTTGTCCTTGAGAAAAGAAGTGCCAAAGATTGATTTTATACGAAACAACTGAGTTGAAATTTATTCATCTGGAGATTTAACACTATTTTTCAAGGATTACACGGAGGCCATTTTGCATCACACTGCATGTGTTAAATGGCTCACTGGTGCTAGGATGTGTCACACCTAATAACTGTTTTGTGAATGTCCGTTGTCAAGAAAGTAATTATCACTGCCTATACCATCTACTTCGTGTTTTCTGCTGACCATAGTGCATACAGTTCCACCCACTTAATCTTTGTGTATATTCATTCATACACACACACACAGATTAAGTGGGTGGAACTGTACACAGTATGGTACAGTATATATTTATTAAGAATTTAAACAGAAGAAAAAAATTTAAGAACTAATACAAAGAGAAAGAAGGGGAACAAAGAAAAAGTCAGTGCAAAAAGAAAAAATAGGAAGAAATTGCTTCCAATTTCCTTTACAGCACAGGTGTCCAACCTTGGCAATTCTAAGACCTGTGACGTCAACTCCCAAAATTTCCCCAGTTGACTGGGGAATTCTGGGAAAAAAAATTCTTCTTTTTCTATTATGTTTTTTTTCCTAATTCAACATGTAGATCCTAAGTTCATTTTTTTCTGTTTCATGCAAAAAGTTCACAAAAATGAATGTACATAGTGGGGTTTTGTTTTTCTCCCAAATATTTTGTTCCTTAATTTAGCCATCTCTGCAAATTCCATCTCCTTCACCAACCATTCCCTCTTTGTGGATAAGTTTTTTTTTTTTTTTTTTGGCTTTATATTTTATATATATATAAAATATATATTCAAGTTCACCAAAATTTTCTGTGAGACATTTCTTGTTCTAGCAAATCTGGAATTTATTTTATAAACTTTATCAATCTCTGTCTCAGTCTTCTCCTCTTCTCAATCCAAAAAGTTTGCTAAAGCTTTAATAATCTTTTATCTAATAACTTCACCTAAGTTTTCTGGAATTGCTCTAAGTCTCAAGCAGAATTCTTCCTCTAGATTTCAATAGGGCCACATTATTCAATTCTCTTTCTAACTCTCTATACATAACATCATCTTTAAAATTTCCATTTCCCATTAATCTGTTTTATTTCTTCAAACATTTGTTTTGCAGAACTTTCTACTTTTTTAACTGTTTCTTTAACCTCTTTTCCCATCTTTGCAAATTTTTCATACTTTTTTTTTTAAATGCTTCAATTTATTATTCAAAGATTATCCAATTTACGACGTATTGTCTGGAGCAAATTTGTGGTGTCATTCTCTTCTCTGCAGGTTGCTCTTCCAAGCCTCTCGTTCCTTCCTTCCATCCTTGAAGCTTTTCTCATTGTTGCCAATTTGATATTATAGTCTAAAGATAGAAGTAACTCTGGCAGAGGAAAGAAACAAACTTCCTTTTTTTTCTCTCTCTCTTTCATCTTTCTATGCCTTTAACACTTTCATCTCCGAGGACCCATTCCACAGCTTCAAACCACATCACATTCCACATCTCCATAGCAACAAAGTATCAGAGCCTGGATCATTTTACCTTACCTTTTGTTTGGTAAAATCCACCAAATTTCTTGCATTATTTAGATGTGAAAAGAAAGCATTCTCACAAAGGTCTGTTCCATTTGTCTAGTTTAATCCAAGTTTATGCAAAAGTACTTTCACCAAAAAATAAAAATAGTGAAAATAAAATGTTACTGTATGCTTTGCCTATTTTAAACTTTCTGCAATCATCGGATGGTTTTTTGCCCAAAAATCTTGAATTGTTAAAATCTTGTATTTTTTAAAAAAAATCCAGAAAAATGATACATTCACCAAGAAGGGTCTATCTTGCTGCAGAGGAAATTTCTCTTTATCTGTAGATTCATTAAATCCAAAGTAGCTAAAATGGGAATGGCTGGATCCATATAGGCCAGTGTTTCTCAACCTTGGTAGCTTGAAGATGGGTGGACTTCACCTCCCAGAATCCACCCATCTTCAAGCTTCCAAGGTTGAGAAACATTGATATAGGCTATATTGTAGTTGTGTGTGAAGATGGAATCCCACAACTCCAGCCACTTGCTTCTGTGTGTGTGTGTATACGTATTTCTCCTCAGCTGGGTATTTTCCTACATAAACCAAGATTTTCAAAATGCAGCCATAGCTCAGTGAAATCCCATCCACTAGTTCTAGGTTTTTTCAGACAGCAAGCAAGCATTTCCCAACACACACACACACACACACACACACACACACACACACACACCCCAAGATTTTTATGCAGCCCTAGTTCAGTGAAATCACAATCCACTAGTTTCTGCTTTTTTTTTTTCTGGCAGCCAGCAAACGCTCTGCTGCCCATTGGTCTCCCAATGGACAGCAGAGTGTTGGTCTCCCAATGGGCAGCAGAGTGTTTGCTGGCCGCCAGAAAAAAAAAAAGCCTAGAAACTAGTGGATTGTGATTTCACTGAACTAGGGCTGCATAAAAATCTTGCTTTACGTAGGAAGAACCTGACTAAAGAGAAATACACATAAAGCCTATGAAAAGGAAAACACACACACACACACACACAGAGAGAGAGAGGCATATATATTCCTGTGTCACAAGATTGTTCACAAAAGCTTTTGCATGTAAATGTGTGAGTCTTTATGGTGCCACTTGGTTTTGCTGCATCAAGAATAACACAACTGCTATTCCAGAAATGATTTTAATGTTCCTAGAAATGATTTTAATGTTTAATGACCCTTCTAGGTTTCGTGAAAAATATCAAGCAATTATTTTGTCCTGTCCCCTTGGAGCAACTGGTTATAATGGGAGGGGAAAATTCCTTTGAAAAGCCTACAATGTGTTGGACTATGCAAATAATTTGTGTGTACTGTAATTTTCTTGATAAGCGAGTTAAAGTATTTTACATATATTTCACATTTAACATTCATTTATGATGATGGTGATAGTGATTTGCTTGTTTGTGTTGGGTTTTTTTTTTTGCCATTTTATTATGACTGTGTTCCCTCTTTCCCTTCAAGCGACATACATATAAATTTATATTGTTTCTGACAGTTTAAAATGTTATATCCTTATTAACCTTTAAATTTATGTTGCAAATGAGCCTGGCAGAACCTCGCTGTGCAGTGATTTAGGGGACATTTGAGAGGACGCTTTTCTCCGATAACTAGCATTAGTACTTATTCTATATTCATTATCAGATTATATGATTCCAAAGAAAAGTTGTTAAAGTTATCAGTTAGGGTGTTCCTGGAGAGCCGAAAATTGCAGCGTTAATGCCCTTTAGTAAAGCTGTTAGGAAAGGACAGAGCGTAAAATAACTTCTTTTTTTCCACTTTGCAGCATCCTGAAGTCCATGGAGTTTGCGCCATCTGACGGCTCAAGCATCCAGGTAATTCATTCGATTTTCTGGTAGAGCAAAGCTGGATAGATCTTTTTTTTTTTAATTTTTTGAATGTTCGCTTGGATTGACAACTTGCTATTGAAATGTAGTAAGAGTTTGTAGGAATTTTAAACGATCACAGCTTCCCCCCCCCCCCCACTCCCCCTTTTATGGAAAAATCTTACTTTCTATGTTAGCTGATGTTCACAGCATGGCTGCTGGGTTTTTTTTTTTTTTTCTGGTATTGGATATTGGTATGTTTAAGCTGCCCAGAGTTGCTTTGGAATGAGATGGGCGGCAAATAAATTTAATTAATAAATAAATATTACAGAGGAAAATAATATAGAAATGAAAACAAGAATTGGAAGTGGGAACTTGTGGTCTAGAACTTCCTTAAATCACAAGCTCCTTCAATGGTCCTGGGTTTATAAGATGGATCAGACCCAATAGTAGTTTGATTGTCATATGTACTTCAACATATAAAACCTTGGGCTCCCTGGCTCCTCCATGAGTAGCACAGTAACACCCCAACTAGTGAGGATTTGATCATCATCACACACCATTTGTGGAAAGATTGCAACAGGCACCTGCCTACCTAAGCCTAATTTATTGTGACACTAGCCATGCAAGATGTATGATGATGGTTAGGATGATTAGAATTACCCAAATGAACTTTCTGGAATCTTAAAGTGTTTATAAAAGGGATGTGGTGGCTCAGTGGCTAAGACACTGAGCTTGTCGATTGAAAGGTCAGCATTTCAGCGGTTCGAATCCCTAGTGCCGGATAACAGGGTGAGCTCCCGTTACTTGTCCCAGCTTCTGCTAACTAGCAGTTTGAAAGCATATTAAAAATTCAAGTAGAAAAATAGGGACCGCCTTTGGTGGGCGGTAAAAGTGTTCTGTGTGCCTTTGGCGTTTAGTCATGCCGGCCACATGACCACAGAGACGTCTTCGGACATCGCAGGCTCTTCGGCTTTGAAACGGAGATGAGCAGAGTTGGGAATGACTAGCACATATGTGCGAGGGGAACCTTTACCTTTACCTAAGGTGTCAATGCAGATGACCAAAAGGTTGCATTTTTCTCCTTCGTCCACTAACACAATTATCTCCACTGTTGTATGAGCATTGAGCTGATTATATGAATAATAATAATAATTAACAAAGCCAAACCATTTACAACATTAATATTGGGGAGGGGGTTAACTCCAGTTTCTCTTAATATCAGTTTCAGAGAGAAATAGGGGTTTGGCAATTTGAACCATCTCCCTGATCTGAAAAGTACAACAGCTTTCCTGGTGTGGAATCTCTCAATCTGCTGGCATTACAACTGCCAGAATTTTCTCACTATATTGAAAATTCCACAAATTCATTTCAACACATTTCAAGGGTGTTAGATTTTCCACATTGACTTCATTCTCTTTGCCTGTATGTTGTTCTAACATCCTTTTTTTTTTTAATGGAACTTGTATGCCGCCCTATCTCCAATGGACTCAGGGCGGCTCACAACAATTAAAACAAAGCAAACAAACCATTAAAACAAAAATCCAAGTTAAAATTAACAAAAATTCAATAAAACCCAGTTAAAAATTCTATTAAAACCCCCATCAGTCCAGGGCGGCCAGGTGAAATAGCCACGTTTTTAGGCCATGGCGGAAAGAGCGAAGGTCAGGGGCCACCCGGAGCTCCAGAAGGAATTGATTCCAAAGGGTGGGTGCACCCACAGAGAAAGCTCTCTCCCTGGGGGTAGACAGCCGACACTGTCTGGCCGACGGCACCCTGAGTAGGCCCTCCCTGTGAGAACGCAGAGGGTGATGGGAAGCTGTTGCTGGCTGCAGATGGTCCGCCACATATCCCGGGCCTAAGCCATGAAGGGCTTTATAGGTAATCACCAGCACCTTGAATCTCACCCGGAGGGCAACTGGCAACCAATGCAAGTCACACAGGAAATGAATGCACAATTGAGTTAAATTAAATCTTGTACAAAAGGAAAGTATCCCCAAATTTCCTTGCTGCGTGTTACTTTCATTGGATCGTAGGTTACAAGCTGGATTCCAGCACCTTTAGTGGTTTCGATGATTCTGTGCAAGGAAGGAGAAAGAAACGGCTTTGCTTACCGCTTTCATTCATTTCTTCTTTTCGTACCACTTGAAACATAATGTTGCAAGGAAGGTAACGGCTGATATTACGGTGTCTAAAGATAAGCAGATGTAAAAAATGATTTAGTGAGGCATTTAAGTAGTCTCTACAGCCACTAAGTGAAGCAGTGAAGTGCCATAGACTAGAATCTGCACTCTTTTGAATTCCCACCCTATTGTCCCGAGACATCATTCTGAACCAATTCCCATTCTTTCTCTTTGTTCTCTCTATATCTCCATAGGATGCTGCATCAAAACCACTGGAGGTCTTACTGCTGGAGAAAAACCGCCTGCTGCAGTCGGAAAATGCCACGCTGCGGATCACGAACAGTGACCTTAGCGGTAAGTGGATGGGAGAAAAAATAGGTAATTATTATTTTAGGTTGTGCTTGCTCTCAGGAGATGAGGATGTGGAAAGGGAAGGGGCTGTGTGAACCCAAGGCCACTGCATGACAGAAAGATGAATGGTCAGCAAGGATCTTGTCTTATGTTGGGACTCCCCTCTTATACTATAGATAATAGACTAAGACTTTGGGGCCCTTAGAAAAATGGTAAAGGTTAAGAGGGAGAAATGTTCTCATATGTTGGGATGAGCAGCATTGGAACCTGTCTTCCCTTTCAATTGTTTAGTCTGACCGTGACATTATTTCTTACACACACCTTTCCCAAAACGTAGATTGGCGTTTCAAGGAGACCCTGCCTTGTTTTCATAGCTGATTCATTCACCCAAATCCTGACTGCCTTTATTTCCATTAGCGGTGAATTTTGGCTTCATTTGGCTGCTTATGTGTTTTGTTTGGAAGGGATGCTTTGCATGCCATAAATGAACAATAAAAGTGGGGTCTCCAAATAAATAGAATTTCCTGGAGTTTGTTTTTTGTTTTTTCTTCAAGTAAGGTTTCTAGAGCTGTTGCCTAATGTGTCAGTGGGCAGTTGGGTGATTGCTGCCTTGTGCGCAGTTTCTGTGTTCTTCTGTGGCTTCCTTTGAGCAATGGTTTCTATGTCTTGCGTGTGTTTCATGTAGCCTTAATAAATGTTTGCTGCATTTGGGCTCAAACAAGGTCTGTTCCTGTGTGTGTGTGTGTGTGTGTGTGTGTGTGTGTGTGTGTGTGTGTGTGTGTGTATGGAGGGGTTTGGAATGACTCAAATGTGCAAGGAACCAAAGTAATTTTTGTGCGTGCATCAATGAATTTTAAACCAAAAACAAAAGAATTATGTAACTGCACTTCATGTCATTGTTCTACTGCTAATATTTGGAAGGGGGAATTCTCCAGGCTGCAACATACAAGAAAGGTGCAAACATGAAATGCATGTTGTTTGTCTTGGGGGCCTTGTTTGGCTTATTAAAATTAAAAGAAACAAACAAAACAAAAAAAAAAAAAAAACCCAAACCACTTTCTTCATTGGCCCTTATTTCAAGAACAAAACAAAAACGCAACCTGCACTATTTTTCCCTTTTTGTGGGGCAAGCTCTGCATTTTGGTCTTGGTTTCCCCCCTTCTTTTTGATCCCCCATAATGCATTATGTTTGACCTTCCTTGTAGGGTCAGCCAGGAGAAAAGGGAAAGACCAGCCTGAGAGTCAGCGTCCTGCAACCTTGCCGGCCTCCCCTCCTCCTCAGTTGCCCCGCAATGCAGGGGAGCAGGCTTCCAATACTAATGGTACACACCAGTTCTCACCAACGGGTTTAAGTCAAGACTTTTTCAGCTCATCCTTGGCAAGCTCCGGCTTACCCCTGGCTTCTACAGGAAAATTTGCACTAAACTCTCTCCTCCAGCGCCAACTTATGCAGTCCTTCTACACCAAGGCAATGCAGGAAGCGGGAAGCACAAGCATGATTTTTTCAGTAGGTCCCTACAGCACAAACTCCATATCTTCCCAAAGCCCCTTGCAACAAAGCCCAGACGTCAACGGCATGGCCCCATCACCCAACCAATCAGAAAGCACCGGCAGCACCTCGGAAGGTGAGGAAATAGACACGGCCGAAATTGCACGTCAGGTCAAAGAGCAATTGATCAAGCACAATATCGGACAGCGGATCTTTGGACACTACGTCTTGGGACTTTCTCAAGGATCTGTGAGTGAGATTCTGGCTCGACCTAAACCATGGAACAAGCTGACCGTGAGAGGCAAGGAGCCATTCCATAAAATGAAGCAGTTCCTTTCTGATGAGCAGAACATCTTGGCTTTGCGCAGCATCCAAGGCAGGCAGAGAGGTGAGTCACGAGGCAGTGGCCTCCAACTTCTCTTTTGGCATCTATGTTTTCTAGATAGGAGATACTGTCAAAAGGGAATGGTGTCTGTGTCTCTGTGTGGTTAAGTTGTCTGCTTGGTGTTCAGTATATAATGTGGAAAGAATAGAGAGCTCCTTGCTAGGAATCAAGCTGAAATAGCAGAGTAAAAGATAGGCATCTAAGAACTGCGCTCCATCTCCACGGGAGTGGATGTGCACTGCAAAAATTAAAAAAAAAATGGACCACCGGGATAGCTTTATCTCTGTGGGACTGACCCAATGGGGCTGATTCCAATGGGCTGCGACCGGTGTAAGCTGATTGAGAGTATACCTCTTAAACTATCTCTCATGCATTGAGCAGCAGTGAAAGGAGGGCTGGACTATTATTATTATTATTATTATTATTATTATTATTATTATTATTATTATTATTATTATTTTGAAGTTTAACTTTGTAGAACACTTTATGGATCTTGCCTGATCAAACCACAGCAGGGCAGGTTTTATCATTACATCATCTTCATTTAACGACCCCATAATCCCACACGGCGTAGAATCTGGGCAACTGAATGGAGCTAGCAGAGTGTTTTAATGGCCGGATGCCCTTCCTGTTGCCATTGCAGAGTTTTGTTTAGCAGATATATTCTCAGTGTGCCCAGTGAGAGAAATATTTGCCTCGACCTAGAATCGAACTCACAGCCTCCTGATTGTGAGGCGAGAGCTCCATCTCTAGGCCACCGCACCATGCCAAGAAGGTTTTATCATTACATGATTCCTCTTAATTTTGGTTTATTAAGCATACATTAGGGGATAGTTTAAAAAAAAAACAGTAAAAGTTGTACCAGGATCCCTTGTCGTTCCTTTGACCAATCTCGTTTGATTGCCGAGGGAAAACACAGTAATATTTGAAATGAGTTCTAATAGTTGAGGGCCGTTACATTTCACCATCTTTACAGCAGCTACAGGGGAATCTCCTGAGCATTTGTAAATCTAGCCCTCTTGCCTAATAAGCCAACAGATCCATTGGGCTGCTAGACTCAGAACAACTTATTATGGTCCCTTGGGGCCATGCAGATTCACCTATGACAAAAGCATCTGGTGGGCAGTCTGTCTGGCTGGGGAGATGCGTATAACAGTAGAAGGAAGAAGCAGGACAGATAAAAAGTCTCATTGAACATTTTTAGTGAATGGAGTTAGAAGTTGCCCATGTAATACAGAGATGACGTAGACATGTATTATGTCCAAGGGTTATTTCTCTTTAAACACCCCAGCCTCATTCTCTTGAAAACCCATTGCAGAAACAAAACTTCTCCCAGAAACATATTTAACTGGCTTAAGTGTCCTAGAATGGAAGGAGTTTCCAGCCCTTTCCTCTATTTCTAGCACCACCCTCACTGAAAGCATGATTCCTCAAAATCATAGATCATAGCCTGTAGATTTATGCACATTTTAATTTAATTTTTTTTTCACCAAATCAAAAATCAAATGAGCAACCTCTTGCAAAATTGCAAACTCAATGTAAATGTAAAGCAAAGGGAGGCAGAAGATCCCATGTTCCTCAGTCAAAAGTATCTCAGGTAGCAGTTTGGGGCGGGGGGGGGGGGAATTTGAGAGATCCACTGCTAATCTTCATCTTTTAAGATCAAAAGTTCACCTATTCTCCAAAGAATACATTTGGGAGGTGCACTATATTAGGATTATTTATCATATGCTTTATTTACTTTAAAATATTAAATCTGTATCCTGGACCAAGGGTCTCCAACCTTGGCAACTTTAAGCCAGTCTGGGAGTTGAAGTTCACCAGGCTTAAAGTTGCCAAGGTTGGAGACCCCTGTCCTGGACAGTTATCAGTGTTGTCTGGCAATTTGCAGTATAAGAGGGGCGGGGGAAATGATATCTCAGGAAGATACGAAATGCAAACTGTGAAATAGATTCTGGCAGTATATCAGTTTGATAAGTACAATGAAACCAACATTAACTGACAATAGTAGAAGAGTGCATACAGTAGGTAGTCCTTGTTAGAAGAAAAGTGCATAGGTAGTCCTTGTTTAGCGACTGCCTCGTAGGGCAACCATTTGCAGTTACAATGGTGATGGGGGGAAAAAAAACAAACTTTGCAACCAGTCTTCACATTTACTGCCTTTGCAGATCTGTAAAGGAAAAGGAAAGCTTGAAGTAAGATCACAGTTACACTTAGCAACCACTTCACTTAACAACTGAGTTGACCGCCCCAGCTGTGGTTGCTTTATACCTTTAGTGTAAAGACTTAAAAAAAAAAAACCACAGCTTTTGAGATTCAGAAGCTTGGGAATATAAAGTGTATGCATAAACGGAAGAGATGGCACTGGGCTTTGAAACGCAGACCTGATGTGAATGCAGGTCACATCATTTATTCGCTGTACAATCATAGAAAGAGGTGAGAGAAAAATGTGAGATGTCAGCTCCATCCCACTTGTAAAATTAGTGTTCCTTTACAGGAGAACTGCATGTCTCAATCGTACCTTCATAAATATAATCAGATCTTGTGGGTTTTCCTTGGATTCAGAAATGTCCTCTTTAGTGGTAACCGCTGTCCTCCTATAGCATGATTTTCACTCTTTGAGGCTGAATTTGCACCCATGTGTTCGTTGTGTTACCTTTGAGCCAGAAGTGTAAAGAGGAGACTTCTTATATGGCTCAGACATTGTGCAATAAATGTTAAACATAGCACAGGGCTGAAACTGGTCAAGTTTCACACCGTCTTATAAAATAACATTTAAGATCAAACTGTATGATTCTGAAAGGTAAAAGAGTTCATAAGTAGGAATTGCCAGGTTATACTATTCAAGGATGGAGGTTTACAGAGGGACAAAAAGGAACTTAACAAGAATGCTGGTCTGTACATGTTGCAAACTGGAGCATTCCTATTTTATTAAGGAATATAAAATGACTGTGTATCTTGTAACAATCCTTGAAGTTTGATATGGCATAAGACCTCATCCAAGGATGGGAAATGCCGGAAATACACTGCATGGAGAAAGTAGGAGAGCTGTTTCTTTCACCATTAAAAGTAAAATGTCCTCCTTGGTCCCTGAAGAGCAGTGTTTCTCAACCTTGGAAGCTTGAAGATGGGTGGACTTCAACTCCCAGAATCCCCCAGCCAGCAGCGCTGGCTGGGGGATTCTGGGAGTTGAAGTCCACCCATCTTCAAGCTTCCAAGGTTGAGAAACACTGCGTAGAGGCAAACAGGCAGACAACACTCAGCTGCTGCTGTCATTTTTTCTCTATAACTGTGAGAACTGAAAACATGAATTCTTAGCACATACATTTTCTCATACAGTGCCCCATTAATACAGTAACCAATGAGAGCCCAGTTACATCCACCTGAGCGCACAAAGGTTATGCACAATTGTCTAGTGCTTACAATAATATGTGAGTGCTATGTGCAAAGGGCATTTCCTGTGTTCTCTATAGTCTCATTCTTCTACGGGGCCTGGGGGCCTTGAGTGAAGAGCCAATTATTCTCTGCTTAGCTCCCCTCTCGGGATATGTGATCTGTCCAATATTCTGCTACTCATCATTCAAAATAGGATAACAATATATCACATTGGTTTTTTTTTTTTAAAAAAAAGATAAGTACAGTACAGAATAAGGATCATCGTCGTCAACAATTTCCTGCCCACTTTTTATTTTCATAAGAGGCTAACTGGTATGGTTGGCTTGTTCCTCATCATTATTATATTACATGGTACTTTGGATATTCGTTTTGGAACAAACCTCCTTCCTGGTATTTGTATGAAATAATATTGCAGGTGGAGATTTCCCCTTCCCAGTTTCTCAAGTGAAATTGCCTTGCCTTTCTAAGCAGTGGGATTTCATTGGGAAGGATAGCTTTAAAGAGAACTGGGATTTGAGGAGGTGTTGTGTGCTTTTTTTTGAAGCAAAGTTTCCCTAGATTGCCAAGAAGTGTTTATAGCATCTTACAGCATGTTCCCATCCTTGGGGTCATCCGCTCTTGGAAGAATTACTGACCCATCTCTGTCTTTTTGTACCTTTTAGATGTTTATTTATATCTTTCTAATCTCCTTTTGATGCGTAGCTGTAATCTTTATTAACCAGTAGTCTGCCTTGCTTCCTTTTTCAAAGTAGCCAGGCCTAAAAAGTTTATGAGCTGCTTGATTTCACTGCTGCCCTTGCTCAACCGTCCACTCCCTCCTCCCCTCCCTCCCTCCTCCCCTCCCACTCCAACCCCTATAAGTATTAGGCAGTTCTTGTTTCATCTCACAAAGCCCAAAGTTATAAGAAGAACCACCCCCTGATTGTTTTGTTCTTACCCGACTTGTTTTTCAACAGAGAATCCAGGCCAGAACCTGAGCAGGCTATTTCAGGAAGTACCGAAACGAAGAAATGGGTCAGAAGGTACGTCACAGGCAGGTGTTTCTCTTTGCGGTTGATCTTTGGAAAGTGAAGTTGTGTGCTTAGTTGTGTGTCATCTTAATTTGTTGTTGGTATAAACACAAAGGGGGTGCAGTTTGATTCTGGCCTGGAATCTGAGAGGAAAAACAGACAGTGGGCCCTGTGCAGCCGTAACATGGACTCCATCCAAGCTATATTTGAAATCACTTCTTCCCTCCGATTCCTCTCCATATTAGTTCCATTGTTCCCTGCATTGGCAGGATTTCACGTTACCATTAAACCAGACCATGCTTGGTGCTAACCAAAGTTATCCTGAGAATCAGTGCTTGAAGCAAGTGTAGGTCTACAAACACTCTTTCTGAGGTCAATCCTGATTAGCAGCCTACCTGGTGCCAGTGCAGAGATAATATAAAATCAGGTTGATGCTGGATAAGGAAAAGAGGAAGAGGAATGGTAAATGATGCTTGGCAAAGAGTCCATGCTATATCTGTACTGGTGCAGTAAGTATAAAACAAACCAAGGATTAGCATCCAGATCACTCATCCCCTCTTTTCTCTCTTTCTAAGTCTTTTGCTATACTAACCTGGCTCCTTCAAGTAAACTGTCTCACTCAGGCAAAGCTGGACTCCCCTACTCTCAATCCCACTAATTTTCTATGCGTTCTTCAAGGAGCTCAGGTCAACATCCTTGGGGATAATCCCATTTTATAAGACTACAAGTGATCACAGGGCAAATTTCATGGCAGAACCCATTGGTTCAAGTCTGATGTGTGGCCCATCGTATCATTACTGGCTCTTGTAGCCTTTGTGGCTTCTTGGTGTTTGAGATTCACAGTCAAAAGTGAAATTGGCATGAAAAGTTAAGTGTTTGTGTGTTATGTGTGTAGAATGGACACTGCTATGAATCTTAAAGAATGCAAGCCACATTTCTTTCTTCTGTGGCTTGAACGGTGAGCGAAGGGCTATCAGAAACACAGAGACGTAGAAGTGCGTACAGAGATACAAGGGCGTTTCAGCTAGATATAACAGTATTTGATAGCAAATGTGATGCTCAAGTTTGAGAACTTGAGGCAGTAAGAAAGAATGAAGTAGAACCATCACTATGTCGAATATAGTTCCTGCTCAAAAACCACCTTAACAAAATAGGACCCAATTCAGCATTCAAACAATGTAGCATAATATGGCTAGTGGGCAGAATGTGGTTAGTTTTGAACCTAGTTCATAAACTCTCATTGGTGGCTCTAAGAAAGTTGTTTGTGCTCATAGATTTAGACCTCTTCTCGGAATGGCTTATAACCCAGTTTTTGCATGTGTAGTAGAATCACTATACTAATAATGTAGAAACTTTTATTTGGTTGGTTGTGGGACTGGTTCTTTAAAATAAGGAAGTAAGGTTATAATCATAATTCCATCTATTTTGCAAGATCAGTTAAACTTTTTTCTGAGCAAATCTGTTTCAGATTGCAGTACGCAATTCTGTTTCAGGATCTGGGCTAAAATGAATAGAATAGAAATAATTAGAATAGAAATTGAAAGAGAAGTAGAGTATTTTAATTTGGCCAACTGTGATTAGACACACAAGGAATTTGTCTCTGGTGCAGAAGCTCTTGGTGTACCTGCAAACCCACAGAATAATGGTAGTAATAATACCAATAAGATATTAGTATTATTGGTATTGGTAATAAACATAAATAATAATACTACAGCCATACTACATGGGTAAATACACATAGACATAAGACAGTAATGTGAGAATTAGATGTTCAGCAGAGTGATGGCACAAGAGAAAAAAAACCTGTTCCTATGACTAGTTGTTTGGGCCTGAAATGCCTTCTAGCACAGTGGTGGGTTGCCCCCGGCTCACACCGGTTCTATAGAATCGGTAGTAAAACCAGTGGGAGGCTCCGCCTACTGACCCCAACATCATCAGAATGCTTCTGCACATGCGCAGAAGAGCGCACATTGCGAACCAGTAGTAAAGGTAAGTAGAACCCACCCCTGTTCTAGCACCATCGCAAGAGAAGGAGTTGAAACAGTTTAAAACCAGGATGTGAGGGGCCTGCAGATATCTTCTTAGCCCTCCTTCTTAATCACACGATATACAGGTCTTCTATGGAGGGCAGGCTGGTTGCACTTGTTCTTTTTGCAGTCTTAGCTATCCGTTGGAATTTGTACCTGTCTTATTTGGTTGCTGTACAAAACCAGACAGTTGTAGAAGTACAAATGACAGGCTCAATAATTCCTCTGTAAAATTGTACTAACAGCTCCTGGAGCAATCTGAACTTCCTGAGTTATGCAGGAAGAATATTCTTTGTTTTTGCCTTTTTATGATGGTTCTAATATTAGGTGTCCATTTCAAGTCCTGGGAGATTATAGAACCCCAAAACTTGAAGGACTCTATTGCTGATAATCTGCTGTCAAATATAGTAGAAGGTGGTAAAATCCCATCTATATGCAGACTCATCACTGTCTTCAATGAGGCCAGTGACCGTTGAATCATCTGCAAACTTCAGTATTTTTAAAAGAAGGTTCCCTTGAAGTGCATTCATTGGTACAGTTGCAAGAAAAAGTATGTGAACCCCTTGGGATGACGTGGAGTTTTGCATGAATTGGTCATAAAATGTGCTCTGAACTTCATCTAAGTCACAACAATAGAAAAACACAGTCTGCTTAAAATAATACTACACAAACATTAGATGTTGCCATGGTTTAATTGAACATAACATGTAAACATTCACAGTGCAGGGAGGAAAAAGTATGTGAACCTTTGGACTTAATAACTGGTTGACCCTCCTTTGGCAGCAATAACCTCAACCAAACGTTTCCTGTAGTTGCAGATCAGACCTGCACAACGATCTGGAGTAATTTTGGACCACTCCTCTTCACAAAACTGTTTCAGTGTAGCAATATTCTTGGGATGTCTGGTGTGAATCGCTCTCTTAAGGTCATGCCACAACATTTCAATCGGGTTGAGGTCAGGACTCTGACTGGGCCACTCCAGAAGGCGTATTCTGTGCTGTTGAAGCCATTTTTTTGTTGAATTACTTGTATGCTTTGGGTCATTGTCCTGTTGCATCACCGTCCTCTGCGGAGCTTCAGTTGGCGGACAGATGGTCGTACGTTTTCCTGCAAAATGTCTTGATAAGCTCTGGAATTCATTTTCCCATCAATGACAACAATCCGTCCAGGCCCTGCGGCAGAAAAGCAGCCCCAAACCATGATGCTCTCTCCGCCATGTTTTACAGTGGGGATGAGGTTTTGATGTTGGTGTGCTGTGCCTTTTTTTCTCCACACATAGTATTGTGTGTTCTTCCCAAACAACTCAATTTTGGTTTCATCTGTCCACAGTATATTTTGCCAGTAGTGCTGTGAAACATCCAGGTGCTCTTTTGCAAACTTCAAACGTGCTACAATTTTATTTTTTTGACAGCAATGGCTTCCTCCGTGGTGTCCTCCCATGTACTCCATTCTTGTTTAATGTTTTCCTTATTGTAGATGTGTCAACAAAAATGTTAGCATGTGCCAGAGATTTCTGTAGGTCTTTAGCTGACACTCTAGGATTCTTCTTTACCTCATGAAGCATTCTGCGCTGTGCTCTTGCAGTCATTTTTACAGGACGACCACGCCTAGGGAGAGTAGCAACAGTGCTAAACTTTCTCCATTTGTAGACAGTCTGTCTTACCGTGGACACATGAACATCAAGGCTTTTGGAGATACTTTTGTAACCCTTTCCAGCTTCATGCAAGTCAACAATTCTTGATCGTAGGTCTTCTGAGAGCTCTTTTCTGCGAGGCATGGTTCACATCACACAGTGCTTCTTGAAACCAGTAAACCCAAAACAGGTGTGTGTTTTTAAAGGGCAGGACAGCTGTCAGCAACACATCCAATATCATCACACTGATTGGAGTCAAGGTTGGCTCACTCCTGGCTCCAATTAGCTCTTGGAGAAGTCATTAGACTAGGGGCTCACATACTTTTTCCTCCCTGCACTGTGAATGTTTACATGTTATGTTCAGTTAAACCATGGCAACATCTAATGTTTGTGTAGTATTATTTTAAGCAGACTGTGTTTTTCTATTGTTGTGACTTAGATGAAGTTCAGAGCACATTTTATGACCAATTCATGCAAAACTCCACGTCATCCCAAGGGGTTCACACACTTTTTCTTGCAACTGTACCAATGAATGCACTTCAAGGGAACCTTCTTTTAAAAATACTGAAGTTTGCAGATGATTCAACGGTCACTGGCCTCATTGAAGACAGTGATGAGTCTGCATATAGATGGGATTTTACCACCTTCTACTATATTTGACAGCAGATTATCAGCAATAGAGTCCTTCAAGTTTTGGGGTTCTATAATCTCCCAGGACTTGAAATGGACACCTAATATTAGAACCATCATAAAAAGGCAAAAACAAAGAATATTCTTCCTGCGTAACTCAGGAAGTTCAGAATAGAGCCCAAATTGGGGGGGGGGGGGAGAATAGCATCATCAGAGCTCTGGCCACATAAAGAATGCATGTGCTGGCTTGGGTGCATTGATGCATTTACTTTTAATTTGTGCTTTTTTAAAAAAAGCCCAGTGTGTGTTGTATATTCTTGCAGAAGTCTGTGGTCTGGAGATATAACTAGGCCATCCATGGGCTGCTAATAGTAGAAGGGCAGCCTCAAGATCTCCCATTCTCCCCTGGTTGGGTTCTCAGTCTGTAAAGGAGAATTGGACAGGATACTCTTTCAGGTGGAAGGTGCCTTCTATGGACTGTTCTTAAACAGTCGGGAGATGGTGTACTAAGACCTGGTGGGAATGAAGCCATTTAAATACTAAGGGAAATAGTTATATAAATTCTTATGTTATTAACCAAAATGAAGTCACCATTGTGCCTACTAGCGCTATTTCAAATTTCTTTTAAACTCAGGATAATTGCCTTAAATACTTAAAAACTGGGTAATGAAAGCTCATAGGAATTTGGAACTTTTAAACACATTCCCTCTTTTATGTTCAGTGTCTTGTTTTAATTAAAAAATGATAACACAAGGAGTTGACTAACTTCTGGAGGGAAATTGATTTCTCTGATGACTGCAAAAAGTGTTAGGATTATCCTTCTGCCTCTTAAAGGCTGCATAAACAGAGGGATAAAATCAAGATCACGTGAAGTGTTAATACCACTTTATAATGCCTTGGGAAGGCCACACTTGGAATACTGCATCCAGTTTTGGTTGCCACAATGTAAAAAAGATGTTGAGACTCTAGAAAGAGTGCAGAGAAGAGCAACAAAGATGATTAGGGGACCTGAGAATAAAACATATAAAGAACGGTTGCTGGAACTGGATATGTCTAGTCTTATGAAAAGAAGGACTAGGGGAGACATAATAGCAGTGTTCCAATATCTCAGAGGTTGCCACAAAGAAGAGGGAGTCAAACCATTCTCCAAAGCACCTGAGGGCAGAACAAGAAGCAATGGGTAGAAACTAATCAAGGAGAGAAGCAGCTTAGAACTAAGGAGAAATTTCCCGACAGTTAGAACAATTAATCAGTGGAACAACTTGCCTCCAGAAGTTGTAAATGCTCCAACACTGGAAGTTTTTAAGAAGAGATTAGATAACCATTTGTCTGAAGTGGTGTAGGATTTCCTGCCTAAGCAGGAGGTTGGACTAGAAGACCTCCAAGGTACCTTCCAACTTTGTTAAATTATTAAAGGCTGCTATTTCAACAAACTGAACTTGTAGTTGAATGCCTCCCAGGAGCAGTACTTAAAGGCACAAGAAAAGACAGATGGCCAATCTTCTACAACAAGAGACAATATTCTGAAGACTTTTCTGCAGCTCTTCAGAGAACGTGGGCTTCAGAAGCATTTGCCCCTCTCCTAGTATTTTTGATTATATAAGCAGAGGCATTTGTGAATATGAGTTTTTAATAGTTTCAGTTAAATTGTTTATTCGTGCTGAGTACCATGTATCCTGAACCCCAATGATTTTGCAGGAATTTTTAAATTGGTTGCTTTACTTGTATTGATCAGTTTAGTTTAGTTTAGTTTAGTTTAGTTTAGTTTAGTTTAGTTTAGTTTAGTTTAGTTTAGTTTAGTTTAGTTTATTGTCATTGCACATGGTACAATGTAATTAAATGCCGTCTTCAGTGTACATTATAACTATAAAAATAAAAACACAAACATACATCCTTTACATTCTATATAATTGCAATTGAAAACCCAATATTGCACTATATCATAGAATTCAATATAGTTATTGCCCTGGGATAGAAGCTGTTTTTCATCCTATTTGTCCTTGTTTTTATTGTCCTGTACCGTCTGCCAGATGGTAATAGTTCAAAAAAAGGGGTGCCCAGGATGAGATGGATCTTTAAGAATGTTTTGACCGTTCTTAAGGCAGCGGGAGCTATAAAGCTGTTCCAAAGAGGAGAGGAAAACCAATGATCCTCTGGGCAATGACGTTGACCCTCTGGAGCGCTGTCCTATCTGCCACTGTGCAATTGGCAAACCATACACAGATGCAGTAAATTAAAATGGTGCAGCGGTAGAAGGCCACCAGCAGTTTTTCATTCAGTTGTTGTTTCCTGAGAAGTCTCAGGTGGTATAATCTCTGCTGGGCCCTTTTGACCAGTGCTACAATGTGAGTGCCCCAGGTCAGGTCCTCTTTTATGATAACACCCAGAAACTATTTTGAGATCATATTTTGAACACAGGGCCATAACAGAATTACACTAACTTGCATAGAGAAGAACGGCTGCTTCTGACATGTTACTGTAACTCACCCGACATGGACTTTTTACAGAAACTGTTCAAATGATTTTAAGGAAAGTAATATTCAGGCATAGCCTTAGGATCTTTGATAGTAGAATTGGGAATTTGAATCTTCACCCACCTGCATCTTTGACTCGTATTTCACACCAGTCATCCTAAATAGCCCGTGTACTGTATGTAAGAGTCCTGAATTCACAGATGGATGCTAGGACAGCACAAGCCAGATAGATTCTTGTTATTCTAATATTTCCATCCGTTTCAGTGATGTGCGCAAAGCTGAAAATTCTGATGAATGAATGATGCTGCTATTAATTGAGTGGGTGGGGGAAGGAGCCAGTTGGATTTTTCTATCTACAGCCTTTCTGAAAATGGGAGGCACTTGGTAATTAAGGTTTATAGGCAGGGCACCCCATTAAAGTACATTTGGTCTGCTTCCATTGAACTTTTAGTCTTTTAAAAGTAAGCACTGAGCTATATCTTGTTTAAAGGAAGATTTGAATGCTGCTTAGGCATATTGCCAATTTGGAAAATGGCCAAAATAATTCAAATGCACTGCCCTCTCCAATACACACGCCTTACGTCTTTTTTTTTTCTTTTTTGTATTCCTGTCTGCAAAACTTCGTTATATTTGGCTATATTTTGCTTTTTGCACTGTGCGTTCAGGAACTGTTTGTGTTTGGATGGAATTGGTCCATAGACTTTCAAGAGCAGGCTATATAAAATATTGTTTAATATCCTTGTTGTAAGAGTTTACTGCTAATAAATGTTGCCATGTTATCTTAAATTTGCAGTGAGTCTGATGAGACAAAATGTATTAGTGGAGTACTTAGAGCACCAGGTCCTGGCTCTGCCCAGAAAATCCACAGAAAAGAAGCAAGTGGGGCAGATTCTCTCTGCATCCAGAAAAAAAACTTCTGCTGCTTAGAAGAGATAAAATCAGTCTAGATAAGCCAGCTCAGTGACTCATGCATGACACCAACTTCTGAACCATGATTTACAAATCATGATACTTGGTTAATAGCAATAGCACTTAGACTTATATACTGTGTCACAGTACTTTTACAGCCCTCTCCAAGCAGTTTACAGAGTCAGACTATTGCCCCCAACAATTTGGGTTCTCATTTTACCCACCTCGGAAGGATGGAAGGCTGAGTCAACCTTGAACCTGGTGAGCTTCAAACTGCCAACTTGCAGGTAGCCGGCAGTCAGCAGAGGTAGACTGCAGTACTGCACTCTAACCACTGTGCCACTGCGGCTCTCTAATGCAATCCGCATGGTACCAAATCTATGCTTAGATTTTAGTCCCAAAGTTGCTTTTTCAAAAGGCAACTGGATTTCTTTGCTTTTCCTTGAAGATGTTTCGCTTCTTATCCAAGAAGCTTCTTCAGAGTGAAACGTCTTCAAGGAAAAGCAAAGAAATCCAGTTGCCTTTTGAAAAAAGGCCCGTTTGGGACAACCATGGCCCAGATGACTGAGAATCTCCATAGACCCTTAGATTTTAGGCTCAATATATGAGTTAGATATATGATCTCTTTGTTGGTCCAGTATCCAGGCAAGCAATTCACTTCTCTTTTGTATTATTTTTGAAATAATTCTGATTGTGAAGGAAAGGGACCCATTTGTGAGATGTGACTGAGGACAGAAGCAGGGACAGACTAAAAGAGCAGATGTTTGAAATTCTAAATAGCCGCAAAACTGGTAGAAGGCAGGTAAAATAGAGCTGCAGCTGTTGATTTTATTCACTGGTTCATTTTGTTGTAGTTTTTATGGAGTAATTCACTGAGTCAAGCCACCAGTTTGTGGCTTAGAAAATCAATCCTCAAAAGGTTGCTCAACAATTGATCATTTCTCCTCTCTTCAGGTAACATTACCACAAGAATCCGAGCTACAGAAGTTGGCTCTGATGAAGCTATCAAATCCATTCTGGAGCAAGCAAAAAGGGAGCTGCAGGTACAGAAAACAGGTAGGAGAGCTGTGCTGGTCTTTGAAGTTCAGGTTAACATGGAAACAGTAGTAAGTGCTTATGAGAAAGCAAATGACCTTGGGACGTGATTTACTTCAGTAAATTGCTAAAGGCTTATGGCTTAAAGAGCATTGGGTCCTTCTTTATCTCAAGAAAATGTTGTGTGTTTCGATACCCCAAACAGGATGAATTTAAGGATGAAATGTATTAATACAAAAACATCCGTAACAGGCAAATTTTGTGGAGTGTGAAGTTTTCCCCAAAACATTTTCCTTCTGAAGTGGTGGGGCGGTCTTGATTGGGAAGTTTCCACACCTCCCCAAGATTTGGGCTGGGTAGAAGCTACAATAAGTAAGAATATGTGGACATTTAAACTCAAAAGGTACTATTATACCATATAGAAAATACTGGCAATACAGTCCTAATTGTACAGGGAAATGAAGTAGGATAGAAAATCACGGTGGGCAGGAGAACAGATAATAATAATAATAAAATTAATGTAGCCAGGACACAGATCTAGTGAGCAGTAGAGATGGGGTAAAACAGATTGGTCCAGATTAGAAATATGCAATAAAACAGAAAGATGTGTCCTAGTGTGCTGAAAGCATTTATATACCGAATGGATGTGCTGGAAACGTCAGTTTGAGCATTTTTCCTTTTTCTTTGTGGCCTACATCTGACTCATGAATATTCTCCTGATCTTATAGCTAGTGATGTGGATGACATCACAATAAGTATCCAAGTATACACCTGCTTACTGACTTAGTAACAAACTGTTTCAGAATCAAGGAATGTTGTTTTTCTATTTTATATTAATCGGCACAGTTGCAAGTAAGAAATGAATTTGATCATCAGCAGTTAACTATATCCCATTCTATTAAGTAGGCAGTGGTTTTTTGATAGATTAGAATGTGTGCTTTGTTTTCTGTTTCACTTTGCTTTAGTATTGTGCTTTTTGTTTTTATGAGGATTTTTTTCCCCCATTTTCTTGGGCAATAAATATTTACATTTAATTTGACGTTTATTGAGGCATCAAAATGTGCTTTTCCTGGTTAATTTCAGGATTCTAATAAAGATTTTGTTATGGAGGAGTTTTCACCCTTGTTATTTTTCAGGATCTTTATAAAGCTGTCTTGTAAATGTGGGTTGTTGTTGTTTTAAACACATTTCTGAACCAGTAAGCTTTATTAGTAAAGAATACATTTCACATACATTTCACACACTCATGCTATTGGAGCATGAGGGGTGATGGAATGAAGAGCTTATAACTGATGTTTGGAGAAACGAATGCTGTGATCTACTATATCTCATCAGCCATTGTTTTCTTATTCTTGCAGCTGAGCCGGCTCAGCCACCTTCCACATCAACCAGCAGCAGTTCCGATGATGCTATTCGCTCCATTTTGCAACAGGCTCGGCGAGAGATGGAAGCCCAGCAGGCTGCCCTTGAACCTGCCTTAAAAGCCACCCCTCTGTCCCAAGCCGAAATGTCCATCTTGTCCTCAAAACTGATCCCCACGCCTGCCGTTTCTTCAGTTTCTAGTTACTCTCCCCTGGCTCTGTCCTTGAAGAAACACTCGTCCTCTGTGGATTCCGCTGTGTCTTCCCTACAGACTGTCCCCGGTCTCAAGAAGGAAGCCCAAGAGGCCTCCCTTCTAGACCTCCACGGGATGCCTGACTCAGCACAAGGTGTACTGAGGCATGTTAAAAATGAACTGGGACGCAGTGGGGTATGGAAGGACCATTGGTGGAACACTGTGCAACCTGAGAGAAGGAACACAGCTCCTCCAGAAGATCCCAAAATGGAGGAGAGCACCAGTGGGAAAGAGAAGGCCAGCAACCAGGCTCGTTCAGACCGTAACCAGCAACTCCAAGGGCCCTCCTCCTCGGAATATTGGAAAGAGTGGCCCAACGCAGAATCTCCCTATTCTCAGAGCTCTGAACTGAGTGTGACGGGGGCAAGTCGCAGTGAGACACCCCAAAACAGCCCCCTTCCTTCTTCCCCCATTGTTCCCTTATCAAAGCCATCGAAGCCTTCCGTTCCTCCATTAACCCCTGAGCAGTATGAGATTTACATGTACCAAGAAGTGGATACGATAGATCTAACCCGTCAGGTCAAAGAGAAGCTAGCAAAAAACGGCATCTGCCAAAGGATATTTGGGGAAAAGGTAAGGCTCTCAAGTGGAATATTTCATCAACCCATCTGACAGCGGTGGGTTAAGATTGACATAAAAAGGGAAATGGCTAATTATACAGGTAGTCCTCGACTTACAACCACAACGGAGCCCAACATTTCTTTTGCTAAATGAGACATTTATTACCGTATTTTTCGGAGTATAAGACACACCGGAGTATAAGACGCACCTTAGTTTTTGGGGAGGAAAATAAGAAAAAAGCTGATTGGCAAGTGGATTGGCCTCCCAGAATACCCCCAATCAGCTGTTCCCAGAGATGAATTTATGCAACAGGTTCAGTGGTTATGAGCTCTGCCTGGCTTTTTTTTTTTTTTTTGCTTTTTTTCTATCTGTGAAACTCTGTTTCAGAAAAAACTTTTTTTCCTGCCTCTGAAAGCCTAAGAAAGAAAGCTTCAGAAAAAAACCCTCTGAAGCTCTGTTTGGGGGCTTTTTTTCTGAAGCTTCGTTTCTGATGCTTTTTTTCAGCCTCTGAAACCTCTGTTTGAGAAGCTGGGTGGGGCTACATTCAGAGTATAAGATGCACCCAGATTTTCACCCTCTTTTTTGGGGGGGGAAAGGTGCGTCTTATACGCCGAAAAATATGGTAACTTGAGTTTTGCCCCATTTTATGACTTTTCGTGCCACAGTTGTTAAGTGAACCACTGTAGTTATCAACTTAGTAAAATGATTATTGAGTGAACCTGGCTTCCCCCTTGACTTTGCTTGTCAGAAGGTTGTAAAAGGGGATGACATGACCCCAGGACACTGCAACCGTCATAAATATGAATCAATTAACAAGCGCCTTAATATTGTTCACGTGACACGTATGTATGAAAAGTGCTCATACATCACTTTTTTCAGTACTGTTGTAACTTTGAATGGTCACTAAATGAACTGTTGCAAGTCGAGGATTACCTGTATATCTTAATTAGAATAATTCAGTTATCACCCTTTAAGACCTGGGCAAGCTTGGGGTTGGGTTTTTTTTAAAGAAGTGGACTAAAAGCAGATATGATGTTTTAGGTATCCAGATTCAAGACTAAGTCATTAGCATTATTCTTCCCACCACCACTCGAGCAGTACCCACAATTCCATGTGCTTACATGCCTGCAGATCAGAATAGACAAATGCAGAAATAGATGGGACTTGTTTTACCAATGGTTAATTAACAGAATCAGAGATCAGCATCTAAAAAGATCCAAAAGATAAGAACTTTTGCACTTTTGTAAGATAAACTAATTGTATTACTATTTTGCGATTATTACTGATATTATTATGTTTATTATTATGAATAAGGTTGATTAATATGGCATTTCTACTGAAAATTAATTGTGTCCAGATAACACGCTGTTCAGATGGATATGGAATTTTTATGTGATATAAAAAAATGTATTAATAAAACATATATTTTTTAAAAAAAGAAATAGATGGGGCTATCACATCTTGAATGTCCCTTTAGAAGAATTTGTTACACATCTTGCATTTTTGCACAAGAAGCAAAACCTGCTGAGATTCCTTCTGCGGAGCTATGAAAGATGGGGGAGTCCTACCACTTAAGCATATGGCCACTCTGATGAGCAGGCTAGTATGGAACTGTGGGGATTATCACAGGATAGAACAGTGTTTCTCAACCTCATGAACTTCAAGGTGTGTGGACTTCAACTCCCAGAATTCCTCTAGCCAGCCTGGCTGGAGGAATGCTGGGAGTTGAAGCCTACACAAGTTAAAATTTCTGACATTGAGAAACACTGTCTCTGTTCCTCTATGGTATGTTGGAGACAGGTGAAAGACTTACATATATTGCCACCTTGAGTGATTGCAGGACTAAAATATCAATGCAAACCTGAATGATATCATCTGGCAGTTTGGAGTGCATAGATATGTCCATTGCTTTTAAAACAGCAGTGAGGGATACAGCAAGAAACTCAGCCTGGTAATTTGGTGTTTTCTAACCTAAGATGGACTGGAGATGGTTTTTAATGAAAGGCTTCTTTCACTGTCCACCTGTTTGCATCCTACCAAAGTTAACTCCTTGGCATTCCCCCTGTCCTTTTCGGAATGCTTCCTTTCTTTGATATTCTTATATATGGAGTGAATGAAGTAAAATCACATGAGTAAGCATATCATGGAGAATAGTCTGAGTGTAATGGAAAGGCCGTTTCATCCCATTTCCAGTTTCTCCTCTTTCCAGAAAAAAAAAGGGGCTCAGAGAAACTCAAAATTAAAATGTTTTAATAAAAAAAAAAATTAAAATGCACCAATAAAGAAACATTTCCGCTATCCTATAATATGCTAAAACAAAAGTTGGCAGAAATGAGCTGTAATGATTTGTACTAGACTCCACATCTTTCTTCAGATCATTCAACAGTAGGAAATATTAAAATGCTTTTGGAAAATTAATTGGAAAAAGAAAACTTGGGCGAGGAGAACTAAGCCTCAATTTATTGAGGAAAGAAGCTATGAAGTTTTGGCTCTAGGACTGAGAAGGCACATGACTGCCAATTCAGTAGATCTAGAATTCCAGGCCCGGGTAAATCCTTACAGATCTTTTTCTTGTTGTTGCTGTTTAATGTCTGTCCTAAAGAGTCAAAGCATAAGAACTATCATGGAATTGGTAAAAAAGACCAGTGTAATCAAACAACTGATTTTCCCATTGTAATGAGTCTAATTCTGCTTCTTCCGTGGTCGTTTCCTGCTAGGTGCTGGGTCTTTCCCAGGGCAGCGTCAGCGACATGCTGTCTCGGCCAAAGCCATGGAGCAAATTGACACAGAAGGGGCGTGAGCCATTCATTCGTATGCAGCTGTGGCTAAATGGCGAACTCGGACAGGGAGTCTTGCCATCTCAAGGGCAACCCCAAGGCCAAGGTAAAGGAACAAACTGTACTGGGCTTCAGATCATACCATGTTCCCCTTGATTTTTTTTAACCTTTGATTTAGAGTACTGTTTCTCAACCTCAACTATTTTAAGAAGTGTGGACTTCAACTGACTGAGGAATTGTAGGAGTCCACCAATCTTAAACTTGATTTAGAGGATCAGTTTGTCCCCAGACTGTACTTTAAGTCCTAGACTTCTCAATTCCTCACACAGAGCAGGCAATTCTTTTTTTTCCTGGGGGGATGAGGACAAGGGTGTGTGGAATGCACAAATGGGGTAAAAACAGCTTAAGATTTTGTGAACCCCATAAATGTATGATCACGTAAGCATTTTATCATTTATTTATTACTTATTTGTTTAATATACCGTATTTTTTGGAGTATAAGACACTCCGAACTATAAGACACACCTACCTTTTTTGGTGAGGAAAACAAGAAAAAAATCTGCCTCTGCCTCCCAGCAATTTGCCTTGTTGCAGCAAACAGCAAACAGCTTGCTTTACTTTCATTTTCGTTTTCAGCATAGCTTGATTAGCACAAGAAAAAAAATCTGCTCCCAGCAATTTACCTCCTTGCAGCAAGCAGCAGAGGCCCGCGCAGCTATAGGCAATGGCAATCCCTGCAGCCTGAAACAGCTGAGAATCAGGAGGCCGATCCAACAATCAATTTGTGCTAATTAGGCTGTGCTGAAGCTGAAATAGGCTGTTTCTTCTTGCTGCTTGCTGCAAGGAGGTAAATTGCTGGGAGGCAGAGGCCAAAGGGTGGGGGCCAGTGGGTGGGTGGGGCTACATTTGGTGCATAAGATGCACCTAATTTTTCACCCCCTTTTAGGGAGAAAAAAGGTGTGTCTTATACTCCGAAAAATACTGTATATATATATATCACCAATAAGCACTCATGAATCATAGCCCACTAAGGTAACACAAACTATTAATGTTGTAAAGCACCAACACAGCTACTGCACTGGGAATTATGGATATCAGTTGCATCAGACATTGGAAAGGGCTGTGATTATCCCAGTTGATTTTTATTTGAATCTACCGTATCCCAAAACAGACAAAGGCTGATCTGCCTCTAGAAACTACATTAAGGCAGGAGGTGTTTCCTTAAAATACTTAAAAATAAAAAGCAGATTTCCCAGGGAAGTTCTGAAAGATTTCGGGAGAGATGAAAGTAGCTACATTTGGAAGACTCTTCAGGTTGCATTCTCCTTTATCGTGCTTCTCAATGCTGGGACTTCTTGGGAACCTTAAAGCTTGCTGGGAACTCAGGTCGCAACACTCTTCCCCCCCCCCCATCTTTCCCCTTTTTTCCAACCTGCAAAGTGAATCTTCATTGTTTGTTCAATAATAATAATAATGAATAATGAATTAGGCTGTGGGAGGCCTTGCTTTTAATGAAGAAAGTTCTCTAATTAAGAGCTAACATAAAATGGCTTGATTCTCCTTCCTCCCCAAACAGATCCCTGTATATCTGTATAAGAAGACTTTTGTCAGGCGCTCAAAATTGATGTGATTTTTAATTTGGATCTGATTTCATTTGGATCTGTTCTGATTAAGTCAGAAATCTACTGTCACATTTCCAGTAACATCATGAAGAATAAATAGATAAGGCCTAGAGATTATTTTGCAGACCATCCACATCCAAAGCTACATTCTCTCTCTTTTGCCAAAATTGGGGAATTTATATTTGTGTGTGTGTGCTTAAAGAAGCCTTGAAGTAACCATTGCTGTAAAGTATCCGGTTGCCTAAAATCCTTACATTTGTACATGAAACTAAGAAACCAGACTAATAAGAGAGGAAATCTGGATAGATCCAAATTTAATGTTCGGTTGGGAATTAACTAGATTTCCATTGTTACCAAAATCCCATCAGTCACAGCCATTTTGGCCAACAATCAGGGTGGATGAGAACTTTCAGTCTGGCTAATCTGGAGCACCAGAGATTTGCCACTCCTGATATTTAAAAATATGGAAACCAGGTTGTTTTACTATGCTGCTTTGCTTTGATCAGCCATTTACTGGGACTTGCTTTGCTTTCAAATTGTATCTTCTCTCATATCTCTTTCTTATCATCCTCCTTTTCTTTCTCCAGTCCTTCATTCTGTGTCATCACTGCAAGACTCTCTTCAGCAGGGATGTGCAAGCTCAGGTAATCAGCTGCTTCATTATGAAATCTGTTGCTTTGTTGTGCTACATGTTTCTCTTTCTAACGGAACAGGTGTGTACCTGTGATGGTGGTGGGTGAACTTCTATTTATTTCTGACGTGTTAGAAAGCTGCTTTCCTTTTCCTGGAATTATTTTAAATTACCAGGTTTAACTCTTTGCCCTTTTCTTGTTATACAGCTTGTTTTCCAATGTCTAAAGCATAGAAAAGAGCAACACAATATAGGTGGAAAGTGAAGAACCATAGTGTGACTTGCCACAATATCTAAAACTTCTCAAAACATTTTTATAAATTAAAATTCTACAGACAGTCTCTAGAATAACACTGTAAGACTCCTAAGGGTGTTTATGAGGCATTTGGGGCACCAAATAAATAGGTAGTTATGTAGCCAGAAGAAGAAGAAATGTGATTTTTTAAAAATTTCCTCCTCATTTTTAATTTTCCATGGAGTTTACATATTGATTCCCTTCTGATTTCGACAACACTTTGACAACTTTTGTACTGTGTATCTTTCCTTCCTTAGCCTCCAAATTATTGGAATTCAACTTTTCTGGTTTTATCATAGATTCATTAAACTGAGCTTATAAGGTTTCCAGCAAAATTAATTGGAAGAGTCATTGCAACGAAAGCAAATTTTTTATAGATGTGTGCTCAACAGCATTTATTTAAGACATTGATGAGTTCTTCTTTAATTCAAAAATTTCCAAAATGGTATATAGCAACCAGAAAAGGATATTGGTTGTAGGCTGCAATTTTATTCATATATTCCTATCTGATCTAGATTTCGCTACCTTTCATGTTGCTGTGGAAAATAAATAGGAGCATTGGGCAGTGTTGGAAGCCCTGAATTCTGAGTTTTAGTCCCTCTTTTCAAAGAAATATCCCATTAACTTGCATGAACTAAAAAAAAAAAAAAAAAAACCACAGAAAAATTGGAAGAAAAATTTCGTAGTAAAAAGACAAAATGCTGAAGGACAGTGGTGCAGAGGGGAAGGGAAAAGCAAGAAACAGTTTGTGAAGGTCAGAATAAGATATTTAGTAGAAAAGTGGTTTTACTTCTTATGATCAGCTGAACTTTGCTGGTGGCCTTGCTGGGATAGAGTTGCAATTGAGGAAATTTTCTACAGCATTCAACAGCCAGAGTCTCCTTGCCAAGAAGTTCTACTGGGAGGCAAAAAGAGCAGCCGCCTCCCGACTCAGAGATGAGTGCAAAATCTGCTTCTCCGCAGGCTCAAGACAACTGTTGATTGGAAACAAGTGTTCCTTTTGATAGGGAGGGAAGACGCAGTCTCTTGGCAATTGCTGTTACACAGCCTTTGATGAATGCAGCCAAAGCTGCCTTTCTCTTCCATAGTGTTCCAAAAGATGAGATAAGGTATACCTCCATCTTTTGATTAGAAGCACTCAAAGGCACCTGGGTGGCCACTGTGAGAGCAGGGTTTCCTGCAGTGGTGAAATCTGAACCGGTTCGCTTGCCACGCATGCGTGCTGCGTGACAAGTGTGCTGCGTACGCACGCACACGCATGCACAATTGGCACCAAAAGGAGGCTTGGGAAGGTAAGTAAAACTTTTTTAAAGCATTTTTTGCTATTGGTTCGGCCGAATAGGTAGTAAAAAAAGCTTTTAAAAAGTAAAAAAAAAGGTTCTCAGCTGTGATCTTGGGAACCTTTTTTTTTTTTTTACCTTTTTAAAGCATTTTTTTATTACCAGTTCGGGTGAATAGGTAGTAAAAAAATGCTTTAAAAAAGTAAAAAATAAAGGCTCGGACAATCACAGCTATGCCATGCGATTGTCTGAGCCTTTTTTTTTTTTTCCTTTTTTAAAGCATTTTTTACTACCTATTCACCTGAACCAGTAGTAAAAAAATGCTTAAAAAGTTAAAAAAAAAAAAAAAGTTCCATGATTGCGCGTCGCTCAGTTGATTGTCAGAACTTTTTTTTTTACAATTTTTTACTACCGGTTTGGCGGACCAGTAGCATTTTTTACTACCGGTTCAGGCGAACCGGCCCAAACCGGTAGCATTTTATCCCTGGTTTCCTGAATATTATAATGAGATTTTGTAAAGCGTGTTTTAAGACTTGTTTATTTATCAAATCAGAACTCAGGTCCTTGTGTTTGTTAATATGTAATACAAATCATAACAAAAACCGATATTAGTTACTGCAATAAAACCAGAAGTGCCTAAAATAAGTAACCCATATGAGTCGGCTTTTTAAAAGCTGAAATATTTTGGATTGAGCTTGAGTTTTTGTGTAAGCTAAACTTGTTCTAAATTTGAATTAATTAAACTGCTAGGCTCGCATAACATGCTCTGCCCAAACAAATAATATCCTGTGGCTTAATTCTGTGGCTTTTTCAACGACATACAAGACAGTCATTGGATTTTCACTCTGCTGAACCACAGACTGCCCAACGACATTGTACCTTGTCTAGACTAGCCCAGTACATGACCTCAGCCATCAAAAGTAATCTTTAATATAAATATCATCATTCCCTCTCATAGTTTAGCAAGCATAGTGGAAAGCAGGCTGATGGTAGAGTAGACCAATGCATGCCTGAAAATTGAAATCACCAGCTACATCTGATATAGAGAGAGAGATTCACGTGACCTGGGCCTGGCCCTGGCCCACAAAGTCAATGGCAACTTCAAATACTGCTTATTTTTCTTCCAAATTCACTCTGTGGGATGGAGGGAATACCTGATTTGGTTTCATGGAGAGGAAGGGAGGGGAGGAGGGAGAGAGAGAGAGATTTTATTAAGCCTATGGGCTTCAACAGTCGGGAGTAGCCTAGCTCTCTCTTCTCTGCTTTTTCTGATGGGGTGTGAGTACAAACCCATTGTCTAGGAGTGTTATCAGTAAGGGTTTCCCTGGGTTTTGAAATCAGAACTCTTCATCCGTGTATACGGTTCGGGGCATCTCATGAGACTTGCAAATGCTTATATTTCTTCCTGGGTATCATTTATCATTTCAGGCTTTGTGGTGCTTAGAATTGTGCAATTGTCAAGGGAAGGGATTGGAGAATCTAATTAAAGAGATTTTTTAAAATTAAAATCACCTGTGAGATCATTTGTACTGCACAATTTGGACACGGCCTCTTCTGGTGATTAATTGAACCCCTCTAATATCCCAGTGAAGAGGGTCAGGTGGCAATGTCATTGGCTGCCACTGGCTGGTTTGCTCAGTTTCTGGCAAAGGACTAAAGGGAAAAGAAATGCCCGATTAAGGAAGCGGACAGCTGGAAAGGAGAGAGATTGAGAGGAATTTGGGAGAGCAAATAGTGCAGATCCGTGCAGGAAGGCGAATGGAAAGGAGAAGGCAAATGATATGATATGATTATGTCAGAAAGAAAAAGGAGGCACATGGCCAAGACCTCTAAAGGCAAGAAACCACAGATTTGATTTTAAGTAACTGACTAAATTACTGGCTGCAAGCTTGTAGTCACTTCGTATAATGCATTTAAGCCACAAATGTTGTAAAGGAAAAGTTCTTACTCCAAAAAAAACATTTATTTGGGGAATGGTAGTTCATCCAACAGTTATTCTGTTAACTCTGGGCCCAGGAGGCCTATCTTCCCTTTCCCACACAGCCTGGTGGAGGCCTTCGCTTCTCCACTGGTTGTTTTGTAGACCAAAATCTGTGAAATCCTCTCCCACAAGACTCGTACAAGGCACAGAATGTAAAAACCCTTTGCCTATGAAACTGCTGTCTTATGCATGAAGGTTGAAGTATGATGGGTCCTAGCAAATGCATGGTTTAAGATAGGGGCATGCAATCTTTTGGGGCCCGAAGGCCGTACTTGGACTTCTAATAGCATGCTGGGGTTATACTGGGAAGGACCAGAACAAAAACTAAATTAAATTAAATTGGCATTACAATTAACGTAACTAAAATCGGTAATACTTGTGTGTTTAATCATTGTAAAAGTTGGCACAAATTTCTGAAAGGCTGTCAGAACTACAGACAGACCTGGGATGGGGACACCAATTGGATACTCTGCTTTAAAGCTCCTGAGAATAGTAGACCTAAGTGTTGGAGAAGGGTTCCACTGAGGTTGTTGTGGAATTCTGAGTAAACAACATGCTTGAAAGCCTTTGAAATGAATCTAGCATCTAAAGTACGACTCAGAGAATGGCCTCTGAGGCAAACCATTGCAGTGTTGTAGCTTGGCCCAGAAACAAGCTGCCCTTAGACCAGACCTGGGCCTTTTATGGCCCACAGGCCACATCTGGCCCATGAGTAGTCCCTGTCCAGCCCATGGTGTGGTGGGGGCAGTGGCGGCCCTCCACAAAAGTCCCAGTTTCTCATTTGGCCTCTTGGGAAAATTAATTGCTTGCCCCCGTCTCAGAGTATCTTGGTTTTAAGCCTTTTAGAGCTTGAAATGTGAAATCCAGTTAGATGTACCTTTTGTTTTGCACCTCTAATTTTCTCCCAGAACCACCTAAAGGCCTTTGCATTCTTTTCCTATGGCCCATAATTCCTCCAGCCTAAGACAGCAGTTCCAAACCCAACATTTTGTAATGGAAAAAGAACTGAAATCTGCTTGTAGTTCTTTTAGTTTATAGACACATTCCGAGATCAACTGTTGTGTTGGGAACAGCAGCAAGCCCTTTGCACTTAGTTAGCAAGCGCTAGCTGAAGCATTCAAGATCGAGGGCTCTGGCACACGGATACATTAACCTTAGTTGAATAAAAGAACTCCTTCCTGTAGGGACTTTAAGGTGTTTCTCTGTGAATAAGCATTGGGAGCTGATGGTGAAAAGTAGATTTTGATGCTGGATTGTTGCTGCTTCTTGGATAGGGCCTTGAAATGGATTTTACTGTAGTGTAGCAATAGCAGTTAGATTTATATACCGCTTCACAGTGCTTTACAGCCCTCTCTAAGCAGTTTACAGTCAGCCTATTGCCCACAACAATCTGGGTCCTCATTTTACTCACCTCGGAAGGATGGAAGGTTGAGTCAACCTTGAGCCTGCTATATGGCATTCTAACCCCTGTGGGACCACAGCTCTTTCATGTAATAAAATATGACACAGAAGTCAGCAAGGTTTAAGAGAAATTAAGAGAAATAAAAGCAATAAAAATTGTTAAAGAAGTAAAGAAAAGTAGTAAGTGAAAAGGTGCAAAGAAAGAAACATGAAACAAAAAGTTATAAAGAAGCGGCTTCCCATTTTCTTAACAACATTGCAGTACATTTATGTTTTATTCTGCCTAAAGTTGCAACATAATAAAACAGGTAAAGGGCTTTTTCTAAGTCAGTTGACCATGCTTCCTGGGAATACTGCAAGTTGAGTTCCAGCATATCTTAGTGAGCAATAGGCTGGAGAAAACTGCTTTGGCTAAATAATAGCACATGGGTTTTTTTCAGGCATAAGAAATCTAAGAAAACTGCTCTCGTGCGCGTGTTCTATACTTCCTCAAATGTACATAATAGTTTTCCAAGCATATGTAAACATTGGATAAAAGACAAATGCATGACGTAGTAGATTTTTGCTGAGAGAGCAAGGTTCAAATTCCCTTTCCTTTGGTGATTTTGATCAAGTCGATCTCTTAGCCCAATTTTTCATGAGGATTATAAGTAGAAAAGAAGGGAAAGACTTAAAACAGTGCTCTGGAAAAAAAAAGCTGCATAGTTGCAAATGTTATTAGACACAATTGTCATCATCTCTTACTGGATAGTATTGATTGTATTGTGTAGGAATTAGTATCTGGGTGACTACAAGTTCCTCAGCTCTGCTTTGAGGGACCCTGCTCTGATTGAGAAATTGATTTAAGAGCATTTGAAATCATTAAAAGTTAGACATTTTTTTCCTGTCATTTTCACTGAATAGAAATTAGCCACCCTTTCAATTCAAAGCAAGATTTTTAATGACAAATATTATCTTGGGTGAAACGTTCCCTTCTGTATAAGTAAGAAAGGAGAATAATTTTTCAAATGTCCTCTTGCAAAACAAAGTATATTTCTGTGTTATAAAACCATTGCTTTTCTCATAAGCGGTTTGTGCAGATCTAATTGTACAATGGATCAAGTTAGAACTATTTAATTAACTAACTAAAAAATGAATTAATAAAATAGATTTTATTCTATTTAACCTATTAGTGAACCTTCTATACCATTTCTGAGTCTATGAAGTGTTTTGGCTTCAGGTCTGTTGAATTTTAGCTGTGTAAATAGGTGTGGACAGCGAAGGACCATACCCTCCCCTGCTGACTTTCAAGATTGAGTAGACTCCATTGCCTGAATATTTTCTCCTTCTCTAAGGTAGATGTGCCAGACGGTGGTTGATCTGGATGAAAAATGAGCTCTTAGTAGAAAGACATATATGGTTTGGCATCTGTAATTTCTTTAGTAACCAGACCAGCTTAGAACATTTTCACATAGGGTGTTTTTTTTTTTTTTTGTTCTGGATATAAGCTCTGCAAGGGGGTGCGGTGGCTCAGTAGCTAAGACGCTGAGCTTGTCAATCAAAAGATTGGCAGTTCAGCGGTTCGAATCCCTAGTGCCGTGTAACAGGGTGAGCTCCCGTTACTTGTCCCAGCTTCTGCCAACCTAGCAGTTCGAAAGCATGTAAAAAATGCAAGTAGAAAAATAGGGACCACCTTTGGTGGGAAGGTAACAGCGTTCAGTGCACTTTTGGCATTTAGTCATGCCGGCCACATGACCACGGAGACATCTTCGGACAGCGCTGGCTCTTCGTCTTTGAAACGGAGATGAGCACCGCCCCCTAGAGTCGGGAATGACTAGCACATATGTGCGAGGGGAACCTTTACCTTTATCTTTATAAGCTCTGCATCCCTCTAATTGACACACTTTGAAGCCATTTGTTTCTAGCACTGATGTAGTATAACTAAAACACATAAAAAGACCATCTTTTCAGTGCTTTGGCTAGAAATAACTTCAGTGTCAAAAGTAGATGATTTGATATTTTTGGCTCAAGCTAACTGGTCAGTACTGATTTTAAAAAAGCAGAAAGGGAAAATGATTACAAATTATTTTAAAGCTACAATGTGAGGCGTTGGGAACTGGAAATGGTGTGGAAATGCCCTTACACTCTCAGTTGACTAGTAATAATCAAGTCCCTTCAATATATAAACATCACATATGGATATATAAATAATAAAGGAATAAATAAATCCTATTGTTTCAGAGCACTAATGTAACCCAGGGTCAGAAATTCGGTTTTCTTACAAATTTACTTTGAGTGTCCCTCACCACAAAGCAATTTTATGTCTATGTCCTGGAAAATAAAGGATTTAGAGACGGAGCGGTATAGAGCTCCCATCAGAGTAATCCATCAAAGTTGGTGGCTGTTGAAATTAAATGAGGAAGTGAACAGAGTGAGCCATGTGGATGACTAGTGGGGGGGAAAAAACTAGAAGCGTTTCAGCATTAGGCCCTTCAGAACTACTTAACGTATTATTACAGTGAAGAGAGACAATCGGAGCTGCACCATTTCAAAATTTCAGTGCCAAATAAATGAGGACTACTTTCATTGTAACATCTATATAAGTCTGAATATGCTCCCTTCCTCTTAGTGTGCAGTAGGAAAGAGTCTGTCTGAGATGTTTACTCAAACTAATTTTTTAGGCCGGGCTCAAGCCCCTCTTATCTGATTGTTGCCTTCAAGGCAATTCCCTATTTCCTCTGCCTGAATTTGGAAGCATGCAAGAATTCACAATACTGTTTCACTCCATTTCCCTACCTAGCTGTACAACTATCGGTTTCAGTGCCTTCAAATATGCTTCCGTGTAAAAAGCTTATGGATTGTTGTGTGCAGAGTAAGTGGACATACTAAACCTTTCTTGCTACAGCTCTATGACTTGAAGGAATAAGATGCAAAGGAGCAGCATAACATCTAGAATGCTACAACTTTTTTCTGCCCCATTTATATGTAGCAGAATCATACAGGATTTCCATTTGAGTCAGAAAATAGATACTTACATCATTTCAACACATTTGAATGTTCCACTTTAGGGACTCATTGTACAGTGAGAAAGACTCTGGGTAAACCTTTTATCTGGCCCTGCAGGGGATTGATTTCCAGAGCAATACAGATAGTCCTCAACTTATGACCACAATAGAGCCCAAAATTTCTGTTGTTAAGTGAAACATTTGTTAAGTGTATCTTATCCAATTTTACGACCTTTCTTGCCACAATTGTTAAGTGAATCATTGTTGTTGATACATTAGTAACCTGGTTGTTAAGTGAATCTGGCTTCCCCCATTGACTTTGCTTGTTAGAAAGTTTTTTAAAAGGGGATCAGATGACCTTGGGATACTGCAACCATCATAAATACATGCCACTTGCCAGGCATCTGAATTTTGATCACATGATCCTACAGATGCTACAAAAGTGGTAACTGTGAAAAACAGTCATAAGTCACTTTCCAGTGCCGTTGTAACTTTGAATGGTCACTAAATGAACTGTTGTAAGTCAAGGAGTACCTGTACTGTATTTAGGAGGCAAGTCGAGAGAGAGAGAGAAAAAGGCAGAAGCAGAGCAGAGCACCCTGGAAAAGAAATATATGGTAATCATTTATTTCATTAAAAATAATCTACCTTTACAGAAGAGATCTCACTGAAATTATCACTCTAAACTAATATTTCTCCAGCTCAGCAACTTTGTGAGGACTTCATTTGTCAGAATTCCCCAGATGTGCTGAAGTTGAGAAACAGTGGTCTAGACTATGACATTTCTTATATGCCGGATTCTTGTCACTGGTGGCATCTTAGTACATGCTGTTCCTGTGATGTGGAAAACTAGCAAGTTGAGGGGGAAATATTCACCTACTGTCCTCCCTCCTAGTTTCTGATGCAGGGAAGTTGGGATATTTTTCAGGGATCTGAAGAGGTACAGCTGAGATATACATTTATATTTGTACCCTATCCTGCTTATTCCCCTGTAATAACATCTACCTTCAGAAAAAAGATCATATTAAAAAAAAAGACAAGAAAAAGAAAAAAAATAAGGTCGTATTAAGAACGGGAGGCAAAGTTATCCTTCTTTTTCTCTTCACCCCCTACCATTGTTCTTCCTAGTGTAATTCATTATAGATTGCTTTTTTTTCCCCATATCTGATTCTCTTCCCCTTCCCCTCCCCCTCCTTCCCCCACATCTTCCTATTTGGAACTTGGGTCCTAAAAATAGTGCCAATCAACTGGCAGATGTTGCATTTGCCCTTTTGCTGAAGGGGCAAGAATTAGTCTGTCAGTGGGTACCTAAATAAAGCAGTGAAAACTGCCTTTTGTACAAAAACTTTGCAATTACTATTCTCAGAGCTTGCACTGTTTTATTTTATGAGAGACAAGAAAGGCATATTCGGTAAGCAAATGTAGAGAGAGGGAGGAATGATCAGATATCAAGATCCAGTAGAAGATCATTACTGATTTCATTGAGATTGTAGATAAGAACATCCTGACATGTTATCTGTTGCCAAGACCTGTTAATACAATCCGTTCATATAAATTATGAGGTACGCTTTTGTGTCAATTTGTCTCCACAAAAGCATCATGTAAATGAAAGAGGAATTAAAAATTAGCAGCGGTTAGAACTTATCTTGCTCATCGTGATGACTTTGAAAAATGCTGGACTAAATCTCTCATAATTCCCAATCAACCATGCCTGCACAACACTAAAAAAAAGAAGGAATTATATTTCTGAGTTTTTCACTTTTAGGAAAACAAACAGCAAATCGGCCGATTTCATGGATGAAAAAGTTTTTCTCTTTACAGGACTGTCACATCTGTCCTGCAGAAGTTTGGATGACCATTAGATGGCAGCAAAGATACAGAGAACTTCAGCTGTTTGCTGCCATCTAATGGTGGTATGTTGTTGTTGTTTTTGCACATTAGGTATGGTATTTCTAATCAGTTCCCTTAGGAATAGTGATTGTTTTAAAAATTTAAATGGTTTATTGTCAAAACAAGAACTGCATTATACAGGCCTTATTGTCTGTGTCTCATTATATCAAAACTCAATGAAAGGGTTCTTTTTCCAATACAGTAATAAATGGTGGGGCTTCCTGATGTGACATGTTATGATGGTCCATAATCAGATGCCCTGAAAGAGCATTTTTCATCCATTCATAAAGCTATCAGGTTTACAAAGCCATCAGCTTCCTAAATAATACAATAATTTACAGTATAATCATGTGTATTATAATTTAATAATTTATATTACAATAATATAAATGATAGCTCACAAAGCTATTGGAAAAAATTGTTACATGTTTAAAGCCTGTTGACTACTTCATTTATTTAAAAATAGATTCCCCCCCCCCCACATTAAAATGAGAAGATTGTGCTAAAGTTAATAAGAATATAGTAAGGTAAAGAGATGAGGAATTCTACATAATTTTTATTTTCTTTTGGGAGGGGTGCAGGTGGCTTGTCTTAAATTCAGGGCTGGGTACCTTTGGGTTAAATGCAGTCCCTTAGAACATATAGCTATTATACGAACCAGGAGTTTAAAGCAAAAATGCCCACCTATATTAGTCCTGTTCTATATTCTATACCAGAGTTGGCAAACCTTTTCGCCACTGAGTGCTGAAAAGTGTGTGTGGGGGGGCACACACATGCATTCCAGAAACTGGAAGAGCAGTCGCCCAGTAGGCATGTGTGCACCAGGAAGATGATCTTCCTGTTTCCGGCATGCACATGCGCCCCGGCCACCTTGTCTTCTGGTTTCTGGCGTTCATGCGCGCATGAAGACCAGCTGGCCAGAGCACATGCGCACACTGGAAACTGGAAGATCATTTTCCCAGCATGTGCATGCAGTACGGGCGGCTGCTCTTCCGGTTTCCGGTGCTCCCATGCATGTGAAGACCAGTTGGCCAGCCCACCAGAACCCAGAAGAGCAACGGGTGATGGCTCACATGCCCAGAGAGATGGCTCTGCATGCCACTTCTGGCACACATGCCATAGATTCACCATCACAGTTTTATACTATTGTCTTGCTTTTCCCCACCCTCCACCCCCTCCTTTCTTACCTGTAATTAGATTATAGAATTGTCAGCATGGGCCTCCTTTTTTAAAAAAAAAAATATCTGTGTACGGTGCTGGGAAACTTTAGGTGCTACGTAAATAATAAATAGCAGTTTTAACAATGATTTACCAGACAGTTATCTGATGTAAGCAGGCTTGCCTGGCCTCCCATTTGTTTCAGTGCAATTTGCGCAGATCTTCCATAGAGAATTTCTCATTATGTTTTGATAATCTGTTCTGAGAGAATTAATCTTCTGCCACCCTCTCAACCTTTATTTATTTAAAATAAAGTTTAAAATGTGCACTAATTACCAGTGATGGGGAGGGGGCCCATGGAGAAGCAAGGGGAAAGCAAAAGAAGACAATTTTCTTTCTAATTCTTGGCAGGATCGGGGGGGGGGAGAGAGAGAGAGAGAGAGAGAGGGAGAGAGAGGGAGAGAGAGGGAGAGAGAGAGAGAATATTCATGTAGAAATTTAGGCTAGCACTGGGACTCCCCAGGGGCAACTGAAAGATGTTATAATCAATTACCACATCATAACACTGATCTATGATAATTACTGAGCCTTCCTCCCGAGACAGTGCAGCAGTTGGTTGGGATGCTGTTCATTCATGCTCCACTGCCTGATTAATATGCAAATAATAGGGTGATTGTGGGATGAATGTGGAAAGAGAGTTGGCTGGTAGTGTGCCTACCGATGCAGGAAAATGATAAATTACTTTTTACTGACTGTCCTACATATAAGTACCCTCTCTCAACAGATTTTTTTTTTTTTAATCGCAAATTTTACCATTTCAGGGAAGCAAAGGCTAGTGTGTCTTTAAGGATGTGTAAAATAATGTGTCTTAATGTATCTGTTAGGCTATTGGAAGGGCTTTGGAGCTAACACTGTTTTTTTTCAGAAGCTGGAAGGCAAGTTTATAACATTGAATGTTATAAAAGACAGTTAACGCCACTGTCCTGCGGTGAAGTGTTGGGAGTTCAGCTAAAATGGGTATGAAGCCAGAAGTGAGAGGAACAGTATCTGTGCTGGCTGAGCATTTGTTTTGAATGCAGCAGATTCCAAGTTCAATCCCAACATCTCCAGTTAAATAATCCCAAATTGCAGGATTGGATAAAGCAGCCGTCTCCAAACTTTCTGGCTCGGTGGTTTGGCAGAGGTGGTGGCAGCAGTGGGAGAGTTAAAGGGGATGGTTTCATGTGTGCACACACTACTTTCACAAATGCAGCTTCATACATGCATGTGCATGCACTCGGCCCCCACTTCCATGGCCCCAGTTCCAAATGGGCTCCAGCCCGGCACTGGACTGAGCACCAGGGGTGGGGACCCCTCATGGGATAAAGGATTCTGCTTAAGAACTTGGAAGCATTTTTTAAAACAATGAAAGAAAGTATGCTACACTCTACACCAGGGATGTCAAACTCAAGGCCCGAGGGTTGGATCCAGCCCGCGGGGTGTTCAGATCTGACCAGCAGAGCCACCCTGGAAACAGCGAAGGACCAGCTCGCGGTGCCTCTGCCAGCGAAAACAGAGCCCATGGACGGCCCTCCCAAGCTCTGTTTTCTCTGGCAGAGGGTTGCAAGAGGCAGTCTCAGGCGAAAACGTAGCTCGGGAGCCTCTTTTCACTGGCTGAGCACTCAGGCCACCACAGGCGCACCCAGTTGAGCTGGCCAGCCCCCCCTCCGAGGTCAAACACAGTCCTGATGTGGCCCTCAATGAAATAGAGTTTGACACTCCTGCTCTACACTGTGCGGTTTAAACAGTTCTCGCTCCATTTAAGTAAAGTGAATCTGCTTTATATTTTTCTTTTGCGAAAAGAAGAGAATTCGGGGGAAATTCTCAAGAGAAAATTCCCATGCCATGTACTGCACTTATTCGGTTTTGAGGTGGCCAAGAGGTTTATGAGAATGCCTTTCATTTTAAAATCACTTCTCTGATGGATAGATAAGAGGGATTTTGGCATCACTTTATGCTAGACTAGATAAATCAATAGTTATAAAGAAGTTAGTAATGGGATTTTAGCAGAATAGAAGTTTGAAGTCTTCAGAAATACCTTGGTTGATATTAATGGCCTTAAAAAGAAAGTGGAGAAATCTATGTCCAGAGGAAGCTATCCATGTTATTGGGTGATCCTATGTCTGAAGATTGAACTGGATAGGAAAAGCCATACTTAACCACTTGTAGGCTCCTCCCCTATAAAGGAGCCATAATCTTGTTCTTACTTATTCTGGAGAAGGACTACATCAAGAATATTCAGAAAATAGTCAAACATCTATGAATGGAACAGATCCTAATAGCTGTAATAGCTTTCAGTTCTACTTGAGAGAAGAACAGTTGTTTTGCATTAAATAATTCTTAAAAGCATAACATAGTACAGTCCTGGATTCTTCTGCATGGATCATCTCCCCTCCCCACCCCACCCATGCACATATAAAAAGACGTACAACCAGTGGTGGGTTGCCCCCGGTTCAGACCGGTTTGTAAGAACCGGTAGTAAAACCAGCAGGAGGCTCCGCCCACTGACCTGGACGTCATCATAGGTGATCTGCACATGCGCAGAAGAGCGGGCGTGCGTGGGCGGGCGTGATGTGAACCGGTAGTAAAGGTGAGTAGAACCCACCTCCTGCATACAACAGCACATTTTTCCTCCATTTTCCCTCACCCTCCCATACCTTGTCTCATTTGACTTTCCAAAACAACGTCAAGAAATCTCTTTTCTTGCCTGCCACTGCTGCCTTTTCCTTACCGCACACATCTGCATTGGGTAAGTTTAGGACTGCACTCTCCAATATTTTATATGACAGTAATAAGTAATAATAATTCTGAAGTGCATATGCGATTTAGGATATGACACCCGCATTTTTGCAAACACTGGGGGGTTCCATGGCAAGGCTTCCTGATAGGCCATTCCTAGAGGGAAATCGGAAAACTTTATAGCAAAACGTTGCTATGCCAGTTAGATTTCTCCCCCCTACCTTTAAGATATTGTAATGGGCAGAAGAAATAACATTCAGGAATAGAAGGAAAAGCCACTTTCTGATCAGATAAAAGAAATCTGAATCGGGAGTAGAACTGTAACCTGAGAAAGCATCTCATACAAGACATAGACACACATCCCAAAGTTAAAGGAAGGGAGGGGAGAAACATATTCAGATTTTCAAGATTACCATAACCTTATTATATTAAAGGTAGTATTGGCCTGCATGACTTCGGTTACTTAGTTTGGTCTACTTTGAAGGGCTGACAGATACCGAGTCAACTTGTTTTTCTGAGTCAGGGGCATCCATGAGTCAATCAAACACAAGATGACTTACAACTGCCCAATCCCAGTTATCACTTTACTTATTTATTTTTAATTTCAGAAGCAATAGCCAGGGTATAGAACCTTTCTGGTACAGTTCTGAACAGCTGCTTGTCCTCTTCAGTCAGGTCCTTTCCCAGCCCCTGGTATTAATTTATACATTATTTTTGGATTTGACTAGTTTGGCATGAACCTGAAGCCTAGACCCTGGACTTAATGAGAAGTGGTCCATCAAACCCAACCGCCAGGAAAACACTGTCTGGGGCTTGCTGGAATGTCACGGCCCAGCCTGTCATTTTGTTTCAGCAAGTTGTCCTTCCGAATGCACGTCTCGCCTTATGGCACGCCAGCAGTAAAAATGTCACTCCTGATAATTACTTTTTGGTGAAAATGCTTGCTGACTTCCTACCTTCAAGCTATTTTTTACACAGTGGGAAGATAATAAGAAATGACTTTATCCTGACTGCTCAAATGAACACTAAATGGAATTTAGGTTATTATTACTGGAAATCAAGTGTTGTTCACTAGAATTTAAACAGTGGCTCGTATCAGCTGTAGATGGTTTTGGATAAATTGCACAATAGCTCTGCTTTTTATTCCTTTAGTTCAGTGGTGGATTGCTACCGGTTCGCCCCGGATTGGGCAAACTGGTAGAGGCAGCGGCTTCTGCGCGTGCACAGAAGTGTCACGCGCACGAGCGCGCATACATACACGAGCGAACCGGTAGCAAACTAAATTGAAACGCACTACTGCTTTAGTTCATAGAGAATAGGGCAGTTATCTATATTGTCTTGAAGGAAGAATTTTTCTCTCAGCATTTTATATTTGAAATACTTAGGAGAGAATATTATTCTAATATTTTTTATCCTTTTTTATGCTTGCACCCTTCTGAGATGTTAAGCATGCAACACTCCAGATTCCCAACAGATTACTTGTCTCCAAGGATCTGAAAAAAGTAAAGAGTGAGGAAACATTATTTTAGTGATCTTAAAAAAGCTTTTTCGATTTACAGATAGTCCTTGACTTATGATGATGATGATGATGATGATGATGATGATGATGATGATAATAATAATAATAATTTTATTTCTATACCGCCCTTCTCCCAAAGGACTCAGGGCGGTGTACAGCCTATTTAAAAACAGAATAGACATCAATTTAAAATAATTTAAAAATATTAAATAAATTTGGCTTAATTTAAAACCCCAAAAATTTAAAACAGTTGAGCCCAATATTTCCATTGCTAAGCAAGACATTTGTTGAATGACTTGTGCCCAGTTTTTACAATCTTTTTGCCACAGTCGTTAAGTGAATCGTTTTAGTTGTTAAGTAAATCATCCAGTTATTAAATTTATTTATTTATTTATTTATTTATTTATTTATTTATTTATTTATTTATTTATTTATTAGTATGATTTATATATGCCGCCCTTCTCCAGAGACTCAGGGCGGCTTACAATGCATTAAGCAATAGCCTTCATACTTTTGTATATACCTGCTTAGTAGGGCTTTTTGGCCCTCCCGAGCGGTGTTCTTTTTTATACAAAGTCAGTTTATTGCCCCCACAATCCGGGTCCTCATTTTACCTACCTCGAAAGGATGGAAGGCTGAGTCAACCTTGAGCCTGGTGAGAATTGAACTCGCAGTAATTGCAGGCAGCTGGCAGCTAAGTACTACTTTAACAGCAGCAGTTTAGTCCACTGCGCCACCAGGCTCTTTTGTCTATGGAGATTCTCAGTCATGCAGATCATGGTTGTCCCAAGGTGTTTTTTCAACAGGCAGCTGAACTTCCTTTGTTTTTCCTTGACAATGTTTCGCTTCTCATCCAAGAAGCTTCTTCAGTTCTAACTTCCCTTTTGAAAAAGCACCTTGGGACATCCGGTTGTTAACCAAATCTGGATTCCTCATTGACTTTGCTTGTCAGAAGCCAGCTGGGAATGTTATAAATGACCTCACATGACCCCAAGACACTGCAACTGTCATAAATACATGCCAGTTGCCAAGCACTCAAATTTTGATCATGTAGTAAGGGTGCTACAATGGTTGTAGGTGGAAAAAATGAACATAAGTCACTTTTCAATGCCGTGGTAACTTCGAATAGCCCTATTGTGGCAATTGTAAGTTGTAAACTACCTGTATAGTATTCTGCACTATTCTGTAGGTAGAGAGGGTTTAACTGTTACTGAGTAGAAAAACTGTCTCCTACTAAGGCGCATGCTACGGTTTGAGCTTGAAAGCTAGAATTGTTCTATCGCACCTTTATTTTTAGGTGCAGAATTTCTTGACATCCTTGTTATTGCAGGCATGTTTCCTTTATATGTATTTTTTTTTCTTTTTGAACCAAGAACTGAATTTGAGACGGGGGAAAAAAAAATTCAAAAGATAACTACTGTATGTCCTAATTTCCATATAGTCAGCAAAATGTTGCTTAGACGTGTTCACTTATAAATACAGACAAAACAAAGTTCTCAGGCATTCCTGTTTGAAAAGGAAATATATTTTGCCTATAAACTGCAGCACAATGCGACTGCCATTGCCTGAAATTGTTTCTGGTTTTTGTTTTATTTTTTAAGTCCATAACTGCATGGTAACCTCCACATTTATGAATGTCTACAGCTTTGCTTCATTGGTGCACAATGGGGAAATAACTCCAGTAAATACATAATAAAACACATCTCTACTTCCCTGGCTACAGATCCTTCCCAAGGACAGTTTAGAGCAGAACATTTGTCTCCTTGGCAACTCTTTAAAATGAAGCCTTAATCTCATCTTTCTCATTGGGTGGAGGAATATCTCCTCTCAGCCATACTCTTCCATTGCCTTCGGCGGAGGTGGAACTACTACTGATCTAGTTCATGCTCTATTCCCATGACTATCCATGCAGCTGGACTTTGGATCAACTTACAAATAAGGAAGGTAATACAATAAATCAAAGCCTCCCTTTCTCAGCAGCTCACATAAGCTACGGTTTCCAAAAGAGCTGTCATTAAAATTAAAATTAAAGGAAATATTTAAGAAAATAACCTCAAGAAGATAATTTAGGGGCGCTGTTGAGTACCTCAAGAGTGAATGAGATATCATAGCACCAAACTTTTATGTAAATATCCCCCCTAATCCTTTTTTTAACTGGAAATGGCCTGAATTGAGTGCCTGCCTACTTACCACCTGCTCAACTACTGAGATATTACAGTATAAAGACAGGAAGAAAATGACACACACACTAGTTGTTGAAACTGTTATGTTCTAAAGGAGGGACTTGATAATCAAGTCTTGTCTTGATTTTTATAATGAAACAATCATACCTTTGTATTGTTGCTGTTGTTAGTTGCAAAGTCGTGTCCGACCCATTGCAACCCCATGGACAACATTCCTCCAGGCCTTCCTGTCCTCTACCATCCTCTGGAGTCCATTTAAGCTCACGCCGACTGCTTCAGTGACTCCATCCAGCCACCTCGTTCTCTGCCGTCCCTTTTCTTCTTTTGCCCTCAGACTTTCCCAGCATTAGGCTCTTCTCTAGTGAGTCCTTCCTTCTCATTAGGTGGCCAAAGTATTTGATACCTTTGTATACAGCTGCCCAAAATTGCTGTATGAATGAAATGGACAGCATAAAAAATGCATATGTACGTAATATCTTTTCAACCTTCTGACAGGTAAAAGTCTATGGGGAAGCCAGATTCACTTAACAACCATATTATTAACTTAACAACTGTGGTGATTCATTTAACAACCATGGCAATAAAGGTCATAAAATGGGGCAAAACACATTTAACAAATGTTTCCCTTAGCAAAATAAATGTTGGGCTCAATTATGGTCGTAAATCGAGGACTACCTGTAATGAGGATGTATGCATCACATATTAGCTGTTCTAAAATTCATTTAAATATCAAATAGTTCTCTGGAGGAAAAAGCTGATCACATGACTCTGGGACATCACAACCATCATAAATACGAACCAGTTGCAAAGCATCTGAATTTTGATCACATGACCACGGGGATGCTGCAATGGTCTTAAGTGTGAAAAGAGGTCATAAGTCACTTTTTTCAGCACCGTTGTCACTAAATGAACTGTTGTAAGTCAAGGACTGCCTGTACTTTTAAACTTAAAGCTGTTGGTAACCATCATGGGTTCTATACGGTGGCGCAGTGGTTAGCGTGCAGTACTGCTGGCTACTTCTGCTGACTGCCGGCTACCTGCAATTTGGCAATTCGAATCTCACCAGGCTCAAGGTTGACACTGCCTTCCATCCTTCCGAGGTGGGTAAAATGAGGATCCACATTGTTGGGGGCAATATGCTGACTCTGTAAACCACTTAGAGAGGGATGTAAAAAGGACTCTGAAGCAATATATAAGTCTAAGTGCTATTGCTATATATCGTTGGCAAGGGGGGAAACCAACCTTGTCCCTCTTTGGTGCTCAGCTGAAGCAACAGAACTTCCTATGGCAGCTTTCCTGCTATTATCATTTTCTAGCCCTGTTGCCTCTCTTGGTTTGTGTCTGCTTCTCTTTTCTAGTCATTTACCTCTGGTCTCTTCAGGGTAGATTTGATTTAAATCAAGTCGATTTAAATCATAATTTTTAAAGAGCAACTGTCATCTCTGCTACTCCTTTGACCCACTGTTGACTCACCGATAGTCCCAGTGTTGCAGAATATACAGCCTCATGCTGCATAACTAAGCTCCATTTCATACTGAATAAACTAAATTATTTATGTATCTTAAATAGAAAACTATCTTACGATAGATTTTTACCCCAAAAGTTTTTTATTAAAATAAATTCAATAAAAATCAAAAAAATCTGTTTTAAATAAAAAAATCCGATTTAAATCAAAAAAATCCGATTTTTTTTATTTTTTTTGAAAAAATCATTGATTTTTATCCACCCTGGGTCTCTTTGACTTGTCAAGAGAGAACTGAGTGACGGGTGTTGGGCAAATGCATCCTTCTCGGGGTACATTTGAAAAGGCTGGACTGTACTTCTGAAGCTCTTCAATACTGTTGTTTGTTTGTTTGTTTATTTATTTATTAGTCGCATTTCTATGCCGCCCAACTCCCTAGGGACTCTGGGCGGCTTACAGTGAAAAATAATGCGAACAATATCCCATAAAAATTTTTTAAAAGAAAACATTAAAAACCCATACATTCCATTCCATGGCCAGGTCTCGCAAGATCGCCGTAGCGAGATCAACGGCCCCAGGCCTGCCGGAAAAGCCAGGTCTTCACCACTTTCCGGAAGGCCAATAGGGTTGGGGGCAGTCCGGACTTCAGGACGTAATTGGTTCCAGAGAGCCGGGGCAGCCACAGAGAAGGCCCTCCCCCGCAGGCCCGCTAACCGACATTGTTTAGCTGACGGGACCCTGAGGAGACCAGCTCTGTGGGATCTTACCGATTGATGGGAGCTATGTGGTAGAAGGCGGTCTCGAAGACATTGTTGTAAGACATTGTATTTGTTTCAGGATTGTAAAATTTTTCATTTTTCAGACTTGGCTATATTGATGGTGTTTGTCAGTAAAGCCTATGTATATTTCTACTTTGTATCTTACAAATTATTTTAAGGGCAAATGTATTCTGGAGGAAAGATTGCTGGATGTTTTAAAAAAATCTTCATTTTTTCTTAGTGTTAATGGAAGCCTTAATAGAGGCGTGTAATTGATGATCTCTGGAGGGCTCGGGACAGGGGTTGCTCCTCTGTTCTGGTCCTATTAGATCTCTCAGCGGCTTTTGATACCATCGACCATGGTATCATGCTGCACCAGCTGGAAGAGTTGGGGGTGGGAGGCACCGTGTTGCGGTGGTTCTCCTCCTTTCTCTCCGACCGGTCGCAGTTTGTGTTGGCAGGGGGGCAGAGGTCGACCTCGAGGCCTCTCATCTGTGGAGTGCCGCAGGGATCGGTCCTCTTGCCCCTTCTGTTCAACATTTATGTGAAGCCGCTGGGCGAGATCATCCGTGGCTTTGGGGTGAGATACCACCAGTACGCTGATGACACCCAGCTGTACATCTCCACCCCAGGCCACCCCAACGATGCCCTTGAAGTGATGTCCCAGTGCCTGGAGGCTGTGCAGATCTGGATGGGGAGGAACAGGCTCAAGCTCACCCCTTCCAAGACTGAGTGGCTATGGCTCCCGGCATCCCGATATAGTCAGTTGACTCCATCACTGACTATTGGGGGCGAGTCTTTGGCCCCCACAGAAAGGGCTCGCAATCTGGGAGTCCTCCTGGATATGCAGCTGTCCTTGGAGGAACATCTGATGGCTGTAACCAGGGGGGCCTTTTGTCAGGTTCGCCTGATTCGCCAGTTGCGGCCCTTTTTTGATCGGGATTCCCTGTGCACAGTCACTCACGCCCTCGTCACCTCTCGCCTTGACTACTGCAACGCTCTCTACATGGGGCTCCCCTTGAAGAGCACCCAGAGGCTCCAACTGGTCCAGAACGCAGCAGCGCGGGTAGTGACGGGAGCAGCATGGCGCTCCCATGTAACACCGCTCCTGCGCGAGCTGCACTGGCTCCCGGTGGTCTTCTGGGTGCGCTTCAAGGTATTGGTCATCACCTTTAAAGCGCTCCATGGCATAGGGCCTAGCTATCTACCGATGACCTCCCATCAACCCGTGCGCTCCCACAAAGAGGGCCTCCTCAGGGTGCCATCAGCCAAACAATGTAGGCTGGTGACCCCCAGGGGGAGAGCCTTCTCTGTGGGGGCACCTACCCTCTAGAATCAGTTACCCCCAGAGATAAGGAGACTCCAAGACCTCAGTGCCTTCGCCGTGCCCTTAAAACCCACTTTTTCCAGCAAGCCGGGCTGGTTTAAGAAGAAATTTTTAAAAGTTTTAAATTGGTTTGTGATTTTTAATTTTGGGGCCAAATTTATATATATATTAATTGTTTTTTTAATATTTGTATTTCATGTTCTTAATTCTGGCTATACACCGCCCTGAGTCCTCAGGGAGAAGGGCGGTATATAAATTAGAAATAAAATAAAAATAAAATAAAGTAATGGCAGATATAAAAACTGAATTAATCACAAAAGGACTTCCAAAGAGCGAAATCTAAAATTCCCATTAGGATCTCCGTAATTCCCATGAGATTGGGGAATGAGGCAAATGTTGAGGTGGTTTAAAAATAAATCATATATGGGAAGTCTAAAATTCCCCCAAATTTGTATTAACAAAATATGAAAATGGAATAAAGATATATTGTAAAACAGCTATAGGTTAAGCAAAGTATGTAACGTGGGAGTAAGTGAACCTATTATTAGCAGTACAATTTAAGTGAAGAGGGTAGGTGATCTAACGAAGCCCTCTTCATCAAGCAATTATTGATTGCTTTAAAACTAGATATTAGACACTGACTCCAGATGGTTTTGTATCCCAGGATACTTGAAAAATGTCAGAGGGATACAACAATATCCAGCATCTATTCTATTAGAGAATTTTAATTTAGCATTCAAGTATTCATGAACAAAGGGGATTGTCTCGAAGATCGACCTGCAGCGCTAGTATATCTTGCATCCGATGGACAGTTTAAGAAATGCTTCAAAGGACAAGAAATAAATTTTCTTGGTGGAAGGAAAGAGAAACCTAGAGCCAAAATGGCAGGATTGAGATGTTAGAAAACCCTGTCTCTCAGGGCTCTGATTCTGGGAGACACATTGCCATGAAGTAATCAGGACAGAATTCACATACAGGTAGTCCTCGACTTACAATAGTTCATTTAGTGACCATTCAGAGTTACAACCGCACTGAAAAAAAGTGACTTAAGACTATTTTTCACACAACCGCTGCAACATCTCCATGGTCACATGATCCAAATTTAGATGCTTGGCGACTGGTTCATATATATGACGGTTTCAGGGTCCTGGGATCATGTGATCAGCTGTTGCGACCGTCTGACAAGCAAAGTCAATGGGGAAGCCAGATTCACTTAACAACCGTGTTACTAATGTAACAATTGCAATGATTCACTTAAGCACAGTGACAACAAAAGTCGTAAAATGGAGCAAACTCACAACCAATGAGCAACATAAATTTTGGGCTCAGTTGTGGTCGTAAGTGGAGGACTACCTGTAGTCTTTCAAGTGAACCAGTCAAGTCTTTAATGTTTGAGGGGTTTTTTTTCCTCTGCTCTGCTCTGTTTGATTTATAGTTTTATCATTTCATGTCGTGCCTTTTTTGTGGCAGCCTTTAACCTGAACAAATAAGTATTGATCATTTTACTAAGCAATCTTACTTACGACCCTTAAAGGGCAAACTGGACTGATTCAGATCAGATCTAATAGAGAGCGCCTGATTTGTTTCTCTTACGTAATTAACCATAGCAGAACACAGATAAGCAAGAAGTCTGTAAAATATGTACTTAGAATTGCTGGCACAATGGTGGCATATTTCTTGGCATCATTCATAGGCAAATTTTAGAAAATCTGCAGCAAAGAGGTTCATTTGATTTGGGGCAGTGGTTGAATTCAATTTTTTTTACTACTGGTTCTGTGGGCATGGCTTGGTGGGCATGGCATGGCTTGGGCATGGCAGGGGAAGGATACTGCAAAATCTCCATTCCCTCCCCACTCCAGGGGAAGGATACTGCAAAATCCCCATTCCTGAGGGAAGGATATTGCAAAATCTCCATTCCCACCCCACTCTGGGGCGGGCCAGAGGTGGTATTTGCCAGTTCTCTGAACTACTCAAAATTTCCGCTACCAGTTCTCCAGAACCTGTCAGAACCTGCTGAATTTCACCCCTGATTTGGGGGTGAAGAGAGCATGGCAAGAATGTGGGGGCATGCAGTGGCAGCAAGTCAATTCTTACCACTCTTTGGCTTTTTAAAAATATTCGACCTATATCATATCTCCAGAAAGGAACCAGGGATTCTGCAAATCTAAGTCTACTATAGAGTAGATAGATTTTGCAAGGAAACAAAATATAGTTAATAATACAAAAAGTTGCCTTCTTTTTTGAATAATCCTTTTAGAGACACTGCTCCGTAAAGGAGCTGAATCAGTTCATCCAAACATCATCTTAAACATTGCAGCACCATTTGGGTGGGAATTTGCTTTTGGCTCAATCTTAGTTCTGATCTGTTATCTACGTATTTCCAGTGAAGTGCTGACCAAGTTCTTCCTAGATAAGGATTCTGAGGGAAAAGAACTCAACATCTGTTGAACTTCAGAGGAGCCTACCTTCCACAATGACTACTGTGGTTGATCAAACACCACATTTTCCAGCCAGACTTTTATGGTTACTGCATTCTAGTAACCATCCCGTTTTAGATTTTTCCTTTGTTGATAGAAACTGGATTGTATCAAAATAGAGCTTCTCAAATATAGCAGTAGCACTTAGACTTATATACCGCTTCATAGTGCTTTACAGCCCTCTTTAAGCAGTTTATAGAGTCAGCATATTGCCCCCAACAATCTGGGTCCTCACTTTACCGACCTTGGAAGGATGGAAGGCTGAGTCAACCTTGATCCGGTCAGGATCGAACTCCTGGCAGTGGAATGCAGAGTTAGCCTGCAATACTGCACTGTAGCCACTGTGCCACCACAGCTCAAGACTACATCTTCTGTGAATCCCTGACCATATCCAAAACCATAAGAAACATTGCCACTCAGGTTTGAGATTCAATTCACCATTTATTATTGTTGTTGTTGTTGTTGTTGTTGTTGTTGTTGTTGTTGTGTGAAATGAGCATGGAGTGTGTTAACGTTTTTGCAGGCCTGAGTTGGCATCTCATTGACTGGGACTTACAAGCTCTGTCATCTCCTTTCTTTGATGTTATTTCAGCATCGCTTAGAGGTATTTTTTTATTCCAGTAGACTTTGCACGCCTAGGTTTGAACTATGCCACCTTGCCTTTTTCTCTGTTTTCCCCGAGACTGTTCTCAACTTCTAGTCATCCCCTCTCCCTTCTTTGCAACTCACAATCCCTCTCTTCCCCCAGAGGAAAAAGTCGATTACCCAAACAGATAACATGCTTAGGGTTTTTTGGGGGGAAAGGAGGTGTTTTAATATAGAAATTCCATCCTAATCCAGGGACTTTATGAAATAAAGCCAAGTAATGTAAAAACAAATAAATAAATCAGCAATAGGCGGATTGTTGGATTGCCTGTGGATGTTACAAACCCAAGCTGAAAAGTGGCAATTATGGTGGATGCTTTCTTTGTGATCTGCCTTATCTGTCTCTCCTCCATGTCCCAGTCCTCCTCCTCCTCGTATTTCCGTGGCATCACTAGCAGTATTGTTTGCTCCTTGGGTTTTGTACAGTAATGGCAAGAGTAGGGAAGGTTCGTAGCAGCTGTGTTTGTGTGTATGTGTATAAAATAACCACGAATAGAGGATGGAACTATGAGGAACGTCTGAACCAGAACTAGGCAGTTTTATTTACCGGGCAGCCATCATTTTGACCTTGCAGTGGGTTAAAGGACAAGGTTGTGAGGAAAAAAATCTGTTTATCATGTATGGAATTCATGCCGTCCCTGACAGTGTACAGTGAACAAGATGGATGATCTGCCAAGTTGGTCCTTCGCATGGGTGCATCAAGGCAAATTTACAGTACCACTGGTTCACTGCTTCCAATACGGAAATAACATTTGTTGGGCTTTGGATGCAGCTGCACAGTGAACTGAAGCTAAGCAGACAAAAGAAATTAGATCTGTAGCTTTCTTATTGTCTTGCACATCACATATGGACTTTGGTGGCTTTGAGGGGGGAAAAAGGGGGCGTCTCTTTTGCATCTTCCACAAGCTATTTAAAGTAGGGGGGGAAATTAAGTTAAGAATAACCTTTACTGGAATGTCAAGACACCTTTTCTAAATATAATTTTCTATTTTCAAACAGTAGTGCAAATGTTTTAATAGCTTTAATTTATTACCATACTTCTCAGCCCTTTTCACCTACCACAGCCTTAATTCCCACTATTTGTAAAGAACCTTGCCCTCTTAGATACAAAATAATAAAGTTCAGCCTTGGTATACATGCTAGAAAAAAATGGTTAAAGAGGAGTAACCGTCTCTCATTATGCTCAAGTGCCCTTCCTCATAATACTAGCAATTGCAAAACATGATGCTGATTAGCAAGAGGCCCACCAGAGATTCATGAAGATTCTTCACTCAACATACAGTCTAAATAGTTGATAGTCAACCATTTGTCTGAAATAGTATAGGGAGCTGGGCTCGAAGACCTCCAAGGTCCCTTCCAACTCTGTTATTCTGTTTGTTTGTTTGTTTGTTTGTTTGTTTGTTTGTTTATTGGTTCGATTTATATGCCGCCCTTCTCCGGAGACTCAGGGCAGCTTACAATGCGTTAAGCAATAGCCTTCATACTTTTGTATATACCTGCTTAGTAGGGCTTTTGGCCCCCCCAAGCGGTGTTCTTTTTTTATACAAAGTCAGCTTATTGCCCCCACAAACCAGGTCCTCATTTTACCTACCTCGAAAGGATGGAAGGCTGAGTCAACCTTGATAAATCCTCCTTCACTTGAAGGTCTCCAAATGTGTGTTACAGTTGTGTTATCTTAGACAAAAATAAATGCAAGCAAGATGTGCTGCTTATAGTTGGGGACTGGAATGCCGAAATTGGGAATAGCAGTAGCAATAGCACTTAGACTTATATTCCGCTTTACAGCCCTCTCTAAGAGGTGTACAGAGTCAGCATATTGCCCCCAACAGTCTGGGTTTTTACCCACCTCGGAAGGATGGAAGGCTGAGTCAACCTTGAGCCTGGTGGAATTCGAACTGCCAAACTGCTGGCAGTCAGCAGAATTAGCCTGCAGTATTACACTTTAACCACTGCGCCACCAAGGCTCATAGTAATAGAATAATAAATAGGAAAACACAGATTAACTATATGACCTCGGAAACAGAAATGAAGCGGAAAAATACTTAGCAGTTTCTGACAAACAGGTATTTTTCTTCGTTACTAACACATTATTCAAACACCCTAACAAAACCTCCATCTATGTGAACTTCAGATGGTACAGGGGGGTGGAAGAGCTCACAGATGTGGCCAGTGACCAATTTTGAAGCACATCATGAAGTATTCATATGCAAGTTCTAAGATAACCTAAACTAGAAGAATTCTGCTCAAAATGTGTTCGTTTTGAAGGAGAATATCTGGTATAACTTTGAAAACCTTGTTGGTGGGTAACCAGAGGAACTATAGAACAAAATGAAAGAATGATGTGAAGAGTAAATGTCAGAGGAGACTGCCAAAAGAAAAGAAAAGAAAACTAATTGGATGCCAGAAGAAATGGTAGTGATTATCAAGAAAAGAAGTGTAAGAGAAAGATTTTAGGAAGAAACTGAACAAGTGTTTTCAGGCTGCTTTTAGAAAAGACAAGTAGTATTTCAATGATAAAGATATTAAGAGTGGAAATAGATTCAGGGAGCGGGGAAAGGATAGTGCTCCAAAAGATCTTAGAAGGTTTTAACCTCAAATTGATATGCTAAAGGAGATCAGTGGACAGATAGTAACTGATTCAGAGAAGATAAAATGAAGGTGGAAGAAAAGTACTGAAATTCTCTGTAAAAGGGATGCCATTATCCATAAACCCTTCTAATCCAAGAATTCTGATACTGGAAGATGGAGTTAGGTCAGCAGTTTGGTCAGTACTAGATGTGAAGGTTCCTGTGAAAGAGTGTAGGCTTTGCTGTCTATTTATATGTAATAGCTTGCCCTGCCAGTTTTGGTAGGGCTGTGGTTTCTTTGATGGTTCTTTCTTGATGGCTAGAATATTGTTTTCTGCCTGATTGTTTGCCTGGTGTTCATCCCTGCTTATCTGAGTGTTGGCTGCTGGAAACAATGTGTTCTAGCCTTTTTATAGGAATCCTGGATTTATGTCAAGTCGTTTAATGACTGTTTAAAGTTGCAACAGCTTAGAAATGGTGCTTTATGGTCTGTAAAGCACTTCTGGTCATCCTAAAACATTATAAACCTCCCTCCCCCATCAAGTGATCATGATCTGCATGCTTGATAACTTGTCCACACTTAGGAATAGCTGCCAAGCATCCCATAAACATGTGATCACCATTTGCCGTCTTCACTGTCAGCTTCCCCAGAAAGTCAGCGGAGAAGCTGAAAGGCACCCGCTACCACCTGCTGAAGGGGACAGGGATGGAGGAATCCTTAGGGTGGAGAAACAAAACTTGGATCTTCACGATCCTCATTTTGTTTCTCCAGCGTAGGAGTCCCCTTCCCCTCCAGGTGCAGAAGGGAATTACAATAGTGAGCTGGAGAGAGGAAGCACAGATCTTTGGGATCCCTGCTTCATTTCTCCAACTCAGCCCTTCCTTTCACGTATAGGGGAGAGGAACTCCTGCACTGGGCTGGAGAAACAAAGCAAGGAGTCTGAAGATCTGAGCTTCATTACTCCAGTCCATTGCAGGGGTTTCCTTCCATTTGCAGAGGGGAGCTGCCTGCCCTCCTTCGTCAGGAAGCTCTTTTGCTCTCTCTGCTTAGCAACCACAACTGGGAGAGCTGGGATTGCAGTCACTGAGCAAAACAGTCACAGGTGCGTCTTGCTTAACCCCCATTTCACTCAACAGCCAAGAATCTGGTCCAAATTATAGTTGTAAGTCAAGGATTGCTGTATTTCCATCAGGATACTCACCATGGAACTTTTGGGTTCAGCAGCACTTTTATAAGTATTCCTCACCAAATATTCTTAGATGGAAGGATTCCTAAAGGTTGAAAATTCAGTTAGGTAGCTGGGCTTCATGCAGGTCAGCCAGGTAATAGAGTCAAGAATAACTTATCTGCCTTTTGTTTTTGCCAATATATGTGTTGCATCCATAACATATTTAACACATCATATTCATTATGTACATTTCACTCTCTAAGTTCAGTTCATTCATGACTTTCCTAATGAAGGGATACAGTACATGAATTTGGTGGGGAGTAATAACAGTGGGAGGAAAGAAGCAGGTTTCTTCTCTTGATTTAGTTTGCTGTTATATGTTTTATATTGGTTGATTCCCCCCCCCCCAGTTGCAAGTCCTGTTATGTAATGTAAATTTGGCAGTAGCAGCAATATACATTATCAGTGTTAACAGAAGACAGCTTTTTGGAAAAACAAAATGACTTCAGGTTTCTCAAAGCAAGAGCAGATCTGGTCTCGTTGGTCTCCCAATTTTGAGGCTGGCCTGATCACCTGCAATTACCTGGAAGGTCTAATGTTTTTTCAGAGAGAACATTGTGCTATGGGTAGAGTAGTAGTAGGCATCCACTCTGCGAAAAGAATTGTAAGGATGCCAGGACTAAAAATTGTGCCCAGGATAAAAATTAAATTGGACTCAGTGTAAATTGTGGGGGCACCTACCCTCTGGAATCAGCTGCCCCCAGAGATAAGGAGAATCCAAGACCTCGGTGCCTTCCGCCGTGCCCTTAAAGCCTTCTTTTTCCAGCAAGCCGGGCTAGCCTAACACTTTTTAAAATGTTTTTAATTGTTTGTTATTGTTTTTAATCATGGGGCCAAATTTATATATATCTTTTTAATTGTATTTTAATGTTTGTAGTTTATGCTTTTACTTGGCTGTACATCGCCCTGAGTCCTCAGGGAGAAGGGCGGTATACAAATTTAAAAATAAATAAATAATAAATAAATAAATAAATAAATAAATAAATAAATAAATAAATGTAGATACAATTATATTAAAGTGATTAAATGCCTATTTAATAAGAATGTACAGACTTTCTGTGCTTTATCCAATCAGTGCACAGAACAGCCAAGTTATGTATGCCATGCACCCAGAACAAAACATTGTGTTCAATCCAAACCATACATTTGGTCCTAACATGACCCAGAGCGTGTACTTTCCAAGCATTTCAGGATGGGAGACAATAAAGAAGAGGTGAATGCTGATAGTTTGGTGTTTGAGAGAGAAAAGCAAATGTGGGCCAGTTTTGTTATGCCATGTTTGAATTGAAAAGGAAAGGAAAAGAAGGGATTGTGCAAAAATTTATCTAGGCTGAAACCTAGAACAATCCAGAGCGTCTAGGTTTCAGTATGATTAATTATAACCTGCCCAGAACCAGTCCAACCAAATTCCTGTGGAACAATGTTTTTTTTTTCTATGCACAAAACACGTTTTAAGAATATTTCTGACTTTTAAGCATTTTTCCATTCCGTCACATTAAAAATTAGCTTGGGGACAATTTGGGGAGGGTTTTAGCAAGGGTTAGGATTAGGGTAAACTGAATTCTCTAGGCGCAGTGGTGGGTTGCTACTGGCTCGCCCCAGATCGGATGAACCGGTAGCGGTGGCGGGAGGCTCCACCCACCCGCCCGGATGCACAGAACAGATACTGTTCAACCTCCTGCTGATAGCGCCATTCTAGAGCAGATAGCTAGGTTCCCCCATAAGAACATGTCGGCCCTCAACTAAACCACAATCAAGTTTGTTTGGTTAAAAAAAATATATTGAAGGTAACAGAATGACAGAGTTGGACGGGACCTGTTATTCTGTTATCTTCAATCTTTTTTTTTTTTTTTTTTAAAGATCCAGGTGGGAGCCCAAGTTTTCTGCTACTATATTCATGCCGCTGAACTCTAAGGCTGCAGCCAACATTTTGAAAGCCACGTCTCTCTTGAGACTCAGTTTATCCATTTCTGCTCAGGATGTATCCCAGCCTTCCATGGACTGTAGCTGCCTAATGTATTGGTTCACAAATCTGAGAACCAGTCAGGTGCTTCCCGATACAGTTAGGACAGCGTCAAATTGGAAGAAAGTGCTGTTGATTGCCTGCTGTATTAAAAATTATTGCTGCACCTATAATTCCAAGAATGGGGAGGGGGGAGCCATCTGTCTCATGTAGTCACTATTTTTAGACAGTTTTAAAAATAATACGAGGTTCAGTCCTATCCCTCGTTGGAAAAGTAACATATGGGCAAGATTTCTAAGGGCCAGCTCATGCGACACATTTTAAAGGCATTGGTTTCTCAAGTTCATCCTGCGATTGAAGTTCCATGGAGCTCAGTAACTAGAGTGTAATTCACAAGTCGGTTGCCACATGTGGAGACTCCAGAATAGATGCATGTGTGCACACATGGTTCTATTTTGGAGTTTCATATCTACAAGTCTCAAAAATAGAACATGAAAGTTATCGTTTCGATTTTTAATTCCAGCAGTGAGCACAAAGCTAGCTTGTCAGTATTCAGTTGCCAATACTTTGCTTGGCACGTGGATCAATTTCCTGAAGTTTACATCTGGAGTTTCTGCTCCATTCACATTTATTTTCCCCAAAGTAAATATTATTCCACACGTTGGGTAAAGAATGGAAAGAAAACCCTAGCAAAATAACTCTTTATGGCTTTTGGCACCATTATGAGAAGTTCTTATTTAAGCAAACACTTGACTGAGCGTGAGCAGAGGTTTAGTTATTTATTGCGGTATTTTGTATTTGTTACCTGCCCGCATCCCATCCTAGGCTGCTGAGAATAGATAAGGTGGAGCAGCACCTCTGCTGTTGGAGCTCATTCATTCCAGTAAGAGGGATAACAAACCAGAGTAAATGTGAAGGAAATCCCTAGTCCTTCTCCACACTCCACTCTTACCAGCTTTACTTACAATCTGCAACATCAAGGAATCTAGACACTCCCAAATTATATTCCCAGCTCTATTAGCACAATAGGAAATCAAACCAATGCATAGAAAAGGAGGGGATGGACACTCTGTTCTTCTTTTTTTCAGTAAAGATGTAGCCAGTATTAGACTAGAAACATTTGTGCACCTTTCCTGTCAATCTTTAGATGTTAGGCAGGGATCCTTAACCAAAATCTTCAGAAATTTGTGGCCAGAGACCATGATGGCTGGAACTGATGAGAATTACAGTCCATGGCATTTGACATGGCCTATGCCAGGGGTCTCCTACCTTGGCAACTTTAAGACTTGTGGACTTCAACTTCCAGAGTTCCTCAGCCAGAATTCTGGTAGTTGAAGTCCACAAGTCTTAAAGTTGCCAATGTTGGAGACCCCTGGTCTATGCAGTAGAAGATTGCTTCAGGGAAAGGCATGTATTTATTACGACTTGAGATAACCAGCTCTTTTTTGTATTGAAATGTAAAATTTAAGAGTGGCAATAACAATACAGCGTTACAGATGCAATATTTTTTCTTGTAGATTGATTGATTATGTGTTATAAAATTGTTTCTTGAGTCCTAGCAGCGATATAGATATTCACCATTTCGATCTATCCCTAACACCTGATCTATCAAGTCTCTCAATGGGGGCTCACTTCTATTTAAGATACTATTTTGTGATTCGTAAAAAGACATAGAATACCCTTTGACTCTTTTTTTTTTTTACACATTCAGTAATTGTGTTTTCCAAAAACAAACAATCTTAGGGCACCTTGATCAATTAAATATTATTTCATTTTAATTTATTCCCTATTGTTAATTAGTACAGTAACTGCTGCAAAACACTAATCAAATTTTCCTTTTGGAGTTTAAAAAATAAATTTTTACTGTGGTTGAGATTATTTATATCTCAATAAATAAATCAGTGAATAGATTAGGGGCTTTTTAATCATCACATTACTACCTGAAATTTACTCATGTTTACAAAGATACTGAAGAAGTAGAGAAGTAACATGTATTGTATTTTCCTAAAACATTGGGGAATTTAAATTTTAAAAAAAGTTTAGAAGAACAGCAAATGCTTAACCTATCTGCTTACTGAAGTTCTAAATTAGTGGTCCCCAACCATGGCGGTCTAGTTGGGGGAGGAGAGGGGAACCGGGCTGCGCAAGGTTGGGCTGGCATGCACACACATACAGCTCCACTCACACAAGAGAGAAGAGAAGAGGCCTTTGGGTCATAAGTCATGGTCATAAGTCACTTTTTGCAGTGCCGTTGTAACTTCAAACAGTCATTAAATGAACTGTAGTAAGTCGAGGACTACCTGTATTCCTTGGACACTTTTGTATACAGCCTAAGAACAATCCTGAAATATTTTCCATGGAAAAATTATTGGGATGGCCCTATAGATTTTGCATGCAAAGCGTTCTATATCTAGTCTATATTGGGGCTTTAAGCTGAGATCAGATAGGCAGCCCTTAGCTAGACAAATGCCGGTTTTTTTTTAACTCTGAAAAAAGAATTTTTATACACTAATGCTGTATGTGTTTTTTTAAAAAGTTTAATTTTGTTGCTTTTGTTACACCCCTCACACCCCTCAAAGAGCGGGTTTTAACAATATTCTATAGCATGTGAGGAAAAGACCGTTTAAGAAAGAGGGAACAAACTTCTGACAGAGGGGAAGAGGTTAAGAGTATATTTCAAGTATCAGCCATTTTGGGGTCAAGTAAATAGCAAGGTGTTTTGGGAACAAGACCTAGATGCGGGACTATTTTGTTAAAAGTTAAGTTTTCCCTTTTCTTCCCCTCTGCTGATTTTTCAGAAAGCACCCCAAAGACCTCTGCCAGTTGCAGTCCTGCTCCCGATTCCCCAATGAGTTCCAGCGACTCTGTGAAAAGCTTGACGGAACTGGTCCAGCAGCCCTGCCCGGCCATTGAAACCAGTAAGGAAGGCAAGCTGCAGGAGTCGAGCGAGGCCTCGACTTTGGATTCCCACTGCACAACCCCATTGCCTCTCTCCGGCCATTCATCACTCAGCATTCAGGAACTGGTCGCCATGTCACCGGAACTTGATACCTATGGCATCACCAAGCGGGTTAAAGAGGTGCTCACGGACAACAACCTTGGTAAAAAAAACAAAAGAAGTTTTTTTATATATGTGTGTGTGTGTGTGTGTGTGTGTGTTTCTGATTGTTGTTACAGTAAAGGGTTTTTAAATGTTCGTTTTTCCTATTGTGTTGCTAATAGGAACATGTCTAATTATAAACAAGTCAACAATCGTAATTATTTGGTGAATCAGAGAAGGCTTTGCACATGGATAATTAATAGGGCTTATGCAAAATTTGTGCAGGGATCCAGCCAGTGATGGGTTTCAAAATTTTTTACTACTGGTTCTGTGGGTGTGGCTTGGTGGGTGTGGCACGGCTTGGTGGGTGTGGCAGGTGAAGGATACTATAAAATCTCCATTCCTACCCTACTCCAGGCGAAGGATACTGTAAAATCTCCATTCCCTCCCCAATCCAGGGGAAGGTTACTGCAAAATCCCCATTTCCTCCCGATCAGCTGGGACTTGGGAGGCAGAGAATAGATGGGGGCAGGGCCAGTCGAAATTTTTACTACCAGTTCTCCGAACTACTCAAAATTTCTGCTACCGGTTCTCCAGAACTGGCCAGAACCTGCTGAAACCCACCTCTGGACCCAGCTCTTTGTACAACGCACCATATCTTAGCATTCCTCATATGATGATTGCCTTTCTTGCAGCAGATACTACCCTGTTTCCCCCAAAATAAGACATCCCCTGATAATAAGCCCAATTGGGCTTTTGAGCGCATGGCAATAAGGTCAAGCTTTTATTTCAGGGTTCAAAAAAAATATAAGACAGGGTCTTATTTTCAGGGAAACACGGTAATTCCAAATGTTCATCATTTTAGGAACTTTAATGTAGCTGCATTTTCAAGGAATCACATGACTTGACTAAAGATTAAGTTTACTGCAAGTGTATTTAGTGTTCAGGTAAAAAAAAATGGATGGAAAGAGAGAGAGCTTTGGGGGCATAGGAAGCTTGCAGAGGTGCTATTTTTTTGTTTTAATTTGTTTTGTGTCTTCATCAGTTTTTGGCTCCTGGCAATTGCCTAAACTAGTCCCTGCAGTTTTCTTGGTAAGATTTTCAGAAGTTGGGTAGCCATTGCCTCTTTCTAAGAGCCGATAGGGTTTGACTGGCCCAGGTCACCCGGGTAGCTTTGTGCCTAAAGTAAGACTAGGACACACAGTGTCTTAACCACAACAGCAAACTGACTCTGGAGGCAAGCAGACAGACAATCAGAAGACTGAAGCCCATCTGTCATTTTTATCACATTTCCCTCTAATCAATTTCCCACTAATTAGATTTTTCTCATTCCCCACCCATTAACCTCTTCATGAATTGTCTATGTATGGAGATTCTCAGTCATCAGGTCATGATTGTCCCAAAGGTGCTTTTTCAAAAGGCAACTGGACTTTCTTAGTTTTTCCTTGAAGATGTTTCACTTCTCATCCAAGAAGCTTCTTCATAACTGGCGGATGAGAAGCGAAATGTTGTTAAGGAAAAGTAAAGTCCAGTGGCCTTTTGAAAAAAATCCTTCGGATTCTTCATAAATTGTTCAACCTCTCGGCATTCCTCCCCAAAGAAGATGGCACTGGCATAAACCTGAGAGAACTGCCTGCCAAAGCCAAGATTACACCAAAGCAATTAAAAAAAAAAGAATAATTATTTAGGATCACGCACTCTCTCTTTTCTCTCTTTTAATTGTGATGGATCGGAAACACCAAAAATGAGTCAATCATCAGGCTCCTATGGATTGTACCTGCATTACTATCACCTACTTTGGGGTTTTGTTTTTTTAAAAAGACAGAAAAATAGATGTACACATCACATGCAACAAACATTTAGCAACAGCTCAAGTTTTAGTCAATTAAATAAAATAAGTTGTTTTTAGACATGAAAAAAAAATGGAAGAATATTGTTTGAGAATATCTCAGGACCTTCTTTGCCACAATTATTAAGCAAATCAGTGCAGTTGTTCAGTGAATCATGTGGCTGTTAAGCAAATCCAACTTCCCCAATTGTCTACTTGTTGGAAGCCAGCTGGAAAGGTCGCAAGTGGCAATCACATAAGCCTGGAAAACATTGTAAATTCATGCCAGTGGCCAAGTGGCCAAATTTTGATTACAGGATTGTGAGGATGCTGCAACAATCATAAATGTGAGGACTGTTGTAAGTCATTTTTATCAGTACTGTTGTAATTTCATATGGCCACTGAATAAATGGTTTAATGTCAAGGATTACCTGTGGATGGATGGATGGATGGATGGATGGATGGATGGATGGATGGATGGACAGACAATAATTATGAGTAATAATTTGTGCAATTCTAGTAATATAAAATTATAAAATGTTCAAGAGTAAAATACAGTAGCCCTGGATTTATGACCACAATTGAGCCCAAAATTTCCATTGCTAAGTAAGACAGTTGTTGAATTTTGCCTCATTTTATTATCTTTCTTGCCACAGTTGTTAAGTGAATCCTTGCAGTTGTTAAGTTAGTAACAGTTAGTATAGGAGTCAGCAACCTGCGGCTCTGGAGCCACATGTGGCTCTTTCACCCCTCTGCCATGGCTCCCTGTCACTCAAAATATGCATCACAACCGCCAATGTGCGACACCCACCGGCACGCAATTTATTACCCCAATAGGCCAACCATGGATAAATCCAAGAAAAGAAAAGTTTCAGAAGAAAACAGAACGTTTAATTCAACTACATATGCTAATTTTGTGGCCACTCAAAAAATAGTAAGGCACGGGAAGCGTTTTGTGGCTCCCGGTGTTATCTTTTCTGTGGGAAACAGGTCCAAATGGCTCTTTCAGTGTTTAAGGTTGCAGACCCCTGAGTTAGTAATTGCATTAAAAATTAGATAACAAAATGATGTTGTAGCTTCTCAGAGCTTCATTGCTGCTTCTTCCAGTGCAGTATTGACTGGCACAGTATGTGTATGGCAAGCCTTCATATGCTAGCAAATTCTTACAGTAGGAATTGTATGTTGTTCAGTTATCCATATTTTATTAGAATAACCTAATATTAAGTTACTGTGCAGAATAAGCAAATAACATTCAAAATTTATTAGACTTCTCTAGTCCTGAGGATAATTTACTTATTAATGGATTGCTTGAGAATGAATTTCTAACTGGCCATAATCTAGAAAAAGACCATATTATCCTAAAAATATTATCCTAATAATGATTGACAAAATCATTATTTATCATGATTAATTCATACTAGTTAAACCTACCTCAGTGTTGGGGGTCATTATGATGAAGAGAAAAACAGTAACAGGTAAGGGACCTGTAACATTTTCCCATTGTTTATTAAGAAGAATAAAACATGAATAAAACATCTTTGAAGGGAAATAAACCTGAATGTGGGGATTTGCCAATTATTGTTATCTCCCCCATGATTCTTACAGTTCCTGAGATCAAAGAGATAGAAACAAACTTGGTATCCATTGTTTCAAAGTAAATTTATATTTATTAAATTTATTACATTTTTTTTTCTTTCCACCAAATTGTGTTTAAGTGTTTCTGAATACATCAGGCTCTGTTTAACCAACCCATATTACTTATAGAAATTCTGTTAACGTAAGTGTGGTTGGTGAGAGAGTGCCAAATGCAGGTGTAAATTGGGTCCAATGAATTCATTATCATCCACAATCGTTCCAGATTGGATGCAGAAATTGGACTCTCTTTTTTTAGGTATCTTTTTTTTCTGTTAGGTTATTTTCGAAGCTTGCCTTCTCCTCTGCAAATGAAATGCTTTTATAGTTTGCCTCCAAAGATTTGACTTTCTGACTTCCAGATTACATTTTTTAATATAATTGTGGGCATGTGCAAATATGCATGCACCAGGAAAGCTGGTACAACTGCTTGCTTTTAGTGCATGGTTGAGCTTCCCGTGATGTTGGAGGCAAAATTGTTAATGATGTTACCTAGTCTGGTAACAAAACGTTCAGAAAATAAATTGAAACAAGTTTGGAGAGCAAACCACTGCCAAAATTGTGTGGCCTCTAGTTAAAAAGTGTTCTTATAAACAAAAAAGTCTAAGTTTTCCTTGCATTGTCACTTCATGAACAATCACAGTTTATCGTATATTATTCTGTAATCAGAAAAGCCAAAAGTCACAGCAAACTATACAAATACAGATAGTCCTTGAGTTATAACTACAATTGAGCCCAAAATTTATGTTGCTAAGTGAAACATTTGTTTCAGTGAGTTTGTCCCATTTTACAACTTTTCTTGCCAGAGTTGCTAAGTGAATCATTGCATGTGTTAGGTTAGAAACATGGTTGTTAAGTGAATCTGGCTTCCTCGTTGACTTCACTTATCAGAAGGTCGCAAAAGCTGATCACATGACCCCAGGACTCTGCAACCGTCATAAACATGAACCACTTGCCAAGTAGCTGAATTTTGTGACCACAGGGATGCTACAGCAGTCTTAAGTATGAGAAATGGTCATAAGTCACTTTTTTCAGTGCCGTTGCAACTTTGCATAGTCACTAAGTGAACTGTTGTAAGTCAAGGACTTCCGGTACATCCAGTTGATTGAAGCTGCACAATTAAAGGGTGCAGTCATTAAAAGATTTGGTGGTATGTTAGTAATTTAAGGTAGTACCATGTACAGTAGAGGAGATACAGTACTCCAAGTTGCAAAATATAAGAAATGAAATTTGCAAAGGGGAACTCGTAAGCGTTGGTGGCCAACACTGGAGTTGTAAAACAGGTCATTTTTGCCCTGCCCCATTCACTGTCCAGAATCTTTCTAATTATAGTCATTCTTTTTTTATTTATTTATTTATTTACTTTCTGTCCATGTAGGCTAGAAATGTTTAAATATTTTGTAAAAAAAAAAGTTACAATATAAAATTATTGCTTGTAATGAAAATTAATCTTTGCCTTCTCCAAAATCTCTACAGAAGCCACATTTCTCTGTGTGTTTCAGAGCGTACAGAAAACCAAGGTCCCTGATTCTTTTTCCTTTTGTACTTCAAGAAGACCATAAATAGTTGCTTTGATTGACACTTGTTCTTAATGTCACTTTACATAAACCTTTAATGCCCCTGCCATGATTTTTGTTTTTATGTGGCTGACATTACATTACATTCATTAGGTATAAATATATATCAGTGTTTCCTTTGTGCCCTCTGTTTGCAACAACTCTAGATTTTGTAGAGGTGAAATTAACCTGTTTCGTGGCTTCTGGTTGTCTCTATTTTAGCCCATGTTAGTAGCATTTCAAATTTTAGCATGAAAATAATTGCAAACTTGTCACATGCTAAGTGACACTATGAATAGCAAAATCCCCTTCCCCTCATTCCTCTAGCCCAGTGACAACAAACCTTTTTGGCACCAAGTGCCGAAACTGGAAGGCACACACGCTGGAGCCCAGAAACCCGAAGACCAGCTAGCCGGTGCACATGTGCACGCATGTGATCTTCTAGTTTCCAGTGCGCACATGAGCGCCGGCCAGCTGGTCTTCGGATTTCTGGCGCTCCGGCATGCACAAAGATCAGCTGGCCGGCGCACACGCCCACGCCAGGAACCAGAAGAGCAGCTGTCAACAGGCCGCATGCTCACAGAGAGGTCTCTGGGTCCCACCTCTGGCATGCGTGCCATAGGTTCGCCATCACGGCTCTAGCCTTTGTGTGACATTTGCATCCTGTTTTTCCATCAATAATCTGATTCCCTTACCCCCCACCCCACCCCCAAAAATAATTGTTCCATTGCAGTGTGCATAGTACAAATTTGTTCCATGCTGAGATTCCTGCAGCATATAAAATTTTAAATAATCTCAGAGGTTCTGCCGATGACAGAAAAGGCTGCTGAATCCCTACCAATCCTTGCCATTCATGGAGCTGGTGGACCAATGGGCCTGCTCAAGTTGAGATGCCTTCTTATACTCATGCCCGTGTACATGAAGGATTAATGACGTTATTCAATTTCTTTTCCTCATTCTTTTTTTGTTGCATCCTGAAATAAGTGTAATGGTTCATAAATTTCCATGCAGGTTCTATTCACCTTTACTATATTTTATAAGTAACTCAAGGTGGTAGACATACCTAATACTCCTTCCTCCTCCTATTTTCCCCACTGTGAGGTGGATTGGGCTGAGAGAGAGTGACTGGCTTAAGTCACCTGGTTGGCTTCCATGCCTAAGGCAGAACTAGAATTCACAGTCTCGAAGTTTCTAGCCTGGTGCCTTAACCACCAAACCTTCCCATTTCTCTGTTTAGGACCATGCCAATAATTGTTTTAAGTCTACAGTGTTCACTGGCAAACATATGTTATTAAAAAATAGGGTAGATATACAAAAAGTAGTCAAGATGATTAATAAATCCAAGCGGGCCAAATTCAGTCCTACATATAAAAGGCTGTGATGTTGGTTCCAAAGCCATACATGTGGTTATTAAAACTACAAAAAATATAGTAATAGTCAAACTTGTAGAGTATAATTGTTTTATAAAATCTGGCACACAGATTGGCTAATATCAGTAACACATTTCAATTTCCTCTCAGAATTGTAAGGCACATTTCACGTCTTTAATATATTCTTTATAGCAAAGTGACTAAGTAATTCCAATGTTAACAACTCAATAACTTTTAGCAACAATGGAGTCTTGAAAGGAGATGAGTTTCCATCTTCCTTTTGGCCACTTTCTGGCCAGAAGTCTCCCTTCTGTAATATAAGTCCTCAAAGAAATTTTTCCATCAGCTTGAATTTAAGGGGGAAAAGATTCTTGTTGAGGGTCAGCTGTAGGGAGAACTACTTCCAGAAGGATTCCTGAAGTAATAGATGTTGGAGGAGGAGGAAGGTGTTCCTTTCCCTTATGGAGATCAGTAGAAATATCACTTGCATGAGGAGAAAATTACACAGTGATTGCCAAAAGTCTAAACTGACTGGCTCGCCAGCATCTTCAGGACCTGTGTTGCTGACCTCCATGTTAGAATAAAGTATTGTGACAAGACAAAAAAAGAGAGAGAGAGAGAGAGAAGACATCGTTTTAGATAACTGCAGCCACCAGTGTAATTTTCAGATCTATAAATGTTGCTGATAAATGGGTCCCTTGGAATTGGGTATATTGTGTTGATGACTGAACACAAGCAGTTATCGATGGTGAAATATTCACATCCAGATCCTGTTTTTGCATGAAATTTGGGGTGGAGGGAGGGGGCATTGTCAAGTTCTCGATTTCATGTATAGATATGTGGCAATAGTAATCTGCATATTGAGATGTAATTCGTCTGTTCTTGAATGTAAAGCCTTTTGCCACAGCTCTTCTTTTTCCTTCACTGAGACAATTTTCCTCCTCTGTGCTTCAGTTACAGCTAGAGAAAACTCCACTGAATCCCCCTCTGTATTCATTCCACTGCCCAGATGTAGAAGAAAAAAATACCGTAAGCTCCATAGGACAAAAAGAAAGTTTCCTCACACACCCTCCATCCTCATCCATCTTCTTCGTATGGGGACCTTTTCATCCAAGAATAGTCCAATATGTTGAAGGTTGCCTAGAAAGCTCAGAAACCTCTTGAAAACAAAGAGGAATGTTTGATGTAATACCAATCCCCCACTTTTCTTTTCAATATATCAAAACGTAAGTTTAACTGCGGCATAAAAGAGTTCAGCTCAAGAACAAGACTGAATGCATCAAAATGCTGTGCCATTTTTATTTTTTTAAACTGCTATAAAAGCAGCATTAGCCAGAATAAGCAGTTTATCTAAAGTGAAAAGGTTTAGCAAAATGGAAAGATCTGTGTCAGGTGGGGGAAAAAAATGTCTGAAGAGACATCAGTCCCCTTGAAGACTGTTTGAAAGCTGCTGATGAAAACTCCTTTGCTACATATCCAAGGTGGGAAAACCCATTGATGAAAGCACCTCCAAGTAAAAGGTTCTTTGAACCATCATGTCTTCTCCCCACAATAAATAGTGCTTAATTCTATCAATCTCTTGATATGCTTCTCTTCATTAATTAATAGATTTTGGAATATTTTTAAGTGTTCCCCATCCACAGAAATAAAGACAATCAATATGATTATCATGTAGATAATAAAACTTTTAAAGAAGAAACTGAGAGCCTCTGTTAAACAGTAGGAAGCAAAAGCATGTTGGATGTTTTATTCAGTATAAATTAATGATTAAATAATAAGTACATTGATAAATAAATAAATAAATATAAATCCAATATAAAATATTGAAACCAACCAATACAATGGCAGGTACGCATCTTTTAAAATCAGGAGCCATAGTCATACAAAGGAAACCATAGAAGGTATGGAGATGAGAAGACACTGCTGGCAGTTTTCATTATGATGGCTTGAAAGAGACCACAGAGGGAAGAGAGGAGTGCTAATGAATACTAGTTGCAGAGATCCAGTAGCAAAAAGGGGTTTTGATTACTGTATTACTGGTCTAGAATGCCACCTCACCGGATTGGGCATCAGGCATGCACATATTACTTTGTTTGCTAATGAAGTGACCATCCCACTTACCCATCACTCTTTGAGCCAAGTTCAGGAGTCGGCTTTTGGCATGTAAATATTTTGTGTCAGTGGCTAGGCACCAGAATTACACAGTGATGCCTTATTAGCCAAGGAGGGCCTTCTTCATGGTAGTACTTTCTGAAATTATCGTCACATTATTATATCCTTTACAGTTTGGGGGGAGACTTATTGTTCCACCTGGGACAGGCCTTCCCTATTATAAATGGTGCATGGAACGGTCTTTTGCTTCTATTTTCTTCTCCACCAGGACATTTTCAATTAGTTCTGTTTTGTACTGTTTTCATTTCTTGTTTCATTATTACATTTTATAATTTGGAAAATGATTTGAGATTGGTTTTCATAGGAGATAGTTTTAAATGTAACAGATAACAAATAAGTGGAGCCAATTACCCACAGGTGGTAGATTTCTTTTTCCTGAACGTGTTCAAGTAGAGGATGGAGAGCCAGGTTATTCATTAAATTTATGTGCCATCCATCCCACCATCAAGCCATCTTATTGGAGATAGTTTGATTTGGATTCCTGCAGATAGCAGAAGGTTGGACTTGCTGGCTTAAATCCTTCCAGAGTTTGTTTTGTGTCTATGGTTGAATCTTTGTCACCACATGGACTCATTTTGAAAGCGGTTTCCCATTGTCTCCTTCATTAGGGTTGAGAGAGAGTGAATGGCCTTAAGTGAGTCAGTCTACTGGTTAAATAAGTGGTTAAAGCCTAAGACCTTTAACTTTAACTGAAAGAATTCAATTCTGTGCTTCTGTTGTTCTAATGGAGCTTTGGTGAGTAGGTTGCATTGCCTTCCCATTTTGGCACCTTCCAGATGGGTTAGACTTCCAGAATGCTTACCTAATTATAGTCTCAACATATCTGGAGGATAATGAGTTAGGCAAGATGGCGGCGGTGTATCCCGTAAATGTTTCCAGCAAGGCAATGCTTGCTAAAATGAAATCAATCCAAGGAAATTATTTCCTATTTCAAAAAAAAATGTTGCTGCATAAATGACATTTATGGTATGCAAGAAGAACAGGGAAGACAGACATATTTTTGCACCCGTCCTTTCAGCCACCACTGCAAAGATAAACCAGAGCATCCTAGGAATTGGGAACCTTCAAATTCGTATAATTGACATCAAATTGGAAGGAGAAGTATGGTAGTCTTTTTAAGTTTCCACAGATTCAGATGTGCATGTGAACTGAGCACTAGACTTGGAGCAGACTCATTCACTAAGAAAGTTTCTGTAAAAGGCAAAAATAAATGAAAACTCCATCCTGATAGTTAAGGTTCATTTGGTCTTGGAATTTAAAAAAAAACATACAGTTTGCCCTCCAGAAGGCTTTGGCATGCTAGCGGCTAAGCAGGGAGCAAGAGTGTGCCAGGTTGATTGTTTGAATGATTTCGATTAGCTTAATGGAATGGCACTCTTATGAAGCCTGATCACAGTACGGTTTGAGCATCTGGTGCCCTGAATGGCAGGAGCTGACTAAGGAAATACTGGTTGGAAATTGTTTCAGTCTGCTTGCTAGTCTTTGTTTCCATTATCTCCCTTGTAAGGTCTTCAACCTTGGAACAGCAGGAAGTCCTCCCAGCTAGGAGAATCAGTCTTGTCCTTTTGCCCATGAAAACAGCAACCTGGGGGAAGGACAAAGTTATCCAGATAATTAGACCTTCAAAGAAATTAGGGAGGAGGGGCATTCTTGTACATTCGCTCATGGGCCTACATTTGAGTGTAATTCATTTGGTTTGAAGTTGCAGTCTTGAAGTCTTGCGGCTATCATAACCATAATCAATTGATTGGGATTTGCGTGAGGAGATGCCCTACTTTGGGCACAACACATGTGCTTCATAGACTCTGGTGACTGGCAGGCAATATGAATATGTTTTTATCTCCTTACAAGATTGATATCCCACCTTTCATTCCGTGAAGGCAGCAAACATAGCACTCTTTGAGGGAGGCTTGGCAGAAAGAGATAGAAGCTGGCCCCATGTCATTACAGGAGCTTCCAGGAGTAAAATCTGGGACTCCACGTGGTTCCAGTCCAGGCCTTAACTATTATAACACAGTCATAAATTTTTGTAGAATAGGCCTTTCTACCCTCAAAAGGCATTATGCATTTCTTCCCTCAGCTTCATTTTCCATAAATCATTTCAGGAACTCCAGAATCAAAAGGATTTTTTTTTTTTAATTTCCATTGTGGATTTATATCCCACTTCACTGCTGGAGTCTTTAAAGCACGTCGTTAATTCTGATTTTAATCATATCTAATTTGGATTACAGTATAATGCTATCCTATCCCACTTTTTTTTTTTACTATTATTTGCATGTCTGCTTTCATGAGATCACTTTACAAGCCTTTACTCTTTAATGAAAAGCATTAATCATCAGTTGACTTTTATTAAATAAGAAAGGTTTTTAGGGAAAAATGTATGAAAGTATATGTTTGTCTAACGCTAGATCATTGTTGGATTTGGTTTTGTTTGCTTTTTTAGTTTGTTGTTTGTTTGTTTATCGGGTTTAGAAATTGCCCATGTTCCTTAGAGATGCCTTCAAGTGACTGCCTGGACATTTCCCCGCAGTTCCTTGGAAAGATTTCAGATGTAGCTTGCCATTGCCTGCTTCCTTGGACTGAGAGAATGACTGGCCCAAAGTCAACACGCTGTTTTTATACCCAACAACCCACAGCCTCCTGGTTTCTAGCCTGGTACCTTAACCACAATACCAGGCTGGCTCTCACTGTACAGAACTTCAAATACCAGAAGGCTGATAGTGAAAGTAGAAAAGTTTGAGCACGCCACTTGCTTTGGTGAATACCTGTTGGAGGTATAGCCCTTTGACAGTCTTGGTTGTTGCAAGGTGTTGACCATTCAGATACCATTTGTTAATGTGTCTCTTCTTTGTTACATGTTTAAGAACTGATTCAGAATCCAAAATGATTTAAGAGCTTCTGAATCAAAACGTTCCTTGTATCATGACCTAAGGAGCAAGCTAATTTTTTTTTTCACGGTTACTACACAAAACAGAAGCATTTTATTTGTAACCCCATTCTGTGAATGAATTGGTGTGCCAAATTCCAGGCCTTTGACATGAAAAGCATTTAAAGACTGGCTGTGATCAGTCTTCCTCTTCAGTACAGATATCAGGTAGCACTCTAGTGGCCAAAAGAATTAGCCATCTCCCTATCAACTGCTTGCTGGTTCTTAGGGATTGTATCCTCCTTGTTAAAAAAAAGCCCAAACAATCGAGCATCTTTTGATTTTCAAGTATATTGTTTTTCCTTCATTTGCATCCAGATCTATAAAAGTCTTGTTTCTCTTGTACTTGGTATTTTTCTCTCCTTTTAGCATAGATAACGTAATGTTTGCATTTCTTTTGCAGGTCAGCGTTTGTTTGGGGAAACGATCCTGGGGCTCACACAAGGCTCAGTCTCAGACCTCCTTGCTCGCCCAAAGCCCTGGCACAAACTGAGCTTGAAGGGCCGGGAGCCATTTGTGCGTATGCAGCTGTGGCTCAACGACCCAAACAATGTGGAGAAGCTGATGGACATGAAGCGCATGGAGAAGAAAGGTAACTTCTGTCATTTCTGTGGTCGAAGGGAGCGGAATTGATGTCCAGCCCAGGATGACTCTCTCGTTTAATTGAAAAATGTTTTCAATATGTTTCAAATATCACTGGCCAAGAGCATAACCTTCTGAGTCATGCAGTTCCCACAGCTTGTGGGCCACCCAGAGTTGGTGTTTTCAATTGGGTTGCCTTAGATATCCAAATAAATAAATAAATAAATAAATAAATAAAACATCGAAAAGGTTAGTGTGTGGGAAGAAGTGTTTAATATGATCCAGGAATGTTAAAATCAGTCAAAAGCATAAGATTAAACTACCCCTGCAGCCAGGGATGTAGTAGAAACATCTACGCTGAGTTAGTTGTCCCCTTTTATCCAATAATTTTCCAAGAAAAGAAGTTTGAGAAAAAGAATAGCTGAAAAAGAAAGCTTCTGTGTCACAAAACATAGGAACTCCAGAGAAAATGGTGGGTTATCTATGCAATAAATGCATAAATAATGTTTATTTATTCAGTGTGTGCCTAATGCAGTCAGCTATACTTTTTACAATAAATATATACAATTGCAGAATATAAAAACGTCTAAGGTAAATGCCTTAAATAAGCCATAATTATGCATCGCTTTAAGCTCCTGAGCAAAAGATGGGATATAACTCTGATAATTAAAGGAAAAAATAACCCTTTGTAGACATCATCTCGATCACTGTAAGCCTTCTGAATCAATTTAGTTTTTAGCAGCTTCCACAAAGCTAGTTAGATAGGATCTATTAGGATGCTATTAGAATAAAACCCAGAGTTGGCCACTAAAAAGCCAAGCTTGCAAGTCTTACCTCACTTTTCAAATTGTTTGGAGAAGTACAAGCAGTTTTATCCAAGGATACATGAAGTAGATATTTCAATTCCAGTTAGTTTTATAGATTAAAGCTACCATTTGAATTGCACCTAGAAGGCAGTAGGAAGTGACTGCAGGTCCTGGACCACTGATATAAAGTGCTTATGGCAACAAGTAAGCCACACATTCTTTACTAGCTGGCTCAGAATTGTTTTAACTGTAATCCCACATGGAACACATGCAATAATCCAAGCACATACAGTTAGTCCTCAATTTACAACCACAATTGGGACCGGAACATCTATCACTAAACCATACGGTCATTAAGTGAGTTGTACCTGATTTTATGACATTTTTTGCTGTGTTTGTTAAGCAAATCCAGCTTCATTAAATCATTAAATGAATCCAGCTTCCCCCATTAATTTTGCTGGTCTGAGGTCCCCCTGGGTAGATTGCAAATGGGCAATCACATGATCTTTGGACACTGCAATTGTCGTAAATTCATGCCAGTAGACAAGCACCCAAATTTTGATCATGTGACTGCAGGGAGAGTTTGACGGTTATAAGTATGAGGACTGATCACAAGTCACTTTTTTTCAGTGCCATCATAACTTTGAATGGTCATGAAACAAATGGTCGTAAGTTGAGGACTACCTGCAGTGATGAGGGTCATTATCACAATGCCTTCTTGTTCTAGTAGGGCAGTAACTGATAAACCATCCAGAACTGGGGAAGATCCCCTCTGCCTGGTGGCTATGGCCCTCACTTGCCCAATAGCTATGAGTTACTTACATGTTGCTTTAGAGCCGGGTACCAGTATTGAAATAGCTTGAGATAGCAATAGCAATAGCAATAGCATTTAGACTTATATACTGTGTCACAGTACTTTTACAGCCCTCTCTAAGCAGTTTACAGAGTCAGCATATTGCCCCCAACAATCTGGATTCTTGTTTTATCCACCTCGGAAGGATGGATGGCTGAGTCAACCTTGAGCCCATGAGAATCGAACTGCCGGCAGCCAACAGTCAGCAGAAGTAGCCTGCAGTCCTGCATTTTAACCACTGCACCACCACGGCTCTTGATGTAGAAGCAATTTCACCTTGCTATGTTTTGCTATATCTTCAACCTACTTTGTCTCATCCACACTCATCCGTCTTCAGGTACTGGGACAAGGCATTAATAGCCTCTCCTATGCAGCCTAGGGTAGTGATGCATAGTTGGATGTGATCAACATACAGAGGATATTGTATCCCAGGCTAATGAAAGATCTCGCAGTCAATTCATATAGCTATTAAAGAGCAGATAGAAAAGAGCTCAACCCTGAAACATCTGTAAAGCAACCTTGAGCCAGTACCTCTTCCACCACCAGCTGGAACTGAGTGTTAAAGAAGGAGCAGAAACACTGTAAAGCAGTGCTTTCATTTCACAATCCTCATAAAGCCATGCAGGAGAAATGTTCACTGGCCCTCCTTCAGAAGGAAAAAGGCAGCCAAGAGGTCTCAGAAGATCAAGAATGGGGCAGTACTTCCATCCAAATCCTGACCAGAGTTATCAACAAGATTTCCTTGAAGTTGCATGGCTGATAAATTCAAATAAATAAATAAAACCAGTTTCATCTCTGTCATATGTCCAAGCCTTGAACCCTGACAAATAAGCACTGGTAAACCTCCTGGATCCAGTTCATTATTTACCATCCTCCACCACAGCTACACACAGGAGCCGAGGAGGCATGGATGCATCCCACAAACAGCTACAAACATACCAGAGAGAGCACCCTATCCACATATTCAGATTTTACAAGCCAGAATGAGTTTCAGATAACCCATCAAGTTGTACCGCTTTATAAAACCTTAGTAAGACCACACTTGGAATACTGCGTCCAGTTTTTGTCACCACATTACAAAAAAAGATGTCAAGAGTTTGAAGAAAAAAAAAAAAGTGCAGAGAAGAGCAACTAAGATGATTAAAGGCCTAGAGACTCAAACTTGTAGACCTGTTGCAGGATTTGAATATGGCTAGTCTAGAGAAAAGGTGATATGAAAGAAGTACTCCAGTATTTGAGGGGCTGCCACAAAGAAGAGGAGGTCAAGTTATTTTCCAAAGCACCAGAGGTCAGGAAAAGAAACAGTGGGTGGAAACTAATAAAGGAGAGAAACAACCTGGAATTAAGGAGAAACTTCCTAACAGTAAGGACAATTAACCAGTGGAACAGCTGGCCTTCAGAAGTTGTAGGTGCTTCATCACTGGGGGGTTTTTAAGAAAAGACTGGACAGCCACTTGTCTGAAATGATATAGGGTTTCCTACTTGAGCATGGGGATGGCTTAGAACCCTTCAAGATCCCTTCCAGCTCTATTCTGAGTTTGAATTTGTAGCCTCTGCCCAATATTGCTTCTGATTCAGAAGAGAGAGAAAAACCATCAAGACTAATAGCCATCAGTAACCCAATCACCTTTGAATTAGTTCAGTCCCCTCTTAATTAAAGCTATCCAGCCACCATATCTGAACTGTCGGCTTTTATCTTGTCTTCATTTTGTAATATTTTATTTCCATAGAAGACCATAATAGAGCAGTAGAAAAACTCATTTTTATCGCTTTTCATGGCTATCGTGTCTCCAGTATCAGGAGGATACTAGATTAAGTCAGGCTGTAATAGATGGTCATAAGGTTTTCAGAAATCATTTCACCACATACACAGATTGTAGGACAAGGACTCTGTGTAAGGCTGACCCAATTGGTGTGCTCTCTAGGAGATGCTTCAATCATTACAAGACAGCCCAGGTCACATTTGGTGAACATTAATCGCTGGGATACAAAACCTGTGGACTTCCACATATTTCTGAGGTAGAAACCTGCCCCAGCTGACACTGCTGGAAATTAATAACAGCTCCAGGAGTATTAAGTTCCCTATCATTGTTGTAAGTCATCAAAACAGTCATCTCCAAACAGGAAAGCAGACTCACAAATTCCATAGGTTCCAAGCGCCCCCTTGTGATCTTAAATGCTGATAACTCTTCAAACAACTTGTTCAATCAAAATATTTAACAAGCAGAACCACCAAGGTAGTATGGAATAATCTGATCCACCAAAGACCAATTAATCAAATTAGTCTATTACAATCATAGACCTGTATGGGGATGGGATACAGCCATTACAAAGAAGCAATTTTTTTAAAAAAATCAAGATATGTAAGTTTGTGTGTGTTTATAAAATTTATAAAGAATTACAAAAAGCTAGTAGATATAAAAGATACATAAATTAAGAGCTAAAGTACATATACGAAGTGAAAATCTAAAAAGATTTAGGAGTATTAGATGGGGAGCATAAAAAGTCAGTGCACAGAAGACTGTCAAGTGACAAAGCGTCTTAATATGGCAAACTAGGTAAGCATTACATTTAGTTTATGAAGTTGAGCAAGCACAACTTATCCAATAAATGTTGAGTACTGCTGCACAGAACCTGGCCACATTGTGTATGGTGGCAGATTTAGTGTTTGAAAGAAACAAAGTGGTGTAAATTTGTAATGATAAGATCAGCTGAGTGTCAATGTCTCTGTAGTACAGGAAGCACCTGCTCTCTTTAGTTTTAGGTGTGCAGAGTCACAGGGGCATTATCAATCCAAGTAGGGGATCTTCCTTTTTTCTTCTTCAAGGACAGCTATAGAGAAGGCATGACATCATACCAGAGTAGAGCTCCTCTATGTTTAGGTAGTATGAGTTTAGTTAAATATGCCATGAAAGAAGCAGAGTATCTTTTAGATTCACTGGCAAGAAAGTTTGGATCCTGGGCAAAGTCCAGCTGATACTCTGTGTCTGATATGAATTGTTTAATAAGTGTTTTGATCGGCTCTTCCCCATGCTGAGTAGAAGACCTGGAGGGAAATCCAAGGATAAAATTTTAGTTGCCACTGCTTCCTTACCTGTGAATTGAAAACAATGGTTTAATGGGACAAGACTAAGAAGTGAAGAAAAATAGCCTAAGTGAGTAATTGAGTAGGGTCATTCACACTCTAGCCACCGCTTTCATGAAGCTTTCATGAAGTACGTATGTGATATAATATAGCAATAGCACTTAGACTTATATACCGCTTCACAATGCTTTACAGCCCTCTCTAAGCGGTTTACGCATATGGCCCCCAACAATCTGGGTCCTCATTTTACCAATCTCAGAAGGATGGAAGGCTGAGTTTGTTGGCATCCTTAGTAAAGCTAACAAATGTTAAATTATTTGTATCATTAGATTATTTGATTTAACTTTTTAATTAATTTAGGAAATATAGAATTACTTGAGGCATAGTTATGCAGGACATGACTGCTACTGTAAAAGGACTTTTCAGTCTTTAACCATAAATATAAATGAAATGCAGACCCACTGTTCTCTCTCTAGAGAAAGGAGGTAGCTTGCTTGTGGTTAGCAGAAATGGCAGTTCAAGGATACTCATGTTTACAGGAGGACCTATAATGAAGAAATAGATGCTTTGCCAGCAGAAATCCTCCAATATGACCTCTAGCATCTCAGGTAGAATAAATGGGACCTTGGGCTAGCTGCAGGACAATAAACACAGCCAGCGATGGGCTGCAAATCAGGCATCTGAATCAGCAGGCAAAGATCCAGGAGCCAACCCCAAATTTACATCAGGTGAAGGCTGAGTTCCAAAGTTGCAAAACAGGACAGAAAGAGGTAGGAGGCATCTCTCAGGATTGCAAGCTGAAGCATCAATCAGGGAATAGAAGTATTAGGTAGATAAATCTGGTTCAGTTACAAAGATTTTCATGGAGGCTGATGTATACTGATTTCTGTTAAGACATGCTGGATATTACGAAACACACTAGTCAAGACATTAATTGTCATAGGTCAACTTGCTTGGCCTCCTGTGGATCTAAGCCAGAGATAGGCAGATTTCAGGATGGTAGAATTTGTATTGTAGTTCACTGCACAGTTGTTTAGACTGGATTTGGCATTTTTATCCACCTATCGAGTCCTGGAATAGGCAGGCGTTGTTTGATGGTGTTAAAGGTATTGTCACAGGATACAGCTTGCTCCAAGTAAAGCTGCCTTTTGAAATTGTCTGATTTGTAGATGCCAATGGTGTTCAGGTGGCACTCCAGATATTTTGGAATTGTACCAAAGGTGCCTATTACTATTGGCACTAACTTTGCTTTCTTTTGCCACAGTCATTCTACTTCTGTTTTCAGATCTTTGTATTTTGTAATAGTCTCCAGTTCTTTCTCTTCTCTTCTGCTGTCTTCAGGTACTCCAGTGTCTACTATGTGTCTCCAGACCTTTTCTGTCTTTCTTTTCAACAATTGTTAAGTCTGGGATGTTAATGGCAGGTGTTTGTTTGAATGCTGAAGATTAGAAGCTGCCCAGGGCTGGTTAGAAGACAGGCAGCTATACTGTATAAATGTTTTAAATAAGTAAAATCCCAGATAACTTGAATAGAATAGAATAGAATAGAATAGAATAGAATAGAATAGAATAGAATAGAATAGAATAGAATAGAATAGAATAGAATAGAATAGAATAGAATAGAATTCTTTATTGGCCAAGTGTGATTGGACACACAAGGAATTTTTCTTTGGTGCATACGCTCTCAGCGTACATAAAAGAAAAAGATACGTTCATCAAGAATCATAAGGTACAACACTTAATGATACTCATAGGGTACAAATAAGCAATCAGGAAACAATATCTATATAGGTCTTCATTTTCTATTATTTTGTCTATTTTGTGATCCTACCGGTTCTCATTTGCAGACAAGTGGTCTTTCTTGCAGATATTCCATTGTACTATTGTTGCTACTTTGTCGTACTATTGTTTGTAGTCAGTCTGCGCAATCTTCTTTCAGCAGTTAACTAGGAGGCTCACTGATTGTTAATATTATTATTGAATCTGAAATAACTCCCTGCTGAAAACTTAGGCAAAAGATAAGCGCTTACAGTTACCAAATTCTAAACTGAGGAATTTATTATAGAAGGTTTATAATTAAACAAAAATCAAAGAAAGCCCTTGCTAACGGGTTGATTAAGCCAAGCATTGTTTCAATAGTTAAATGCGGAAAGAGAGGAGTATTACTGCAAATGTTAAACTGTTAGGGAACAGCTGTCTTTTGCCATTCACCAAAAGATTTTCCAGGAGATCTTGATCTAATGTCTGATTTGATCTACTATGAGATACAATCCCGTATATCAGCTTCTGAGCGCATTTCAGACTCCACACAGTACCCTACTGGATGACTAGAAACATCTTGTGCATGAAACATGGAAAGAAACTGTCAGTCTTAATAGTTATGTCTTGGCTAAGTAAACCAGTTTTAAGCAGTTCTCATATGCCCCATAGAGTTGCAAAGCCTTTTCATTATGAACCAGCTTTCCCCATTTGTCGCTTCTGTCTCCGGCTGACGGCGTGGCTTCCTTTGTTTTCCAGCATACATGAAACGGCGGCACAGCTCCGTCAGTGACAGCCAGCCTTCAGAATCATCTTCCACTGGAATAGATTACAGCCAGGGGGCCAGCCCACAACCACAGCATCAGCTCAAGAAGCCTCGGGTTGTCTTGGCTCCGGAAGAGAAAGAAGCTCTGAAACGAGCCTATCAGCAAAAGCCATACCCATCACCAAAAACTATCGAGGAACTTGCCACACAGCTCAACTTGAAGACCAGCACCGTCATTAATTGGTTCCACAATTATAGGTAGGTAGCTCCGAGTTTTTCCTATTTCACTGCAAAACCAGCAGTCCTTTTGCCCTTTTCCTCCCAGAAGCCCCTTAGAAGGGGGGTTGCTTTACTGTAGCTGAGTTTTCAGTTTCAGCTGTTAGTTTGGTCCGTGTCTAACAGAAGCAGTGTACAGGTAGACCTCAGTTTATGACCATTCGGTCAGAGACCGTACCAAGAATGAATGGTGGTTATAACCAGAGGTGGGCTGCACTTTCTTTAACAAAGGATTCGCTGGTTGTGAGCGCACACGCATATGTGCTCACTTCACTTGCACACACCCCTTTGGGAGACAAACGGAGCTTCAAACAGGCTCCTAATCAGCTCAGGCAGCTCCGGTGAGAACAGCAGGGACGGCGCGGAATGCAGCTGGGCCAGCCAACAAGCCAGAAAGTAAGTTATAAATGGATAGCATAGAACAGGGGCGGGTGGGCGGGCCCAGCCAGCGATCAGAACTAAGGGTTCGCCCGAACCCTTGCGACCATGCAGCAGCCCACCACTGGTTATAACCAGACCTCAGAGTTCAGACCAACACAGCATCCCCACAGTTACATGACTGTGGTCTGAGTACTCGGCAACCCATTCATGTTTACAATTACTTGCCAAGCATCCCACAATTACATGATCACCATCTGCAGCCTTCTCTGCCAGTTTACTCAAAAGAATCAGTGGGGGAAATGGCAGGGAAGGTTGTAGGTTGTAACTTTCCTCCACCCTCACACCCTCCCCCAGCTCCTCTGACATCACATTTTACAGGTAATCTTTGGCCACAACTGAGCCCAAAATTGCTGCTGATAAGTGAAACATTTGTTAACTTTGCTCCATTTTACAGCCTTCCTTGCCACAATTGTTAAGTGAACCGCTGCAGTTGTTAATTTAGCAACATGGTTGTTAAGTGAATCTGGCTTCCCCATTCACTTTGCTTGTCAGAAGGCCACAAAAAAGGATCACATGACCCCGGGGACACTGCAACCGTCATAAATATGAACCAGTTGCCAAGTGTCTGAATTTTGATCAGGTGATCATGGGGATTCTGCAATGGTTGTAAGTGTGAAAAACAGTCATATGTCCCTTTTTTTCAGCACCATTGTAACTTCAAACGGTCATTAAATGAACTGTTGTAAGTTGAGGATTACCTGTACTGGCTGCTCGGAGGCCCTCCCTGATCCTCCTTGTTCCACCACCTTCATACAACCTCCCTGTGCCACACTTCTCATGCACTCCTTCGTACACCTTCCCCAACCTGCAACAATAGTGCCTCTTGTGCACATCCTCATACACCCAACTCATAGTGCATCTCACCTCTTGCACATCCCCTTGCACCCTCCCTGACCTATCCCATGCCTCTCAGGCACCCAATCCACACCACACCTATCCCACACATCCTCGCACACCCAACTCACACCACATCTTTTGTGCACCCTCATACACCTGACCCATCCTGTGCCTCTCACATCCCCCACCCACTTCCCTTCCTTTGGGCCTGGGACTTGTAACTTGCTGCTTCCCAATTGACTGGTTGTGGGAAGCCAGCAGCAAATTGCCTCATCTAAAGACCTTGGAATTCAGTTGATGATGGCAAATAGGACTGCAGAATTGCTGCCACTAAGTGACGCAGTTGTGCTTTACAGCCGCATCACTTAGCAATGAAAATTCTGATCCCAGTTGCTGTTGTAAGTCAAGGACTACTTGTGTAGTGAATAGACCATTTTGATCAAGTACATAATAGGACTTCACTGTTAAATAGCTGTATCAAATTAATGTCTTAATTAATCTCAGACTTGAAGGTTGCCTGTCTTCCTCTCAGCCTAAGTAACCTCTGTAACAGGGGTGTCAAACTCAATTTCATTGAGGGCTGCATCAGGGTTGTGTTTGACCTCAGGAGGGGGGGGTTGGCCAGGGTGGTGTGGCCAGCTTGACATCACTCGTGTCTAGGGCGCCTGTGGCCTGAGCGCTCTGCCAGCAAAAATGGAGCTGGGGGTGGTGTTTGTGCATGGCCCTCGCGAGCTCTGTTTTTGCTGGCAAAGGGCTGCAGGAGGCCATCGTGGCTGAAAACAGAGCTTGGGAAGGCCGCGTATGGCAAGAGCACTGTGGGCCGGACCTTTCCTCTTTTCAGGGCGGCCCCACGGGCCTGATCTAAGCACCCTGTGGGCCAGATCTGGCCCCCGGGCCTTGAGTGTGACACCCCTGCTCTGTAATGATGATAGATTCATCCCAGATTCACCCATTTGATGTCCTTGGAGGAAGTGCCAGGCGCAACTACCGTTATTATCTCAGCTACAACCAGTGGTGACACTCATTTCTTGCCATGTTTCTTTTAGGTCACGTATTCGTCGAGAGCTGTTTATTGAAGAAATCCAAGCTGGAGGCCAGAGCCAGGCTGGATCGAGTGACTCTCCTTCAGCTAGAAGTAACCGGGCAGTTCACAGCTCCGAAGGAGACAGTTGTGATGGGGTGGACACGGAAGGCCCATCGGATACAAAACAAGGCAGCCTGGAAGCAGATGAGTTCAGCAATGCAACCATGAAGTCTCAGGGAGGGCGAGCAGCGTCGGCTTTCGAAGCAGGGGAAGAGGCACTGCGAGACGCCGGATCTTCGGAGAAAACGGAGACATTCCAGTTGGGAATGGAGAGCTTGGAAGACACAGACGACGAGGGAAGGCTCAAAGCACCACGTCAGGGTTCTCCACTGAGCTCTCAACATTCAGGAGAAACTCTGGAGGCCAGGCCCAACTGTGCTCCAGACGAGGATGCCTCTACCTCAGTCCTTGCAGGGCAGAGCTCCTGCAAGCCCAGGGGAGAAAGTGTGGAGAAAGTGCCCATTGTGCCAAGTACCAGTTCCACGCTGGCCATCACCAGCTCTCAGAAATCCAACTCACTCAAGAGCTTGTTCAGCTTTTCTGAGGCGGCGTGCTCCAAGAACACACGGGACAACACCTTGAGGAAAAAGAAGGCAGCAAATTTGAACAGTATAATCCACCGTTTGGAGAAGGCTGCGAGTCGAGAGGAGCCCGTTGAATGGGAGTTTTGAGATTAAGCTCACCCAGCTCCACAGGGCTGGGGAAGTTAAAACTTGGACCTCTGTTGGTTTCTATTGTGTCCCGCACTTACCGCCCTGCAGGCCACGGGGCAAAAAAATGCCATAGGCCAAGGTGCATATAGAGAACAAAAGGAGTGTTTTAAGCCCAGTTTTATGTTTGTGTTTTCAAGGAAGAAAACTGAAACTTGTCCAGCTTTTTGTACCCTGAAGTGTTTCTATTAATTGCCCTAAAGTGATTTCCACAGTTTCTGGGGAAGAAAAAAAAAACTCATACAGCTTTTGCCTTCTGCCCTCCTCTTTGGTGTGGGCTTTAAAACAAAAATATATATACAAACAAGAAAAAAAAATTAAACCCACATATTTAAAAGGGGGGGCTTTTTATCAGCCATCTAATGGCTAAACAGAGCGATAATAATACACTATTATCTTCTTTAACCAGGAAAACAAAAAGATGGGAGGGGAGATTTTTTGAGATTAAAAAAAAAAAGTTGTTTTGTAGCTCTTCAGTTGCCACTAAGAGATTGCACAGTCAACCCGACTCTAAACACACTAGTTTGAATTCCTAAATATTTTCAAGAAAGAGTATTGTTTGAAACTTGGGGTTTAAAAAAAAACGCATTTACTCCATGTATTTTTTAAACAGACAAAAAAAAAAGACACATCAGGAAAACATCTTAATTTGTGGTAGCTGACTTCAGTGTTTTTCTTGTAAAGTGGAATAGAAAATTGACTTGTAGTGCACATTGTTTCATAGCTTTAACTGATTCTAGTCTCTTTGTTGGCTGGAATTTGTTTAATACACTCCATTTTAGGCCAAATCAGGACAGGAAAAAAAAGAAGAAAAATTCTGAAATCTAGGTATTTTATAATCTGCTTTTTAACCTCTAACCACAAAGCACGCGGATCAGACCTCATTCTGGGAGGTGTGGGAGACAGCTTGGAAGAGGGATGTACTTGATCGGTTCAGATTAAATTGCATTATGCCAGCCTTGCCAACAAGTCCATATATGTTACTAGTCCTCAACACCACCTGATTGCACATGCCGCATTAATCATTGACCCATGTGATCTGTAAGGGGAGAAAAAAACACCAGCTTTTTGAAAGAAAATAAATAAATTACATGGGCACCTGGAAACACTCCTTAATACACGCCAGGCAGTCAGGCAGGTGGCATAATGATATATGCTACACAAAATACAGTGTGTGGTATTTTTTTTTATGGAGAGGGGTTGGTTGGCAAGAAAGATTAACTTGGCATCAGTTTCAAAAAGAGTGTGGTGGTACAATGAGAAGCCTTACCCAACAAGATGAGTTTCCATCATTCATAGCTGGCAATAGTTCGTAGGACAATATTACTGGGGCCCATTATTTTAGTACGATCTGGGGCTTAACAATCAGTCATTGTGCTATTCTGGTCTCACCTACTCCAGAGAATAAGGACCACTGTTTCAGCCTCTTTGGAGTATCGTTAAGCACCCCTAAATGATTACCTATGGTCCCATGGCATATACTGGTTACGAAAAGGGAGTGGGCCCAGAAGAAGAGTACAGAACCCTCGATTATCACAATGTCAAACTACAAAATGGCTAACCAAAGCACACGACAGGAACTGTTCTCCTCTTCCAAAATAATTAAGCTCTTCCTGTTATTTTATGACAGCCGCAGGGCCGATCAAAGTACAGAATCGATTTTCCAAATTGTCTCTAGCTCCTCCTGTTGTCTATGTGTATATGCGCGAGCATAGAAGTGTATGGAGAAATGAGTGCGCGTATGTGTGTGTGCATGTGTGCAATTTTATACGTTGGTATTTTCTTACGTACTTGTGCACGCTTAGAGTGCATTACTGCCACCTTTTTTCAATAAGCTGTTTTATCAGTTATGGCTTCTACAGATTCGCTGGTTTAGATTCCTTTATTGCCATATCTTTAAAACTAACAATAGATCATTTTGGTGTGTATGTATGGGTATGAATGTGTGTATGTGTATGTGTATATATTTATACACATACACACCCACACATATACACACATACATGGATATAATTATTATTATTTTTTTGGCTTATTTATAGGTGCTGTATTTTATTATCTGATTACTAGGAAAGGACGAAAGGGGCAAATATTCTTTAGAGGGATAGACTGCCGGCAGTATTGGGTTTAATTTACAAGATGTAGTTGTCAAACTGTATATTATTGACAGATTTTTTTTTTTATTTTTTTTTTTGGAGGGCCGTATTGTGTATCATGGAAAACTGCTTAGGTCAACATCTTTTGATGACACTTTAATGGTGCATTCATGACTTATGTTCTAATTAATATTTACTTTATGATATTGTGGGAGGGGATGGGGAAGAGACATTCTGACTTTAAAAGATATATTCCCAATATTACACCTCAATGTAGTTGTATTAATTGGTCACTAAGTCTGTTTTGGGGAGGGGACAGTACTGTAAAATGTGAAATCACCTTCCCTGTGTATTCTTTTTCTTTATTTAAAAAAAAAACAGAAATTAGGTTTTTATCATGTCTTCAATATGCAACAGCAGCACTTAATTCAAGTCTTCACAAAATTAAGAGTTCAGTAGCTTTAACAACAGCAACAACAACAACAACAACAACAAAATGCCTTTTCATGGTCCAGAACAAAAGCTCTAGGAGGCTGGAAGGCAGGTTTACTTTTCCCACTTTTTTTTTGTTAATTTTTATCGTTTCTTGGCTGTTTGGGGGATACGAAATGTTATCTTTAAGATGCACAAAGAGCTCTTATTCTGACTTGAAGGTGCAAATCTGCACATATATAAGCAAAATTAGGGACAGAATCTGGCTTGAGAATCAATAATGGGACAACAGCCACACTTTCCCTTTAGAACAGCATTTCTCGAGCTTGGCAACTTGAAGGTATGTGGATTTCAGCTCCCAGAATTCTCCATTCAGCATATTGGCTGGGGAATTATGGGAGTTGAAGTTTACACGTCTGCAAGCGGCCAAGTTTGAGAAATGCTGTTTTAGAGCATCTTGAGATCTTAAGGCGTGCTGCCGAGGGGGTTTCTTTTTGGCTTTGGCAGGATCTTTCTAGAAAATTGACTTTAGAATGCTTATAATGGCTGCCACCCATGGACAGTTACAGCATGTGTCATGGCTTCAAACGAAAGGCCTGCCTTCCACATAACAATGAGAAATCCCCACTTCCTTTGCAAAACCGGAAGCAGCTCTTCATTCTCTGACAAGATTTAAAAAACACTTGCGTTTCTTCACTTCCATTAGGTTTTAGCTTCCCAGCAAGCACAGGATTTGTTTTTAGCCTTCCAGTGTCTATATATTTCTTTAGGCAACGGAGCAATATCCCAGTTCTGGTTTATTGTCTTCCTCTTAAATACTTTCCAATGTGTTCAGTTCAGTTAGCCATTGAAGTTAAGACCTCCCTCTTCCCTCAGTTTCATTCTATCAACATCCTGGGTGCCTCTTCTCCATAACACATGGAGAGATATCACTAATGTGACACAGGGCAGCCTAGCACTTGGGGTTCTGCCATTTGCCCTAATAAGCAATATTTAAGTGCCTTGGGAAATATATATATATATATATATATTCTCCTGTCTTTCATGTGCTTTCCCATCCAGATATACTTGGATTTTAGCAAAGAAATTACAAATCCGGATTTACCCCTTCTTTTCAAGTTGGGCAGTGCTTCCTGCCAAAGCAAAGTGGTATTGATTCAATTCTTCCCCGAGCGGAAAGCCTGCTCAAGAACTTGCGGCTTATTGCAACCAATAATGATTGCAGAGTTTAAGCCAGCTAGATGGAATGAAAGGTGGTACTGCTCTGCCCATAGCTGCACATTCAGTTCAGGAAGTTTCTGGAGATTTAATTAATTTGGCACTTTAATCATATTTGGGCTCTCTTGATCATTTCTGTTCTCAGTTTGAAAAGAGAGGTTGTAATTGAGAGAACCAGGGTGGCCAACATTTCTCAAAAATCCATATCTAATAAACAAGGATGCCATTAGTTATCCCAGTGTTGGTCTTAATGGTTTGACTACCATCTTGGCCTAGCATGATAGAATTCTGCTTTCTATGGGCAGGTTTAGCTCTATTGGAGATTTCTGCCATACAGAGTTAATGGCAAGGTTTGATCATTATCAGGTCATTGCCTAATGCTGTGTTTTCTGACTGAAGTTCAGGAGATTTTGGAGGAGGGTGCCATTTGTCTCTCTGAAAAGATTTAGCTCCTGATCCTGGTATTCTTTAGCTATTGACTGTCAGGTCTGTGAGTTGTACTCCCAATACTTCTTGAAGTTTGACTGGATGGTGGGAGGCTATTTTGATGCCTTGCACAAGAGAACTATAATTAAAAATAAGCAACATTCTGTAAATGTATATTTTCTGATTCTGTCCCTTAAATTATAGAAATACATCGCCCAGTTAAACGAATTGGCTGAAGATTTACCTCTACTTAAAGCAATCACCCAGACCCTTTTCAATTTTTTCTTGTTAGCCATTGAGGAAGGATTTGTGCTTGGGTGCCTGCTGTATTGCCCACTGTAGCCTCACTGCCCATTTGGTCCACTGTCCACTGGTGAAGATTGACACTTTAGTCCATTTGTAACTTAAATCACTCCTCCCTTCCACATATATACAACACTTTTCAAACTAGTGGATAGGGTTGACTGCATTTCTAACTAGACTTTCTGCCCCCTGGCTCATGAGTTAAGTCATGACATTGATTGATTAGTTGGGACAGGGTCGTTGTTGCTTTCCCGCCTTACTTTGTGCAGATCCAACCAGTCGTGGTTGTTTAAGTAAACCATTTTGAAACAACCCACGGTGTAGCATAATGTGCAATCTCTTTCTGTATTTTTGAAGACTCTTGGTGTGTATCCATCTATCTTCCAGACACTCAAGAAATAGGGTTTTTTTAGATTTGTCCAGAAAACGCTTCTTTTACCGAGGACTCTTGATGAGAATATCTGTAACGCTAGTCAGTTTTCCTTGAAAAAGCAGCCATCCCATCTACCTATCCTACAGTACATATACACTCCATTCAGCTGTAACCCTGCCTAGCACCCCAGCTTAAATCAATCCCCTGTCCCATAAAATACCCAGAATCCTCAGCAACATGCTGTCTGTCATTCCATGGCTGACATGCAGTTGTATTTCTGCCGTAGATAATATGGAGACTGCTGCTCATGAACTTTGCTCATCTGGTTTCCACTTTACAGATTGATATTAATTTCACAGCTCTCCTTTGAAGCCTAGTTTAGCCACAAGGTTTCAGTCAGTTGTGAGTAGATGGTACATCTTTCACTTTGCCTACAAGGGTCAGAGCAGACACCAGTTGGAGTAGCCAGGGACGCCAGTTTTCCTGTTCCAAAGAGATTTTTTTTTGGTCAGCTAATTTCAGCCTTCAAGCAACAAGGAGAATGACTGAGCAACCTTCCCCTCAACACTGTCACCGAGATAGGTACTGTGGAAAAGAACTCCCTTATTTCCATATTGCTCTGTTTCCCTTTGAGGTGGGATTATTGTAATGCAACATTCAGCCAGCCTCGAGTAAAGACAACAACAGGAACTTTGGATTTCTTAAGAGTTTATTTGAAATAGGAAAATTACAAGCTGCATTGAATTGAACTCACAATTAAATTGGCACAGGAGTATCAGCGCCCCTCTTGGGATAATTTGAGTTCTCCCTATACTCTCTGGTGCCAGAAAGTAGTTGACATAAATGCATTTATCTGAAGAGGGAAGGAAATTAGCTTGCAGTCTTGAGAGGCCAAACTGACTTACTGGCTCATAAGGAGACACTTCAGCTTGTTCTTTCAATCATTAAGCTTAGCAGAGGAGAACAATTATGTACAATGACTTTGCTTTCTTGATACATGGAAGCAGAAACTTGCCAACCACATTTTGCTCTAGCATATTGTATGAAAACACTCCATGGATTTGATTTATAGTTCTCTGTGTTATGCAGCCCTCCAAAATGGAGTTGATTCTGCAAAACACACTTTATGGCAAATGTTGGGCAGGTATAGGCTATATTTTGATTATGGAGAACTAGAAGGATATTTTGGAAAGCTGGAGTCATATTTGTACAGAATTATCCAAATAAATTGAATGAAGTTGGGGATTCTCACTTACAAGCTATGACTATTAAACCTGGCTGCAAAATCTCCAGACAACCACTAGATAACAACAGAAGCAATTCAGAATCACTTGGTTGAGTTGGGTGGCTACAGAAAATAAATAAGAACTTTTGTATTTCTGCTGCCATCTAGAAATCATCTGGATTTTTGTAGTCCATGTGTGGGGAGCCTTAGTACCAAATGTCCAGTTAACTCTGCTTTTCTAGTCTGTGACTGAAACACTGTCACTGATACACTGTGACAGTGTATTCCAAGCTAAAGAACCTTTACAAAAGAAACTACTGATATTACATTTCAGTTTCCTATTTCAGTATGTAGAAATGCTGCCATTTAAAATAAAGCAATAATTTGTGGTTTTGACAGGTAGCAGAGCACTGTTATTTTAAGCATTGTGATGTGTTTGGATGTAAGAATACTTTAAAATAAATCCTTAAATATGCAGCTCCAAATAAGAACTGAGAAAGCCACATTAAAAAAAAAACAGTTCTAGGACATTGGTTGAACAGAAATTCAGATACCATAGTTAATGTGCCTCGGCTACTCAAGATCAGCATTTTCCCAAATTGGCGTCTTCCAGATGTAGGAAGGACTGATAACTGCAATTCCAACCCATCTAGAAGATACCATTTTGGAGAAGGCTGCTTAAAATGAGTTTTTGCTTTCCTTATGTACCAGTCATTTCCAAAATCAGAGAGATGAGTCTTAAAGATTTAGTGAAGCCTTCATGTACATCCTTCTGGTGAAAGTCAGAATGCCTTAGAAAATTGTAGTTGGCTACTGCTGTGTTTTAAAGGGGATTCCCAAGTTCCATTTCCTGATTCTTTTTGTACAGGCTTTTAAAAGTAACCAAGTGAGCCAATAAATCCTACTTTTGTGAAAGCTAATTTGAAGGCAAATGTTTAGTGTTAATTGAGTTAGATGAAGAGACCACCACCAAAAAGTTAGCAAAATTATACAGACACTCTGTTTGGTTCCCAGATGCCTAATTCTGCTGAAAACAGAGACTTTTATCAGTTAATTTGCTGAGATCCTTACAAAAATTCTTGAAGTTGTTCAATTTTTAAAAAAACTTATTTTAAACATTTGGCTCCTGCTGTGGCCAATGATGAGTACTGTTAGATTACAATCTAAGGTCAGTTCTGAGTGTGTGTGGCCAAAGAGGGGCCAGATTCATTCAGGATTGGACTGTTTGTGTTCAGGTTCTTTATGAAACATTGCCATGGAGGCATCTTTTTTTTTCAAAATGGGATTTCCACAAATACAGTGGTACCTCGGTACTCATCGTTAATTGGTTCTGGGAGATGCAATGAGTACCAAAAATGATGAGTACCAAACAGATTTTTCCCATAAGGAATAATATAGTGAGTCACAAGGCAGCCGACACCGACAAGTTCTAGCTTGTGCATTGAGTACCAAGCAAACAATGAGTACCGGGACAAAATGTTCATGTCAAAATGCATTGAGTATCAAATTTGCTGAATTTCAAAGCAGTTGAGCACCAAGGTACCACTGTGCATGCAATGCTTGTCTTTGTCTGAATCCGCTTTCCTCAATTTTACACTCCCAGGTATGATGAGAATTGTAACCCAAAATCTGAAGGATCCTAAGTTGGACCTGGTTTTTTGAAGTGTGCATTTAGACTTGCAGGTACCATAGTTTCCGGGGCAAGGAAACATAAGATAAATATAACTTGTCAAATGGTTTTCTTTCTACTGAACAGTGTGTGTGTTATTTTTCATTATAATGGTGTTAGCATAGTGAAAAGTGAATAGATAGCAATAAAATACCCAAGGATGGCTTTTATACCCCAAGATCCAATCTCCCTACTGACTCCCTACTGGACAAAATATCCATTAATGGCAGTGTGCTAGTCTCCAGCAAGGGTGTCTAAACTTGGCAATTTTAAGACTTGTGGACTTCAACTCCCAGAGTTCCCCAGCGAGCTTGAAGTCCAAAAGTCTTAAAGTTGCCACAGTTGGACACCACTGGTTTACAGTAATATCTTTTAAACTAGAATCAATTTCAGTCCAATTCCAGATAGCAAAGCCAACCATATTGAGTTGGAACCATGTAGAAAGGTGTCTTCCATTAACAAAACAGATATTCTGTATTGTATAACAGAGCACTTATAAATATAAAAATCCAAAAGTGAAATGTTTATAGAAGCAACCTCCAACAAGTAAGGACATGAAATCTGTTACAACCCCTGAATTGCTGAAGTGTAGACATTCATAGATAGATGCTATTCTTTTTCTTCCTTCTCACTTTCTCAGACTGTGAAATGAGCCCACCGGTCCATTAGGCTCTATTGAATTACTCCTACATCAGCATTTTCCAACTTGGCATTCCTGCAGTTGTATGGTGCATGAGGACTACAATCCCCAAAATTCTAAGCATCAGGAGGGATCATCCCAGCACAAGTTTTAGGGGCTTCAGGATATGAGAGGCTGCCCAAGCTCAGGTGCACTGAATATCTGACAGAGCTAGATTGTAGCAATTGTCCCAATCAGGGAGCAGATTGCTTCCTTGGACTACCTCTCTATCTGCTATACTAGCAGAATAGTGTAACTCTTTTAACTTCTGTTATTAGTTTTTCTCTTTTCTTTTTCACAATTTCCTGTTTTCTGCTGCTTCATAGTGCATCCATCACTAATCTCATTGTTCTTTTATTTAAAAAAAAAAAAGATGCGTGGAACAATCTTCTGAAGTAAGGCAGAGTGAAAATGTCACCCACTTTTTTTAATGACAAAAAGCTTTCTGAGACAATTCCCAGGTATGGTGGCTCTTTTGTGCAGTTAATTGGTAATTAATTAATAAACTGTTAATAAACCATCTGAGAATTGCCCCTCTTTGAGGAACTCCCAATTCTTTGTCACGAGCAAAATGCAGGGAAGGTCCAAGGAAAATTAAGATCCTCAACGTAGATTGACTGTGGCCTCATTTTCCTTGTGGGGGTAAAAAATGGTATCTACAGCATCGGGAAGTCTCTCTGTAAATAAGATGCAAATTAACTTCAAAAGATTTATCAATAGCTTGATTTTCACTCCAGTGGAAATAGCTTTGGTTTATGATGATGGTTGTTTTGTTTGCATCGTAGATGATTTTTGTATTATTACTTGTTTGCATGACATCTTTCCTTTATTGGCCTTGCTCTGCTATAAAGATATATAATCTGTCTTGGTTAAATTCCAACTGCAGGTCCATTTAGCAAGTGGATAGAGACACCTGGTTGTCCAGGGTGAGAAACTGGATAAGGGGACCTAAAGGGTACCATGCTGTGTCACTTATCCAAGAGTAAGCCCCATTAAAATCAGAAGGGCTAAGTAACAAGTCAACATAAATAAGACAGCAATATCAACCTTAGGACTGCAAAATGGTTCATTTGAAAGCTTGTGATCAGAGCACCTGGGAAAGCATTGGTTTTTCAGTCCTCAGTCAGCCTAATAGTCCTCAAAAGTGTTCTGGAATCTTAAAAAAAAAATAGCTCCCCAAATGCACTGAACATAGCTAATACTTTAGGCAGAATGTGATAAACTGATACCTTGTGCTAAGTAATAAATTAATATATTGACTAAATCAAAAGAAATTATACTACTCTTCCTTTATCCTTAGGGGGGGGGGAAACCATGTTCAAGGATCTGATTGAACAATGACGATCTTTAATGTTCTTTTTGATTGTGCAGCTCTTGAATTCAAAAGCAGGAATGTATTCCGGGCACAATACAGGACCTCTCTGCAATCCCTTGAAGTAGCCACATGTTTTTGTGAGATTGTCTTGCTGCTTTCCTACACCAGCCTCTCTTACATTAGCAGCCTGTTGCTCTGCTGAACACCCATAGTCTTCAACCAGAAAGATATTCTAGACAATTCTAATTACAGTTACAACTTGTCAGTGATTAGACACACTAGATAATCAATAGAAAAACTGCAGGAATATTAATTGAACCTTTTTCAGAGTTTGTTGTACCTCACTGCCCATTGTCATTGAGCATTGTATCTCAGTCATGTTCTTTGGGCTTGATGGAAATTGGAGTCCCAAGAGCTTTTGAAGGGCCCCTGTTCTCAGATCCTCAAATCAATCATCTATCCTTTTATTGCTTGTAAAAGATTACAGTAATGGAATCAGATGCCTAGATCATCCCTTTTTCTCTCAAAAGGAAAGAATCCATGATTTCCAAGGATCAAAGGCTTGCTTTAGCTAATTTGAGTATTAGATGCAAGATACATCCTACTTCCTCTGTGTAACTCTAGACGAGCTGAGCTGGAATCGGCACCCCTTGTTTTCATACCTGCAGAACTTTAAATGACAGAATTGCTTATAAAATGAATAAATGTTAATTGAATGAACTTGTCCCCTTGTTCTTCAAAAGTAAGAGATGATCACTGTTAATTCTGGGCATGCTAAAGTGTAAACCATCTGTTGTTTGGCACATGGTGGCCGAAAGAAGAATCGTGCCATAACCACTTAGCATTGGTTTCCTTGAGAGAAAATGATGTGTTCCTTACATGGGTCTTTGCTTTAGACTTTCTTCCCAGGCATTGTGCATTTATGTCCATCAGGGTGCAATATGACCCTTTATAATTAAAAACATGGGTCAGGGCACATGCCCACCTCTGAGGCAAGGAGTTTGGCTTTACAATTGTCAAAAAACTTTGTCTCTTATACTCTTCTCCTTTTGTCCCTTCAGCTTGTCGCATCTTCCTCAAGTTTCATTCTGTTCCATACTTTCAGGCAAACTTTTTTTAGACGTTCTTGACAAAACCGGAAGGATTTTCTGCTTGCTTACTTGCCCATTGTAACTTCATTTCCACTCCCTAAACCATCTTTATCCATTCTCTTTCGCTTCTAGACTAAACTCTCGTCACAGAGCCCCAATCATTAAACGAGAGAGGCACTTAGAGTGATGGTGATCAAATTATAATTTGCTAGCCCTCCTCCACTCACATAGACACTTTGGGGTACTACAGCTGTGCATTGCAGAATTCCTTCTCCTGATAATTCTGCAATAGTATTGCTAGATAAACACAATGGCAGCAACCTAATAATCATCCACATTCAGAGAATAACCTCTGCCTACCAAAGCATTCCTGAGTCTTTCAAATTGGAGCACTCAAGAGAAGCTCATTCCAGTTTAACTGGGACTTCTTCAAACAGAACAAATGCTTCGGCTTTCCTGTCCCCTTTAGCACTTAAAAGCGATTTGATTTTTATTCAACTGCCTCTCAAGCATGTGTTTATGTAAAGCATAATGACCCTTAATAATAGTCTTGGCTGCAGACTGTCTGCGGACACTCTCATCTGAATAAGTTCCTCTGCATAAATCGCAAATGAACTACGGACATGAGCTTCAGTCAAGACCCATAGACTCTTGTATATCTGGGTTGTTTGTAAATATGTATTTTTAAAAACAAAAAAACATTTATTTAAAGATATTTTGAGCTGAAGAGTTTCAAAGGATAAGAAAAACGGGAGCAAGAATGCATAAGAATCCAAGGCAGAATTATGAGATGTTTGAAGGGCCCTCAGCCTCCTTGAGCCTAGAGAGTGAATCCATGAACAGGCATTTTTCCCTTTCCCAAAACGTATTGAGATTTTTTTTATTTTTTTTTAAAAAACATACTTCCTTCTGAAAGACAGCTTTCCTCTACCAAAATTGCTCTTAAGCCTCTGTGTGGTTTCTACCCTGAGTTTGCAAGTTGTCTTTTTTTTTTTTTTTTTGCATGACTTTTGGAAATCCCCATGATAACTAGCTATGAGGTTGCCTGGCAGCATGGACCATACTATAGTACGTTAGCAGTGTTCATTGAGTGACATCTCCTACTAGTTTTCTCCTCTTCGTTTTCTGCAATCACTGTTTGTTGACTCTCTGAGCTAGACTCTATGTACAGCAATGGCAAGCCATCCAGTGTTGGGGATTACAGTTCCCACAATAGTTTGCCATTGCTTGTGCTATCGGGGCGGATGGGTATTGCAATCCAAAGCATCAGGAGGGCATGTCGTTGCCTATCTTTGTGCATAGCAATGTTCAGCTAGACCCCTTGGTGACCTGAAGGTTAGGGTTCACCTCAACCTGTTTTGGGATTTGTTAGTAAATTATCTTTTGGAAAGGGACAGTGAGAGAGGGAAGTGGGATTTAAACCTTAGAAGCAAAAATAACTCAGAAATAATATAGATCTCAAAGCAACCATTTGTATGTCTTTCTTCCCACCATGGTAGTTTCATGTTTTATCCTTTGATGGTGTTAGGTACACCACTCTGCCTAATGATTAGCTGGCCACAAAGGTTCTTTGCACACTTAACAGCGATGTGTGTGTGTGGGGAAGGTGAGAACTTTTTAGAAGGAAAAGAAATTGAATTGTTTATCAGCAATATGGGGAAAAGGAATGGTACAGTGTGGAATTCTTCTGCGTGAGGGTAATACAGGTAGTCCTCGACTTACAACAGTTCGTTTAGTGACTGAAGTTACAACAGCACTGAAAAAAGTGACTTATAACTGTTTTTCACTGCAGTATCCCCGTGATCACGTGATCAAAATTCAGATGCTTGGCAACTGACTCATACTTGTGACGGTTGCAGTGACCCGGGGTCACGTGGATCATTTTTTTCCAGCCTTCTGACGAGCAAAGTCAGTGGGGAAGCCAGATTCGCTGAACAACTGTGGCAAGAAAAATCGTAAAGTGAGGCAAAATTCACTTTAAAACAATGTCTCGCTTAGCAAGAGAAATTTTGGGCTCGATTGTGGTCATAAGTCGAGGACTCCCTGTACTGAAGAGAGGCAGTTTATGGAAAAATAGAAAACAATTGAAAAGTCCTTGTTTAAAAAGAAAAAAAAGCATATAATAAAAGATCCATTTTATGTGACAGAGGTAGACACCCCTGTAAGATGCCACCATGTTCTGAGAGGGGACATGGCAGGGCCCTGGAAGTGAGAAGTAAAATGGCACTTGGTCTTTGGGGCAAGACTGCCCTGCTGCAGGCATCCATTTCTGGCATGCAGGTGTTCCATTTTTATGGAAAAACTAGCTCATTTTAGGAAAACTAGCTCACTAGTCATGCATCATCCCCATCCACATCCATCAGGCAGTTGGAACCTGGAGAAAACGAGGAGGGGTGGAGGAAAGAAGCTTTTTACAAAAGAAAGATTTTATTGTGAAAGATTTTCTTGTTAATTTCTCTCTGAATAGTCTATGCATTTCCAATTTTAAAAGCCGTTTTCTGCTGATCTTCCCACCCCTCCCCCCCCGCCCCAGTCTCCCCCCTCGCCCCCCCCCCAAAAAAATCAGGCACTGTGTAATCTTATTCTGAACAAACCTCTGAGGAATGTCATATCTGCAAATTTGGACTTTTAATTCCAAAGTAAATGGCAGCCTTGCTTATTTTATTTTTTATTTTTATTTTTGGACATGCAGATACACAGACACAAAATCCAGTTGGAAGGTCTTGCATATTCCAACCCTATTGAATTGGGGAAGGGCGGTGCCTAAGATTTTGCCATTTAGTTATGCTCTGAAGAATTTGTTTTTATTTTATTTTATTTGTATTTTTTATTATTATTATTTTTTGCATTTGTGCAATAACTACTTGCCATTTTACTGGGCTAATCTTTGGACTTGCCCTGACTACTAACACAGCACAAAAATGAACTCGAAACACAAAAAAAAAGGTGTATTTTTTTTCCTGAGAATATTTTCTTTTTAAAAAAAAAAAATATTGATAAGCTCCATTTTATCCCCGTGTACTTGTGGTGTCCAACATTTTTAGCAGTATTTTATAAATATATATATAAATATATAAATAGATATATATATTATTTTTTTCCTGTAACGCACTAAGTCTTAGGTGTTTTTAGAAGCTCGTTTCTTATATTCAGAATCACCAATTTTAATGAAAATACCCTCACAAAGACCCAGTTGACCAAAAAAAAGCCTTTTTTTCTTTTCTTTTTTCTTTTCTTTTCTTTTCTTTCTTTCTTTTTTTTTTTTTGTACACGTAGCTTTGAGAGAAGCTGCCCTGTTGTGTTGCTGTGATTTCATCTTTTGTAACATTTTATTTCTTATTCAAAAGTTTATTAAAAAAAAAGAGAGAGAGAAAAGTTTTATATGGCTGGCAGTGACAGAGCAGGAGAAGACTTCCTCCCTTGGTGGGAAGTGGTATTTTCTTCCCAACCTGGGTTAGCCAATGTATGTTCTCAGCACTGTACAACAGTCCCTATATGATATGGAGAAGCAATATCACTGTACGAAACTCACATGATGTATTATTATAATTATTATTATTATTATTCACTAGCACCCTAGGTGTGATAATTGAAGTAAATATCTTTTATACAAACACAGTGATGTCTGGGTTGTCTTCCTTGGGACAGGCTGAACTCAAAAGCAGCAAACATGACTTCAGGGGGCTGGTTTACATTGTAATTCCACGGTTTTATGATTTTGTGGAGTTTTGCAGTCTTATTTCAGATGTCTGATGCCGCACACTGTCTAATGCTCTTCATGGGAACTTCGGCGTGCAATATTTGGAACGCCAACATGTTCAGATGTTAAATTGATTGGCTTTATTTTATATATGAAGATAATTTTTATTTTCGTTTTTTTTAAAATGTTTCTAATGTATTATGTGTACATACTGACACACAATTCGCAAAAACATCTGTAAACAAAAAAAAAAAACCCTGAAGATTAGAAAAGAGACAACCCGAAACCAACTAGAAATGCAAAACAAGAAAGTAAAAAACAAAAGGAAATCTACCTTGTATTTTATCCTTATCAATAGTACTGGTTGAATAATAAATGCACTACTGTAATATAATTACAGTACCAAATATTATTGGAAAATGTCACAAAATCTCCGCCATAATACCACACGAAGATGTATCTGCATTCTGGGTTTTTTCAGCAGCAGAAAATACTCCCTTTCCCAAAACAGATCACACATTTCCAACAACCATTCCTTCACATCTAGAATAATCTCAATATTATTATTGTTTCTCAATATTATTCTTTTAGCCATCGTGCATATTCAATAGTCATAATTTCTAGTAAACAGATTCAAAAGCAATACTATATGGTTTAAAATTACATTAGCATCTTCATTATTTAAAGGTTTTCCCGTTAATCCACTGCTATAGATACTCCTCAATTTACAACTATTCATTTAGCCATTGTTAAACCGATCTTCGCACTTAACAACTGTTGCAACATCCCTATGGTCACATGATTGAAATTCAGTCATTTTGCAACTGGCATGTATTTACAACAGTTGGAGCATGATGGGGTCATGTGATCGCCATTTGACTTCCCACTGGCTTCCAACAAGCAAGGACAATGGGAGAAGCCAGGTTCACCTCAAAGGTTATAAAAACTTATTAACAGCCACTTTGCTAAACAGTGGAAATTCTGGTCCCAATTGTCATAAATTAAGGACTACCTGTATACATTAATAAAGTATCCCCAAAAAACCATTAGAGAGCCAGGACAGTCTAGAGCAGGGGTGTCGAACTCAAGGCCTAGGGGCCACATCTGGCCTGGGGAGTGCTTAGATCTGGTCCATGGGGCTGCCCTGGAAACAGCGAAGGATCAGCCCACAGTGTCTGCCAGCCTCTGCAGCTTTCCCAAGCTCCATTTTTGCTGGCAGAGGGTTGCAGGAAGCCGTCACAGTCGAAAACTGAGCTCGGGAGCCCATTTTCTCTGGCAGAGCGCTTGGGCCACCATAGGCGCCCCCGACACAAGTGAAGTCGAGATGGCCACGCTCCCCCTGCCCCCTCCCCAGGTCAAACACAACCCTGGTGCGATCCTCAATGAAATTGAATTTGACACCCCTGGTTTAGAGGTTAAGGCACCAGGCTAAAAAATGGAGACTGAGTCCTAGTCCCGCCTTAGTTATGGATGACTTTGGGCCTGTCACTCACTCTCAACCCAACTCACCTCACAGGTGAGGGGGGAAAGGAGAAGGAAAGAGTATTAGATATGTTCTCTGCCTTTATAAAAATAATAAAGGCAGGATATAAATAAATAAATATTCATCTGACCATATCATATGGATCAGTGAATCCTTTTTGTCATCCTCAATATAAAAAGTCCATCTTGTAGATATCTTATCTGGGGAGTTCTGTACATCCTAGATAGAATTTTAATTTATAAATTAAGTTTAATTTTCAAGAACCATCTTTAATCTTGGGTCCGTGGATACCATTTTAGTATTGTTAAGGACCTGAACCATTGATGAAGCTTCATTGAAATGCTTTAGTCCTTGTTTGAAATATCCCAGAAATGTCTACTTTAAAAATATCTTTATCATATTTTGATAAAAGATTTTTGATATGTTTTAATTCTGTCATGGATTCCATCAGATAAGAGAGCAACTCGGGTGTCTGAGGTGACCAAAAACGTGTTCTCCACCATACATTGCCACATGCTGAAATTGAAGCTTCCTTGTGAAGACTAAATTCAGTTTGAAATTGGGAGAAATCCTGAAAGCAGCCATGATGTATCACTTGATTTGAAGTCCTGATCTCAACTTCCACCCAAAATTCAAAACTAATGCTTAAAGAAGAATTTTTCAAAAGACTTAAATATTTATGAGTTTCATTATCAAATGTCCCAATAAGTCCCAAAAATTTCTCACTGCATGCATTACACCAGTGGGGGAATTCAAATTTTTTTACTACCAGTTCTGTGGCCGTGGCAGGGGAAGCATACTCCAAAATCTCCATTCCCACCCCATTCCAGGGGAAGGATACTGCAAAATCCCCATTCCCTCCCCACTCCTGGGGAAAAGATATTGCAAAATCTCCATTCCCATCCCACTCTGGGTCAGCCAGAGGTGGTATTTGCCAGTTCTCTGAACTACTCAAAATTTCCACTACCAGTTCTCCAGAACAAGCAGAACCTGCTGAATTTCACCCCTGCATTACACCTTTTTTACTAGTTTTTCTCAAGGATTTGCCATGATTGTAGAGAAAATACTGCAGTAATAACTTCCCAAAATAGCCCTCAAAAGGTAGCATCTGACTGTAATTTTATTATCTATGCAGGTGCCTGATTAAATATTGACTCAATTACAGGTAACTCTTGATTTAGGATTACAATCGGGGACCAGAATTTCTGTGGCTAAGCAAAGGTTAGTTAAGTGAGTTGCTGATTTTACGACCTGTTTTGCCACAGTTGTTAAGTGAATCACTGCCGCTCTGAATCATGTGATTGTTAAGTGAATCCAGTTTCCCCCACTGACTTTGCTTGGCTGGGGAGGCTGCAAATAACACTTGCATGACCCTGGGATGCTGAATTCTGGTTGCCAAATGTCATTTTGATCATGTGATCTTGGGAAAGCTGTGATGGCGATAACTGTTGAGAATTGATCATAAGCAGTGGTGGGATTCAGCCAATTCGCACCACTTCAGGAGAACCAGTTATTAACTTTCTGAGCAGTTTGGTGAACTAGTTGTTGAAAGAAATCATTAGGTCAGAGAACCGGTTGTTAAATTATTTGAATCCCACCACTGATCATAAGTCACTGTTTTTAGCACCATCGTAACTTCGAACTGTCACTAAACGAGTTGATTGTAAGTCGAGAACTACCTGTATTCTTTTAGGGCTGGATAGCGCTTTGGATTCAACAGAAAAAAAGCTGCTTTTGCAATGCACAGGGAGGCCCTTCCAGGATCCATTTGATCTGGAAATTAGCAAATAGCACTTAGTGGAGTTGTTATACTTTAGTTAAGTGTTAAGTGTTAAGTCTTAGGTAGATTTAAACTGCAACTAGCATTTCTAACTTTTTCATAAATGTATTGATTGGGAACTTGGTAGCTAACTTTCCGTTTTTACCAAGCAAAAAGAGCAATAGCACTTAGACTTATATACCTCTTTCCAGTGCTTTACAGCCCCTCTCTAAGCGGTTTACAGAGTCAGCCTATTGCCCCCAACAATCTGGGTCCTCATTTTATCCACCTCGGAAGGATGGAAGGTTGAGTCAACCTTGAGCCGGTGAGATTCAAACTGCCAAATTGCAGGCAGCTGGCAGTCAGCAGAAGTAACCTGCAGTACTGCACTCTAACCACTGAGCCACCGCGGCTCTTTGCTGAGCATCGCTACCTGCACATACCTGGGTTCTCTGAAGTGCTGCACAGCCCCTCTCTCCTTCCCCAGAGGAGAGACTTAAACCTATGATACAAATTCATTTCTAGGGTTGAAGTAAAGAGCTATCTTTTCCCTAAGAAAGATTACTGCTGGCTGAAGTTTTATAAGATGATAACCTGATGATATACAAAAGATCAGAGGTGGGTTTCAGCAGGTTCTGACCAGTTCTGGAGAACCGGTAGGGGAAATTTTGAGTAGTTTGGAGAACCGGTAGTAAAAATTCTGACTGGCCCTGCCCCCATCTATTCTCTCTGAATTCCTATTATTTCTTCCTTTCTGATCCATTAGTATAATAAAATCCATAGAAATCAATGAATCCAAACCCTTTATTTATTTATGGAGATCATAACCAGAGCTATAGCTGAGAAAAGCTACTCTACATCCTACCTGCTCAAAAGATCTTGTTCAATTTAACAAGATTTTTTGGACACAGGTGATTTTGAAATATTAAATGTAGATTAAAACCAGATTCCATTTCATCCATTCTTCTGTACTGAGCCACAGCTTCCAAATATCTCCATGAGATCACAAGAAGGCTGTGAAAATAACAGTATTCCTTTGTTGCTTGTCTAAAGCAGCTGTTATTCTTAATTAAATAAATGAAGTGTTAATACCACTTTATAATGCCTTGGTAAGGCCACACTTGGAATACTGCATCCAGTTTTGGTCGCCATGATGTAAAAAAGATGTTGAGACTCTAGAAAGAGTGCAGAGAAGAGCAACAAAGATGATTAGGGGACTGGAGGCTAAAACATACAAAGAACGGTTGCAGGAACTGGGTATGTCTAGTTTGATGAAGAGAAGGACCAGGGGAGACATGATAGCAGTGTTCCAATATCTCAGGGGCTGCCACAAAGAAGAAGGAGTCAAGCTATTCTCCAATAGCTATTCTGCACCTGAGGGTAGGACAAGAAGCAATGGGTGGAAACTAATAAAGGAGAGAAGCAACCTAGAACTAAGGAGAAATTTCCTGATAGTTAGAACAATTAATCAGTGGAACAACTTGCCTCCAGAAGTTGTGAATGTTCCAACGCTGGAAGTTTTTAAGAAGAGATTAGATAACCATTTGTCTGAAGTGGTGTAGGGTTTCCTGCCTAAGCAGGGGGTTGGACTAGAAGACCTCCAAGGTCCCTTCCAACTCTGTTATTCTATTCTATTCTATTACAAGGATTGGCCAGGTTTATCATGTCTACGTCATCCAGGAAAGGCTAACTCATCAAAGAACAGAAATATATAGACCAGGATGGAAAATACAAGATATACATACTTGTTTATCGCCATTGTTTCCCAACTCCTCTAAGAACTGAAAAACCGAAATTGTTTATTTAAAAGTGGCATGCCATCTTTTCTATTTTTCACAATATGTTTGGAAACACCTTTATGTTACAGTGCTAGACCATGTGTAACCATCCAATTTAATAGAATAACAGCTGCGAGGGACCTTGAAGGTCTTTTAGTCCAACCCCTTGCTCAAACAGGAGACCCTATACCATTCCAGTCTCTTCCAAACAGCATAATTCAAAATATGACACACACACAAAAAGATTAAAAACAGCAGTTAGGTTAAAAAGTAGGTGAAAATGCAGCCCGGTCTTGCAAAACCTTAACAAATTAAAATTAATCTTCAGGGATGCCTTAAAAGCAAACAGAAAAGATGTCTGGATTGCAAGGCCATTGGAAGGCCACTTCGCTTTTTGGCATCACATCCAAGGCCCTGCCTTGAAATGCATGCCCTACACATATGTTATCTGGAAGAGAAGCAGAGAAGTTGCACTGCGGAGCTGAACATCTGGCAGTTTGATCAGACTAGAGGAAGTCCCCCCTCCCTTGAGACTTGATAAGAGGGAGTTTCAGGAAGGGGTGGGCAACTTGACTCTCAAAGTCCCAAACCTCTTCGGCTGTTCATGACACCATCCTTACTATAATGGTTGAACATTGAGAGCTTAGGTACCTGCCATTTTGAGTAGGAAACCGAAAAGTCATAAGTCTCATAAGAAATGTCCACCACCATACATATCTAACTTGGGAAAATGCAGAATATCCCAGCTTTGGCCCAGAATCTGATAACCCCCTCCCCCGCTACCACCACCACTTTGGCATTGTCACCGCACTGACCTGTCCACACATTGTTGTGGTGGAATGCAGTCTGGATTCCCAGGAGGGAGGAGCTGCTTTCCAATGGCAAAGAGATAGCAAAGCTTGGAAATTCTGGAGGAGTTAGCAGGAGGAGGATTAAAATGGCTCCTTCCTCGCAGTTCCCAGAGTATTTCTATAGTAATGCAAATTAGCAATAGCACTTAGACTTATATGCTTTACAGTCCTCTGTAACACAGTTTACAGAGTCAGTCTATTGTCCCCAACAATTGGGGTCCTCATTTTGCTTTATCTCAGAAAGATGGAAGGCTGAGTCAACCCTGAGCCATTCAGAATCAAACTCCTGGAGTGAGCAGTGAGTTAGCCTGCAGTACTGCATTATAACTGCTGCGCCACCATGGCTCGTAGTGCTTTATTGTTTAGTCCTGCAAGATTCTGTCTGTACATGAAGAACAATAAAGGAAACTACCCAGGAATAACCCCACGTGTTTTTCTTAGTTCTTGCGGCCTGACACGTTAAGGGCAGCTGCTTGTCTGTAAGATCTTGAAACGTGGTAGACAATAGGATGGATGTCCAAGTTAATCCAAGAGAAAACCCCCAAATGCAACACTTACCAGATGCTACGTTGACAGGATGGTCCCCTGTACCAGTCGGCCTGTCACTCTCCCAAATTATAATGTTGGGTATCTATTTGGACAACTGAAACAAAACAATGTTTGCTTCTTAGCCTGTAAAAGATTAACAGTAACACATTAAAATTGTCCTTTTGCAAAAGCTCACATCTGTTGCTAATGCTGACAGTAGGGCTGACTTTATAGCTGCTCAGTTGTTGTTGAAAAGACAAGTTGCCTAAAAGTTGCAATTTAGGTGCACAGATACAAATGAAGAAACAATGGCTACAATTTAAATGGACTGATAATACATGTCACCATTGTAGAAAATGGCAGCCATAGTATCCATGTCCCAACAGATAATAAAAGGCAACTTTAATGATCTTCATTGCTTCTTATGGTTGAGTTTTGTTTTTTAATCAGGTTTAGACCAGAGTGTTCGTCACGTAGAGAAAAGAGAGGAAAATGGTGGGATTGGGTTAAACAAGCTATAGGTGTCACATGGCTCCTTGGCCTTATTTTTGCAATCCAGAATATTTCCAGATGATGCCTTTAAAACCTAGCTGCAAAATTGCCATGAATTCTTTCAGAAGAGCAAAACGGGTGCATTAAATTGCTTTCCAAAATTGGAAGTATATTTTTAAAAAACTCAAACCAAAAAGTTTGACCCTTCCACTGTGGTGACAACCTCATATCACTAGTCATGTATCCAAAAGCTACCCACCTCAATAAAAGGTGAAGTGAGTTTTTCCCCCTGCCCAGTCCCATCCCCATTCCCACCAGTATGGTTAAGTTTCCCCCCTTCCCTTCCCTTATTAAGCAATCCTCCCCAAAGTGAGGGGAGAAGGCATTTCAGGGCTGAAGAATCTCAAGGCAACAAAGAGAAAGCATTGGGTGGCATTGGATTCCCATTTGGGTCTTTTCCTGGCGCCCCTGATTTCAAGTGCCATCTCGAAAGAACTTACCGCTGCTTGAAATGTCTCCATGGGATAGGTCTAAGTAGAGTAGCCCTCAGGCTGGACTATTATTTCTTCTAGGGGTCCCTGCTTGTCCCCTTGCCTTCTTCCTCTAGGGCAGGACTGTGTGTTTTCCTGGCTGAGACCTACGCTCCTCCATTCATAGCATGTCACATAAGGTGTGCTTCAAAGCAGGACAGGGACAAAAAAAAAACCTGACTGATTTGACTTCTATTATATTTTAAATTTAATTCAAATAAAGAGCATTGAATGCCGTACATTAACATGGAATGCTTTGGTCATGCATTTAATTATTTCTGTCTCTCTTCATGTTAAATGTGACCATTTTAATTGTAACAACTTTGGCGTTTCCTACGGGCCACTTTTAGGAGCTGCAGGTGGCCTTGGAGTCTCCGGTTGAGTAGACCTTCTGCTATAAGCCCAACTGATCCTTGGAGGAGCTGTTGAGGGCAAAGGCAAGGCCCTGCTCCTGTGTCTCTCACTTTGGTCCTTGCTTGCAAACCGGAGCATCATAGAATCCTAGAGATAGAAAGGGCTACCTAGACCAGGGGTTTCAAACTCAAGACCGGGGTGTCCTTGTTGGAAACAACAAAGGGCTGGCCCGCAGTGCCTCTGCCAGTGAAAATAGAGCTCAGGAGGGCTGCCTCCTGAGCTCCATTTTCACTGGCAGAGGCTTGCAGGAGGCCATTGCAGTTGAAAACGGAGCTTGCGAGGGCCACGTGCAGCACTCCCAAGCTCCGTTTTTGCTGGCAGAGGGCTGCAGGAGGCCATCACAGCCAAAAACGGAGCTTGGGATCTTCTTTTCACTGGCAGAGTGCTCAGGCCATGACAGGCATCCCTGACACGAGTAACGTCGATCTGGCCACACCCACCCTAGCCATGCCCACCCCAGCCCCCCAAGGTCAAACAGAACCAGTGGTGGGATTCAGCCAGTTTGCACCACTTCAGGAGAACTGGTTGTTAACTTTCTGAGCAGTTTGGCAAACTGGTTGTTGGAAGAAATCATTAGGGCAGAGAACCAGTTGTTAAATTACTTGAATCCCACCACTGAACACAACCCTGATGCGGCCCTCAATGAAATCAAGTTTGACACCCCTGACCTAGACCATGAAGAGCAGAGCAAAAATCCAAATTAAAGCATCCTTGAAAGATAGATGACAAATGCAGCTGTGAAAACATTCCATGAAACTCACTATCTCCCTCTGTTCTTACTTTCATTTAATGCTTTCCTAACATTCAGTTTAAATCTGCCTTCCTGTAAACAGAAGAATATTCTTTATTGATATGCTATCTAGGACCATAGAGAAACACGTCTTTACTCTTTTCTTTGTGACATCCCTTCTGATACTTGAAAACTGTCATCAGGTTCCTTCATGGTTGTTTTCTCTTCATGGTAAATATTAAACATTGTGGTGGAATGTAATCTGGTGTCACGGGAGGAGAGGCTCTTTCCCAGAGGACAAAGAGACAGTGAAGCTTGGGATGTCTGGTAGGCAGGAAGAGAGCAAAGTCCGAATCCTCCCTAATAATTCACAGAGTATATCTATCGTTATTGCAGATTATTGCTTTAGTCTGGCAAGATTCTGTTTGTAGGCAAGTAGCAATAAAAGTACTACTCAAATGTAACTCCACGTTGTACTTGTTTCTTTGGGTCTGACGATATGCAGTTTCCCAGTCTTCTCTCATAAGAGTTAGATTCCAGTTCCCCGTCCATTGTCCTTGCGCTTCTTTTGATCTGTCCCAGTTTCTCTCATTTTTTTCTTAATATGGGGTACCAGAACAAAATGGAGCCCTTAAGGTGGAAAGCAGAATGGAAGGGAACTATTATTTCCACGAGTTGAAAACTAGAAGAGTTTTCAGACTACTCTGTACCAGGAAGGAGAGGAGAGCAGCAGGCCAAGAGACTTCTGGGCTCAAGATCTCCCTCTAACGCACTGTCACAATGGGGGAAGACCTAAAACATACATTTCAAGGCTCACAGGGAGGACCAATAAGTCTGACTAATGTCCTATGTCAAATGGCAACTTATCCAGGTGGAAAAATCAATGGTTAAGATCAGTAGTGGTTTTCACTCACCTTTGCTACCGGTTCGGAACTGGAAGCGTGCATGTGCACGCATTTGCTTCACTCACATGTGGCGCTTCTGCGCATGCACAGAACCTTCTGCACATGCACAGAACATCCATGATGATGTCCGGGCGGGTGGGCGGAGCCTCCCGCCACCACTGCTACCGGCTCACCCGAACCGGAGCGAACCAATAGAAACCCACCACTGGTTAAGATGCTGTAGAAAGGGTCCCATCAAGAAAAGTCCACAATCATCTGTATTTTTTATAAAACAGAGGCCTCTAGTGGTTTGGTTCTATACTGAACCACTTGCTTATATGTAAGCTTGTTCTATCCCTTAAATAGCCAGTTGGGTGCCAGTAGGTTCTTTAAGTATTTAGGACAATAAACACACTTGTAGAATAAAGAGCCCAAATGTTCATTGAGCTGATACTGATTACCAGAAAAAAGTATACCGATAGGCCTTTTCTGCAGTCAGGAACTCCAAAGAAACTATGGACAAACCGCTTTCTCGTGCCAGCTGGAACATGGCACACTGAAGTTTCCAATCTCACCTGGACTTCTCTTGGCTTAAATAGTTTCTCATAAGTGGAGGAGGGCGATCTAATTTAACATCTGGAAATGCCTGCTAAGAACATTCAAGGGGGAGGCGTCTTTTTCTCTCTCTCTCTCTCTCTCTCTTTTTTTTTTTTTTTTTTTGGCATCTGTCAACTCATCCTCCCTTTCGACAGTTATACATCTGTTCGTTGCACCAGTAAGGTTGAGATAAACAATGTAAGTCTAGGACAGCAGGTCTCTGAGCATCAAGGTCAGTAGGAGACAAGGCCATTAAGAAGGTAATAAAAAGAAATAGGGAGTGCAGAGGCAAGCAAATAATACAATATGGGGTGGTATAGAAGAAAACTTTTTAAGGTACCAGAGAAAAGTGGATCACGCCATTATATCTCATTTCCATTTCTTCCACATGAACACTACCAAGCCTCAGATTTATGTCTTGGACTCTAGGGTGAGGAAGGTTTAGCTGTAAGAAGGATCACAGCTGCAAATTCAGCTCTCTCTGTGTTTTGCATATAGACATTGCTTAAATTCTGCAAAAGCTGAGTAAGAGATGAACAAATAATCTAGGGGAGACATGATAGCAGTGTTCCAATATCTCAGGGGCTGCCACAAAGAAGAGGGAGTCAAGCTATTCTCCAAAACACCTGAAGGCAGGACAAGAAGCAATGGGTGGAAACTAATCAAGGAGAGAAGCAACTTAGAACTAAGGAGAAATTTCCCGACAGTTAGAACAATTAATCAGTGGAACAACTTGCCTCCAGAAGTTGTGAATGCTCCAACACTGGAAGTTTTTAAGAAGAGATTGGATAACCATTTGTCTGAAGTGGTGTAGGGTTTCCTGCCTGAGCATGGGGTTGGTCATTGAAGCACTTGGAGGTTTACCTGTGTCCTCAGGATCTACTCAGCACTACACAGGTGACCCCGAGGACACAGATAAACCTCCAAGTGCTTCAACGACCCTCTAAAAGGATGCAAATGACCAGCTGTCTGCAAGGAATATAAATCCTTCCATTCCCCACTAATCCTGTCAGAGCTGAAGAAGCTTCTTGGATGAGAAGCGAAACATCTTCAACGAAAAAACAAGGAAGTCCAGTTGCCTCCTGAAAAAGCACCTTTGGGATGATAGCACTGATGTAAGAGTAACACCAGTTTCTGCTCCAGTGAGGAATTACGTCTTTTAATGCTCTCCTCTAATTTTTAAACAAGTTTATATTGCAGAGAGAACATTTTGAAAGGAGCAGGGGGCCCCCTTCCCTTGCATTCTTACTGTATATGGTATGATTATCTATACAAAACAAATAGTTTGTTGGTCAGGTTATTCAGCACTGCTGTTTCTCTGCCCATTTGGGGGAAGCAAGCAGGGGTGAAATGTAAAATTTGTTACTACCGGTTCTGCGGGCGTGGCTTGGTGGGGGGGGGTGTAATGTGACTGGGTGGGTGTGGCCAACTTTTTTTTTTTTTTACTTTTCAAAGCATTTTTTCTAATGCTTTGAAAAGCCTCTGCCAGGCAGGCAACTCAGCTGGGATCGTCAGAGACTTTTCAAAGCACTTTTTTTACCACCTCTTTGGCCGAAGAGGTTGCAGAAAAAAATGCTTTGAAAAGCCTCTGACGATCCCAGCTGAGCCGCACGATCGTCAGAGGCTTTTTTTTTTTTACTTTTAAAAGCATTTTTTCTTCGGAAGAGGTTGTAGAAAAAAGGCTTTTAAAAGTAAAAAAAAAAAAAAAAGCCTCTGATGATCGTGCAGCTCAGCTGGGCATGGTGGGGAGGGGCACAGGGATTTTTGCTACCGGTTCTCCGAATCACCAGCCGCCTTCTCTACCGGATCGGGCAATCCGGTCTGAACCGGGACCATTTCACCCCTGGGAGCAAGGTAATGTCTCAAGAGGTCAATTTGATCAATCTTGTTTAACTTTTCTTCCTCTTCTTGCCTAATCTGGTTTTGCCTCCTGGAAGCCCAGAAATGCCAACAGAAGGTGAGGTGTGCTCAATACTTCTCTGGGGTGATTTGCAACAATAAAAGCATCTCGTTCTTCCCCGACAGGCCGCTGTACTGATTTGCAGATCCAGTTCACTGAAGCTGTCTCTGCAGTGTCCGAACAGAAAGATCTGATTGCGAAGCTGGAGCACGATCTCAGCACCATGCAGTCGCTGTCTGCCATGCATCGCCCAGATGCTGAGGTGAGTCCCTGAAGAAGACAACAAAGACGGTCAGTGAGGGACCATGTAGATGAGATGCCATCTGTAAAACTAGTGCAAGTGGGATTTTTTCCTCCCAAAATAATCTATAAAAATCCAAATTTGCTGCTTGGCGTGCCCCATTCTTTATCAGAATAACAGAGTTGGAAGGGACCTTAGAGGTCTTCTAGTCCAACCCCCTGCTTAGGCAGGAAACCCTACACCACTTCAGACAAATGGTTATCCAACATCTTCTTAAAAACTTCCAGCGTTGGAGCATTCACAACTTCTGGAGGCAAGTTGCTCCACTGATTAATTGTTCTAACTGCCAGGAAATTTCTCCTTAGTTCTAGGTTGCTTCTCTCCTTGATTAGTTTCCACCCATTGCTTCTTGTCTTACCCTCAGATGCTTTGGAGAATAGCTTGACTCCCTCTTTTTTGTGGCAGCCCCTGAGATATTGAAACACTGCTATAATGTCACCCCTAGTCCTTTTCATCAAACTAAACATACCCAGTTCCTGCAAGCATTCTTCATATGTTTTAGCCTCCAGTCCCCTAATCCTCTTTGTTGCTCTTCTCTGCACTCTTTCTAGAGTTTCCACATCTTTTTTACACCGTGAAGACCAAAACTGGATGCAGTATTCCAAGTGTGGCCTTACCAAGGCATTATAAAGTGGTATTAACATGTCACATGATCTTGACTCTATCCCTCTGTTTATGCAGCCTAGAACTGTGTTGGCTTTTTTTGGCAGCTGCAGCACCTGGCTGGCTCATATTTAAATGGTTGTCCACTAGGACTCCAAGATCCCTCTCACAGTTACTACTGTTGAGCAAGGTACCCCATATACTGTATCTGTGCATCAGAATACCTATCGTTTTTGTTTGGGGGAAATACTCTGATTAGCAAGAACATCAGCCTTTCCTTTGAAGGACATAACAGATGGTCTTGCCCACTTCAAAGCCAGAAGGGAAAAAAAAGCTTAGTGGAGGAGCCAAGAGCGAAAAAGATAACTAGCTCCAACTTCTGATCACCAACGCAGTGATGAAAGCTTACCTTAAAGAAGGAATTCTTTACCTGCCCATTGATTTATTTTCTTCTTTTTCTTCTGTTTTCCAAAGGGCGCTGCCATTCAATACTTGGAGACGGTTCCTGAGCCCATTAAAGAAGCAACGGCACTTTTCTATGGTAAATGTCTCATTTGGATTCTTCTCAAGCACATTGTTGGAAAGCATTTAACCGTTTAATCAGCAAGAGAAGTGGCAGAATCCATCTTCCCTGGCCACAAGTCCTTCTTTGAGCCCCACCGGGTTTGTAATACATCTTGCAAACAGAACATTTTTGTCAGCACTCCATGGGTCTGGCCTTGGTCTCCATCTCCATCTTCTCCATATCTAACCACAGTCTGTTTTCCAGGCCAGCCATCATCAGCCGGCACCCAGATTCCAGAAGGTCAAGTCGATTCTTTGCTCTCGATCATCTCTAGCCAGAGGGAGCGTTTCCGGGCCCGGAACCATGAGCTGGAAGCGGTAAGAGGCAGTGGAGTTTTCTCACACCTAAATCTGGATGGGGAGATTTGATAAGATGCCCATCCAAGAGCCAGAGGCCAGAATCAACAAATTCATTCTTTTTTTTAATATGTCATTTTTCATACAAACATCACGGGCTCTTCATTCATTGTACTAAGTTATAGTATTTAGTTGTAGTTAAACTCTCCTTAGTAAACTTCAGATGTGAATTGTAATATTTTAAACTATTAACATTAAGATGGTCAAAGAGTCAATTTTATTAGATACCATGTATGAGCAGCAACTTGTCATAAGTTAGGAATCTCTCTCGTACTTTCCTTGATATAAGCTTGTCCCAGTTCTTCTTTTAATTTTGCCTTCATTCTGGATTCTACTCATCTATAAAATGAATAAAAGAGGCCCTCTTAACTTGAGTCAGATCAGTTTTATTGATTAGAGGCAACTGAATCTGCCTTGCTCCTGCTACTTTCCCCTCGTTCAAATGGAAAGGCCATGAATGAAGTTTGTAGGGTGAAATAGCTAAGAAACTTCAGGGAACTTGTCTATGGAGATTCTTAGTCATCCAGGTCATGGTTGTCCCAAAGGTGCTTTTTTCAAGAGGTAACTGGACTTTCTGTTTTTACTTTGAAGACATTTCACTTCTCATTCAAGAAGCTTCTTCCGTTCCGACTCATTTCCCACCATCCAGTCAGAGCTGAAGAAGCTTCTTGGATGAGAAGCGAAACGTCTTCAAAGAAAAACCGGAAAGTCCAGTTGCCTCTTGAAAAAAACTTCAGGGAACCTCTTAGTTCAAATCTAAACATTACTGTGAACTTGCCAAATGGCCTCAAAGAAGATGGCTGAGTTGTAAACATTTAGGCGTTGAGAAATGTTCCTTTCATTTTATCCCTTTATCCTTTCTTACATCAGGAGAACCGTCTGATGCAGCACACAATGCAAGCGCTGCAGAGCGAGCTGGACAACCTGAGAGCTGACAACATCAAACTTTATGAAAAAATTAAGTTCCTGCAAAGCTACCCAGGCCGGGTGAGTCTGCAAAGCAGAAGGACAGCACAGCAGGCTGCCTGTTTCGAGACCTGGTAGCAAAAACCTGGGTCTGTGTTTGCAAAACACAGTTATAAATAGTGCCAGTCATTAAGCAGGTCATCACACACGACCAACTCAATTTTACATTTTTTTGCAGCAGTCATTAAGTGAATCTCTGGTCATTAAACAAATCCATTGTCTGCAAGGTAGAGTAAATCATAGTGACTGTGACTGTGGGATGCTGCAAATGGATGTAAAAGCAGACTGGTTGCCAAGGACCCGAAATGCGATCATATGACCAGGAAGGCCATCCGCACTTCAAATCTGGGTCATAAGTACCTTTTGGAAGGGGTCCGTCATAAGTGGAGGACTACCTGTAGAGCTCTGTGCATCGTTCCACGTGCTACAAAATGTGATAGTTGGCTTTAGTTGGTTTAATCTTCTATTTCGGTTTGTCTCTCCGTCCCATGACCTGTTATGACAAGAATAAGGCAGATTAGCTACTGTTTTCTTGCAGCATGCAGTCCTCAGTTGCTGAACATGTCTCTGTTGAATCAGGACAAGCCTGGCTGTCCTTCATCTGTTACTTTTGGCATAAGAAAGCCTAACAGGGAGTGACCAGAATGCCTGTTGAGCCACTTTTGCTGTTATTGATGTGATACCAAGGTGGACTTGTTCCAGTTCCAGGGTTGGTAGAGTGTCCTCTGGTGATTAGCAATGGGGAGGCCTTCTCTTGGGTGGAATTCATGCTCAGGAGTTCTCTCCCTCTTGAAATTTGCAAGCATCCTGCTGTTACTCCCTTTAGACCCATGCTGATTGGGGAATTCTGGGAGTTGAAGGTATGCATCTTGAATTTGCTAAGGTTGAGAAACCCTGCTTGAGACACCTGCTGAAGTTCTCTCTTTCCTCACTCAGTTTTCCTTGGGTAGCGGCTGGATGGATAGTTTGGTTTAGAGTCGTTTTCTTTCCCTCCTCCCCATCATTTGTGGGAATTTGTGTTTTTGACGTCGTTCAAAAATTTCGTAATTTATTATTTGTTTCAATGCTTTGCCAGGTGACGGTGAGAGAAAGGTAATCATCCTTTCCTCTTCTGTCTTGAACAATCGTTAACTGCCAATTGCAAAGAGAACTTCCCAATTGATGGGTTGTGTAATCTTGAATGCAGTTACTGGGGACAAACCATGTGGGCAATCTATAATAGCCTTCCATACTTTTGGTACCCGCCAGATATAAGGGCTTTTAAATCATACAGCTGAAAGTTGACCATCATATGGAAGGTTGGTGTATGGCCTTCACATCCCGTTTCTGTATTTTCCAGAAACTACATGGAAGTATTCTGTAGGGGGTAATTTTTCATTTAGTTTGAACATGGGCCTGATCACCAGATTCAAAGAGCTGTGGCTACGTTTTCATCCCAGCCATGAGTACTGAGCCCAATGTTGCTCATAAGATTGTAGAACTGGAAGACACCGCATAGGTCATCTAATCCAACCTCTCTATAAACACTTTGGACAGCCAACCTCTCTTTGAAGGCCTCCAGTGAAGAGGATCTAGTCTAGTGAAATCCCATTTCCAAAAACTATATGTACATCCATATACATTCTCCTCCAATCAGGTCCCTCCAGAAGTGTTGGCCTTAGAATCTCCCAATCAGAATACACCTGGAGACAGGGGTGGGCTTCAAAAATTTTAGCAAGGGATTCTCTGCTCGGTTGCTGGGTGGGCGTGGCCATGGTAGTCATGACGTAGTCGTCTTCCTGCACCATGGCGAGGGGGGGGGGGGTGTTGCCCTTCTCAGGCTCCGGAGGCTTTCCTCAAGCCTCCAGGAAGACAAAAACAGCCTCCCCAGACCCTCTGGAGCCTAGAAATGGGCCATTTCCGGCCTTCCTGAACTTCCAGTAGACCTGTTTCTCACCCTCCCCAAATCTCTGTGCATGCCCTGCACTTACCTGCATCCAAAACGGGCCGCGTGGGGCCTCCTGGGAGGGGTGGGGTGGGTGGGGCCAGCCAGGAGTGGGATTTGGGGGTTCTCCGAACCGCACAGAGTCTTAGCTAGAGGTTCTTCCGAACCCCTGCAAACCCCCAGCAGCCCACTCCTGGCTGGAGATCAACAGATTAAGGGAACTTGGAAGCATGTTCTTTGATTCTGATTTCATTTTTGATGTTATTTCATCCTGGACGTCTGAGAGAAGACGCTGTGTTAAGTTTGAATCAAAATCATTTATTTGTCTCAAAAAGCAAGCTTCGTTTCCCATAAAGCCCGATTCAAATGCCTGCTGTGTCTTTGCCTTCCCTTCTCTCCTGTATGTCCCCCTTGCCTCCAGAAGAGAGAGCTCTTCTCCTTCCCAAGTACTCTGGTGGGCTGTAAAAATCCAAGAATCCTCTCTCGTGGAGAGAGCCGCTGAGAAGAGAGCAAAATGCTTTCCTTGGGAATACCAGCATCATCACAACAACAGCTTGCTGATCTGCTTTTATCCCAGATTCTTTGAAGAGACGTATCTTTTGAATGACATACTGGGATAGTTGGTTTCAGGAATGAGTGTCAGTGTCCCCTTGGTCAAAGGAATGGAGGGACACCGCATGGCTTACAGGCTGCTCCCAATTTTCATGCCCCTTGGAGAAGACAGGGGAAAACGTTTGGACCCTTTTGTGCAATCTCTAAGGTGCAATTTTGCAACAGTGCAAAATTGGCTGGTTTTTTTCCCCCAGGAGAAAGTTTGATGAGACAAATTGAGTACCTTCAGCCTGCAAAAGGTTTGACCCACTAGCACTAATTTGATCCTATTCAGTCCACTTATATCTCTGCACTTATATCTCTAGAAAGTTCAGTCCACTTATACCTCTAGAAAGAGTGCAGAGAAGAGCAACAAAGATGATTAGGGGACTGGAGGCTAAAACATATGAAGAACAATTGCTGGAACTGGGCATGGCTAGTCTAGTGAAGAGAAGGACCAGGGGAGACACAATAGCAGTGTTCCAATATCTAAGGGGCTGCCACAAAGAAGAGGGAGTCAAGCTATTCTCCAAAGCACCTGAGGGCAGGACAAGAAGCAATGGGTGGAAACTAATCAAGGAGAGAAGCAACCTAGAACTAAGGAGAAATTTCCTGATAGTTAGAACAATTAATCAGTGGAACAACTTGCCTCCAGAAGTTGTGAATGCTCCAACGCTGGAAGTTTTTAAAAAGAGGTTGGATAACCATTTGTCTGAAGAGGTGTAGGGTTTCCTGCCTAAGCATGTGGTTGGACTAGAAGACCTCCCAGGTCCCTTCCAACTCTGTTATTCTATTCTAGTCTAGTCTAGTCTAGTCTAGTCTAGTCTAGTCTAGTCTAGTCTAGTCTAGTCTAGTCTAGTCTAGTCTAGTCTATTCCACTTCTCTTTAAACCAATTACCTTAAAATGGTTAAGTAGCTCCCTCCTATTTCTTCTTCCTGAAAGTCTGTTCCTGGAGAAAACGTCTATTGCCTACTTGTCCCACAGCACCTTTTACTTGTCCAGCCATCCACTTAGAACTCCTACCAGGGTTTTCCTTGTGTCAATCTGACTTGTCTCCTATCCAACAGATCAGGATGGTAATCGAGCCGATCCTGCTGGGAGGGAGAGTGAGTGCTTCCTGAGATACATTCACTGGTGCACCCAATTGTCCACAGAGGCGAGGGGCTCACCTTCACTGCCTGTGTCCAAGCAGAGGCTAAATAGTCCATTTCTGAGAGATGCTTAGTTTGGATTCCTGTAATGCAAAAGATCTTAAAGTCAATAACCAAAATGAGTTCTATGGACGCAATTGTTGAGTCTCTTGCTTCAACTCGTCATCCATTTAGTCCATTTTGGCTACATAAGCAATACTACTTCTCTCGTGTTGAACCAATGGTGGTTTGCTCCCGGTTCGGTCCGGTTTTTGCGAACTGGTAGTAAAAGCAGCGGGAGGCTCCGCCCACCTGCCCAGACATCATGGACAATCTGTGGATGCACAGAATGTTCTGTGCATGTGCAGAAGCATGTGTGCTCCCGTTGTGAACCGGTAGTAAAGGTAAGTAGAACCAACCCCTGTGTTGAACCGTCATGTTTGAAGGGGGACAATCAGTTCGGTGTTACTTCTGAACTGACCATTTTCATCCATGCAAGTCACCAGGGACTAAGCATCACTTACAAACTCAATGGTCTCTCTTCCAGGGATCTGGCAGTGATGACACAGAGTTGCGTTACTCTTCTCAATATGAGGAACGCCTGGATCCATTCACCTCTTTCAGTCGAAAGGTAGGGATCTCTGGAGATCTTTCCATATTATTATTATTATTATTATTATTATTATTATTATTATTATTATTATTATTATTATTATTATTCTCCAGCAGTATGTAGTAGCAAAGATTTATCTTCACTGTTGCCTTCTGGCAGAAGATACAGAACAATTAAAACTCGGACCACACATTTTCTGAATAGTTTTTATCCCAGAGCCATAATTGCACTCAACAATGAACTAAAGGGCCACCATCAGTGAGCTGTTGGACAGTATTACTTGGTCTGTTGTGTGGATGTTTGGGTGGTTTAGGGGTGGGGAATTTGTGGTGGGTGGGAGTGTGTTTGGGGATTGTTATGTGTGTTGGACCTGGTCTTTGGGTGCTAAGTGAATTTCATTGTATGGGTATACTGTGTATACACATACAATGACAATAAAGTTATTATTATTATTATCTTCACTGTTCTCAAACGGTTCTGCCAGATTCAGACAGAAATTGCCAGACATGGTTTCTAGCACGCCTACATAAAAATGATAATTTTAGCATTTTTCATGGCATGGTATTTCATTTGAGCTATTTCTTCAATGGGACTTAGTGCCTTTGATAAAATAATCTTCATTGCCTTGATTTATAACCCAGTGAAAGAAGCCAACAGCATTCCCATTTTACCATTGGCAAACTGAGACTATTGGTCAGATATGATCTAGTGCCATTAAGTACAAAGAGGATTTAAAATTTTAAAATGAAATGTTACCTAGCTGGATATTTTAGGCTGATATCCTTCATTTCATTGCAATTAGATGGAGTCTCTTTTAATTTAATTAATTAAGTTAAAGAAATAAGATCTGCTAGGGAATTGAACCACATCTTTTTGCATTCTAGCCAGTGGTAAAATCCATTTTTTTTACTACGGGTTCTGTGGGTGTGGCTTGGTGGGTGTGGCAGGGGTAGGATACTGTAAAATCTCCATTCCCTCCCCACTCCTGGGGGAAGGATACTGTAAAATCTCCATTCCCACCCCACTCTGGAGCCAGCCAGAGGTCATATTTGCTGGTTCTCTGAACTGCTCAAAATTTCTGCTACCGGTTCTCCAGAACCTGTCAGAACCTGCTGGGTTTCACTCCTGATTCTAGCACCAAAGAGATTAAAACTGGAATTAATTCACTGGCTGGGGTTGTTGATTTTTCTGCTCCTCTCTTGGAAGAACCAGTGGTCTTATCTCTGTGTGACTTTTTTATTTGCAGGAACGTCAGAGGAAGTACCAAAGTCTCAGCCCGTGGGATAAAGCCACCCTTAGCCTGGTAAATCCAACTGCTGAAATCTACTTGGTGCAATTAGTCTAATCTTCACAATGGGAGCAGCAGTCACCTTACTTGGAACAGTGCATGTATTACAACAGCATCTTTAGCTTTGCTAGATCCTTCGGAAGTGGACAAAAATTCCAAATCCATTCAGAAGTATCTAGTAGAACGCAGTTAAACAGCAATGATAATTTGCCATTGTATTCCCAGTTCAATCTTTTCCATAGGGAAAGCTTTCTTTACTTGGTAGTTGGGTGAATCCTGTCTCCAGCTTCTCCTCCAGCCAAGAGGGCAGCCAACAAGATATGACCCACTTTAGTCTCACCTACAGATGCATATAAGGACATCCCATAATGGTTGCAGGCAACTATACATTTATCACACAAAAGGGAAAACCTGCCCAGCCTCACCCCGTCAAGACTGGCAAGCCCTGGTTAGCATCTTACCAGCTGCAGTGCTCACAGGCATTATCTGTAATGTGAAGGAGACAAAGTATGCACACAGTGTAGGAATCCAGCAGATCAAATATGCTTTTCAGGGAGATCTTGCCTCATAGCTCTCCCAAATCAGGATCCCTTTCTGAGCAAGAAAGATGAAAGAAAGGGAGAAAGAGATGCTCCAGGAAGTTTGGATGACGTGCCAGCGAGTAAGTCTTTTTTATGGCTGTTTTTCCTGGAATCAGATCCCTGGTCTTTTGGCCAGATCCTCCTGCCTCCGATTCCCCATCAGTTTTGGGTGTGCCGCTTCATTAATTCACTCAGTCCACTTTGCACATCAGACTTCCATTTTCTAAGATGTAGCCTTGTCTCTTTTTCTCTCCCTCTGTCATTGTTGTCCCTTTGTTGTCCCTTTGTCTTGTGCTGTTTTTGTGTTTTCTGTATTGTTCTCTTTTTTTGTTTTGTTTTTTTACAATTGTAAACTGCCAGAGTTGCTGGGAGTTGAATGGCATATAAATTTAATAAATTATTATCATGGTTTACCACAGAGTCAGCCAGATATTAGACTGGTATTTTTGTTCACCTATCAAGTACTTCCCACACACCTGTTTGATGGTGTTAGAGGTATCATCACGAGATTTAAACTTTCTAAGTAAAACTGTCTTTTGCAATTGACTGATAGGGATTTTGTCAAAGCCCAGAGTGTTTAAGTGGTGATCCAGATGTTGTTGTTGTTATGAAATATTTTAGCTTTCATGTCTCTAGAAATCTCAAAAGGGTTAGGGAATGATTTTCCCCCCCAACAGCTGGCAGTCAAAATTCAGGACTTCTCACCATTAGCAAACTTAGAATAAATCCCAGGTTCAGGAAAGTAATCATAAATTGACAGGGAAGTGAACTGCTTCAGAATTTGTGTTTTTTCCCAAGGTCTCAGGCATTCATAACCCTAAAATCTGTCACGATTTTTATTGTCCCTGCAGGGAAGACTTGTCCTTTCCAACAAGATGGCTCGTACTATTGCTTTCTTCTACACACTCTTTTTGCATTGCCTTGTTTTTCTGGTAAGTATGTCCCCTCCTCCAGTGATCGGTTTTGACAAAATGCACATAGTAATAATGCCTTTTTGTGGTACCAGGTAGTCTTTGACTTATGACTATAGTTGAGCCTGGCAATTATGATCATAAGTCTTGACAGTTGTAAAATGGGTCTTCATGTGACCAGACTCGATTTTATGAACTGTTTTGCAGCAGTTATTAGGCAAACCAATTGTTGACTATGAGTTTGTTTTTTTTCCCCAGAGATCAGATATATATGATGGTTTCTGGAAAAAAGTTATAAATTGGGATCATGGGAACATAGGATATTGCAAACAGCCGTAAATGAAGGCCATTTGTCAAGTGCCAAAAATGCAATCATATGAGTAGGGGTGGGTTTCAAAAATTTTAGCAAGGGGTTCTTTGCCCAGTTGCTGGTTAGGCGTGGCCATGGTGGGCATGGCCTAGTTGGCCTCCTGCACCATGGTGGGGGAGGTGTTTCTGCCCTCCCTGGGCTCTGGAGGCTTTCCTCGAGCCAACGGGAGGGCGAAAACGCCCTCCCCAGGCTCCGGAGGCCCTCTGGAAGCTGGAAACAGGCCTTCCCGAACTTCCAGCAGGCCCTTTTTTCACCATCCCTGAGCCTCTGCGCGCACCTTGCACTTACCTGCATCCAAAACAGGCCATGTGGGGACTCCTGGGAGGGGTGGTCGGGGCCAGCCAGGAGTGGGATTTGGGGGTTCTCTGAACTGCATAGAATCTTAGCTAGGGGTTCGGGAGACCCTAGCTGCTGAGCAGTTCAACCCCTGCTCAGAAATAACTTCAGAACTGAGCTGAATGGTTACTAAGTAAGCAGTTGTAAATTGAGGATTACCTGTAGTGGCTACCATCACCACAGCTGATGCTGTTTCTGCTGTTAAGGGCACCATATTTAACAAAAGGAAAGGAGCTAATGCTGGGGTCTACTTAAAGGAAATACCTGGTCCTCTAAACCACTATATCTGAACCACAACAAAATTAAAATCTGCGGATTTCAACTCCCAGAACTCCTCAGGCAACAGGTTGGGTTGGGGAAAGTTGGGGCTATCTAGATTTTTGTTCCAGCCACCCAAAGAAGGTCTGTCTGCTGGCATTATTGATGGAGGGGACTGGGAGCTTGCCTCTTCTGTCAGATCTGGAAAAAGAGGCAGAATTATAGGAATCAGACAGTTCTGCAAATCACCTGGCCTTAGGCCAGGAAGGGCTGTATTGTTCAGTGTTTTTCAATTTTGGCAACTTTTAAGATTTGTGGATTTCAACTTCCAGAATTCCCCAGCCAGCATGCTAGCTGCCAAATTCTGGGGGTTGAAGCCCATACATCTTTAAATTGCTGAGGTTGAGAAATGCAGCTGTAAACTCCCAGGCACAGTATCAATCCCTGCAATTGCCAAAAGTGGGAACTTGCCAAATTGGTAACTTGATAAAAATATCAGACCCTGTCTGTCCCAAGCTGTTCTATTTTGAGCAGTTTAACAAAATACAATTGTCTCCACCAGCTTCCCTTGAGTTCCCTTCTCCAGTTCCAATTGCAGACAGAAGAAGCATTCTTCCATTTGTTTTTAGAAGTATATTTGTTTTGCAACAGCTTTTGTCTTAGAGGTGGAGAAATACATCTTTTAAGAGACTGCATAGAGACAGTCATTTGTGGTCATGCCTGATTTAATGATGACTACTTTTTCTCGTGGTGGATTCACAGCAGGTCCTGTTCAACCAAATAAGGATTAACAAAGTCCTAAAAATGAAGAAAGAACACCGTAACCAGAGAATAATTGCAGATATTAAGATCTTCTTCATCCCCAATTGTTGCCCGTACTGAATGAGGATTGTCCCAAATAGTTGGGGTGGGATAGGCTGGGAGTACCTGATCTACAAGAAAAGTCAGCCACAGGTAGAACAAGTTAAAGAGAAAATAATCTTTACTTTTCCAGCCTAGCTCTTCCCTTCCATAAAATAAAATAAAATAAAATAAAAGGTCTTCCATAAAAATAACTTGTTAAACTCAAGAAATTAAGATTTCTTCTTTAAAAAATGCAATATTAACAATATGTGTTATATACAGGCAGTCCTCGAGCACAAATGGGCACAAAATTTCTGTTGCTAAGTGAGTTGTTAAGTGAGTTTTGCCCCATTTTATAACCTTTCCATATATTCATCTATTTCAGGGTAAAATCTGAGCAAATCCTTTCAAAAGGATGGAAGTAATTTAGTTACTACATAAAAGAAATATTAATATGATTGTTTCTTTGTCCAGAACCTCCTATATACAAAACCAAAAATAATAGCTAGATCTATAAATCATTATAATGGCTAAATATAGTTGAAGAATAGCTGTGAAGATATATGTTTAAAAATATCAGGGGGGTTTTGAGCAGGTCTTCAAACCCATGTTGTATTTATAACGTTTACGTGGTGACACTATTCATAAGAAAGAATAACTAGGATTTACATTTCCCTTATCCTCTCCTGAAAAGTATTCCCAGTGCTTGTTTTAATATCACCCTAGATCTCGGAAATCCTGAGAGGGAGGGAGGGAGAGAGAGAGAGAGAGAGAGAGAGAGGAAGAGGAAGAGGGAAAGAGAGCGGGGGAGAGAGAGAGCGGTGGAGAGAGAGGGGAGAGAGGGACAGAGGGGGAAGAGAGAGGGAGGGACAGAGGGAGGGACAGAGAGGGGGGAGAGAGGGAGAGAGAGAGGAAGAGGGGAAGAGGGGAAGAGAGAGGGAGAAAGAGAGTGGGAGAAAGAGGGAGGGAGAGGGGGGACGAGGGGAGGGGAAGAGAGAGGGAGAGGGAGAAAGAGGGAGGGAGGGAGAGAAAGAGGGAGAGAGAGGGGGGAGAGAGGGGGGGAGAGAGGGAGCGAGAGATGGAGAAAACCAAATGCTGCAAAGGGAGCCTTGGTGGGTGCCTGATTTTTGACAGAAAGGTTTAGGCCTAAAGATGGGGCCTACTCTCAACAGGCCTAGAAGGGATTGAGAGTAGGCCCCTTCTCCCTGTTTTGCAGTCCAGAAAAAGCTGATTATGCTGAGCTTCCCTACAAGATAGAAACATTCCTTGAGGCTAAATAACAGGAACCAGACTGTTCAGTGAAAACGACTGAACGGTTGAATAGATCACTTCCCATGCGCAGGTGGGCAGCTGGCCAGCTTCAGAGTTCAGTTCAAAGAGCTGGCTCTCTACCACATGCAGTGGCTTTGGACCGAGTCATCTTCAGCCACGTGGTGGATGTCCCTGAATATTACAGTCTTCTTAAATGATCCAGACAGTTTTATGGGCCAGAGCCCAAAGTGTAAAAGGATCATGAAACCTTAGCAGAGTAACAGAATAACAGAGTTGGAAGAGACTTTGGAACTTCTCTAGCCCAACCCCCTGCTCAAGGAAGAAATGGTTATCCAATCTCTTCTTAAAAACCTCCAGCATTGGAGCACCCACAACTTCTGGAAGAAAGTTGTTCCACTGATTCTAATTGTTCTAACTGTTCGAGATTTCTCCTTTGTTCTAAGTTGCTTCCCTCCTTGATTAGTTTCCACCCATTGCTTCTTGTCCTGCCCTCAGGTGCTTTGGAGAACAGCTTGACTCCCTCTTCTTTGCGGCAGCCCCTGAGATATTGGAACACTGCTATCATGTCACCCCTGGTCCTTCTTTTCATCAAACTAGACACCCAATTCCTGCAACTGTTCTTCATATGTTTTATCCTCCAGTCCCCTAATTATCTTTGTTGCTCTTCTGTGCATTCTTTCTAGCCTCAATATTTTTTTTATCTTGTGGCAAGCAAAACAGGATGCAATATTCCAAGTGTGGCCTTACCAAGGCATAACGAAGTGGTATTAACACTTCACGTGATCTTGATTCTATCCCTCTGTTAATGCAGCCCAGGATTGCATTGGGTCATATAAGGCATAAGACCTCCTTCGCAAGAGTTTGTTTGGGCTTGATTTGGTCGTGATTATTTTTATTGATGATTCTGCTCACCTAACCCTGAATTCTAAACAACTGACAGCTCTACTTATTCTAAGAACAGAAGAGAAAAAAAGAACCATTGAACTAGAGCAAAAATCTTCAACCTTGGCAACTTTAAGACTTGTGGACTTCAACTCCCAGAGTTCCTCAGCCAGCTGAGTCCACAAGTCTTAAAGTTTAAAGTTTAAAGCTTAAAGAGCCTTGGTAGTACAGTAGGCTAAAGCACCCTGTTATTAAGACCAGCTACCTGCAATTACTGCAGGTTCGAATCTCGCCAGGCTCAAGGTTGACTCAGCCTTCCATCCTTTCTAAGGTAGGTAAATTGAAGACCCAGTTGTGGGGGCAATAAGCTGACTTTGTATAAATATACAAAAGGATGAAGGCTATTGCTTAGCGCATTGTAAGCCACCCTGAGTCTCCGGAGAAGGGCGGCATATAAATCAAATAAAAAAAAAAAAAGTTGCCAAGGTTGGAGACCCCTGAACTAGAGGACTGTATTGAGAGTGACTCATCCAAAGACATTCCATGGGTAAAGATGGACTGGAACGGCATCATGAGCCCTGGACCACGCTTGTTTTTACCTCGCTGTATTAAAGTATTAATTTTGGTGCCTTTTCACTTTTATCTTTTTCTTCTTCTGTTAGGAATTCAGGGCACTGTACTTGAGTTCCTTCCCCTTCTCCTCTCCTCTCCCCTCTACTTCATCCTCCCAACAATCCAAGTGGAAGAGAATGACTGCTGGTTCAAAGTATCTGGCCACCTTTAAACTTGGCCCTTAAAGTAGAGCAGTGCAGTCTCTCTGGGGCAAACCACTTGATAGAAGTCTAGCAATTATGAGGTTCATCTAGGACAGATTCAGGACCATCCCTGAACAGTTTTGGACTAGACACTTTCAGCTCAACTTAAAATGAAGGGAAATCTTCATTAAGCCACCTTCGGCTCCTAGAGGGGGGGAAAAAGTCAAATAAATATTACATTCTGAGCACCCAAAAGTATTTTTATAAAAATTAGATGAAGAAATAAACGTGGCCCAAATCTCATGTGCAGACACAGAGATTATGAGATTCTGCTTTCTGGCTATGTTACCGCCATATTTTATAACTTGTTTGTACTGATTTTGAAGGCCAGGGCTGATCCTCCCTTCTTTTATTTCATCTTTCTTTACCCTAGTGAGGCCTTCCCTCATCCCAGCTGTCAAGTTCCTTTTATCCCAGACAGTGTGATAGACTACACCTCAGTGGTGAAATGTAAAATTTGTTACTACCAATTCTGTGGGCGTGGCTTGGGGGGGGTAATATGACTGAGTGGGCGTGGCCAACTTTTTTTTTTTTACTTTTAAAACCATTTTTTCTACAACCTCTTCGGCTGAAGAGGTTGTAAAAAAATGCTTTTAAAAGCCTCTGACGATCCCAGCTGAGCCGCGCGATCATCAGAGCCTGTTTTTTTTTTACTTTTAAAAGCATTTTTTCGGCCAAAGAGGTTGTAGAAAAAAATGCTTTTAAAAATAAAAAAAAAGCCTCTGATGATCGTGCAGCTCAGCTCGGCAATGGGGGGGGGGGCAGGGATTTTTGCTACTGGTTCTCCGAACCACCCGCCTCCATTGCTACCGGATCAGGCGATTCAATCCGAACCAGGAGCATTTCACCCCTGCTACACCTTCCATCCCTACCTAATGTCAGCGTTCCAGAAAAACCCAACTCCAATTAAAACCTCCAAGGCAAGCATTTTCTCAAAGTTCCATTTATTAGAGTAGGTATACTGGCACATCTGGGAAAACCCGAATCTAAGAGTTCCGGGTTTTCCCTCAGTAAATCAAAACTCCCAAAACCATCCCCTTCACCCATCAATCCATCACAGGGTCCAATCACCATCCGTCCCATCTCGTGACATCACTCCAACCACTCCTTCTCCAGATGCAGGATTGTCCTGACCTTGACCGAAAGGAAGGATGCTATTTTGTCTAACTACATTCCCTCTACCAAATCCCCGCTCCTACTTTCCCACACACAAGAAGATGGCAGCATGGAAGCTTCCGGTCTAATATGGCTTCCAAAGCTGACACCTAGCACATGATGGGCACAAGCCAGAGGAAAACTCTTCTACCTTAATTCACCCCATGGGCTGTCTAGAGGGGCTCATGTGGGACATGAACTGCCGTTCTGAAAAATATGAGTCCAGAAGATCTGTTGCTAAGGGTATTTCTTTTTAATGTGGAACATTAAACCTGAGACATTCCTGTTTACCCATTTTAGATGATCAGTTACAGCAGCGTGCTGCATTGATGAAATGCTTGGGTCTACCCTTAGCTAGGCAGGTTCTCAGCCCTACCTCACAATATCATTACTGAGAGAGGTCTACAGGTGGTCCTTGACTTATGACCACTTTGCTTGTTGGAAACTGGCTGGGATGCTGCAACCGTCATAAATACATGAAGAGCTGCCAACCACCCAAATTTTGATCACATGACTGTGGGGAATAGTGTGACAGTTGTAAGTGCAATGACCAGTTATAAGTGCAATGTTGTAAGTGCAATGACTCTGCTCACCTAATCCTGAATTCTAAACACAAAGTTAGTTTTTTCAGTGCTATTGTAACTGCGAATTATAATTAAATTATAAATTGAGGACTACCTGCAGAAGAGAAAGCTTTTCAAAGGAAAGATACATTATATATTTAACAAATGTAGACAGATGTGCAATCTACAGTACCCAAGTTGGTTCATTTTCTAAAATGCTGCTGTCCAAGTGTGCATGCCACTTCTTTATTTTGCTTTTATTTTTCTTAATCCAAGTAATGAAGTACAAGGTAAGAGACTCCCTGCAGGAACCAGGAAAGGCAGCTGAGGACACTAAGGGTATATTTCTCCAACATGTCAATGCAGACCCAGTGAATTCAGCATTTAAATTAGAACCAATCAGAAGACCCAGTAAGACCATCACAAACCTCCCAGTCATCACAAAACAATTAATAGACTGTCTTTCTTTGGTTCTCCAGGTTCTCTACAAGATAGCTTGGAGCGAGAGCGTGGAAAGAGACTGTTCGGCCTATTGTGCTAAAAAGTAAGTGCCAGAAAAATCAACCCAGGCTAACTAGAACCTGGGCACAGCGTACATTTTTAAAGGCAGTTGCTTTGGCCAAAAGCTGCCTTCTCTTTTGAAAAAGGGGGTGCAGCATTTTAACTGGCCACTTTGCAAGGAGCAACTGCCCCAATTGCTTTTCTGTACTCCCCACAATCTTGCGCCTCACTGAGTTGGCCAACCACCCAGGCTGTTCCTTCATCTTGAAGGGGCTCAAGGTTGACTCAGCCTTCCATCCTTCCAAGGTCGAAAAAATGAGGACCCAGATTGTTAGGGGCAATATGCTGACTCTGTAAAACTGCTTAGAGAGGGTAATAAAGCACTATGAGGCAGTGTATAAGTGCTATTTCTATTGCTATTTTCCTACCCAACCTTGACCCATGAACATGCATCCAAAGATAAAGATGTTTACTGTATTTTTCGGACAATAACACAAACTTTTTTGTCTCCAAAAAGGGAGTGAAAATGTCTGTGCATCTTATAGACCGAATATTGCCGAAGCCCCACCCACCTGTCAGCCGTTTTTGTGCCTCCGCATGACCCATTTTTGGACCTTTTTTCGGCCTATTTTTGGGGCCTTTTTCAGCCCATTTTCAAGGCTTTTCCGGCCCATTTTCAAGGCTTTTTTGGCCCATTTTTAGGCTTTTTTCGGCCAATTTTTTTTGAAAAAAAATGTCTGAAAAAAGACTCAAAATGGGTTGAAAAAAGCCTAAACATGGGTCGAAAAAGCTTCAAAAATGGGCCGAAAAAAGCCTTAAAAATCGGCTGAAAAAAGCCTAAAAAATGGGCCAAAAAAAGCCTCAAAATGGCCCAAAAATAATAGAAAATGGGCTGAAAAAAGCTTAGAAAATGGGCAGAAAAAAGCCTTGATAATGGGCCAAAAAAAAAGGCTGGAAAAGCCCAAAAATGGGGCACGCGGAGGCCAAAAACACTTTTTTTGTTGATTTCCTCTTCTAAATTTAGGTCCATTTTATAGTCCGAAAAGTACGGTAATTTATTAATTTTTACATTTCTTCCTTTATGGCATGCAGCCTAAATATCAAAAGCTAAGACTGCTTTATCCTTGGGTTCTGCTTTGGATCTATAGGAGCAGGGAGAGGGTTCTGACACCCACCTCCAGGGAGCAACCCTGAACCATGGACCCAGGGCAGAACCAATTCAGCATCATGTTCACTGTCTTCTCCCCAGATTACTTAGTTGGATGAATTAATTCCCTTCAATCCATGAAACATGCTGTAAATCATAGTGACATGATGTACTAAATGTGCTGATGCAAACTTTAACTTGTTTCTTCCAGGTACGCCGACCACCTGCACAAGTTCCATGAGAATGGAGACAATGGGAACATCTGGAAGTGAAAAGTGGAGCCACGCACGAGTGGACTAAGCCTATTCCCCACCCCAGAGCTGCCTTGCTGTCACCCTCATCCTTCTCTTCTTCTTCCCCTACAAAAATGTTGATGGATCCAAAACAATCGAATAACTAGAGCTAAATACTTTGCATCCCATGGCCCCTAAATCCATGTTTGCTCCCTCCCTCCTTCCAAGTATTCTTCCAAGCAAATATCACTAACATTTGACAGAAAATTGCTCATTTCAGCAGTCACAGATTTTGTTTCTCTAGGCCAGTGTTTCTCAGCCTTGGTGACTTTAAGATCTGTGGACTTCAACTCCCAGAATTCCCCAACCAGCACAGCTTCTGGAAGTTGAATTCTGGGAGTTGAAGTCCACAGATCTTAAAGTCACCAAGGCTGAGAAACACTGGCCTAGGCAAAATTGCATTAAACATCTGGCCAATTGAACACATATATTTGAATGAAGAAAATATAAAAACCCACAATTTTAGCAATGTTGCCCCCACATTCCCTGCTGTTCTCTTGCAATGGGGTGGATAGTGATGTTTGGCTGATAAAATTGCCCACCTGTAATTTAGAGAAAGGGGAGGTCCTTGAATTTCACTCAATGGTCTCTAGCTGTGACAGATTCACACATCCCGGTAGATTTTTAGCTCTGCCTTGGAGACACATTTGTTTCATACAGCAATCAAAACTGTGAACATTCCAGATTGCCCACATGAACAGCTGCAGGCGCTCCTTGGGGAGATCGATGTTGAGATAGCCTGGGAGACTTATTATATTTACATGTGAGTGTGACCAATTGAAGTCAACCCCAGGGGATTGAAGTTTGGCTTGTCTCAAGTGGGGAAGTTGAATTGTTTCTTAAAACTTGTCCATTAGGGCATTTTTCTAAGATCGTCAAAAGAATCAAATATCCTACAATGTCATTGATTTAACTTGATTTCTAATTCTTTAAGTTAGTGTTTCTCAACCTTGGCAGCTTTAAGACGGGTGGACTTCAACTCCCAGAATTCCCCATCCAGCATAGCATAGCTGGCTGCTGGGGAATTCTGGGAATTGAAGTCGACTTGTCTTAAAGTTGCCAAAGTTGAGAAACACGGCTTTAAATCATTATTTCAAAGATAGGAACAAATTATACCTGTGAGTATTCTTTCAATTTCTCTTCTTCCTGATCTGCTCAGTTGACAGAACAGGTTTTTATTTCTAAAATCCCATCCCTGTGACGCCCAAATAGATCATGGTTTGCATGAGTTCTCTGAATTCTTGAGTAACCTGCTTTCTGCTTATTGTGCAAATCATCCTGCCTGGCTTTTTAAAAAATATATATATTTTATTCAGCAAAGGAAATCTTGTAATCATCCAGACATAGGAGAGAAATTGTGTGTGTGTGCAGACGGCTCCAGGGATGTGTCAAAAACAGTCAAGATGGCATGATCAAACCCCATCCCTTTTGAAAGACTCAGGACTTTGATTATGAGGCCACAGCCTCCATCTTGGCTTATTTGACCCCCTGTGGATGCCTCATAAAAGCTCTTTTCCTCATGATGGCACGGTAGATCAGAAAACACAAAGCCACTGGTGTATGTTAAGTTTCTTCAATAGATTTCAGAGCTTCCTCCCAGGTTTGACCTCCGGGTGTAAATTTCTGCCATTCTGAAATAAATATCCTTACCAGGATAATAGCATTGCTAAATAAATCCCTTCTAAAGAAAGGAGCCACTCTCTGCTAACAGTGGAGGTGCTTTCTGTTTAACCAGAGAAGAAAATGCTCTCTAGAAAAGCGTGCAACCTTCACGTCAATTCTTTGTTAATTCTGTTGTGATTTATAGATTCCCCGCATTGTGAACAACTGGGGAAGCCCCAGCCAGTCTGTTTGGCCAGTTTGCGACTGAATAATGCAACTATTAATCACAGGCAGAGAAAGGAAGGGGCTAAGCTGGGTGACTCCACTGCACGCTACTGGCGGCGTCTGTAAAACAACAACGCGTTTTGTTTAAGGCTCCAGTTTGAAGTGGAAAAACAAACATTGAGAAAAGACAGCTTATCGGCTTTGGAAGTGGCATAGTAAATATTCTTCCTTTTGCGTGGAGGCAGGAAATTTCTGTTGCAGAACAGCTTTTCCTCTTCCTTACTCAGTAGGGTGGAGCAACATAGCAATACACTGGGCAGAATTAAGAGATGGGTCATGTCCTGGGAAGGTACGCAGAAAGATGCCGTCTTCTTCCAGATGTGCCGACTTTTTGGTCTTCTAAAAAATCCAGGGATTTCTGAATGTTAGCGTTTAATAATTTTGCAATCAAGGGGCGGGTGTGTGGGGAGGGGGGTTAGTGCTGATTGAAAGACTCTTGCTTTTTCTCTTCTCTTCCAATGTTGAATAAATTGCTTTACCTGCATTTAATGCAATGTGGTTGATTTTTTTTTTTATCCAAAGCAAATTTTCAATTTCAATTTAATTCAATTTATATGCCGCCCCTCTGAGGACTCAGGGTGGCTCACAATACATTTAAAATCCTAATAAAAAACATTTAAAAATTTAAAACATTAAAACTCATTCACACCATTCATGGCCGGATCTCGCCAGATCGCAAGAGTGAGATCAACGGCCCCAGGCCTGCCGGAAAAGCCAGGTCTTCTCCGCTTTTCGGAAGGCCAATAGGGTGAGGATGGTCCGGACCTCAGGAGGTAACTGGTTCCAGAGAGCTGGGGCAGCCACAGAGAAGGCCCTCCCCTGCGGGCCCGCCAGCCGGCATTGTTTAGCTGACGGGACCCGGAGGAGACCAACTCTGTGGGATCTTACCGGTCGCTGGGAGCTATGCGGTAGAAGGCGGTCTCGAAGATAACTTGGCCCTGAGCCATGTAGGGCTTTAAAGGTAATAACCAACACCTTGAATTGTGACCGGAGACCAATAGGGAGCCAGTGCAGCTCGCAGAGAATTGGTGTAATGTGGGTGTACCTAGGTGCACCCACGACAGCTCACGCGGCTGCGTTCTGGACCAATTGTAGTCTCCGAACACTTTTCAAGGGTAGCCCCATGTAGAGTGCGTTGCAATAATCTAACCATGAGGTGACAAGGGCATGAGTGACCGTGAGGAGAGCCTCCCAATCCAAGTAGGGTCACCAGGTAATTGGTACACCAGGCGAACCTGTGCAAAGGTCCCCCTAGCCACAGCTGTCAGCTGTTGCTCTAATCTTAGCTGAGAGTCTAGGAGGACACCCAAATTACGAGCCCGTTCTGAGGGGGACAATTTCTCTTTCCAGTTCCCAAAAGAAAAAGAAAAAGAAAAAAAACTGAAAGAAAAATGGATTTATTTATTTTTTTGCCTGTGGTTTGTAATATCTGAATCATTTATGAATGCCAGGCAATGGACTGATAGGTAAGCCTGTGGCTGGAGCAGTTAGATTTTTTTAGCCCCGCGTTAAATTCAAATGAGTGGTGCAAATCCAGGCACATTTCTGTCAAGAGTTGAAACAAAACATTCGCAGGACTGTTTTAACCAACCTGGCATGGTTGGTTTGTTTGTTTTCCTCCAGTAAGTGATGCCTCTGGAACGATGTTTCTAAATCTCAGCAACTTTAAGATGGACTTCAACTCCCAGAATTACTTCCCTGCCTGGTTGGGGAATTCTGGGAGTTGAAGGCCATCCAGCTTAAAGTTGCTAAAGCTGAGAAACGCCACTCCAGAAGATGGCAGGAATGAGAGGCTGATATTTTGACCTCTTTACTGCCATCTATCAGTCATCCGAAGACTTGCAGCTTGGATTTGTATCTCATTCCATTCATATATTACTTGCCACTGGGGAAATTACTTTGAAGCAAAAGAAAACGCTTCTTCATGGCAATAGAAAAAGAGAGATAAAGGCTGGGTTATAATGCTGACTCAGCATTGCTTAAGCTTGTAGATGACAAGATAATGTGTCCTGCTTGGCCCTTCTTAATCTTTCAGCAGCTTTTAATACCTTCAGTTATGATATCCTTCTGGCCTAGGACCAGACAATGCAGGCAATGGATTTGTTTGGCAACTGCCACAAAAAAGGGTCATAAAATCGGGTGTGGTCACCTGGTGATTCATTTAATGACTGGCACAGTTTACCACTATACCCAGTTATGATCCTAGGTCAAGGACTAATTCTAGTCTGGTTTCATGTTTTGTTTGCTGCCGAGAATTCCACAGATTAGGAAGCGGCTATGTAGATTGGGTGAGAGAGGGAAACAGACGGACGTCCATTTAAGTGTTAAATGAGCGATGCTCCATCTTACAACCTGTTTTGCCACCGTTGTTAAGCAAATCACTGCTGTTGTCAGGCGAATCACGCAATTATTGATTTTGGCCAGGGGTGAAATCCAGCAGGTTCTGGAGAACCAGTAGTGGAAATTTTGAGTAGTTCGGAGAACCAGCAAATACCTCCTCTGGCTGGCCCCAGACTGGGGTGGGAATGGAGATTTTGCAATATCCTTCCCCCAGGAGTGGGGAGGGAATGGGGATTTTACAGTATCCTTCCCCTGCCACGCCCACCAAGCCACACCCACAGAACCGGTAGGGAAAAATTCTGGATTTCACCCCTGATTCTGGCTTCTCCCATTGATTCGTTGGAAGCCGGCTGGGAAGGCTATAAAGGATGATCACATGATCTGGGTCAGTGCAACGGTCATAAAGACATGCCAGTTGCCAAGTCCCCAGATTTTGATCATGTGACTTTCACGATGCTCCAACTGTCATAAGTGTGAAAACTGGTCATAAGTCACTTTTTTCAGTCTCATTGTAACTTTGAATGGTCACTCAATGACTGGGGCCTTACTCAAACTTTTGGCCAGACTCCAAAATAAACTTTTTTAAAAAAAATTACAGGGAATTCTCTGTTCCTCTTCCCCTTGCAAGCCAAAAGTTAGCACAGTGTGGAAGAGCCGCTCAAAATGGAATTACGTATTTCAGCAGCTAGGCTGACGTAAAACGGTCGCGGGAATGGAGCTGATCTCTGCTGGGCTGGAAACTTGATGACGCCAGAGCAGAAGGCAGCTCCTGATTGCCAGGGAAGATCTTCCTCTTAACTGAAACATCTTATTCTCCCATTTCCTCTTTCTGCATAACCTTTCAACAACTGTCTCAGCTGTTAGATGACTATCGGAAATCAGCGTCTGGGCTATGGCTTTCTGTTTTATTAACTTGTTATTATATTGATTGTGTTTATATCCTGGGGTGGGGGTTTTTTTTCTGTCTTGAAGACAGAAGCAAGGCAGCTTCTAGGGAGGAAGGATCTCCCCTAATTTTATCCTCCCAATAATGACCCTGAAGGTAAGCAAGGCTAGAGGAGTCACTAGCCTAAAGTCACCTTGTGAGCTCCAAATCTATGCGCGGACTTGAGCTCTGATCCAAGTCCAATGAGCCAAGAGGGATTCTCCAAGCCTTTAAGCATTACAGAATACAGACGAACATCATTGAAAGGGACTTTGGAGGTTCTCTAGACCAGGGGTCAGCAACCTGCAGCTCTGGAGCCGCATCTGGCTCTTTCACCCCTGTGCTGCAACTCCCTGTCACTCAAAATATGCATCAACAACCGCCAATGTGCGACATCTGCCAGCACGCTATTTATTGAGCTTTTCAACCCCTGGTAGCCCAACCATGGATAAATCCAAGAAAAGAAAAGTTTCAGAAGAAAACAGAACATTTAATTCAACTACATATGCTAGTTTTGTGGCCGCTCAAGAAATAGTCAGGCACGGGAAGGGTTTTGTGGCTCCCGGTGTTTTCTTTTCTGTGGGAAACAGGTCCAAATGGCTCTTTGAGTGTTTAAAGTTGCAGACCCCTGCTCTAGACCAATTCCCTGCTTGAGCAGGAGACCCTATATCAGTGGATGGTGAATCTTTTCGGCACTGAGTGCCCAAACTGGAACGTGCGTGCGTGCCGGAGCCCTGGAAACTGAAAGACCAGTTGCCCGGTGTGCATTTGCGTGCCAGCCACCTGGTCTGGTTTCTTCGCAAGTGCCAGGGCTGGTCTTTGCGTTTCCGGGGCTTTCTGCATGTGTGAAGATCACATGGCCAGCACGCATGCATGCACCGGAAACCAGAAGAGCAGCTGGTGATGGCACATGTGCCTACAGAGAGGGCTCTATGTGCCACCTCTGGCACGCATGCCATAAGTTCAGCATCATGGCCCTATACCAGTGATGGCTAACCTTTTCTGGACCGAGTGCCCAAACCGTGCGTGTGCGTGCATGAATGCGCATGAGTGCGCCCGAACCCCCAAAATGTGATGCACGCATGGGGCCCCCTGCATGCACCCCCTTGCACACGCCCCTGCACATGTGCACACAGCTCCCCTGCACACGCCCCACCCCCTACACGTGCGGCAGAGACTTGTAGACCAGCTGGCCAGTGGGAGGTGCGCGCGCATGCGCAGCAGAGCTGAACTGGAGTGACAACTCATGTGCCACCAGAGAGGGCGCTGTGTGCCACTTCTGTCACACATGTCATAGGTTCGCCATAATGGCTCTATATCATTCCGGACAAGTGACTGTCCCATCACTTCTTAAACACCTTCAGTGATTTTAAACTGGTACAAGATTTTGGAGAAAAATGAAATGCCCTTCAGCAAACTGGACTTTCTGATAGTGGCCAGCTAGAGTGAACTCAATGGCATATATAAAGTTTGCTACCATAAAATGAATGTTACGAAGCTGCCCTCTGACTGCCACACACTGTAACTCATTTCTGTGGCTTTTCTCCAACAGCTGGAAGCTAAATTCCAACTGCTCAAAATGATCCATCCACGGCTATTGTAGATCTGCTCAGTACTGTAAAAGCCAGCCTTTCTAGAATTTTTTTTTTAAAATCCTATTTTGCAAGTCTGGTATTGTAATCTTGATGATTCTTATTGGAAGCTGGTTTGACTGTGGTTTTCCATGCCTGTATGTTTTTTCCCGAGCATTTTTTAAACAGCAATATATAGGCGATTCTCTACTCAAGATAAGAAGAAATTAATAAAATTGTTGTGCTGGTAATTAGTCTGCATCTGAGAGGGTTTTTTTTTTTTAATTTGATTTATATGCCACCCTTCTCCGAAGACTCAGGGCGGCTTACAATGTGCTCAGCAATAGCCTTCATCCTTTTGTATATTTATACAAAGTCAGCTTATTGCCCCCACAACTGGGTCCTCAATTTACCTACCTTAGAAAGGATGGAAGGCTGAGTCAACCTTAAGCCTTGGCGAGATTCGAACCCTGCAGTAATTGCAGGCAGCTGGTCTTAATAACCAGCTTAATAACAGGGTGCCTTAAACCACTGTACTACCAAGGCTCACAGTTTAATGCAGGGGTCAGCAACCTACGGCTCCGGAGCCTCATGGGGCTCTTTGGGCCCTCTGCTGTGGCTCCCTATAAGGTGATCCCACCACTGGCTGGCCACGTCCCTTGCCCTCCCTCCCAGTCACTCCTCGCCTGGCCTGAGAAGGTAAGGGCGATGGTGGGGGATGGAGAAGCAGCCAGGGCAGAGACAGAGAGATACAGAGAGAGAGGGAGAGGGTGGGGAGAGGGAGGGGGGAGAGAGAGATGTCAAAAGGATTTTGTGGTTCCCGGTGTTTTTTAACAACTGGTTCTCTGCCCTAATGACCAGCTGGGTAGGCGTGGCTGGGGGGGGGGTCATGTGACCCGTGGAAGTGAGTGACATCGAATTGGCCATGCCCAACCAGGTTTTGTGGCTCTTTGAGTATTTAAGGTTGCAGACCCCTGGTTTAATGGAGGCCTATCTTGCTCCTCAAATTGGGCAGAGACTAAGCAAAGAACAAGTGAGATACATGGAAATGATGGGTCAAAATATTTCTTCCTTTTCCAATACTGCTTTTATTGCTGACATCCTCTTCTTTCCTCTCTCCCCCCCACCTTATTTCATTCTGCCAATTCCTCCAGTAGTGGATTTCAAATCCCGGCGCTACCGGTTCGCTATTGGGAGCGCACGGTGCTTCTGCAAATGCACATAAGGTTCTGCGCATGCCCAGAGCGTTTTTGATGAGCCTCCCACTGCCGCCGCTACCGGTTCGCCCAAACCGGAGCGAACCAGTAACACCCACCACTGAATTCCTCCCACTCCCACGTTTCCCAAAGTGGGATCACATATAATAAAATATACAGGTAGTCCTTGATTTACATTCATTTAGCGATTGTTCAAAGTTGCAGCAGCACTGGAAGAAAAGTGACTTATGACCAATCCTCACATGACCGTCATAAGTCCACTCACAACTGTGGACCGTCTTCACAATCACATGATCAAAATGTGGGCCCTTGGGAACCAGCATGTATTTACGATGGTTGCAGGGTCATCTGATCGCCAGCTGGCTTCTGACAAGCAAAGTCAGTGAGTGAAGCCAGATTTGCTTAACAGCCACACAATTCACTCAACCACTGAAGTGACTCACTTAACAACTGCGGCCAAAAAAAAAGAAAGTTGTGAAATCAGGCATGACTCACTTCACCGCCACCTTGCTTAGCAAAGGAAATTCTGATCATATGTCAAGGACTAGCTAGAGTGATTTTGCAACATCATCAACAAGTGAATGACTAAAGAAGAGCAAGTTCAAGGAAAAGACTATTGTTCAAAAGCTGCAACTCTAGCCCAGCCTAAAACAAAATAAAACAATGCTATGGGAGAACAGAGAGGGTGGATCCATCTTGTTCTCATCATTAGCTGACATGTGATTTTATTCTTCCAAATTTATTTATTTATTTATTTATTTATTTATTTATTTATTTATTTATTTATTTATTATATTTCTATACCGCCTTTCTCCCGTAGGACTCAAGGCAGTGTACAGTCAAGAAAAATATAGATACACAAACATCATAAAATTGCTAATTGTCAGTGATGGTACCAGCTGACTATACTGGGACGCCGGAAGCCACAGCCACTCGGTCTTGGAGGGGTTGAGTCTGAGCTTGTTTCTCCCCATCCAGATCCGCACGGCCTCCAGGCAACGGGACATCACAGCAAGGGCATCATTGGTGTGGTCTGGGGTGGAGATGTATAGCTGTGTGTCATCAGCATACTGATGAACACTCACTCCGAAACTACGGATGATCTTGCCTAGCGGTTTTACATAAATGTTGAACAAATGATCAACTGATCAGAATTTGGGGGAAATCCGACATGCTGTGTCCACAATTTATTTGGAGAAGTTACAACTGCAACGTCTGCATTAGTTAGGAGTTCAACTGACAGTTCAGTGTTGGAGACCAAATCTGGGATCCTATCAACATCATAGGACGTCAGCTGTCTTTGCAGGAGCTTCTTTTTGTAATCTTCAGGAAGTGGCTTGTCTTAAGATAAACATGGAAGCTAATTTTAGTCCTCCTTCTGATCCCCCATGGTCTGACGCCATGCACAAAACCTTCCACTGTTTTCAAAAGCAACATTTTTGTGCCAGTCAGGAAATTAGATGGATGCCATCTCTAAAAGATACTTGAAGAGGAGAGGATATCATGCAATTCATATCATTTGCAACTTCTGGCATCTCCTACAGTCTAGTAGTGTTTATCAAATTTCCATATATTTACCTGAACTCCAAATTATGTAGACCAGGTTTTTTTCTTCCAAACTAGGGCTTTCCTAGTGTTGGGCTTCATCGTCAGAATGCCCAGCCATCCTATACATAAGACTAGGAGCTCATCTCCAAATTCTCTGACAAAATGCTTTTTTTTGCATCCTTGGTATTATAGTCGAATTTAGCATAATCTTATTGTGATGCCTCCAGCTGACTGTGATGAATCAGCAGATCCAGAAGTTCCTTAGATCTATTTATGTGACAGAGCCAGATTTATGGATACTCCTCCAGCCCTATTTATCTCCTGCTACTGGAGCCTTCTATGGCTCTGTGACAGATCCAGAAACCACACTAAACTTGTTAGACCAGTGTTTCTCAACCTTGCCAACTTTAAGATGTGTGGGCTGGAAGTTGAGGAAAACTGTTAAGCTAATTTCCTAGTCAGCCATGTCTAATCATGTTTACACGACCACATTCTATTTGAATCCACATTCGAAGCTGATATTCCAATGACTCCATTTTATGATGGGAGAATTAGCAAGATATTGACTGGTCAGTTTGGATGTTCCTTTTTGGAAACTACATCCACACCCACTCACCCTTTGTGAACCTGCTTTGTCTTCAAAAGGATACAAGGAGTAAAGATATGACCATGCTGGGCAGCCCCAAGGAAACCTCAGGAAGGACAAATAACAGATAAGTTTAGCAAGTAGGGTTGTTACCCTTTAGTTAGGTGTTTTGTCTTAGGTAGATTTAAACTGCAACTAGTATTTCTAACTTTTTCATAAATGTATTGATTGGAAACTTGGAGCTAACTTTCCATTTTTACCAAGCAAAAATAGCAATAGCACTTTACTTTTTACTTTTACTTTTATTATATTTATATACCGCCCTTCTCCCGAAGGACTCAGAGCGGTGAACAGCCATGGTAAAAACAGTATACAAGACAAAAAATTTAAAAACTTATAAAAATAATTCAATCACTGGCCAAATTTAAAACACCCAGCTAAAATTGTTATTTAAAACCCCTATCAAACCCAATTAAAATCCTTTATCCCATTAGATTGGCTTACTGGAATAATAGGGTCTTCAGAGCACGACGGAAGGTGCGGCGGTCGGGGATCCTTCGTATGCCTGGGGGCAATTCATTCCATAGGGCCGGGGCCCCCACAGAGAAGGCTCTCCCCCTGGCAGTCGCCAGCCTACATTGTTTGGCCGATAGCACCCTGAGGAGGCCCTCTCTGTGGGAGTGTACTGGTCGTTGGGAGGCAATCGGTGGCAGAATGTGGTCCTGTAGATCAGTGGTCCCCAACCCCCGGTCCGCGGACCGGTGCCGGGCCGTGGAGTACCTGGCACCGGGCCGCGCAGCGGCCGGGGGACATGAATGCTGCAGCGCAAAGGCTCCTGGGCCGTGCGCAAAAGCTCCTGGGCCGTGCGCAAAAGCTCCTGGGCCGTGCGCAAAGGCTCCAGGGAAGAGAGCCCCGCGCAGGTACGCACGTGTGGCCCAAAGCCCCCACCCCTGCGCGCGCTCAGCGGGCCACGGTAAAATTATCAAAGGCTGATTGGTCCGCGGCGATAAAAAGGTTGGGGACCACTGCTGTAGATAACCAGGTCCTAAGCCATGGAGCGCTTTAAAGGTGGTAACCAACACCTTGAAACGCACCCGGAAGACCACCGGGAGCCAGTGCAGCTCACACAAGAAGGGTGTTACATGGGAACGATGAGTCGCCCCTATTATTACTCGCGCGGCTGCATTCTGGACCAGCTGGAGCCTCTGGGTGCTCCTCAAGGAGAGCCCCATGTAGAGAGCATTACAATAGTCCAGACGGGAAGTGACGAGGGCGTGAGTGAGTGTGCGCACGGCGTCCCGATCCAAATCCAACTTAGACTTATATACCGCTTCCCAGTGCTTTACAGCCCTCTCTTAGAGATTTACAGAGACAGCATATTGCCCCAACAATCTGGGTCCTCATTTTACCCACCTTGGAAGGATGGAAAGCTGAGTCAACCTTGAGCCTGGTGAGATTCGATCTGCCAAATTGCTGGCAGCCAGCAGGCAGCAGAAGTAGCCTGCAGTACTGCACTCTAACCACTGCGCCACCACAGCTCTTCAAATGATCTTTTTTTAGTGATCTTATTCCTGTGCTGGTGATTATGATGTTTATGGTTATTTAGTCCTTAAGAACAGAAAAACACAACTCTGAAAAAGGGATTTGTCCTTCTCAAAGGATGGAACTTGAATCCCTGGACTGCCCTGTGTTCAGCTGGAGGTTTAGTAATTTTCTGTCTTCTAATAAGGTTCCAAAATGAAGAGTCAACAAACCATATAAAATAAATCGCTGGTGCAAAGACAGGTACTCTAGTAAAACCAGCAGAATAAAAGCACACAAACTTAAATTAGTCTTCAAAACAAAGGACAGTCAGCGCTGGCAAAAGACCAAAATGAACTCTGTAGATAAATAAATAATTTTACTTCCCGTCTTCCATTTCATGAAATTGTCATAGCAATTAAAACTATCAAACTGATGGAGACTCCAGATTACTCCTGAAGGTTTCCTAATGGTTTGCTGCAAAACATCTATTGCTTGTCTCCTATTTTACTTGAAGCCTACAATGAAGCTGTTTCAGATCACTCCCTGACTTTTTATTTTTACCTAGACAATTCCTGCCCTACTAGGTCAGCATTTCAGAGATATTACCCTATCTGAACAGAGAAACAGAATGATCATGAGTGGGCAAGAAAGCAGTGGGACTTCTGACTTCCTGCTGGTTTCCCCATTGAGTTTGCTTATGGGAAGCTGGCATGGAGCATCAGAAATCTTCCTTCCTTCCTTCCTTCCTTCCTTCCTTCCTTCCTTCCTTCCTTCCTTCCTTCCTTCCTTCCCTCCCTCCCTCCCTCCCTCCTTCTTTCCTTCTTTCCTTCCGTTGAATTGTGGAATGTACCCATTCTCAATTCTATGCTGTCTTGGTAAATGTGAATAAATTCATCCTCCTAATTGGGGTTCTGGCATTAAATGTCAAACTAATCATGGATTTACTCTCAAATAATCACAGAACAGTTCCATTTGTTCCTCATTGGAAGGACTTCGTAGTTATCAGAGGACGTCATTGGAACAGGCAGTTGTATAGGTAGTCCTCAAGTTACAACCATAACTGAGCCTGCAATTACAGTTGCAAGTCATGACAGTTGTAAAGCAAGTCACTCTGTGATTGGACCTGATTTAGTGTCAATTGTGAAGCAAACGCGGTCATCTTTAACGCAGTAGCTGTTAAGCAACAGTCAAATAAGACGCATTCCTACCTAAGCAGGGGGTTGGACTAGAAGACCTCCAAGGTCCCTTCCAACTCTATCATTCTATTCTATTCTATTCTATTCTATTCTATTCTATTCTATTCTATTCTATTCTATTCTATTCTATTCTATTCTATTCTATCAGCCCATGGAAGGCATAGGACAGTGATGACTAACCTTTTTGCTGTTGCGTGCCAAAAGTGGGGGGAGCATGGGGGGGGTCGCATGTGCGCGTGCCCACACCCAAAATTCAATGCATCCTGACCCCCCCTTGCACATGCGTGCGTGCCCCCCCCCCCACTCCCCCCGCTTTTGGCATGTGATGGCACAGTGGGCCCGGTAGGCCTGTTTTTCGTCCTCCCCAGGCTCCAGAGGCTTTCTTGGAGCCTGGGGAGGGCGAAAACAGCCCTCCCCACCCCACCCGGAGGCAGGAAACAGCCCATTTCCCGATTTCCAGTGGGCGCAGAAGGCCCAAAAATCAGCTGGTGGAGCTGACTTAAGGCCACACTCGAGTGCCCACAGATATGATTCCGCGTGCCACCTGTGGCACGCATGCCATAGGTTCACCATCATGGGCATAGGATATGTAAGCATCACTGGCTTCAATAACCATACAGTAAGCGCAGATCAAGGATAAACATTATTGCCACTTCCAGCTGCATCCCAGCCTCAGGTACTTCAGGATCTTGCGTAGCAGCAAAATCAATGTTTTGATTCTAGTCCATGCAGGTGGTATTGAATATGAATGCACCTGTTCCTCCTATCAGTGAGACAGAAACTCCAAAAGAACACGATCAGTATCAGGGCCGGTTACAGCCAGATATTTTCCAGTCAGCCTGAGCAAATAAACCAACTAAAATTTCAGGAAGAACAGCTGCTTTGGACAGATTAACACTTACCATGGTTCCCCAGATGGTAGCTAGCATACCCTGGAAGGAGGTTATGTTAGCTACCATCCTTCATTGTCCAATGCTCAAATCAATGTTCCTCGCATGCTGGCTGGGGAATTCTGGAAGTTGAAGTCTACACATCTTAAAGCTGCCAAGATTGAGAAACACTGCTTCAGATAGTGGTCATACCCAGGTGGGACTATTCCAGCTACCCGCAGGATGGCTATCAACCGAATTTCAAATGTGGACTCTGGACAAAGCGATCCTTAAAAGCGACTTGAGGTCATAGATGGCCTCCAAGACCCAACAGAGTGATGCTTCAAATGAACCTGTCAACCCTAAAGCTGGCCTGGCCGAAGCCATCTTGGAGCTTCAGTGTTGCCACACTGGAGCTGAGAGATAGGGAGGCGGGGATTAGAGATAGTTGAGGTTTTGTAGCCCAAATAAAATACTTTCTCTTGGGAACCAAGGACCACCTGGTCAGAGGAAGGAGGAGTGATGTCACCAGGCAACCAGACAGTGCTTTGATTGGACCATGTGACTGATTTTTTGAGGTTTGAGGGAAACCTTTTACTTTTAATTAGGTGAAAACTGCGGGAACCTTCAGAGTCGGTTTTCACCAGATCTGTGCCAATATGATATATCCAATAAAGCTATTCTTTGAGGAATCTACCTGTCTTAGAGTTTTACTTGGAACCCTGACAGAACCCTCAGCAACTGAATTAATCTAATTCACAGGGTTAATTTTAAATGCCCAAAACATTGGCCGGTGCACTATATACCTGTTACCAGAAGATTTACCTCAGTCCTCCTGTTTGGAAGCTCGGTGAGGCACCGTATTCATTGACCATGAAGACAAGACGGCAGGTGTCAGCTCATATTACCTGGATAGGAAAGAAATGCCATTTGTGCTGCATGCTCTATTCTGAGTGTCACCTTGTGTGTGCATGTAAGATCCAGAGTCTTGCTTTGTGTTGTCTGTTGCAGCCAGTGGTGGGTTTCAAATTTTTTTACTACCAGTTCTGTGGGTGTGGCTTGGTGGGCGTGGCAGGGGAAGGATACTGTAAAATCTCCATTCCCACCCCACTCCAGGGGAAGAATACTGTAAAATCTCCATTCCCTCCCCAATCCAGGGGAAGGGTACTTCAAAAACCCCATTTCCTTCTGATTAGCTGGGACTTGGGAGGCAGCGAATAGATGTGGGTGGGGCCAGACAGAATTTTTACTACCAGTTCTCCGAACTACTCAAAATGTCCGCTACCGGTTCTTCAGAATTGGTCAGAACCTGCTGAAACCCACCTCTGGTTGCAGCTCTTGTCCAGAGGAAAAGCTTTCCCCGAGATCCAGATGGCCTTGATCCTGCTGGCCCTTCCTGAAGTGCTAAAGACCTAGCTGGGCATTTTGGCCAAGGAAGAGGACGGGGAAGAGATTTGTTGGTTGATTTGTCTATTTGGTGCTCATTATCGATTGTAAAATGGGAGGATTAATCTGGACCTTAGCACGTGTTATATCGATTGCTGTTGCCATTTCTTCTTCTTCTTCTTCTTTTTAATTAATTTGAATTGTTTTTGCTGTTCCTCAGTTTTTAATTCAGCGTTAGCTACCCAGAGTGAGTTGCCAATAAAATAAAAAAGGGGGAAAGATGACAGGGAGGAAAACCAGCTTCTCAAATGCTTTCAGGTTTGCAGAAATATATTCCTGCAAACCTGCAAACCAGAGGCAACCTGATGCTCCGAATAAATCTCTTAAAGAGGTGGATTTTTGTTTCCTCTTGGCAACTGGGATGTTGCTATTTATGTCGGGAGTCTTTCCGGGCAAATGCCAGCAGTGTGGAAGTGACTTTGCCCTCCTCTTTTTAAGTGCTTCTCCTGGTATCATTCAGCTATATTTGAATGCCATTGATCACTCCTGGGACTGGCAGGTGAATCCATTTGCGGCTTTAGGAGCCCATTTAAAACTCTGAATTGTGCTGTATTTTTTCAGATGAGGTGGGGAGAAGAAGCCCATACAATTCAGCCAGCCGTGGGGCTATTTTAATCACAGCACCACTCCGGTGCTGGATGTAGGTTGAGGGTGGGGAGAGTTCCTTCAAAAAACACCAGGAGCAATGAACCATATTTTATTTTATTTTATTTGGTCCTCTGTCTTTTGCCACCAAGGTCTGAGGTTCTTCTGATGGGTCTGGGAGAAGCATGATTCACATTTTCCCAAGCTTCCCAAATGAAGGAAGGCTGCTCTGTCTAACCCAGGGATGGTCAATTAAGTTTCCCAAGGTGCCACATGCGAAACTGGGACTGTTGTTGAGGGCCACTGCCCATCTGTCTCAGTGGTGGGTTTCAATTTTTTTTACTACCGGTTCTGTAGGCGTGGCTTGGTGGGCATGGCATGGCATGGCTTGGTGAGCACGGCAGGGGAAGGTTATTGCAAAATCCCCATTTCCTCCCAATCAGCTGGGGCTTGGGAGGTAGGGAATAGATGGTGGGGGGGAGTCAGAATTTTTAATAGCGGTTCTCCAAACTACTCAAAATTCCCGCTACTGGTTCTCCAGAACTGGTCAGAACCTGCTGAAACCCACCTCTGATCTATCTCCACACCCTGCCACCACCACTGCTGCTTGCCAGACAGGGAAAATCAAAAGGCCACATGTGCCTATGGGCTGCAAAATGCCCAGGTCTGGTCTAACCCTAAGATCATTCTACTTCACATTCTTTAAACATCATCATCACTTTAGCAAAAGCAATCACACTTAGACTTATATACTGCTTTGCAGTGCTTTACAGCCCTCTCTAAGTGGTTTACAGAGTTAGCATACTGCCCCCAACAATCTGGGTCCCCATTTTATCCACCTGGGAAGGATGGAAGGCTGAGTCAACCTTGAGCCCGGTGAGATTTGCACTACCAAATTGCAGGCAGCCGGCAGGCAGCAGAAGTATCCTGCAGTACTGCACTCTAATCACTGCACCACCATGGCTCTTCTTCTGTTTTGAAGTATAGGTAGTTCTCAACTTACAACCACCTTTCAAAGTTATGACAGATCCACTAAAGGCTATTTATGAGCTGATTTTGAAGTTATGATACATAACTGCAGTCACATGATTGTATTTTGGGTTGCTTGGCAACTGATTCATCTTTAGGGTCATTTGCAGTGACATGACTGCGAGTTTTGAGTTTTTTGCTGATTTCTGGGGTTTACTTCTGATTTCCAGCAAAAAAGGTCCATTGGGTAAAACACCATTATTGCGCGAGCTGCACTGGTTGCCGGTGGTCCTCCGGATCCGCTTCAAGGTGCTGGTACTCACCTATAAAGCCCTTCATGGCATGGGCTCGGGGTATTTGCAGGATCACCTCCTACCGGCCTCCCACCGCCCAGTGCGCTCACATAGGGCTGCCCTCTTCCGGGTCCCCTTGGCCAGACAGTGTTGGCTGGCGGTCCCCAGGATGAGGGCATTCTCTGTGGTCACACCGACCCTCTGGAATGGGTTGTCCACCGGGCTCCGGACGGCACCCGACCTCCGCACCTTCCGCGCCGACCTAAAGACATGGCTCTTTCAGCAACTTCCCTGATCTGCCGTGGATTTTAACTTGGGGATTTGGGGATTTTAAATTGGTTTTTAATATTATTTAATTTTATCTATTGTCGGGTTGCAACTCACTTAACAACTGCCTTGCTTAGCAATGGAAATTCTGATCTCAATTGTGGTCATAGGTTGAGGACTATCTGGTTTCTCTGGTCTGATCCCTGGGAGAAGATATTTAAGGAAGCCAACAGGATTAGAGGATCTATGGTGTTCCAAATCAGTGGTAGTGGTAGCGGCGGAAGGCTCCGCCCATCTGCCCGGACGTCATCACGGACACTCTGAGCATGCGCAGAAGTGCCGGTAGCAAAGGTAAGTGGAACCCACTACTGTTCCAAATGTCATTTAGCTGACTACGTAAGCCAGGATCACTTGAGGAATGGGAAAGAGGAAGGGCAATGGCTTGCAGACAGTTAATTTTGTTAATGAGATTTGGGGAAAGCTTAAAAGGTCCTGTGTGTCCTCCAGTACATGGAGGTTTCCAAATCTGATTATAGTTCCACTGTAATTTTTTTATATTGATTATGTGCCATCAAGTCAGGGTTGACTCTTAGCAACTACCCAGATAGTTTTTCTTGTCAATTATAATTACTATTGACACAATCATAGTATGGAATAGACAAGGGGAAAGAAGGGGGAAAAAACACATTTCTGCTTCTCCCTCTTATATAATGATGATAATGCAGAGTTTCTCAACCTTGGCAAGATTAAGACATGAAGACTTCAACTCCCAGAATTCAGCTGGGAGTTGAAGTCCACATGTTTTAAACTTGCCAAGATTGAGAAATAATCTATTATTTTATGTAACGAGAGGCTGCAAGTCTTCCAGAAAAAGAAGCGGGTGGAGGAGGACTTGGGGGACCAGGGGCAGGCAGGTCCGAGCCTGCACTAAGCCTCTCATGGCCTCCCACACTTCTGAGGTATCCCATGGTCCACTAAATGATCTGCACGTTGCTTAAAGACCACATCGGGAAGACCAAGGATTGGGATAATTGTAGGAAGCAATCATGTAGATCAGGGGTCTCCAACCTTGGCAACTTTAAAACTTATGGACTTCAACTTATGAGAGTTTGGGGATGCAACAAGAGTCAGGTAGTGCATTCCAGGCATTGACCACTCTGTTGCTGAAGTCGTATTTTCTGCAATCGAGTTTGGAGCAGTTTACTTTGAGTTTGTATCTATTGTGTGCTCGTGTATTGTTGCGGTTGAAGTTGAAGTAGTCATTGACAGGTAGGATGTTGTAGTGGATAATTTTGTATATTACTCTTAGGTCGGACCGTATGCAGCATAGTTCTAGGTTGTCCAAGCCCAAAATTTCAAGCCTGGTGGCATAAGGTGTTTTGTTGCGAGCAGAGGAATGGAGTTTAATTTAATTTAATTGCCAGAGGCAGGAAGTAAGGAGCAACTCAGCTGGTTCCGGAAATGCAATGGCTGAATGATGACTTAACAGTTCCATGGTCCATCTCTTGCTTATGAAAACTTGGAACGATTGTAATTTCTTTGAACACCAGTATCTCATTCTTTTTCTATTTCCCTAGTCTAAGGAACTACTTACAAAGGCCACATACTGCTATGTCCAAGAGAAGTATCAGAAGGGTCATAAAAGTCCCCAAGATTTGCAGGAGGTTTTCCCAGCTTTAAAGAACGGAATGCCTGAAGCTTCCCGGTTTCAGAAGGATGGACATGTTAATCCGTTGCTGCTGCAAAAACAAATGAGGCTGAACTAACTACCGATGGATTTTACACAATTGTAGGCTCTGCTGAGTAATGGTGAGTGAGAGGGGGTAAAAAAGACAGCCAAATGAAAGAATACCTTGGCTGGCCCCAGGATCTTCTGCAGTGCAATAATTTGTCACAAGTGTATGCGTACAACTGGCCCATAACAGAATATATCAAGAAGGAATTTTGCTCAGTTACTTCAAATTATAGGACTTCTGGACCGCTTCTCAACTGTGAAGGGGAAAAATAGAAGTCTGGAACAATTCCCTTACGACAAATTGTATTTGGCCTGCAATTGGAAGGATGTGCTACTGTCCTGGAAAGCACCCATTGGCATTCCCTGCATAAAAATAACATCTTCCCTGTTGGGTTTGACATTGGATGGCAAGCAGAAAGTCAAAGCTGCCTTGCCATATGGAACCGTTTTTCTCTGCCTGTTATTTACTAGGTTTCCCTGGAGATGGATCTGGCAGATTTTTCAACTTGGCGAGGACTGAACAGTTCTCCCGCCTCCCTCGCTGCTCCCAAAAATCTGTTCTCGTGAAGGCGGTTAAGAGTAAATGAACCACATAGTGTGGAAACTGGAGCTCTTCCGTTCCCATAAACACACTCCTGCCAGTCAGAGCGAACCACACACAGGCCGCAGAAAGATGGCGGCCTGACAATAGGAGACCTCAGCGCAGTTGTGGCAAGGAGGAGCCGTGATGGCAGGTGCTCAACCACCACCATCCAACAAGAGCCAGGAAAAGTCTGCATAAACTCTAACTTGATGGCATGAAGAGTTCACATTTTACTTGAGTTAGCTGTGCAGAGAGCCAGTTTGATGTAGTGGTTAAGGCATCAGGCTAGAAGCTGGGAGACTGTGAGTTCTAGTTCTGCCTGGGCCCGAAGCTAGCTGGATGAATTATGGCCAGTCTCTTTCCCTCAGTACTAGGAAGGAGACAAATGGCAAACCACTTCTGAAAAGTCTTGCCACAAAAAAACTGCAGCCAGTCTCCAAGAATCAGACACAACTCACAGCTGACCCATCACAACACTTGACACACCCACAACTGAAGCCCTTATAAGCAGAAGAACACTGACATCCCCTAAACTCTGCTGAAGATGTTACCTAGCCTGGTAACGAAACAACCCACAAGCTCGGAGAATGAACTTTCACCCACAACTGAATGGATTTTTTAAAAAAGCTGCACAGGATGGCTCAGATGTTCCTCCGGTTATTGGATGTTAGAGGAAGCTCCTTTTCTTCCTTTCTGAGCAGGTTGTCCCTTGAAGATGGGAGGCACAGAAAGGCAGAATGACCATGTGGCTGAGATCCTGTCCCTTTTAAGAGCAACTTAGTCTCCTTTAGATGGCAAAAAGAACTATAAGGTAAAGGTAAAGTTTCCCCTCGCATATATATGCTAGTCGTTCCCAACTCTAGGGGGCGGTGCTCATCTCCGTTTCAAAGCCGTAGAGCCAGCGCTGTCCGAAGATGTCTCCATGGTCATGTGGCCGGCATGACTAAACAGCAAAGGCGCATAAAACACTGTTACCTTCCCACCAAAGGTGGTCCCTATTTTTCTACTTGCATTTTTTACGTGCTTTCAAACTGCTAGGTTGGCAGAAACTGGGACAAGTAACAGGAGCTCACCCCGTTACGCCGCACTAGGGATTCGAACCACTGAACTGCCGACGTTTCGATTGACAAGCTCAGTGTCTTAGCCACTGAGCCGCCCAAGAAGAACTATAAGAGTGCCTTTTTTCTGCTGTTTATTATCATGTGATTGCTATCTTGACCTTCTGACATTTCCTACTCCCCCATGAATGCCCCTAGGCTTGAGCTTCTCAAAAGCTGCTCTCTGACAGATAGATAGAACAGGGATGGTAGCTTTGGGGCAGGAGAGATCATTTTGTGCTACTTAAAGATGCGGAGTGACAAGGTGCGCTACTTTATATTTTCTGACTCACATCCCCTTTGCATCTGGGGAAGCACAGGAGGTTTAACCAATGACGCCACATCATCGCCAAAGTGGACAGGGCCAACATGCTCAATTGTTCCTTTTTTCTTGTTCATATTAAGGAGGGAAGGGGATCATTAAGCCTTGTTAAAACATAAGTAGCCCTACAGTGTCTGGGCTGCAAACTGCTGGGTGACCACTAGATGGCAGCAATACAACAACCTCTAACATTTGCTTCCACTTATTGGTCATTCAGCATGTTGCAGGCCAGATATCCAGCAAGCAAGGGTTTAGCTTAGCTCACTTTACTTTTCTCTTTTAAATCTGCCCGCAATTGGGGGAGCCCAATTTTGGGGTGAAGGAAGGCTGGGGGCTTAAACAGATGAAACAGTCTTTAAAATCAACCCATCTCACAAAAGAACCAAAGCATGGCTGAAAGCTTATTTAGCTCAGCCGAAGCTGAGCTACTTTATTTTCCTTGGAATGCCACTTTAGGGGTGTGTAAAGTTGACCCCATTCTTGCTCCACTGGATAGCTTTGGCCCAGTTATTATCTTACTAGGTTTTAAAGGAAGTTCTCTCCCAGAATCTAAAACAGTTATCAATTATCTGCTCAATAATCTTGTAACATACTGTAGCTCAATGGTTTTTCCTCATTCTGCAGGTGGGAGGGGAGCACTGAGACAGAATAATAGACATTCAGGCATTATGGTAAAGACGGAATGTAGGCTTTTTATTAGAATCAAATCTTCAAGATCAATCCAGATATTAATGGTTGGGTCCACAAGTATTTCAAACCAGAATGTGGGGTTTTTTGGGGTGGGTGGGGGGGTGTTGACTTTCTATGATGTATGAATTGAGTTATTGTGACTTATAAATCATAGCTGATGTCTTAGAATGGGTGCTTCTTAACCTCAGGACCTTTAAAATGTGTGGATTTCAATTCCCAGAATTCACCAGTCGGCATACTAAGGAGCTGAAATCCACATATCTTAAAAATGTCCAGGTTGAAAAACACTAGCTTAAAATAAAGCATGAACCTAGCCATTGGGACTTATTTATCAGATCATAATTAAATATGGCTTGGCCCATATGTGAACTCAGTCACAATACAGGCAGTCCTCGACTTACGACCTCAATTGGGACCTGTATTTCCATTGATAAGCAAGGATCTTATTGCGTCATGCCTGATTTTATGACCTTCTTTGCCACATCGTTTTGCCATGGCTGTTGAGCGCATCACTGCAGCTGTTAAGTGAATCATGCAGTTGTTAGGCAAATCCAGCTTCCCCCTTTGACTTTGTTTGTTGGAAGCTAGCTGAGAAAGTCACAAATGGAAAATGCATGACCCTGGTTCCAGACATGCCGGTTGCCAAGTGCCTGAATTTTGATCCACAATCATAAGACGGGGTCAACTTATTTTCCAAAGCACCAGAAGGCAGGACAAGAAGCAACGGATGGAAACTAATCAAGCAGAGAACCAACCTAGAACTAAGGAGACATTTCCCGACCGTTAGAACAATTTATCAGTGGAATGGTTTGCCTTCAGAAGTTGTGGGTGCATCATCACTGGAGGTTTTAAAGAGGAGCCTGGAGAGTCAACTGTCTGGAATGGTAGAGGGCACGGGTGTCAAACTCACCACATCGTGTTCAGTGGTGGGTTTCAAATTTTTTTTACTACCGGTTATGTGGGTGCGGCTTGGTGGGCGTGACATGACTTGGTGGGTGTGGCAGGGGAAGGATACTGTAAAATCTCCATTCCCTCCCCACTCCAGGGGAAGGTTACTGCAAAATCCCCATTTCCTCCCGATCAGCTTGGACTCGGGAGGCTGAGAATAGATGGGGGCGGGGCCAGTCAGAGGTGGCATTTACCAATTCTCTGAACTACTCAAAATTTCCACTACCGGTTCTCCAGAACTGGTCAGAACCTGCTGAAACCCACCTCTGGTTGTGTTGCCGTCACATGTTTTGCGACGATTTTCCCATTTGTGGAGCTGGGGTGGGTGTGGCCTGCATGTGATGCATCCAGCCCACAGGTTGCTGGTTTGACACCCCTGTTTAAGCAAGGCGTTGGACAAGAAGATCTCTCAAGGTCCCTTCCAACTTTGTTATTCTTTTTATTGATATACCGTATTTTTCAGAGTATAAGATGCATCGGACTATAAGATGCACCTACCTTTTTTGGTGAGGAAAAGAAGAAAAAGAAATCTGCCTCTGCCTCTTGAGCAATTTTGCCTCGTTGCAGCAAACAGCCTGCTTTACTTTCATTTTCGTTTTCAGCATAGCTTGATTAGCACAAGGGAAAAAAATCTGCTGCAGCAATTTACCTCCTTGGAGCAAGCAGCAGAGCCCTGCGTAAAACAGCTGAGAGCAAATCAGCTGAGAGTCGGGAGGCCGATCCAATCAACTTGTGCTAACCGCGCGGGTGGTTATGGGCGCACCTCGTTGTGCCCGCGTGACACCCCTCCTGCGCGAGCTGCACTGGCTCCCAGTGGTCTTCCGGGTGTGATTCAAGGTATTGGTTACCACCTTTAAAGCGCTCCATGGCACAGGACCCGGGTACCTTCGAGACCGTCTTCTGCCACCAATAGCCTCCCACCGACCAGTCCGTTCCCACAGAGAGGGTCTCCTCAGGGTGCCATCAGCCAAGTTATGTCGGCTGGCGACACCCAGGGGGAGGACCTTCTCTGTGGGAGCCCCAACCCTGTGGAATGAACTGCCCCCGGAAGTACGTAAGATCTCCGACCTCCGGGTGTTCCGCTGCGCACTGAAGACCCTGTTGTTCCGCCAGGCAGGGCTGTCAATATAATAATTTTAAATTGGGGTATTTTAATTTTTGGGGTTTTAAATCGGCCAAATCTATTTAATTATTTTAATTTTTAATTATTGTTGTGTCTTGTGTTTTTAAATTGGCTGTACACCGCCCTGAGTCCTTCGGGAGAAGGGTGGTATAGAAATAAAATTATTATTATTATTATTAGGCTGTGCTGAAGCTGAAAGAAGCTACTTTTTCTTGCTGTTTGCTGCAAGGAAGTAACTGCTGGGAAGCAGAGGCCAAAGGGTGGGGGCCAGTGGGTGGATGGGGCTACATTTGGTGTATAAGACACACCTAAATTTTCATCCCTTTTTAGGGGGGAAAAAGATGTGTGCTATACTCCGAAAAATATGGTATGTGAGCACTGATCATGAATCACTTTTTTCAGCGCTGTAGTAATTTTGAATGCTTGATAAAGAAATGGTTGGAAATCAAAGGCTACCTCTTCACAAACAAATATTGCATCCAGAAAGATAATGCAAGAAGTCTCAATTGGGATGCTTTACTAGGCTGCCCCGGGAGTGGGGGAGGGGAATGGAGACTGCTTGAACCCTGTCCTCTCTACCAGCTTCCCATGTGCTTTACTTGCTCAGACAATAACAGGCAAGAATCAGCTGTCTTGGTTATTCAGCTGCTAAAAGAGGGCTAGCAGGCAAAAATTATCTGGTGGTATCATTGGGGAGAATTTGCAGCTATCGATTTGTAGACTGTTCCAGCGGCTCGTATTTCCCTATTGGGGATTGTTATGCATTTGTCTTCCCCTCCCCCGCTTCTTTCTCATTCTCCCTCCCAGACTGGAAGGGGCTGTTTTGCCAGCCTCCCATTAACACTGCCAGCCAATTTATATGCAACTGTCATTTGCCATACAAGCGACCCTTTTAATTAAGGGAAGACATCCAGATTGGCCCTGGGAATAATTCTCAGTGGGGTTTTACACCTCCCAGGCTGCCTTGCCGTGGCCTGGATGACAAGCCTGAGTGTGGGAAACTGCTTTGTTACCCTCCTAAAAGAGCAACAAAGCTTTTTGTGCTTTATAATAGGGCTTCCAAGTGTCGTCCGAGGACCCCTGAGGAGGTCTCCCAAGACCTTCTTAGGGTTCTGTAAAATCCAAATTATTTGCCAAACTATGTTTTAAAATTACACAATGCCAACATTCCATGGAATGCTCATGAAAGGAAGTAGCAGCGGTGGATATGTCCATTTTAATTTTTGATATGGTAAATGTTGATAAATATAATCCATACAAATAAAAGCTCTCTTGTGGTACTCCGTAATTTTTAAAAGAAGGGAAGGATTCCTGAGAGAAAAAAAAAAGTTAAAGAAATTCTATGGAGATTCTCAGTCATCCAGTTCATGGTTGTTCCAAAGGTGCTTTTTTCAAGAGGCAACTGGACTTTCTGGTTTTTCTTTGAAGATGTTTTGCTTCTCATCCAAGAAGCTTCTTCAGTTCTGACAGCATAGTGGGGAATGGAAGGATTTATGTTCCTTGCAGACAGATGGTCATCTGCATCCTTTTAGCCGGTCGTTGAAGCATTTGGAGGTTTATCTGTGTCCTCAGGATCACCTGAGTAGAATAGACTCTAAAAGGATGCAAGTGACCAGCTGTCTGCAAGGAATATCAATCCTTCCATTCTCCACCATCCAGTCACAGCTGAATAAACTCCTTGGATGAGAAGCGAAACGTCTTCAAAGAAAAACCAGAAAATCTAGTTGCCTCTTGAAAAAGCACCTTTGGGCTAAAGAAACACTGTTTTATGAGAGAAGAAAGGAAAGAAGGGTGATCTAAAACTTCATCAAAATTGGATTTCAGAAGTCAGCATGAGCAACTTTTTAGACAATGTGGGGGGAGCAGCATGGGTCACAACGATGGCACTATGGCACTTAAAGAATTGTCACAAATCGATCAAGCAATGCAGTGGAGATAGCTAAAGAATGAGACTATGACTCTGATCCCAGCAGGAAAAGGGTTTATCAAACCTTGGTTGTATGTATCATGTGTAGGAATGAAGGTTGTACAAAGTTGACCTACCTGCTTTTTTGGTCTTTGGAGAATCCAAACGTTGTAGGCCCCAAATACACAGCTAAGTAACAACAATTCACAGTACAGGTAGTTACTTACTTACTTATTTATTTATTTATTTGTTGGAATTTGTCAAACAAAAACGAGAACAAGAATAAGAGAACAAAAATACAATGACAGGGACGCTAAGGCACATTAGTGCACTTATGCCCTCTACTGACCACGTAAGTATGAAGTAAGGTTCACGGAAGTCAACTTGTGACTAAAACTGTGACATCGACAACCATTTGTTTAGTAGTGTCACAGAAAAAAGTGACTTATGACCATTTTTCACACTTACAAACATTTCAGCATCCTCACGGTCTCATGATCAAAATTCGGACAATTAGCAACTGGCTCATATTTATGATAGTTGCAGTGGCCCGGGGTCATGTGATCACTTCTTACGACCTTTTGACAAGCAAAGTCAACGGGGAAACCAGATTCACTAAAACACCGTATTATTAGCTGCAGCAATTCATTTAACTGTGGCAAGAAAAATCGTAAAATGGGCAAAACTCACTTAACAACTTGTCTCGCTCAGCAACAGAAATGTTGGGCTCAATTGTGGCCATAAATGGAGGACGACCTGTAATCCTGAGTCTCAGAAAGTAAATCTAAGATGGTAAGAAGGATGCTATCTACTGTAACCTAGATTTTGGAGCATCAGTGATAACTGAAGAAGACAATCCTGAAATCAGTGGAGAAACATGATGATAATGTCAGGGTTCCAAGTAACACCCCCAACGAAAAAAAGACTCCGAGGATTGAAGTTCCTCAAAGTTCCATTTTATTAGAGATGTCATATTGGCATCTGAAGAGCCAATGCAAAAGATGGCTTCCAGGCCTGACAGATGGGTTATAAAGCAGATTTCTACATTTCTGTTGATAATTCCATAGCTTTGGGCCTTGCTCTGAGTTTCCTGAAAAAAAAAAATTAATGTTCATAACAGAAAAAGAAGGGATGATGCATTTTCCCCCAGCTATAGAAGGAACTTCCCTGCAGCGGTATGTCGTGTCTGCTTAGTAAGTGTGTGTCTTTTTCTCTACTGGGGAATATTTAAATAATTCCCCCAGTTGCATAGCAGAATCCAAAAGCTTTGCCATCTGATTATCCTGCTACTCACTTGACAAAAAAGGTATAAAGTACAAACTATGCCTGATTATCAAGAGCTCCAAAGTCAGTAGATTTGCTGTACATTTTGGACTATAACCACTATTGGGAGTTGGGGATGATAGCAATTGTAGGTCAAGACATCTAGTAACTCCCATGCTCCACATACTCAAGAAGATCCTTGGTCAACTTTCTATCCATTTGTTCCACTGGAGTTATAGTCACAGCCAACTGGAGATTGAGCCATTATGTTTCCTTTCTCTGTTTCCAAACTCTGCATCCCTGTATTATTTATTTATTTATTCATTTATTTGTTTGGAAATTTATACTGCCGCCTATTCGCACATGGTGACTCAATATTTGTCAATATATTTATATATATATTTTTAAATATAAAAACAATAAAACTAATAAAAGAATCAATAATAAATTAATAAAATAATAAAATAAACATCTCACATGAGCCATTTAATGGGCTCCATCCCGCTCTGGGTTCCCCAGGCCCGCTAGCAGAACCAGGTCTTCAGCGCCTTCCGGAAGAGTGCTAAGAGTGGGGGCCATTCTAATCTCTGGGGAAAGGATGTTGATATTATGCTGATACTCCAAGCAATCACTTTTGCACATTGCAGTCTTTAGGAGACACCTTCCAAATCAGATTTGTTTTGCTTTGTTTTGATTGATTTGCTGTCAAAAGCATAGAAGTCTGTCTGCTGTTACTGTAAAGCAGAAAGCAAGACAGTCAACAAGCAAAGAAGTAAAAAATAATAATAAATTGCACATGACAGGGGTAAAATGAACAAGGAAAAGAGACCAAATAAATAATTGTAATAAGATCTGGATCTTAGACTTGGATCTTTTAAAAAGGAAGGTATTCAATGCAGTTAGGTCTGAGGTTTTCAATTGTATAGACTTAGAAAATGAAAAATGAAATAATGCCCATTGTAAGCCTGTATTTGAAGAATTTGCGAGATCCTAGCCTTTCATGTAACTCCTGTTGATATAAGGAACTGCTTTCTGATAACAACAATTACACTTGATTTAAGCTTATTTGTCCAAGCAGAAAAAGTTCTGGTTGACTTGAATGAATGGAGCCAGACACAAAACTTGACCTGTAGTCTAACATCTACCATCTCCTCATGCTAAAGGGTGTGTTTAGCAAAGTGTATAACATTATTTGTAACTGACACCCAAAGACATCAGGAAGACACTAAACTGAGAAACGTTGCAAAGTCTGTTTTTCTTCACAACAGTTATGTTAGGGGGCTGTTCCTAAGCATCCTGAAACTGGTCCAGCTGAAAGAAGTGCTTCAGATAAATCACATTGAAATCGATATCCAGGCTAGCCAAGATTGCAAATGGACCTTGTCCTTTCATCTTTAACTTCAGTTTTCTGGGGTGAAATAAATCATCATTATCAAGCAGTAATAAAATAAAGTCCCCTTAAAGTAAATTAGACTCCTGGAAACAGTTACAGTGCTTAAAATAATTCTGCTAATCAATTTTAGCTGATAAAAATAATTCACAATTTTTTTACTTCTTCTTTTATTGTAGGGGTCTTCAACCCCTGGTCCATGGATTGATACTGGTCCGTGGCATGCCAGCAACCAGGCCACGCAAACAAGTGAAGCCCCATCCATGTGAAACCATGTCCCTTCCGGTCCGTGGAAAAACCTTTCTCCACGGAGCTAGTCCCTGGTGCCCAAAAGGTTATCCACAAAAGTTTATATAAGTATTCCTAGATTTACAACCATTTGTTCAGTGACTGTTCAAAGTTATGACTGCACTGAACAAATGATACTTATGATGGGTCCTTACAGCAACTCCACAATCATAGGATTACAATTTCTGACATTCCTGTCGCTTTCCCACAAGCAAAGTCAGTGGGGAAGCTGGCAGGAATTCAGAAGTCAAGATCATGTGAGCTCCTGGTTTAACAACTAATACAGTCCTTTCTTAACGACAGCAACTGGCACTGCTGGGATTTTAATGGCTAAGCAACATGGTCACATGATATTGGAGCTTACGGTCACATTGCTTAATGATGAACATTCCAGTCCTAATTGCCATTGTAACCTGAGGATTATAGAATCAAAATGACTAGTCTCTGCCGCTTTGTTCAAACTTTGTCTCGAACCCACACTGCATATCGGACATTAATACAATTGAGCGAGTCCAGAGATATTTCACGAGAAGAGTCCTCCACTCCTCTGCTCGCAACAGAATACCTTATGCCACCAGGCTTGAAATTTTGGGCTTAGACAACTTAGAACTACGCCGCCTTCTGTCTGACCTAAGCGTAGTACACAAAATTATCTACTACAATGTCCTACCTGTCAATGACTACTTCAGCTTCAACCACAACAATACATGAGCACACAATAGATACAAACTTAAAGTAAACCGCTCCAAACTCGATTGCAGAAAATACGACTTCAGTAACAGAGTGGTCAATGTCTGGAATGCACTACCTGACTCTGTGGTTCTTCCCCAAACCCCCAAAACTTTAACCTTAGACTGGTACTGTTGAGCTCACCCCATTCCTAAGAGGTCTGTAAGGGGCGTGCATAAGTGCACCAGCGTGCCTACTGTCCCTGTCCTACTGTCCCCATTTATTCTTATCCATCTCCTGTATTCATAATCATGTTTATACTTATCTCTGTTATCTTATACATGCTTGACAAATAAATAAATAAATAAATAAATAAAATAAAAATAAACCATCTCTATCAGAAAAGAAAAAGGAATAACTTTTCTTGTGGAATAGTGGAACACAGATCCACCAGGAATTCAATCCCATCTTTCATCTTCCTTTTTTTGCCTTTATCCACATGAAGTGACAGCATTGCCCTTAAGGGTTAAATGCCCCTCTAGTGCAGATTTTAGGCAAGGAGCTGGCTGGTGGCTGAACTTTCCCATGTGAATTCAGCCTGGGACAATCATAGGTGGGGCAGTGACCCAGCTGAAATCTAAATGCTGTGTGTTTGCCAAAAAAAGAAGAAGAAAGGAAAGAGGAAAAGAAAAAAAAAGCAGCGAGATGATGTTAAACTGTTTACTTTTGTAAGCGGAAATTGAGAAATACCTCAGATTTCTCATGCTTTGTGCTGCTTGGTGAGTGTGGGAGATTTAGGATAATTTGGCCAAAGCTCTTTCCGCTCAGCCTGGTAATGCACCAAGCGGTAATTAGCTACAGTTCAGCACTGATTATCAGACGCCACTCAGTTTTGCAGTGTCCAGGCCTGCAAAGGCCTCCTTATTTGGACTCAAAATATTGGCAAACTCTGATTATGCATCTGTGCCAATTTATAAAGGATTCTCCCGTCTATTCTCCACCCTTTGTTTGGTCCCTATATTTTCCTTTTAGAGTTTTGATCCTGTGTTTATCTAATGTTGTGTTCAGCGTTTATCTGCTTTCTCAGAGTACAGATAGGATTTACGACTGTAATTGAGCCTGGCAATCATGGCTGTAAGTTGGGATGTCGTAAAATGGGTCACCACATAACCAGATCTGTTTTTATTACCTTTTTTGCAGTGGTCGTAAAGCAAACCCATTGTTCACTATGGGCATTTTTAAAAAAAAATGTTGCTGGAAACTGGAAGTAAATACCAGTTTCCAGCAAAAATCATAGTCATGTGACACTGCAAATGGCCATAAATGCAGGCAAGTTGCCAAGCATACAAGAAGTGGTCATGTGACGGGGGAGGGGGTTCGGCCATCAGACGTTCAGAACATAAGTAGTTTTGGGGTATGTCATAACTTTGAACAGCCACTAAATGGCTGGCTGTAAATCAAGGATTACCTGTATTTGGAATGGTGTTTCCCAGCCTTGACGTTCTCCAATTAGAATGGCTATATAACACATTTCTGAAGGTATCTGAATATGCCGTGCAAAAAAAGAAAGACCAAGAGAATTGGAATACTTGCTATTTCAGTTCTACAAATGCAGGACTGTTTGCAAAAACATGCTTGCAAATAATATGCCTGACATTTTGGTTTTGCAAATTGCAATTTGGAGGAAAGAACAAAAGTGCTTGAAACTGAAACGATTACTAGCCCATCGTGAAAGTTTGCTGGCCAGAGAAACAGGAAGGAAATTAGGAAAAAAATAGTTCTGTAAATAGGTTAAAGGACATAAACTAGTAAACAAATACATTAAGCGAGTCTGTAGGTTTTGCCCATAGCAGGAGAGAAATTGTTGAGGACAAACAGCTTTAATCGAGGGTGGGGAAAAATTCAGCCATTTTTTTTTGGCCTATGTTGGACTGACTTTAAAAGGCAAGCATCTTAGCAGAAAACATCTGGACAGCCTCAGCCTTTTTAAATCCCTTAGCTGATTTAAGATTTGAGAGAATTCAAAAGTGTGCTGGCTCTTTTGTGAGATTTTGGTAATTTTAAAACTATTCTATATAGATGTTGAAAGTGTTTCCCCCCCTTTTAGATCAATGTGCCTTATTTTTTTTAGTTAACTGTTTCAGTGTGGAATGAAATTAGCTTCATCCGCTTAGAAACAAATTTGTGCATTCATGGAAGTTTCAAGTCTTCGAAACAGACGCTGGAGAGATTCCTTCGGCTCCAGAACCAGCTGCAGATTGGTGGTATGACCTCATCCAGTTTTCATAGCTGATTTTTTTCTTTCTTTTACTCCCTGGTAGATCATTTGAAAGTGAAGAAAGTTGGTGCAACTCCACTGCATTTGTGGGTGGCTGGTCACGCCCCCTGCCCCCCCTGAAGTCAAACACAACCCTGAGGTGGCCCTCAATGAAATTGAGTTTGACACTCCTGATTTAGTGTGTCCCAGAGAAGAGGGGGGGTCAACCTATTCTCCAAAGCACCAGAGGTCAGGACAAGAAGTAGCAGGTGGAAGATCATTAAAAAGAAACCCAACCTACGGTAGAAATAAGGAGAAATTTCCTTCTAGTGAGAACAACTAATCAGTGGAACGACTTGTTTCCAGAATTTGTGAGTGCTCCACATTACTGGAGGTTTTCAAGAGACTGGACAGCCATTTTTCTGGGATGATATAGGATCTTTGCTTGAAGACCTTCAAGGTCCCTTCCAACCGGTGGTGGGATTCAGCCAGTTCGCACAACTTTGGGAGAACCAGTTGTTAACTTTCTGAGCAGTTTGGCAAACTGATTGCTGGAAGAAATCATTAGGGCAGAGAACCGGTTGTTAAATTACTTGAATCCCACCACTGCTTCCAACCCTTTTATTCTATGTTCTGTGTTCTATCCTTAATAGTGGGAAAATAAATATATTGACTCTATTGCACAGAATAGCAAAGCTGAGCACACATCATGGATATCCACCTCCTACCCACCGGCAGCAAGTTAAGGGGTGGAACAACTGAGTGATGGATAAAAATGTCCAGGCTTAATTGTGTAGGAGACTTTTATCTATCACTTTTGAACACTTTTTTTTTAAAGTGCTTTAAACAGCACAATATCCCTGGAGACGTCTTTTCCCACCCAAATTGTCTCCAGATTTGCTAGATTAGATTCCTACTAGATGGGAGAAGGCTAATCTAAGCAAATTTTTCTAGAGTTTTGTCAAAGCTAACCACGGCTGACACTAGCTGAGATAGTCAAATACCTTTTCTTTAAGATTTCCCAATATGATTAGTGTTCTTTTTTTTTTTTTTTTTGGTCATTACCTGGCTAGCAAATACAAGGACTAACAGAAATGTATCCAAAATGAAGACACCGAATGCACGATCATGCCCATAGAAAGCCTAAAGATTGATGAAAGCACACTGGCAAAACAGAACACCAACAGCGGGGAAGCTGAATACAGAACAGTAATATAGGTAGCCTTCATTTAATGTCTGACTCATTTAGTGACAATTTACAGTTATGACAAAGAGGAAAAAATAAGTTTACTGGCCTCACATTTACAATCTTTGCAGGTCTGTAAAGCAAAAACAAAACAAAACCCTAAAATAAGTACTTAAGCATAGTTGTGGTGTCATTTAGTGATTACATCCCTTAACAACCAAATTGCCAGTCCAAATTGTGGTTACTAAAGGACCTGTAAAGATAGTCCTCCACTTATAACAGTTCATTTAGTGACCGTTCAAAGTTACAATGGCACTGAAAAAAAGGACGTCTTTATGAACGTCTTTCACCCTTACGACTGTTGCAGCATCTCCATAGTTTTGTAATCAAAATTCAGGCGCTTGGCAAACAACTCATATTTATGATGGTTGCCGGAGTTATGTGATCCCCCTTTGCAACCTTCTGACCAGCAAAGCCAATGAGGAAGCCAGATTCACTTAACAACTGTGTTACTAACTTAACAACTGCACAAGCGTGGCAACAAAATGGGGCAAAACCAGGGGTGGGCTGCTGGGGGTTCGCAGGGGTTCAGGAGAACCTCTAGCTAAGATTCTGTGCTGTTTGGAGAATCCCCAAATCCCACTCCTGGCTGGGCCCACCCATCCCTCCCCTCCCCTCCCCTCCCAGGAGTCCCCACACGGCACTGAGGCTCGGGGAGGGTAAAAAACAGATCTCTCAGAAGTTCAGGAAGGACAGAAATGGACCTCTTTCCGGCCTCCAGAGGGCTTCCGGAGCCTGGGGAAGCTGTTTTTGCCCTGCTGGAGGCTCGAGGAAAGCCTCCAGAGCCTGGGGAGGGCAAAAACGCACCCTGGCCATGTGATGGAGGGGGCTTCGATGGACCGTAACCTTATCTCTTTTACAATCTACTAGAACAAATGAGCCTCACAAGCAGTTTACACTAAACTATTTTTATTTACATAAAATAAAACAAGGTCTATTCAAAAAGAATATTAGATGTCATTCTCTTTCTTAAGTGTCCTGTCAGCTCTCTGGTGCAATCGCTCTATGCGATTGGAGTTCGGGCTTTTCTTCCTCAGAAGGAAGAGGCTTTAGTGACTTCAGCTCTGCCTCTGATCCCGAAAAGCCCAAAATGTCTGCTGGCAAGCATCTCCTTTTATACTGACATGGTGGCAGTTAGGGGAGGGCATAAAAAAGCCCGGGAGATTCAAAGCCAGGAGCTGCTCTCTGATTGGCTTATTTAATTGTCTAAGCCAAAGGCCATTAATAGGCACAGCAACTGTGAGGGAATTTTTCTCTCACAGGCAGTGATACAGGAGGCCGACTAGGCCACGCCCACCATGGCCATGCCCACCCAGCAACTGGGCAGAGAACCTCTTGCTAAAATTTTTGAAGCCCACCCCTGGGCAAGGCTCACTGAACAACTGTCTTGCTTAGCAACATAAATTTTGGGCTCAGTTATGGTCATAGCTCAAGGGCTATCTGCATTATGAGTGAAGTCCAAGCATGATTAGCACCTGCAGAATAAACGTTAGCTGGAAGTCTAGAGAAGGAATAGACTGTCAGGAGGCAAGAAGGCAAACACAGGTTGCAGCTCATGCTCACTCTGTCTATCAAATGCACTTTTAAATGATTGACAGCTAGTACTGACATTTTCAGTCACCTCAAATTGCTGCAAAAGGATGACACCTCAAGGGGATGTTATATTCCATGGCTGTATTTATTTATTTGCCTATTGCAACAATGCTAGATGGCTTTTTGCTTTTGCTTTTCCTTATTACAAAGAGCATTTTGCTGAATCATGCATCTTCCTCTCAGCAAAGTACTGTCTGCGCTGAGCCATTGATCAAACTTTCCCCGCTCAGTTACCGCCCTCCCCTCCCTCCTGGCACATGCAAGAATTCCTTTCCCATTCATATACATTTTTAAAGAGAAGAGCTGAGCGATCAATAGGCTCTTAGCCTGAGATTTCATTAAGGATTTTTCTGCCCTAGTATTGATTGCCTTTCTGTGGGGCCGTGGAAAGCACTGAAGTCTGATAAATTCAGGAAGCTAATATTCTGCAGTCTGCATTCGCTTGCTGTTCCCATCAGTTTATCTTAGGACCCCTTCCTCCATTTTCTGCTGCCTATAAATGAACTGGAACTTTTTATCCCTTGGGATTATGTGAAAAATCTCGACCATTTTGGAAAATATTTGGGGTGTGGGCAGGATGGGTCAAAAAAGTCAAGATGGCGCCACAACGGTACAATCAAAGTCCCTATCCTTTTTCTCACATTCACATTCAATATCTTTTTTATTGGCTGATAATATAAGATACAAAAATACAAAAGCAAGTAGTAGGAAACAAAAGGGAGGGAAAGGGGAAGAGAGAGGTGTGGAAAAAAGGGGGGAAGAGACAGGGGTGGGCTTCAAAAATTTTAGCAAGGGGTTCTCTGCCCAGTTGCTGGGTGGGCGTGGCCATGGTGGGCGTGGCTTAGTCAACCTCCTGCACCACAGCGGAGGGGGTGTTTTTGCCCTCCTCAGGCTCCAGAGGCTTTCTTCGAGCCTCTGGGAGAGCAAAAACGGCCTCCCCAGGCTCCAGAGGCTCTCTGGAGGCCAGAAACGGGCCTGTTTCCAGCCTTCCCGAACTTCCGAGCCTCTGCATGCGCCCTGCACTTACCTGCATCCAAAATGGGCCGCGTGGGGACTCCTGGGAGGGGAGGGGCGGGCAGGGCCAGCCAGGAGTGGGATTTGGGGGTTCTCCAAACTACACAGAATCTTAGCTAGAGGTTCTCCTGAACCCCTGCGAACCCCCAGCAGCCCACTCCTGGGGGGGAGAAGGCGTTGACTTCCGACTCCCTCTATTGAGGTAGAATAAGGTGTTAGCATCGAACCTCAACTTTTTACTTTTCCATAATAGTATAAACTAGCCATTTCCATAACAACTAATCAACCTAATCAGTAAAACCCAAAATCAAAGTTTCAATTCTTTCTACCTCAAGCACAAAGTCCAGATCCTTTTATGTGTATAAAAAAGAAAGAAAAATGTGTAGGACTTTGATCTCACAATCATGACTGCTACCTTGATTTTTTGACTCCCAGGGTGAATCTTATTCAAAGTAATATACACGTAATCCGTGACTTACAACCCTTTCTTTAGCAAGCATTGATAGTTACAAGGGCAAAGAAAAAATGACATATAGGACCAATATGGCAAACATTGCAAATTTTTAACAATATAGTCCCCAGAAGACTAACAATTGAGTTTGTGGGAGTATCCCTAAAATATCTCTATCTCTGAAATAACACAGGATACAGATAATCCTCGCTTAGCGACTGCCTCATTTAGCAACTGTTTTACAATAACAATGGGGGTGAAAAAAATAACTATCTTCACATCTATGACCTTTGTGCATTGGCAAAGGAAAGCTGAAGATCATAAAAATCATGTTTCAGCAGCCACTTCATTTAATCACCAAGTTAAGTGAATTGTGGTCATAAGTCGAGAACCACTTATACAAAGGAATTGATTGTGATCGTAAGCCTAGAACTACCCAGACAGAGGATTTGATTGGTTCAGGTGATGACTATTTATATATTACAACAATTAGAAAAGTTAGGGTTAGTCCTGACAATTTACAGCCAGTACCTGCTCCAGGTTATCTGCATTCTTGTTTAACTAAATCTAACCATCAGACTATGAACTCTGAAAAGCAAATTTAGTGTTTTGGGTTCAGCATTCAGGTTCAAGAGAGTCTTTGTTACAGGTAATCCTCATTTAGCAACCACTTGTTCAGCGACCATTGAAATTCCAACGGTCCAGAACATAGGGGCTTATGACCCATTCCTCGTTGTTGCAACAGTCACAGTATTTCCCGCAGTCGCTCCATTGTTATTCAAGTTCTTGGCAACTGGCTCACAATCATGATGTCATAGGTCATGTGATGATTATCATCTGCCATCTTCACTGCTGGCTTCCATGAGGAAGTCAATGGGGAAACCAGTAAGAGGTTACAAAATATTTTCATCAACCACATGAGATTTGCTTAACAATGGCAACTCAAACTGACACAACTGCTGTTGTAAGTCGGTGTGTTCACATATTATTCTTGATGACTGCATGACTTAGCAATGGAGCTGCTGAGCCCAATTTCCACTGTTAAGGGAGGACTAACTATTCTTATATCCCTATGTGTAGTTTAATGAAAAGGACTAGGGTTGACATCAGAGGTGAGTTCTACTTATCTCCGCTACCAGTTTGCAACGGGAGCGCCCACGCGCAGAAGCTTCTACGCATGTGCAGATTGTTCATGATGACGTCCAGGCAGGTGGGTGGAGCCTCCCGTCGCTGTTACTACTGGTTCACAAGAACCGGACCGAATCGGGAGCAACCCACCACTGGTTGACATGATAGCAGCTCCAATATCTAAGGGTTTGTCATAAAGAATAGGGAGTCAACCTATTCTCCAAGGCAGAACAAGAAGCAACGGAACCAGTCAAGGAGAGAAGCAACCTAGAACTAAGGAGAAATTTCCTGACAGTTAGAACAATTACTTGAATAACTTGCCTCCAGAAGTTGTGGGTGCTCTGACACTGGAAGTTTTTAAGAAGAGATTGGGCAACCATTTGTCTGAAATGGTATAGAGTTGAATTGAGCAGGGGGTTAGATTAGAAGACCTCCAAGGTCCCTTCCAACTCTGTAATCTGTTATTCTGACAATTAAGACCCTAAATTGTACTGAAGATCGGGCTTCTAATCCTTGGATCCTCCAAGTTAAAAGAATCAGGAATCAAAAAGAGAAAATGCTCTGCTTTGGATTCTGCAGAATGGCCAAAACAGACAAAACTAGATTACATTCAATTACATTATTAGTATTTCCATAAAGTGGAAGCAATTCCAGATTCTCTTGCATTACTTGGTCCAAAATAGGCAGGATAAAAACCATAACAAATGTTTGTTTTCTGCAGAGACAATATCAAGATTTCTTGGGCAAAAAAAAAAAATCTAATTTATATCTCTTCCAGAAAGGTAGCATGTTCTTCAGACATAAAAAAAATAAAAATACCGTAAAGTGATTCAGACATGAAAGTGCCTCCTGATTTCCAATTAAAGTGTTCCTTGTTGGTTGGGATGGTAGTTGAGCAGCAAATATATGCTAATAAAATCCTAGCATGCAGGTGTCTGATTGCAACCTGGGTGGCTGATAGGAATAACAATCTGAAGCCTTAGATCACTCTCTCCTTGTTAAGTGTATTTGCTTGAAAACAGCCAATAAATAGAGCATGGGCATCCAATCTTGGCAACCTTAAGACTTGTGGACTTCAACTCCCAAGATTCTAGAATTCTAGAAGTCCACAGGTCTTAAAATGGCTAAGGTTGGACACCCCTGGGGTAGAGCAAGCCAGAGCCCATCAGCTGAATATGGACAACAAACCACTATATTGTAACCCTTGACCCCAACACTGTGCTGTCAAAACTCAATGCTTTTAATGAGAGGAAATCCAACCCCCCCACTTCTCAAAATGTTTCCCTTGAGTATCACACTCCACTGGTATAACCTCGCTAGACCATTAACTTAACCTATTTGTGGTCCTCCCAGACATTTTGAAAAGGCCTGCCTTCCATCCCCTGAAAGCATGTCCATTCCTCTTTAGTGCCCAGGTTTCATTCTCCATCAGAGCTTTTAATGCAGTCTCCCATCCCCTTCTTGGTTTCTACCTTCTTAAGACTAGGATCAGCTGCTCTTCATGTTGCAGTCCTGCTGAAGAAGTCACAACTGTTAAAATTGTAATTATGCATTTAAATTTTAGGAAACAAAATTGTTGTCCTAAGTCAGGGGTGTCAAACTCACGGAGTCACGGCGGCGTCATATGATGTATTGGGACTTTTCCCCTTCACTGAACTGGGCAGGGGGTGGCTAGCACGTAATGCATCTGACCCACAGGCCGGGAGTTTGACAGCCCTGTCCTAAGTGATCTGGAGTTATCTACAGTACTTTTTTATTTTACATACAGGTATGCAGATCTATCCCATTATTCCACTGTTATTCTTTGGGGCAGGGTTGGGAATTTCTATGCCAGTCTTCCTTAATATGGTGCTCTCCAAATGTGCAGGTAGTCCTTGACTTACAACTGTTCATTTAGCAACCATCTGAAGTTACAATGACATTGAAAAAAATTACATATGACCACTCCTCGTTCTTATAACCATCGCAATGGTCCTATGGTCACACAATAAAAATGTATTTATGATGGTTGGGTTTAACAATTGTGGGGAAAAGGTTGCAAAATTGGGCACAACTCTCTTAACAATTGCTTAGCAATGGAAATTCTGGTCCCAATTGCGGTCGTAAGTCAAGGACTACCTCAGTGGTGAAATTCAATTTTTTTTACTACTGGGTCTGTGGGTGTGGCTTGGCGGGCGTGGTGTAGCTTGGTGGGCGTGGCAGGGGAAGGATACTGCAAAATCCCCATTCCCTCCCCACTCCTGGGGGAAGGATATTGCAAATTTTCCATTCTCACCCCACTCTGGGATCAGCCAGTGGTGATATTTGCCAGTTCTCTGAACTACTCAAAATTTCCGCTACGGTTCTCTGAATTACTCAAAATTTCTGCTACCAATTCTCTGAAAAACTCAAAATTTCCACTACCGGTTCTCCAGAACCTGTCAGAACCTGCTGGATTTCACCCCTGGACTACCTGTATTAAAATTTAACTGCCCCAATTTCTAGCTATTATGGCCAGTTTTGATACTAGGGATTCTGGGAATTGAGGTCCAATGTATTTGGGGCAAACTAGGTTGGCCATCATGTTCTACATCATGAACACAAATCACCCCACCACAAGACTCTACAACATATTTCCTCCCAATACGGTACATCAACTGGTGGTTAGGTTCCTGGGAACCAGGTTGAGCAAATCTGTGTTCACAGTTTGCTCAACCGGGTCCATGAAGTTTGCATCTGTTCTGCACTCATGTAAGTAGGAAGCAGGTTCGGTTTCAACCACGAGGTTTAAATTGTTGGCTGATGTGAGGCCGACCAGATGGCAGCTCCTTTTATTGTGTCTTCAGAAATTTTTGTGTCACCAAAAAATTGGAATATCGACCTCTGTGTGGGTGTAGGAAGTAAACCATCTGTCGGATAAAACTGGCTTTTCTCGGCCACTTCCGCCTCTAAAGAGAGAGTAGATCAGGTTTCCTCGAGTTCTCAGCAAGGACACTGGAAGGAATAGTCAGAAATGACGGTATATTTGGAATGGAAACGTTGACCAGGAAACAGGAGGTGAGATCGAGGCTCCTCTGGGATCAATGGAGAGTCTTCTTCATCTCCAGAAACAGCAGCAACGGCCCATCTCCAAGAAGCCAAGATAACCGGTGTGTGGCTTAAAGCAGTTAACCAGGTTGAGTTGGGCTTCCATCATCGCCTCTGAAAACGGAGAAATTCACTCCCATTCACACTGCAGGAGAGCAGAACCATTGGCACCCATATGCAGTTTGTACACCAGAGGTGGGTTTCAGCAGGTTCTGACCAGTTCTGGAGAACCGGTAGCGGAAATTTTGAATAGTTCCGAGAACCGGTAGTAAAAATTCTGATCGGCCCTGCCCACATCTATTCTCTGCCTCCCAAGTCCCAGCTGATCTGGAGGAAATGGGGATTTTGCAGTAACCTTCCCCTGGATTGGGGAGGGAATGGAGATTTTATAGTATCTTTCCCCTGCTACACCCACCAAGCCATGCCACGCCCACCAAGCCACGCCCACAGAACCGGTAGTAAAAACAAATTGAAACCCACCACGGTTGTAACACGTATCTATTTGTCAAGACTCCCACACAAACCCTTCCTCCAGGATCTTGAAGCCAGTATACGCATTAAAGCTACCGGATCGAGGCTGCAAAAAAATCCGGACGACCACCAGAGGGCAAGGACGGGGAAGAGACAGCCCCGCGGGGGAGATATAGAGCGTGACGTGTGTCATCATCACGATTCAGTACAGCGCTTCCATCCCATTAAATCGCGGCGAGGGAGCCTCTCTTAAGAAGCGTCGCCAGCCGTTTAAAAAAAAAAAAAAGAAAGAAAGGAAACTTGGCGTGGGCTAACGAAGCCGGCACTCTGCACACGCCCAGAGGACCCCCGCTTGCAAAACCAAAGGAGGCAGCGGGAACAGGAGCAGGAGCGGCAAGCGGGCTGGCGTCACGTGACCGCTTTCTCTTTCGCCGCCCGCTGGTCCCTTTAAACCCTCTTTCGCCGAGCGGAGTTGGGAGGAGACGGAGGGAGGCTACGAAGGCGCCCCGTTTTGCCGCTGCCTCCCCGGGCGCTCGGAGCGCTTTTGCTCCGGCTTGCTCGGCCGGTTCTCTCCGTCCTTCCGCCCAGAGGCCGCTGAGGGAAGACCGAGCCGGGAACCCCCCCCCCCCACTCAACCCCCCCCTCCAGTCCATGCCTCTCCAAGCCGGGTAAGCGCTGCGCCCCGTCCTCTCCGGCCCCTCGCCTTCTCTTTACGCTACAACCCCCCCACCCCCACCCCGCCTTCGGGTCCGGCTCTGCTTTCTCCGCTTTGGCTTCCAGTTCGCATTTTTGCAAAAAGGGGGCGGGTGGCCGTGGGGGAGTGGGTGGGGGGAGAGTCGCACGCGTGTCCGGACTGGATAGCCGCGGGTTTCCCCTTCTTTCTTCCTTTCTTCCTTTCTTTCTTTCCCGCCGACCTGTTTCCCATTGCGGCGCCTCCTCCGTAAGTGAAAGCTTTGCACCCCGCGGAAGAGCTGAAACGGGGGCGTCGGTACCTCCCACGCTCCCTGCACCCCTCATCCTGCACATTCCCCACCCTTGTTCTCTTCATTCCTAAAGGATCTGGGGAGTGTAGGTGGTAGTTAGTTAAGCCGGATATTTGGGGGGTGGGTGGGGTGGGGGGAAAGAGAGATGTTATTTTGCATTTTGATTTGTTGCTAGTTTCTCCCCCCCCCCTTTGCTTTTGAATAGCAACTGTTTACCTGTGTGTGTGTGTGTGTGTGTGTGTGTGAGAGAGAGAGAGAGAGAGAGAGAGATGCACACAACTACCCTCCCTTTCGTGCAGCATCAGGATTCCTTGCACAGACACGGGTACACATACAACACTTAAACTGGATCAACCTTTTCCATCTTCCTGGGCGGGAAGGCTAATTATTTCCCCTGTTTCTGTGAATTGGGCAAGTCCTGAGAGAAGCTGGTGAGTCTTAATGATAGCAGGGGATCCATTCACAATAATATCTGAAAATGCAAGGGAGGGAGGGAGGGAGGGAGTGGGGAGTGGATCTCCCTTCGACCTTTCTCTGTGCCTCCATCTGTGCCAAGGGCTGGCTGGCTGGTGTTGGATGCCAACCAGGCTTCAGAAATGGCATTTGTCCCATCCTGATGGCTGCCTTGACTGATGGATGATTGTTTGGCTGCATGGAGGGTTTGTAAATGGTTCCGGATGGGGCTGCTGCTCGTTTCCACCCCGCCTTCGGTTTTTAATCAATGGGCTTCCTTATTAATGACTCGCCAAAGCCACGTGCTGTGTTTCTTCGGTGGTTAGATGGCAGTTGAGCTGGCTGCTTTCAGACAACGGGTAATGGGTGTCACGAAGGGACACCAGACTGGGGATTATCTGATTTTATTGGGTTATTTTCAGTTGCCAGGGAGTTGCTGTGGGATTTTTCTGCCTGGGGATGGGGGGACGGCTAAAATAATTTGCCATGCATCTTGTCTGCGGAAGAGACAATATTCATTTGTCTGCCTGAAACCGCAAAATGGCTTGGCCCTCTCCTTGTAGGTATATCTGGCTGTGCAGGGAGTGTTTTATATGCCGGGTGATCTGATGCAGGGAACCCCTTTATTCAGAGGCTATAGCATCCCCTGATCTTTTCCTTCGACTTCCCACCTCCCTGCTTTTTCAACCTGCACCTTGCTGCATTATTTATTTACTAGCAAAAAGGACCGGCAATATGATTGGTTGGTCTATGCAAAGACGGTGCATTGTAGAGACCGTATGTGTGCGCACGCGTTTGTGTGTCTCCCTATGTGCTCTGCATGCAAACATCGTCCATGGAAGGTAGAAGTCACTGGGGCTTTTTGCTGCAATCCTGAGTCTGGGGATTTCTTTTCCTCCCTGGAAAGGAATCACGAGTGTTGACTCTCTTTTAAAGGAAAAAAGCCACATTTAGGAATTCTGCTTGGATGGGGTAAAATTAGATGCTTTTAAGAACTGGGTTAGATTCTGTGGATGGATTCCCAGATCTCTTGTCTTTGGGGACTGTGAGTTCTAGTCCTGCTTTAGGCATGAACAATGGCTGGGTGAACTTGGGACAGTCTCTGTCTCTCTCAGCTCAAACTACCTCACAGGATTGTTGTCTGGGAAAATAGGAAGAGGAAGGAACATTAGGTATGTACACTGCCTTGAGTTATTTATAAAAATAATACAGGTGTGATATTAATAGTCATTCCATGAGGGAGATGGGTAGTCTCTAAATATGATATATAAATAAATCCTTAATTTGGGAATACATTTCTACTCTTAAGTAAAGGAGCTTATTGCTGTGTATTAAAAAAAAGAAAGAAAATAAAACCAGGATTTTCTGTCCCTTAAACCTGGAGAGAGGGTGGATCAGCAGTGGGAAGTGAGGAATGGGCAGCTTGCCTTCCTTCTTTCTGAATTATAGTAGCCTGGGGATTGCCTGGTGGGAAAAGAAATTGGACTTCAGGATCAATGTTTGTTGCATATTGTGGATGAATCATTGATCGTCATTTGAGAAAATATTGACTCCTGTTGGCAAGTGGTTTGCTTTTGGTATTAGATTTAAAAAGAAAAGAAAAGGGCCAAACAGATTTTGGAAAAGGCAGGTGTGTGCTCTACTGATGTATTACAGGTAATCTTCAATTTAAAGATCAAAATTGAGCCCAAATTTCAATTGTCAAGACAGCACTTAAGTTATTTTTGCCCCCATTTTATGAGCTTTCTTGCCACACTACAATTGTTAAGTGAATCATTTGGTCATTAAGTGAATCTGACTTTCCTCCCATTTGACACTGCTTGTTGGAAGCTGGCTGGAAAGGTGACAAATGGTGATCACGTGACCCCAGGACTATGCAACTATCATAAATACGTGCCAGCTGCCTGGATTTTCATCATGTGGCCATGGGGATGCTGCAACGGTTGTAAGTGTGAAAATTGGTCATAAGTTGCTTTTTTCAGTGCCTTTGTAACTTCGAACGGTCACTAAATGAATAATTCTAAGTTGAGGGCTATCTGTAATTGCATGTCTCCGATTCTTCAAGTGATTCATAGAATGGCAATAAACTCATGAAGTCACCTACATGTGAGTTGGATGGCTATATAAATTTGCTTGATAAATCAATTACATTATATAAAATACGACATCCATTCTTAAAGTAAGAAACAAAAAAAAAAGATGGCAGCATGCAAGAAACCCATGTTTTCTAAATACTGGAGGTCTTAGACTGCTTTAGATTTCTTGCAGCAGCAAAGAGGGTTGTAGGTTTTATAACTAATGCAGTAATCTAATAATAGTCTGCAAATGCACAACCTAGTTATCCCAAAGGTGCTTTTTACAAAAAGCAACTGGACTTTCTTGGGTTTTTTTTTCTTTGAAAACCTACTAAAACAGAAAAAACTTCTTGGATGATAAGCAAAATGTTTTCAAAGAAAAAACAAAGAAAGTCCAGTTGTCTCTCGGAAAAAGCACCTTTGGGACAACATGACCTGGATGATTGAGGATCTCCTTAAACATTTATCCTAGTTGTCCAATTTCTCAATTAGGGTGTCACCACTGAAAAAACCACAGCAGTCTTCCCAACAGATTGTCCCTCCCAGTCTATTGAGCCTGCAATTCCCAGAATTCCTAAACCAGTATGGGTAAGGTTAAGCCTCCAACCACCACTACAGGCAGTCCTCCTCTTACGACCACAGTTGAGCCCCCAATTTTTTTGTTGCTAAGAGAAACATTTGTTAAGTGAATTTTGCCCATTTTATGACTTTTCATGTCACAGTTGTTAAGGGAATCACTGCAGTTGTTAAGTTAGTAACACAGCTGTTAAGTGAATCCACCTTCCCCTTTGACTTTGCTTGTCAGAAGGTTGCAAAAAGGAATCACATGACCCCGGGGACACTGCAACCGTCATAAATATGAGTCAGTTGCCAAGTGTCTGAATTTTGATCACTTGAGGATACGTGGGGATACTGCAGTGGTCTAAGTGTGAAAAACAGTCATAAGTCACTTTTTTCAGTGCTGTTGTAACTTCAAACGGTCACTAAATGAACTCGTTGTAAGTCGAGGAGTACCTGTACTTCTTTGGGACTTGCTGCTGTACCCTGTGTCAGTATGGCCCAACTGGGAGAGCTCCAACCACTAGATCCTCATACACGCATCAGTGCCGTAATGCAGATCAGAGAAATCCCTTTTTCTACTATCATATGAGTAGAAGATTTTTATTTATTTATTTGTATTCTACATTTACGATTTTTATGAATAACTCAAGGCGGTGAACATATCGAACATGCGTATCCAATATACCTTCCTCCTCTTATTTTCCCCATAACAACAATCCTGTGAGGCAGTGGTGAGTTTCAAAATTTTTTACTACCGGTTCTGTGGGTGTGGCTTGGTGGGTGTGGCTTGGTGGGCATGGCAGGGGAAGGATACTGTAAAATCTCCATTACCAACCCATTCCAGGGGAAGGTTACTGCAAAATCCCCATTTCCTCCTGATCAGCTGGGACTTGGGAGGCAGAGAATAGATGGGGGTGGTGTCAGTCAGAATTTTTACTACCGGTTCTCTGAACTACTCAAAATTTCCGCTGCCGGTTCTCCAGAACTGGTCAGAACCTGCTGAAACCCACCTCTGCTGTGAGGTGTGTTGGACTAAGAAAGAGTGACTCAGCTGGCTTTCATGGCTAAAGTGGAACTTGAACTCTCACAGTCTCCCACTTTTTAGCCTGGTGCCTTAACCTCTAGACCAGGGGTGTCAAACTCACGTCATCATGGTGGTGTCGCGTGACGTATCGGGACTTTTTTCCCCTTTGTTTTGAGTGGGCGTGGCTAACGCATGATGCATCTGGCCTGTGGGCCGCAAGTTTGACACACCTGCTCTAGACCAAACTGGCTCTCTCCAGATCTTTAAGAAATCTGCTCATTTTGTATCTCTTCCCTATCATTGATGGAAGCAGACTTCTATTTCCTACTTGATAGAGCCTTCCACTAAATTAATATTAGACCGGCCTAATGATTTGGCAGTGCAAGCTGAGATAGTTAAGTGGTCTAGAATTTTAGATTACATCGGGGAACATTCAGAAGAAAGGAAAAAACATAACAGAAGAAACAACATAACATACTCATATTCCTCAGCTAACCTCTTCATGGCTACATGACTACAAGGATCTTAATTCTATGTGCCTCTGTGTCAGGATTCTTCTGATATTCATTTTAATTTTGTTACTCACCTGAGACACACACACCCCGCCAAGAAGCTCAGAGAGGGTGGGTAATTCTCTTTCACTCCCTAATTTATGCCTTTTTAGGGAAGGATGACTGTAATGGTGTCAGAATCTGATCACTATATGGGGATTTTAATTTGGAATCTTTAATCCCAAATTTTAGCATGACATCTTAACTACTTGTTTTGGTCCAAAATCTGCTCAGGTGTAACTTTGATATGAAATCTATTTTGGCTCAATAGAAGTTGAGTGGCTGGTTTGAGCTTCTAGGGACGTAGTTTTACTGAAAGACCATTTTCATAGACAATTTAAAGTCAACAACCAGAGGTGGACATAATGGAATAGCTGCTAATGATCTAGATTGATTTTAGGGTTGCCTGTTTTGCCTTCCTGGTGCTGCTGCTTAGCTTCTAGAGTAGGCAATCACAGTCCCAAGTAAGACAATATTACAACTTCCTCTATTTAACACTTTACTTCTGGATATTTGTATAGATTTGAGTCTGGAGGGTTTGGGGCAGGGGTGCTATTCAGCAGGTTCTGACAGGTTCTGGAGAACCGGTAGCAAAAATTTTGAGAAGCTCAGAGAACCTCTGGTGGCCCCAGAGTGGGGTGGGAATGGGGATTTTGCAGTATCCTTCCCTTGCCATGCCCACCAAGCCACACCACGCCCACCAAGCCACACCCACCGAACTAGTAGTCAAAAAATTTGAATTCCACACTGGTGTGGGGCAAATGCATTGGGGCCCGAAAGAGATGAAGGGAGGGGAGCTGTAATCAACAAAACAGCAGCTTTCTCTCTGTGAAGTCTTTTAGTTAAGGGGAAAAAAATCCTGGAACCTTTGAACAAGAGGTAAACCTCTAGTGATAAAAAAAAAAATGGCTGTGTCTGAATTGAATCCTCCCCGCAATATCTCATAAAATTCTATCAAATAGAAACCTAAGCTTTTGTCAGAACACAGTACGGGTAGTCCTCGACTTACGACCAGAATTGAGCCCAAAATTTCATCTTTAACTGTTGAAAATATAATTTATTTCATTTATTGAATTTATATACCATTTATTGCAAAGCAATTCCCTGGAACCTTTGCGAGATCTGGTGTTTACTTTCTACCAACTGCTTAAAGACAACACAGTTGCATCTCACAAGATTTTTAGGAGAGTAACTAGCTTCCAAGGAAGGAAATAAAAATTAATCTTGAACAATCTGATCAGGCACCTTCTAGGACACATATGTATACTACTTGACAGTAGGACAAAATTTTAGCACGTTTAAAAGTGCATGTAAGCACCTCCTTTCAAACAATTAAAGCATAATAGTTTTACAGGTTTAATGAAATAATGAAAACTAAACTAACTAGTTTTATAAAATAATCAAAATTGTTTCAGAAGCTGCTTCATGCTATCTCTACAAATGCAGATCACCTCTGCGGACATCAGGAAATGGTCTTTCTTGAGCTGGTGGTTCTTAAAGTAGTTGGTGATCCAGACTATATTAGAGGCACTAATCGCAATTGTTTGATAGAAACTGCTTTGCTGTTGTTAGTTGCGAAGTCGTGTCCGACCCATCGCGACTCCATGGACAACGTTCCTCCAGGCCTTCCTGTCCTCTACCATCCTCTGGAGTCCATTTAAGCTCACACCTACTGCTTCAGTGACTCCATCCAGCCACCTCATTCTTTGTCGTGCCGTTCTTCTTTTGCCTTCAATCTTTCCCAGCACTAGGCTCTTCTCCAGTGAGTCCTTCCTTCTCATTAGGTGGCCAAAGTATTTGAGTTTCATCTTCAGGATCTGGCCTTCTAAAGAGCAGTCAGGGTTGATCTCCTCTAGGACTGACCGGTTTGATCGCCTTGCAATCCAAGGGACTCGCAGGAGTCTTCTCCAGCAACTAACCAGAAACTGCTTGGCATTGATTGTTTTCCTTTTTGAACCCAGATAATGATGATTTTTGGAGTCCCATGAAGATACTTTTGCTACCATTAGTAGCAAAAAGTGACCTCTTCTGTGAGAAACCACCCCTTAGTACGTGAAAAAAAAAATCCTATCCTTTGAATTACAGATGATTTGCTTTTTACACTAAACCATAATGTGATTTGTTTGGGTTAGTATGATATGTAAATCCTTCCTATTAAAGCTTGCTGGTATATGTAAGCCAGGCCTTTGTAGCTTATTCAATAAACCATGGTTTAAAAACACCTGTCATAAAATTTCATTTGGATGTAACTTTTTGTACATCAGCATTTTAAAAATTGATCCTGTAACAGAAGTGGTATACAGGGCAGTATTATACATAGTCTCCTACTATGTTATAGTAGGAGACCAAGCCCAAACAGTGACACTTGTGCCCCTGGATTTCAGCAGCACAATACTGGAGAATCAAGGGAGCTGCCAAAATGAATCTGGGGGAAATGCATGCAAACCAAGCACGTGTGTTTTTATCAATTCTAAATGTCATATCAAATCCTTTAATCTTGAACAGCCTTTAGTGAGACCCAAAGCCACACTTTGATTGACGTGCGGAGGGCTGAAGTGAACAGTGTAAAAATTGAAGTATGCGTGTAATTAAAATTAAATGCCAGGGACTTAAATGCACCTCATAATTTCCCCTCTGCCAGCTCATTAAGTAATACCTCAAAGTGAGAACATCTGCAAGCTACTGGAGGGAGCAAAGGTTTGCACCCCTGCTTTGAATGGTTAGAAAACAAAACCTTATTGGTTGCCTTGTAGTTCATAACAGGGACTAGGTAACACAAGGGGACGATGCTTCAGAAACTGAACTGCAAGAGCTTTCAAAAAGAGGAGCAGGTGTTGGGGTTAAATCAGAGAATTGTGGCAATAGGGATACCCTTGGAAATGCATGCTTTCTGAGATATTTCAAAGTCCTACAATGTGTAATTTGCTCTTTGTTATATTGCTGCTGATTAGTGCAGCCTTGCTTCCTTTCGCTTAATGTAACTGAATTTCCTACATCAAGGCACTGCCGCTGTAACATGATGCAATGGCAAGATTATATTTGCCTAAAGTTTCCCAGTGTTGCATAGAACCTTCTCCCTTGTGTTTCTGCCTACAGTGGGCACTGAATAGGAGATACCAGACATGTTTTCTGCAGGGTGATAGACTTACGATTGCTATGCTGCTAAATACTGGTTTGACTGGATTTCTACCTTTAACAGTCTTATTATGGATTTAATTGGATCAACTTACATAGACACCTGTACATTCCTCTGCGTCTAAAGCTGATTTGAATAAAAATGTACTTCACTGATCCTAGAAGATATGTAGATTTTCTAAAACAACAAGGTAGCAGAATTCAAATTTGAAGAGTAGCCTAGTTCCTGAGGAAAACCCCTTGCAAGCTGTGTTTAATGCTTAGATCTGGCCCGTGGGGCCACTCTGAAAACAGCGAAGGTGCCCGTGGTGCCTCTGCCAGTGAAAACGGGCACCCGATCTCCATTTTCGGCTGGGATGGCCTCCTGCAACCCTCTGCCAGTGAAAGCAAACCTCGGGAGCCTGTTTTTGCTGGCAGAGTGCTTGGGCCACCACAGGCAACTCCCCCCCCCGACACGAGTGACATCAAGCTGGCCACACCCACCCCAGCCCCCTAAGGTCAAACACAACCCTGATCTGGCCCTCAATGAAATTGAGTTTGACACCCCTGTGTTAGAAGATAAATGTCATGCTTAATGCCTGCTTATTTCTAGCAATTGATTTTCAATCTATGCGTTTTTACCATTTTGGTGAACTGAAAGTGTAAAATCTGTCTGAGTGTTTACATCTTCCCTTTTCTCTAACAAAACATTTCTTCACAGCATTTATATTGGACATCCAGAAAGCTTATTTTCTGAGCAGCTAACGCCGATAAAATAAATAGCTATAGCATCAACATAAATAAACTAAAAAGCACCAGAAAGACAACAGCGGGATAAAATCAAAGACTTGAAAAGCCGAGGAGAACAAAAATGGGAAATGGTCTTTATTTTTAGCGTAGTTTGGTGATCTCACTGTAGTTTCTTTTGTATCAAATTTCACATTTCTAGGCCATGTGAAAGTCCATTAACAACATGGTCATCTATAAATAAATTTGCACACTCTTGTTCAGAAGTCAGATTGTGTTTGCATGGTCTAACAAGCTTGATGGTGTGCGCTGGATGCAGATTTCCAGTTTTTGCTGCTTTTTGGTGTTTTTTCTTCTTGCTAGGGGGAAAATTATGGGTGGGAGGAAGAGGAGAAAATTGTCTGGTTTGGGGACCATTATTATTTACTATATGGCTGGACCTATTCCTAATAGGGCAATGGAGAAACAATCCGAGAGGGTTTTTATTGCTTCTCTGGACAAATGTTTTCTAAACCTTGAATGACAGACGGGCCTTTTAGCCAGTCTGGGCAGGAAGTCAAAACTTGCTTTTAATGGGTAGATGGGGGAGTAAGCAGTTGAATGGGAAGTCGTAATACTCGCATTAAGCAGTGGGGTGTTTTTTGTGGAAGAAGCTAGGATGAAAAAGCAGGAGCTTAACAACTGCATTTAATGCCAATAAACATGGACAGCCAGGCTGATGCCCTATTTATGTTATATTCTGTGAATTGTCTCTTAGGCCTCTTTCTTCTTTTTCTTTTTAAAGCTATGTCTCAACAAGGAGATGCTGTGAGGATCTGGCATGGCATGGCCAGAGATAAATGTCGCTTGTATTTTTAATTCTGCTCAACCTGAAGTTCAAAGCATAAATGCTTGGAAATCAAACCTGCTGTAGTAAGGCTGGTGACTATCCAAGTAAGTGGCTATTAATAAAGATCACTTAGCATGCTTGGTGTTTTTTACAACATGAGCTGAGACCCAGCACAAATGGGGAGGCTGGACTGCATGTAGTCCAGTGCTTGAGACTGACTTCACACAAATTAGGAAGGTTGAAGTACTGTGGTTTGTATGGGCTGAGTGCAGGGGTAAAATCCAGCAGGTTCTGACAGGTTCTGGAGAACCGGTAGCAGAAATTTTGAGCAGTTCGGAGAACTGGCAAATACCACCTCTGGCTGGCCCCAGAGTGGGGTGGGAATGGAGATTTTGCAGTATCCTTCCCCTGGAGTGGGGTGGGAATGGAGATTTTGTAGTATCCTAATAAAAAAATTTGGATTTCACCATTGGCTGAGTGGTTGTATGGACTGCTGTTGTGGCTTGCAGATTATGGTTTATTCATTTAATGTGGTGTTGTGATACTTTCGAGATAATCCTTTCAAAGCTGATTACAAAATGAAAATGAAGTACAACAATGGCATTAAAATAAATGTCAAATGATGAATGTACTGTAAACACCCATGAATTAGAAGAGGAAGAGAAAGGAGTGGGAAAAGCCGCATAATATTAACAGAGAGGAGGCACGGTTAAATTGCTGAATTTTAGGAGGAGTCCCACAGTTGTACAAACAGGCACTTTATGGATGCTAGAAAGAAGAGAAATCCAGAGAACATACAGGATAATAGAGAATACATCTCCACATTCGATGCAGTTTGGGTACAGGTAGTCCTTGACTTACAACAGTTCATTTAGTGACTGTTCAAAGTTACAACAGCACTGAAAAAAGTGATTTATAATTCTTATTCACGCATGATCGTATGGCATCCCCTTGGTAACTGACTCATATTTATGATGGTTGCAGTCTCCCGGGGTCAAGTGATTTACCTTTTGCGACCTCCTGACAAGCAAGATCAATGGGGAAACCCATTGCTTAAAAGCTATGACAAGAAAGGTCATAAAATGGAACAAAACTCACTTAACTGTCTCATCTAGCAACAGAATTTTGGGCTCAATTGTGGTCGTAAGTCAAGGACTACCTGTATTAAGTATGGTAGGTGTAGCTAGATTTTTTTTGTACTCACACTTTGATTTTTTTGGCCACTCAGCATCTGCGGAGAGGAATGGGCCCAGTTACCCCTCAAATATCAGATGTCTGCGGTTGAAACTTAAAACACTGCTTGTCTGTTAAAATCCCAAACACAACATATATGAAATTACCCCCTCTTTTTGCGAGGTGGGATTTTCCAAGCAATGAAATGTATGTTTTAAACCAAGCATTTTGCCCTTTAATCCTCTTATATATACTAATTCCCCCTCCCCCACCCAGAATCTGCCACATCTAAAGGTGCTCAGGAGGCTAAAAAGGAGGTGCCAGACAGGAGAAAGCAGACTATGGGTTGCCCAAATCTGCCTTACGGTTTACTATTCTAAACAAGTTCAAGCGATATGGTTTATTAAACAATTATAGCTTTTTAAAATATCTGGGCCTACCACATCTGGATGATAAAATCTGGATGACCACTAGATGGAAACAAAGTGAACCACAGGAATCTTTCCTATCTTCCGATGATTATCCAGTTTTTTTACAGCCCCAAATCTGGTAGCACTAGCAATATATAACTCCAGCCATGCAAAAGTCCCTAGTTCTATCTCTGGTACGGTATTTTGAACTTCTGACCACTTCACTTTTCATCAATTTTGTCCAATTTCTACATCAGTGTACAGTTTTAAGAAAATGCATGGAATTATTTTTTTTTAAATGCCTATGTAGGATTTTCTAAATAGTGACGGTTTGATGAATAGTTGCTCAGAACATAGTTTATTTCTGGTACATCTACATGGAAAAGGAATTGAAAAGTGTAATTGTTTATAGTGAAAGGCAGAAATATTATGATCTGATTGTTTATAATGAAAGGCAGAAAGAATTTGGGATTGATAGCAGGCTAATGAGAAAATCTGAATGTGAAATATGGCAGTGTTCAAGAGTGGATCCTGGGAAAAATATAGACATAAAAAGAAAAAAGAAAATTGTAAAAGAAACTGCAACTCACCATGGATATTAGTAAGGAATCAGAGATCGAAGTGCTCAAAGATTGCAAGTTTGCAAACTTCTATCTTCTGCTTTTAACCAGGCCAAAAGCGTAGTCCTTCAAAGACTGGATGATATTGAATGGAGGTAGTCTTCACTTTGTGACCTGTTAGGACCAGCAACTGGATCATTGAACTCTATAATTGCTAAGTGGAAAATCACATGAACATGATGGTACAGGTAGTCCTCGACTTACGACCACAATTGAGCCCCAAATTTCTGTTGTTAAGTGAGACATTGGTTAAGTGAGTTTTGCACCATTTTAAGACCTCTCTTGCAACAGTTGTTAAGTGAATCACTGCAGGTGTTAAATTAGTCACAGAGTTGTTCAGTGAATCTAGCTCCCCCATTTGACTTTGCTTGTCAGAAAGTCGCAAAATGTGATCACATGACCCCAGGACAATGCAGATGTCATAAATATGAGTCAGTTGCCAGGCATCTGAATTTTGATCCCATGACTCTGGGGATACTGCAAAGGTCATAAGTGTGAAAAATGGTCGTAAGTCACTTTTTCCAGGGCTGTTGTAACTTTGAACAGTCACTAAATGAACTGATGTAAGTCAAGTATAGTGTCTCCTGCTTGAGCAGAGGGTTGGAGCAGAAGAAGTCCCCTTCCAGCTCTATTCTGATTGATTGGTTGGTTTACATCACTTCCCATTTGGTCATTAAGCAAATCATGTCATTAAGCAAGACATCATGTGACCACAACTCAACAGTTTTACTGCTGGCTTCTCTATTGTCTCTACTTGTCAGAAGTCAATTATGAAGTGCCCAGAGGGCGATTATATGATCATTGGACACTGAGATGGCTGTAAATATGAGAACTGGCCATTCAACTGGGTTTTTTTTTTGTTTACATCATTGTAAATTTGAATGGCCATTAAATGAGACTGTTAATAACTGAGGATTATCACATGGACTTTGGTGCCCTCTCATGAAACAGCAGAGTGTTTCATAGTGAAAGGCATTTGGCAATCTGTAAACTGTCTACATATTTTTTAAAAAAAAAAAATTTAGAAGCAGGCTCAATGTGCTTCCATTAACATTAGTACTTTATGTAAACCCCACTAACAGAATGCTTCTCCTCATGGGTCTTTGTGAAAATAGAAACGATATAGCAAGCATTGTTTTGTTACATATTTTATAAGGAAAGTTGCAAAAATATTACCTTCTATCTTTGCTGCAACATCTCCTAGGGAAGATGCATTAAATTAATACACACACATACACACATACACACACACACATATATACACATATACATACATATATTAAGTGTTTTTCTATCGAGACACCTGGTCTACCCCAAATTTCGCCTTTCAGCTCCAATTCAGGAGCCCTCAATCAGTCGCATTCACGACAAACCATTTTATATCAAATTTATATTTTGCTGATAAAGATATATATATATATATAACAAAAAGCCCAGAAACTTGTGAATGAGATTTCACAGAACCAGGGCTGTATAACATCTTAGCTTACGTAGGTAAAACCTGGCTAGAAAGAATATGCATATCTATCTATCTATCTATCTATCTATCTATCTATCTATCTATCTATCTATCTATATATATGTGTGTGTGTGTTTTTCTTCTAGCCAGGTTTTCTCTACGTAGCCAAGGTTTTTTTGTAGCTCCAGCTCAGTAGAATCACATCTACTCGGTTCTGGGCTTTTTTCCTTTCTAACACCTAGCAAGCTCTAACTGCTAGGTGGGATATACACACACACACACACACACACACACACACACACACACACACATACATATATATATATACATACATACATATATATATATATACAAACATATATATATATACATACATACATACACACACACACACACACATATATATACACACCCTGTTTCCCCGAAAATAGGACCCAACCAGAAAATAAGTCCTAGCATGTTTTTTCAGGATGCTCGTAATATAAGCCCTACCCCCAAAATAAGCCCCAGTTAAGATTGTCAGCCAGATGGATGCATTTAGTACCGTATTTCCCCAAAAATAAGACCTAACCAGAAAATAAGCCCTAATGTGTCTTTTGGAGCAAAAATTAATATAAGACCCGATCTTATTTTCTAGAAAACACTGTATAATTTAGCCATATATAATATCATCACCAACCCAGGAGTCAAATCCTGGGCAGCTGCAGTGAAAACATGGCAACCATTCCTACAAATGTGACAAATTTTCCAATCTCGGTTTGTTTAATTTTATTGTTCTGGTTTGATTTTCTTTCTTAGGTTGATGCTTGATTGTAGTAATAAATCTGATTTGGTGGTTAAACTATAACGAGAGTAGAACAACTGTAGGAAGAGATGGAATGAGTCTTAGAAAAGAATGTTGGAAAATTGATTCCTCCCTTTACAAAATGAGCAGAAAGTGGACGTGAAGGAGGAGGATGTGGAAGCTGCTTGGAATGGACAGGAATGCATTATGTTACAGAGCCCATAGAAATGTTTGGAATTGTGATAGTAGGAGGCATGCAAATTTGTGCCTCTTCTAATGATGAAATGAAAGAAACCAAGGTTAAAGTGGGGGAGGGATAAACTACATCAAAGAACAATTGGCTGAAAAATTGAAAATGAGAGAAAGCTGTTGTATAATGTGTGTATGGAAAAATAGATCGGCAAACAGTGTTGTCAAAGAATAAGGCATAATTAAGATTAAAAGATAGAAAATAGAGAATGATTTTCATAGCAACAAGAGATAATTTGGGAAGCGGGTGAAAACAATCAACAAGAAATCTCTAACAGAGCGATGGAATGAAAATAATGAAATTATTTGGGATGAAGCCCGAAGTGAGAGAAAGCTGGGAGGAGTAATTTTTTTAAGGAAACGAGATGTGAAAGAGTGGAATTGAATGGAAGAATATGCATGGGAATGCAGACAATGTGTACAAAAAGAAAGCCATAAATACGGGTAGTCCTCGATGTACAACCGTTCGTTTAGTGACCATTCGAAGTTACAACGGCACTAAAATAAGTTACTTAAGACCATTTTTCACATTTACAACTGTTGCAGCATTCCTATGATCACATAATCAAAATTCGGATGTTTGGCCACCGATTCATATGATGTCCTGGGATCACGTGATCCCCTTTTGCATTCTTATGACTAGCAAAGTCAATGGGGAAGGCAAATTCACTTAACAACCGTGTTATTAACTTAACAACTGCAGTAATTCACTTAACAACTGTAGCAAGAAAAGCCATAAAATGGGGCAAAAATTGATTTAACAAATGTCTCACTTAGCAACAGAAATTGCTTAAGCAGGAGACCCAGAGGTGGTATTCAGCTGGTTTGGACCGGTTCAGGCAAAACCAGTAGCAGAAATCAGTAGCAGGGCCCGCCCACCCGCCCCTGCTCTATGCTGTCCTACTTAGGCACATTTTTGCGGCCGGGTGCATGTGCGGAAGGTGCACACGCGAGCAAAGCACATGTGCGAAAACAGAGACGGTGGTGAAGAATTGGGCAAAAAGAATATGAGCAAATTGTGCCTTTCTGAGTAGCCATTTCAGCTACTCAGATCAAGGGCGGTTACATAATTTTTCAAATAAATTTTCAAGATCTGTCTTTTTTCCACTACAACCTTCAATCTACAACCAATACAGAGGCCTGGTGGCTCAGCAGACTGAAAGCATTGTGATTAACACCAGCTGTCTGCAATTACTGTAAGTTCGAATCTCATCAGGCTCAAGGTTGACTCAGCCTTCCATCCTTTCTAAGGTAGGTGAATTGAGGACCCAGTTTGTGGGGGCAATAAGATGACTTTGTATAAATATACAAAAAGTATGAAGGCTATTGCTTAACGCATTGTAAGCTGCCCTGAGTCTCCGGAGAAGGGCAGCATATAAATCAAATTAAAAAAAAAAAATCTGCTTCTAGACCAGGAGTGTCAAACTCAATTTCATTGAGGGCCGCATCAGGGTTGTGTTTGACCTCAGGGGCAGGGTGGGTGTGGCCAGGGTAGGCGTGGCCAGATTGATGTCACTCATGTCAGGGGCATCTGTGGCGGCCCGAGCACTCTGCCAGCAAAAACGGGCTCCAGAGCTCCATTTTCAGCTTCTACGGCCTCCTGCCACCCTCTGCCACCCTCTCTGAAAAAAGAGCTCAGCCCACCCCCCCCGAACCTTCTCTATTTTCTTCTTGTTCTTAAGTTGTTTTTCTTCCTTAGCTTGGCAAGCAGGTGACTACATAAAGGAACACATAACCACTGGGTATCTCCACACAAAGCAAAATTGCAATACCGAAAGGCTATTTCAATATGAAGCAAAAATCAGGAACACGGAGGCATACGTTCAAACTGACAAGAGGGAAGTTCAAAAGAAAAAGTAGTGGGAGCTTCAAACCAACTTCCAGCGAAAATAGAGGTCAATTATCAGTAATTGAGTTTAAACATGCTTGAGATAAACACATGTCCATCATCCGACAAAAATTAAAAGTAAAATAAAAATGAATTAAACATAAAAATAATAATTAGATATAATAACTAAATAAAAAGAAAACAAACAACATACTCAAAAGGGCAGACTTGATGGACTACTAGGGTGTTTTTTTTTTTTGCCATCAGTTTTCTATATTTCTATTTACTTTAGAGAAAAGGCGAAGAAAGAGAAGTACCAGACATGATAAGAATTCACACGGTTATGTTTGGCATCAACATTTGATTGAAAAAAGATTTTACTTCCTCTCTCATTATAGTACAGCTCTGAGTCATCTGTCAAAATTAGCAGGTTTTGATCAGACCACAGAAAAACTATTTTTTTCCATGACACTTAATCTGGGAAATCCAACACCACAGGGTTGTACCAAAATAGCTTTGGAAACCTTGAGAGTGGATGGGTCTTTTAAATGGATTAAGTCTAAGACATGATGCTGCCCGTTTCTCAAATATCTATGCTTAAAAACTTGTACTTGCTGAGAATTGTTCTTTCTAGATTCTGAGCGCCAGGATCTCAGTTGTGAATACATTCTGATGTCTTGCAAAGTGCAAAATTACAGGCATGGGTTCAAATACGAGAATTTGATTTTTCATCAATGGCTTTTTACTTTCGATTTTTCCAGGTAAATTTTCACCTGGCGAAAGGCATCCAAGAAGACCCTCAATATTATGGCTATTAAATTTTTAGGTGGTTCTGGGGTCTGATAGAGCAATATCACTTAGTCCTTTTCTTCGTTAGATTAGACCAGTGGTTCTCAACCTTCCTAATGCTGCGACCCTTTAATACAGTTCCTCATGTTGTGGTGACCCCCAACCATAAAATTATTCCTAAAACCATTGATAATATGTGTTTTCTGATGGTCTTAGGCAACCCCTGTGAAAGGGTCATTCGACCCCCAAAGGGGTCCCGACCCACAGGTTGAGAACCACTGGATTAATGTTTTTCATTGAAAAGCACTGCTCTAGCTTATCATCATTTTCTTTACTTAAGTATAGATGAATTATTATTAATGCTATTTATTGGAATTAATTAATTAAGAAATATAGAGTGTATTTAATCAATTTAGAAAATATTTACAATACATAGAGACTTAGAAGTACTATTATTAGAATATCATATTACTATTAATTAATTAATTATTATATATTAACCAGTAGATATTATTAGAATATTTTCTGTTTGTGGATTTTATTGAATAATTAATTATTAGATATTAAGATACTAAGAATTGATCAATTGTATAGTTTTTAACTAGATAAGATATTTATTTATATATATATTTATATTTGTAGCTATATTTATATTCATATTTATATTTAGATTTATATTTATATTCTCATCACATTCTTAATTGATTTATATATAATTTCATATAGAGAGAATTAATTATTTAAAAGAATTTATTCATTTAAAGAAGGGTTAGTGGATTGATCTTTTATAAGGAGGGGGGAAAAAGAGAAAAGAAAAGAAAAGAATTATAGAAATTATAGAATTTGGATGGTGATTTGGGAGAAAGTTGATAAAATACTGGGAGAACAATACAAGATTTTGAAAGAAATGACTAGCACCACCACAACCACGTTGAAAACAGCTAAGAAGCCAACACCATTTTTAACAGGAACAGGGGCCTCCCCAGTGACACAGAAAACTTTGGAGGGAATGTTTGCATCAGACAAGCAACCCAGTACACCTAATATGCCAACAATGCAGGCCACGCTTATAACAATTCAGGAAACTATGGTCAAAATGCAAGAGTGTATGACAAGAAACCATGAACAATCTAGAAAAGACATGGACGAGGTAAAGAGAGAAGTTAAGAATGACATTCAAAAGATTGATGGAAAAATGGACTTAATACAAGAAATCATCCAAAAAAATGACCAAAGGATAAAAGAAATAGAACAAAAAACTGAATTGACGGAAGAAAAATTAGAAGCATTAGATACAAAAATGACAGGATTAAATAAGGAACTTGAGAACACTGTGGCCCAATTAGAAATGGAGAAGGCAGCATTCTATTTGCGTTTCCAGAACGTAGCGGAAGACCGGGAGGAAGATTTGACGATGGTAATGGCTGAGATGATAGCAGAGGCACTCCAGAGAGAAAAAGACGAGATAATTAATGAACTAGATGAAGTCTACCGAGTCCACACTAACTACGCCCGACAAAACAAACTCCCTCGGGAGGTACACATAAGATTTGTAAGAAGGAAGGTGAGGGATATTGTATATAAGATAACAAAGGACGAACCGATGTATTATAGAAATAAAGAAATAATCACTCTAAAGCAAGTACCTAAAAGAATACGAGATTTGCGAAGAGATTATTGGTTCCTGGCCACGTTACTAAACAGAAGATATATACCATTCAAATGGATAACCCCGGAAGGAATGTTAGTATCGTGGCAGGGAAAGAAAATCAAGGTGGATTCGCACAGCAAAGCAAAAGAATTATATGACCAAATGATGGGGGCTGAAGTAACAAATGGTAATAAAGAAGAGGAAGGACGATATATCAAAGGAAAACAGAAGAGAGATCGGGAAAGAACACCACAACAAGGAGGGAAAGCAGATGAAGGAGAGACCCAGGAAGAGGAAGGAGTACAGACAAGAGGCAAAAAAAAGGAACAGGAAGAAATAAAGAAGAAACAACAGGAAAGTTAATAAAAAAAAAAAAAATGGAACGGACTTTAAAAATACTATCTGTAAATGTTAATGGACTCAATTCACCATCCAAACGACACCAAATTTACAAAAAAATTTTGAAACAAAAATCAGACATTGTGTGCCTCCAGGAGGTACATATAAGAAAACAGGATATCAAATATATACAATATAAAAAATTAGGTAAAGAATACGTTTCATTGGCAGAAGAAAAAAAAAGAGGAGTGGTGGTATATATCAAAGAAGGAATAGACAGTAATATGAGGTATGTAGATACAGAAGGTAGGATAGTCATGGTAGAACTAAATCTTGAGCTCAAAAAGATATTATTGGTAGTAATATACGCCCCAAATAGTCAACAATTAGAATTTTACAAAAAAGTGCATGAGAAAATTATAGAACAAAAAATGGAGAATGTCTGTTTGATTGGGGATTTTAATGCTATATTAGATGTAAGAAAAGATTATGAATGTGGTCAACAAAACAAAAATAAAAAAAATGTATTACCTAAAACCTTTATGGATATGGTGGAAGAGTTAGATATGGTAGATAGCTGGAGATATCTTAATCCCGAAGCAAGAAATTATACATATTATTCGAATCCGCATAAATCATGGTCAAGGTTGGATATGATTTGGGTAACTAAGATGTTAATAATGGAGATAGAAGAAGTAGAGATTTTACCAAATAATTGGGCTGACCACAACCCGATAATGATGAAGTGGAGAGGTCAGCAGAGAAAGAAGAATAGATGGACTATGAACACACAGATTCTGCAAGAAAAAGAATATAAGAATTATATAGAAAAGGAGTTAGAATGGTTTTATAAGGAAAACACAAAGCAACACACTTCCCTACAAAACCTATGGGATACAACCAAAGCATATATAAGAGGCCTCACGATATCATATAATGTAAAACGGAGAAAAGAGAGAGAGAAAGAATATAACAAATTATTAGAAGAAATTCAAAATTGGGAATGTAAATTGCAAAGAAACCCAGGGGATGAAAAAATAAGGTTAAATTGGTTAACAGCAAAACATAACCTGAACATATTAGAGCAGGGGAAATATGTAACAGCATTGAAATATACAAGACAAAATTACTTTGAAAACGCAAACAAACCAGGGAGATGGCTGGCGTATAGGCTGAGGAAGGAAAGAGAAAAAAGAACAATTCAGAAAGTACGAGATGATGAGGGAAGGATTCAATGGGTCCTAGAGGAAAAAAAGGACATAATAGTCCAATATTATCAAAAACTGTATGAAAAGGATATAGTAACAGAGGAGGAAATTGAATACTATTTAAAAGGGGAGGGATTGCAAATACTAACAGAGGAAGAAAGAGAATTATTAGATAAGGAGATTACGATGGGGGAGCTAAAAGAGGCACTGAAGAGGCAAAAAAATAATAAAACCCCGGGGACAGACGGTTTACCAATAGAATTCTATAAGACATTTGGAGACTCATTAAATGGAATACTGTTAGAAATATACAATGAGGCCCTAATGGAGGCAAAGCTACCCAACACATGGAAAGAAGCATACATTTCCTTAATATCTAAAGAGGGGACAGATACCACACTAATAAAAAATTATAGGCCGATTTCTTTGTTGAACACTGATTATAAAGCTTTCATGAGTATAATTGCCAATAGGATGAAAATAATATTACAAAATAAAATACACCAGGATCAAAATGGTTTTCTGCCTACAAGGCAGATAAAAAACAATTTAAGAATAGTATTGGATGTTCTAGAATATTATGAGGTGCATCCAGAGAGACAGGTAGCACTGATCTTTCTGGATGCACAAAAAGCCTTTGATCAAGTTAACTGGCAATTTATGAAGCAACAAATTAAAAGTATGAATTTTGGAGAAAAATTCACTAAAATGATAACATCGATATATCAGAATCAGAAAGCATGTGTTTTGGTGAATGGTGACCCAACAAAATTCTTTGGAATAGATAAAGGAGTAAGGCAGGGATGTCCACTTTCCCCTTTACTATTCATTTTAACATTGGAAAATTTATTAATCAGAATTAGAGCAAATAAAGAAATTCAAGGATTAAAGATCAAGAGAGAGGATTATAAGGTCCAAGCATTTGCAGACGACCTTGTTTTTTTCGTAGAAAACCCATTAGAAACAACCCCAAAATTAATAAAAGAGATTGAAAAATTTGGAAAGGTAGCAGGTTTAAAAATTAATAAAGAAAAGACAAAAATGATAACAAAAAACATGACAATAAAACAAGTAGAGAAATTAGTAAAAGAATCCGGTCTGCAGACAGTAAAAAAAATTAAATACCTAGGGATAAATTTGACGGCCAAAACGACAACAATAAAAGAAGACAATTATGATACTTTAGTCCAGAAAATAAAGGAAGATTTAGAAAAATGGGGGAAACTAAAACTGTCTTTATTGGGGAAAATAGCAGCAATAAAATCAAACATACTGCCAAGACTCCTTTATCTATTCCAAACAATTCCAATAAAATTAGATAAGAAATTCTTTGATAATTTGGATAAAATAACTAAAAAATTTGTGTGGGAAGGGAAGAAATCAAGAATAAAATTGAATATACTACAAGATGATAAAAGTAGAGGTGGATTTGGACTCCCGGCATGGGATAAATATTACAAGGCTGCCAGTTTATTATGGATTAAAGATTGGATAACCTTAGATAATCAAAGATTGCTAAATTTAGAAGGGCATGATTTAATGAAAGGATGGCACGCCTTTATATGGAGTTCAGGAAATAAAATATATAAACATTTTAATAACCATACAATCAGGAGATCCTTAATTAACACATGGCTACAAATTAAACAAAAACACTACATGAAAATTCCTGGCTGGCTATCGTCTATAGAAGCAATAACTCACCCCAACATATTATCAAAACAAAAGATTCTAAAATATAGGGAAATAGTAGATGTTCAGGGGAATTTGAAAACTAGGGAAGAGCTCAAAGAACAAGGAATGGAAATAGACTGGTGGCCCTACCCGCAAATAAAAGTAAGATACAGAAAAGACCAAGAGAAAGAAGGAATAGATTTAAAACAAAATCAATTAGACAAATTATTAGAATCAAAAGAAGGGAAGCTAATCTCAAAAATTTACAAATATTTACTCGAATTCGATCTGGCAGAAGAGTTGGTCAAAGGGCAGATGGTAGCCTGGGCGAGGAACATAGGGCATAATATACAATTAGAAGATTGGGAAAGAGCTTGGGAAGATAATTATAGAATGACAAAATCGGTACCATACAAAGAAAATCATTATAAAATGTGGTACCGATGGTATCTGCCACCCGCAAGGTTAGCAAAAATGTATCCAAATGTGAACCCGGTTTGCTGGAAATGTAAAAAAGCACAGGGAACTTTTTACCATGCTTGGTGGCTTTGCCCAAAAATCAAAAAATATTGGAACAAAATAAAAACATGGATAATAGAAATAACAAATCACGAAATTGAATTAACACCTGAAGTCTTTTTACTCGGCATGATCAATAAAAATATTAGGAAGGACATAAAATATCTAATACTCCATATTATAACAGCGGCAAGATTAGCATTGGCACAACTCTGGAAAATTGACCGTTTGCCAACTGATCAGGAAGTTATACAGAAAATCTATGTATGCGCAGAGATGGATAAATTAACCCTAAAATTACAGGATAAGGAAGATTCAAATTATTTTAAAATATGGAATAGCTGGTACCAGTGGATAAGTCAGAGAGAGGGAATGCTTAGAGATGAAAGTTAGGAGAAATCAATGTAAATAAACAACTGCACTGTCAGAGAGATATAGAAGGAAATATAGTCACTGTGTGTATATATATATATGTATATATAACATTAGAAAGTAGTTGATAGATGAAATTGAGCACTATATATGTATAGTATATGTACTTGTAATTTGTGTGTTTGATTAAGAAAAACTTGTTCAGTTTTTCTTATAATTGTTTTAAATGTCTTTTTTTTTTAAATATGAATAAAGTTTGTTTAGATTTTAAAAAAAAAAAAAAAAAAAAAAAAAAAAGAGAACCACTGGATTAGATATTCCCAATTCCCTCAATTGTTCATCATATGATTTAGCCTCCAGATCCTGTGAGCTCTCTCCCTCTCCCTCCCTTCCTCTCTCTCTGCAAAATTGTTGTTCTTGAGACATCAATATATATTTTATTTTCACCTTTGCATGGACCTCATAGTACCTCCTCTAAACAAATACTCTTCAGATGATAATAACAACTGCAACCTTTGTTGAGATATTTCTCCACTCTGCTAAAGAAGATTACAGGATTATTTTCTGTCACCTGCACATTCGGGGAAATATCATAGATGGAACAAGAGTGAAATAATGTGGTTTTGGAAAAGGTAGTGTTTCTATTAGGTTTCTATTAGTGTTTCTATTTAATAGTTTTTAAATGTTTCTTCCTTTTTTCTCCTGCCTTTGGATTCGGATCCTCAATTTGGGCTGGGGGGGGAGGGAAGAATTGACTAAGATAGCTTCTATGTATTAAGAAAGTTACACTAAATGCCTCTTGCTAGTCTAGCACTGACTAGCACTGTTGATAATACCTAGTTATTTATTGAAATGTCTGCAAGAAAACAACCAAGCTCAGAAAGCACCAAGGATCCATCATTTCAACCCTGACTGAGGTACAAATGTCTATGGAGATTCTCAGTCATCCAGGTCATAGTTGTTTAAAAGGTGCTTTTCAAAAGACAACTGGATTATGTTTTTCCCTTATGGTGGGGGGGGGATGGAAGGATTACTTCTGATAGGTCTGACCTCACCACCATCCAACCAGAATTAATGAAGCTTCATGGATGAGAAGCGAAACGTCATCTTTTTCCTCAAGGGAATAGTCCAGTTGTTTTTTGAAAAAACACCTTTGAGTCAACCTGTCTTATAAATATTCTCCTTTATTGATCTTGCTAGTCCGGGTCGCAAAGTGGTGAATTGGGCTTCCTTTTCCCCTTCAGTTGGCCACATAGAAGCAGAAGCTTAAACCGGAATGGGATTTAGCCAGCGGTAGCAGAATTATGCTCATTTAAATGTCCAAACTATCTCTGAAGAACCGAAGACTTTAGCCTTGAATTTTTGCAACATTTATACTCAATAGAATGAAAAGGAGATAAAGCTAAGTTTTCAGCTAGTCCTTGTTTTCTGACTTCTATTGAAATGGGTGGTCTACAGGTCTTGGTGTGTATTTGAGGAACTGCTGGAGAAAGCAACAAAATTCACACTAGAGTTTTCTCTCTGTTTCTTACTGGCACTGCTTTGCACCGGACCGCGAGCCAATCTTCTTGTGGTGCCATTTGGTGCCGCCTTGTACCTCTCTGCTGTTTAATAGTTGAAACTCTTGTGAAATTCCCTGAATGCTGAGTTGTAAACTGGCAGGCTCTGAGTCTCAACAATTCCCTTTTATTGGCTTTAAAAAGAAAAAAAGAAAAGAAACAAAGCCTTGACTTTCTTGTGGCTGAAAAGCAACCCAATTGTGACTCTTCATTGAAGCTCTTGCTTGTCGTTCCTCCATTTTTATGTAAAACTGAAATCTTCTTCCTTTGGGGGAAGAGATTATGTCATTATCTCTTCTTCTCAATTAAATGCTGTTCTTGAAAATTGAAAAACCTTTTTTCTGGCAATTCTTGCTTTCCATGAAGTCGCTCTCTTTCTTATTTTCCTAGCCAAAAACGGGCTGCTGATTAGGATTCATGTTTGTTTGGACCAGGGGTGTCTCACAAATTATCTCTGATCTGTGTTTCCTCTTCCCAGTTTAAATTTTCAAAGATGGAGTTGGATGGTGTATCCCACTATAATCAGTTGTGATTTTTTTTGCAGGCTGTCTGAAGAGTATTAGAGCACTAGAGCTTGATTGAGGAACACCAATATGCAAGTGCAGGTCTTGCATTATTCCTATATTTTTTATAAAATGTGCAAGATCACTTGCTGCTTTGCTCAATTAAATCTCTATGTGCACCTGTTTCCCCCCTAAGATAATTTTTCCATCCATCTCCCAGGCATGCTAGCTCTTCACGGATTTGGAGTTATGTTCAACATTTGGGAACTAGCTGTTCAAAACAAAATAAATCAAAACTGCCTAAACTGAATTCTAGTCCTTATGGTTCTTGACTGGAATAAAAATACATGGGGAAAACCTCAGAAGCTGAGTCAGCAAAAATTCTAATTGGCAATAGAGTGAGTCCTCAACTTACAACTGGTTGCTAACAACCGTTTGAGGTTACAATGGATCCCCACAAACGTTAATTATGACCAGAGTTCCTAACAGCTGAGCATTTTGGGTGCTCAGAAGCTGGCCCTCATTTACTTTGCATGGCCCCATAGTTATGTGGCCTAAATTATGTGAATTTGTGAATGCACATAAACATTACGTGAATTTACATTTTTTGGCCCCAAACAGGTGTTTACTTCTGATTTGGGGGGAAAATGCCCTATCATGAACAATGGGTATGCTTAAAAGATTGCCGTGTTTCCTTAACAGTCACCTGTTGAATCAGGTCTGGCCATGTGGTGACCCACATTACAGCATAAAAACTTACGACTGAAATGGACAGGTTCCATTACATAAATTGTGGATTTCCTGTACAGTTCATCTCTTCCACAGAAGCTGCTTTCCATGCAGAAGAATTCAGACCCTGGTGTATTTCCTTGATAAGAAATGTTGATTCTTGCTTATATTGCCCCACCCTCAAAACACAGAGTTCTATTTTATTTTAATTTTACAACATAGAGACAGATTTAACCATAGTTTCAATTGGGAAAATGTGACCATCCTAGATTAAGACAAGTCCAAAAATGCCAGGGAGTTTCTAGAAGCCTGGCACTCTGACAAATCAGCCATCAATAGACACATAGACATTAACTAGACATTAACTATAGACAATAGGAATGCAGTGGCTCAATGGCTAAGATGCTGAACTTGTCGATCAAAAGATCGGCAGTTCAGCAATTCGAATCCCTAGTGCCGTGTAACGGGGTGAGCTCCCGTTACTTGTCCCAGCTTCTGCCAACGTAGCAGTTCGAAAGCATGTAAAAAATGCAAGTAGAAAAATAGGAACCACCTTTGGTGGGAAGGAAACAGCGTACCATGCGCCTTTGGTGTTTAGTCATGCCAGCCACATGACCACGGAGACGTCTTCAGACAGTGCTGGCTCTTCGGCTTTGAAATGGAGATGAGCACCGCCCCCTAGAGTCGGGAATGACTAGCACATATGTGCGAGGGGAACCTTTACCTTTACCTATAGACAATGCAAAAGAGACAATCGCCCAACCTAAAAAGAAACAAAAAGACCACTCCATCAGCAATCAGCACCCAGATTAGCATAGATTGACTCCAAGATTATCATTAGACCAACAATCAAGTAAATAATACCCCAATCAAGAAACTGCCAAAGAAGCCAACAGCAAACAGCTCAACCAAAGAATCTCTAAGACCACCCCCACCAACACTGACAGGCGAGCCACCAGAATATAAACTGATAGAAAACTGCACTCCTTATTAGCACTGATGATGTTACCTAGTTTGGGTAATGAAATGTCTATAAGAAAACAAGCACAGAGAGCACCAAGGACCCCTCATATCAACCCTGAGCTACAAATAGTGTATTCTCCTTTATTCTATTTAAAAGTGAACTGCAGGAATCTTGACCTGCTAAAAGCATTGATTCTTTGTGTGCAGGAAGTGGATGGCTATACAATATGTTAAATGCTTCAGTCCATGGCTCTATAATCAGTCATCCGAGTGATGAGTTTCAAGTAGATGAAGCCATCCATCAAGGAAACCTGTCGCTCTTGCGTGATATGAAAGGAAAACCCAGTGAAGGATGGAAAGATACTCAATATTACACTGGATGAGGCAGTTGATTTCCAAAGCCTTATGACCTGGTCAGTTAGCTGAGCCTTATCTGATGGAGAATCAGTCTGACAGGGAAGAGTTTGACTGTCATTCTCATTTAGTTCCGGCAAACATGGGAATGGCAAATAGCTTCCAAAGCTGACAGCGAGTTGGAATAAAAGATAGAAGCATGTGAAGGAGGTAGTTCAGCAATGGGAAGATAAAGTAGATACTTATGGACACAGTGATGGAAGCTGGGTCCATTTTTATTATGGGATTGGAAGGCTGGTGAAAACCACACACTAATGAGATGACTCTGTCTCTTACCCAACCAATCTCTTACAGAATTAGGAAAGTCCTGTTGTCGTCTCAGAGAGAGGGCAGAATATAGATGTAATAATGTATTTATGCCCTTGTTATTTTGTAATCCTGTGCTGCTTTAATCATTCACCAACGTGTCCTATGACCATGGTGAACAAGCTCCATTACAGTCATAAATCAAGGATTACTTGTAGTCATTGAGTTCACCTATTTTCTGTGTTTTCCCAAAATATCAGATTATAAGTAAACAAGCTGGATTCACAGGCAGCATGCTGAAGATTAAAAAAAAAAGTCTGATTAAATGTAACTATTAATTGTACTGAAGAAAGAAAATGGTAGCGAATCAGGTGGGATTCAGCCTATTCGGTCTGGTTTGGGCAAGCCAGTTGCTCCGATGATCAGCTGAGAGTGAACCGGTTCGCTCCGACCATCAGCTGGGCCTGCCCGCCCCTGCGCTATACCTACCTATATTTAGTTCGTTTGAAGCCCAGCTGATAACTGCAGTAGAGTGGATTGCCGCGCCTCAGCTGTTTCACTCACCGTAGCTAGTAGTAAGTAGCTTTTAATGGTGTTTTCAAATGCACTGCGCGTGCGCATCGCACAATTGGCAAACCAGTTGTTACACCGGTTAAATCCCACCACTGTAGAAAATCCACAGAGACTATCTTGGAGAAGGAAGGGAACCATCACTACATCCAAAGGCAAGGTTATCTGCCTATTTGAACAGAGAGTAGTGAGACCTTCAAAACTGATGTCAGTCCTTCAAGGAAGGCCAAGTCAGGCAACAGACTCCACATGAAATAGCAGTAGGACTTAGCACTTAGACTTATATACTGCTTCACGGTGCTTTACAGCCCTCTCTAAGTAGTCTACAGAGTCAGAATATTGCCCCCAATTATCTGGATCCTCATGTTACTGACCTTGGAAGGATGAAAGGCTGAGTCAAACTTGAGCCACATTAGGATCGAACTTGAGGTTGCGGGCAGAGTTTGCCTGCAACACTGTATTCTAATCACTGCACCACCCCCAGGACTCATTGTTGGAACTTTGTTGATATTGGCTATAATAACAATTTTGAAAGCTGACCATTTCCTTCCCTCTTAAACCAAAGGCAATCAGGGTGGGGCAGCCTTAAGTTTCTTTCTCGTGCTCTCTTATCTTCCGGGTCTAATTCGTATTTTGCTGATGGTCTTTTCATTCCTTCTTCAAGGTCTGTACAGAAATAAGCAGTATCTATCTCCCTTATAGGTATTTCCAGTCATAGCTGTAACTGTATTCTGGAATAGATGTCAGATGCCGTAGGGTGGTGGAACTGAATATGCTTGGCAAGTAAAAGGTCCTCTATTCAGACCCCGGCATCTCAGGAATAAAATTTATCACCCATTGAAAGTGAAGACTTTGGAACGTGTCCATGGATGTGCTCCAGACCGCGCGATTGGATTCCATTATCCTTGAGCCAAGTCTAGGCTTGGAGCTGTGGATGTATGTAACAGGGATGGAGCTCTTCTGCCATTACAGATTTTCTCATTGATGATCAGTGAAACACCAAACAGAGATTGTGTTTTTGGAAGGGAGATCTTAGCTGAATTGAGTTGTCACAGTAGCTCATTACCTAGAAGAGTTCTGGTCCCTGGATATAGATTCAGGAAGAGGCTGACGTCTCTTAAAAATGTTTCAATGCTTTGTGCATTGATTAGGGAGGTGGATCTATTGGTCCCCAAATGTGATGAACTGGTATGCATACTTGGAGACTGTTGGCGGTATACAGGATTATCATAGGCAGTTGTGCAAAATGGCTTACAGGGAAAATCTCTTCATAGAATAGTTTCCATGAGGCTACCATCAGTTTTAAAACATACATTTACCTGAATACCTCACCCCCGCCCCAGTGCCATGCTGTCCTATTTAGCCATGTTTTAAAGCCGCGCGCATGCGTGGAAACTGCACGTGCGAGCAAAGCACACGCACAGACGGCCGTGCACATGTGCGGAGATGGTGCATGCGAGTGAGGCAACTGCACGCGCTCACATTTTCAGTGCTGGGCGAACCGGTAGGTAAATTATGTGATTCCCACCCCTGTTCATAACCGCTGCTAGAATTAGAGAAGAAAGAACACAAAGACAGAAGATGAGAGCAACGTTATCCAATAACCAGTAAAACAAAAGGGCCTTTGAACAACTGGGCAGGCCATCAAGGATTGGAGATGGGCAAATCAGTCATCATAGTGAAATAGAGCCACCCTGCTGCCTTGGAGGTAGCTCTGCTCTGAATACCAGTCTGGAAGTGAACAGCAGGCAGGGTTGTGGGATCCCACCGAAATCCAAAAATTAAACAGATAGCAATCCGTGGCTTGTCTGAGGAAGTCGTAGTCAGGATCCCTTTTTCACAGCTGCATAAATGTGGCTGGGCAACTTGACAAACATGTCTGAGCGGTGGAGCCAGCCAGCTATAAAAAGGTAGCAACGGTTTCTTGATTGTTGCTTGTGCCAGCAATATATTGGTGGATTCCACTATTCGGCTGGGCACGCTGAGTTCTAAATGGAAGCTTTCCCCCTTCCTCCTTCTCCTCTTCCTGCTGCATCCTTTAACCTCAGTTTACATCTTGTAGCTTCTCTATAAACCTTTGTGCCTTGTCAGCTTGGAAGGTTATCTTCGGTCAGAACAGAAATGCTTCTCTGGCACCCAGACCCCGTGAGCTTTGCTGTGGAAAAGGTTTCTGAACAATACCATGCAATAAAGAAGCCGATACTGAAAGTGAGTTGCTGTAATGCTTGAGAAAGAAAGGGTGTGTGCAGATCTCAACTGCACACTTCAACTGCAAGTAGCTGACCATCGCCTCCCTTCCTCCTGAATCTTATTTTCAAATTTCACACGAAAGGCTCATTTCTGCTGGGTGGGTGGGGAATGCAAAGTTTAGACCACATTAAACTACAGTATGTGCAAAAGTTCAATGAACCTCTGTGAACAAATTAATAAAACAGCAAATATAATAGTGCTAATAAAAGTAGCCCAATTTATTAGCTTCAATTAAAGTGGTCATACGCTGCCCAGATTCAATTCTTGATTGCAAACTTGGCATTCGGTTGGTACAACTGCCCTTATAATTCATCAAAATAGCCCATACCTTTAATGTTTTTTTCTGTTCACACCTTTTGTTCCATGTAATAGGCAAAGCAGCTGTGGCATTTCTTTTAAAGAGTAGCTAAAATTTAGAGCCCAGCAATAAATATGCAAATACGACAAATGCTGGCGAGTAGGAGATGGATTCTCCCTCTCTGTAATACAACCATGCATTTATATCAATTAATTTATCTTTTACTCGGTAATGAGAATCCATAATTATTGACGGGGTAAGAGAGAGGGCTCCACCCCCATGCCATTCATCCTCTTATTAGTCTATTTAATTCTTGCTCATTTTAATTGTTTTTATTATGCTTTTATTTCTGTAAGCCGCCCAGAGTCACTTCAACACTGAAATGGGTGTTATAAAATAAAATAAAATGAATTAAAATAAAATAAAAATTCTTCAGCAATTCTTGGCCAACTTTTTCTCCAAACTTTGGCTTGAATTATTGTATTCCTATAGGAATTATATTCAATAGTTTGTGATGTTGATATCAATTCTTGGGATACAGATAACAATAGTCTATATAGGCTTGTCAAACTGGTGGCCCGCTGGCTGGATTTGTCACGTGCAGGCCACGCCCAGCCTGGTTCTGCAAAGGCAAAAAATGTCGTAATACATCACGATCCAGCCTGTGACGTGGTCGAATTTGACATCCCTGGTCTATCACGATATATTACACATGTAGATATAAGATGCAATTGGAGACATTCACAGTGCTAGAGCTAGATTTTTAAACCATGGTATTGAACATGTTACCTGCGTCACACACAAACAACACTAAGCCATAATAGATGGATTCATCCATCAGACTAAGTTAAAGCCAAGCTCATGAGAGGTTTTTTTGTGATCTCTAAAACCATGCTTTTTTTTTTTTTTTTGCTTACTTTGTAATTGGGCCCTGGACTAAGGCCCAGACTCTGATTTAAAAACTTACCCAGATTCTGATTTAATAATTTATTCTTAATTCACCTTTGGTTTAAAGGCATCACACATTGTTGGGGGATTTATCAGTGGTTAAACACAGTGAATTATATATGGTATAAACCCTTTTTTATTTGCATGTACTCAGTTCTGTTGCTTCCCCACCCACAAGAGGTTTGGGCCAGCCTTATATCATTTCCTCCTCTGAATGTAGGACCAGCCTAACTATTCTAGAATCACCAAATACTAAGGGCCACAAACCAGAGCTTGTTTTAGAGTTAAACCAAAAACACAACTTAAAAGTTGCTGCCACGTTTATTAAAATACCTTGCAGTGTCAGGAGGAAAAATTATCTTCATTGTGTCTTAATATAAAATGGCTCATCATGGTGCTCTTCTCTCTGTAAAAAAAAAATCAAATTGCAATTTATTTCTGCATAAATCAAAGCAACTTATCAAATAAAAGAAACTGGATTTAAATTAGCTAAAATATCTTGCAAAGTGAATGATTAACAGAATGAGCGCATATTTCCCATAAACTGGATTCACAAACTCTGTTTGCCCATTAGCAGCTTAATACAGATAGTCCTTGACTTACAATTGGTCACTTAATGACCATTTGAAGTTATCCACCCCCAAAAGTATTTATGACTTGTGTTCAAAGTTCCAATAGCTGTGCCTTTCCCCCTTGAGATCACATGATTGCATTTTGTGCACTAGGCAATTGGCCTATATTTATGGCCATTTGCAGCATCTCTCAGTCATATGATCACAATTTATGACTTTTTTTTTTTTTGCTGGAAGTCGGCATTTACTTCTGATTTCCAACAAAAACCGCCCACTGGCTAAAATGGGTTTGCTTAACGACTTCTGCATCTGCTTAATGCTTGCTTTGAGATTTGCTGGCTTCATCCATTGTGCTAAGACATGGTTTGAATGGAGTGCAAATAAACCAGGGATAATAAACCACAATCCCACTTGCTTACCAACCCAGAGATGGGCAACTATGGCAAATTTATGACCTGTGGACGTCAACTTCAATTCCTGAGCATGGCTGGATAAGGAATTCTGGGAGCTGAAGTCCACAAGTTGTAAAGTTGCCATTGTTAACCAGCCCTGTACTAACCCAAAATAGGCAAATTTCAGGCATAGCCTGAATCTGCCCAAAGATTGAGAACTCTCATTCCTAAAGGAAAACATTAGCACATTTGTCCATGTCGCTGAAACACCCACAGTCCCCATTGCCATGAATCCATGGAAGGAAAAAAGGAAATTGCATCTCCCTAAAACTGCCATTCTATTCCCAAAAAAGAGGGTTCTGTGGCCCAAAGGTGCTTTTTCAAGAGGCAACTGGACTTTTCTTTGAAGAGGTTTCGCTTCTCATCCAAGAAGCTTCTTCAGCTCTGACTGGATGGTGGGGAATGGAAGGATTTATATTCCTTGCAGTCATCTGGTCATTTGCATTGTTTTTAGAGAGTCATTGAGGCCACTAGGAGGTTTGTCTGTGTCCTCGGGGTCACCTGAGGAGTGCAAATGAGTGCGGAGCCGCCTTGGAACTGCTGAAAGGACTGTGTTGTAGAGCTGTGCTAGTAGGATGTTTTCTGCCCTGTGTCCCTTCACTATTGAACACAGGTGCAGGTTGTTGGGGATGGATCTGTGTTGTCTTCATCTCAAATTGAAGCGCAAATGTTTCCTGTAGTCTGCAACTTTTTGGGAAATCCGTTGGTGTGGGAGAATGAATGGATTTCCAGAAAAATTGCAGACTACAGGAACCATTTGTGCTTCAGTTTGAGATGGAGACAACACAGATTCATTCCCAATGGTCTGCACCTGTGTTTAACAGTGTAAGGGACACAGGGCAGAAAACATCCCTAAGGAAACACAGCTCCACAACCACACAATCTTTTCAGTAGTTCCAAGAAGACTCCACACCCATTGCATTACTCAGGAGACCCTGACAAACCTCCCAGTAGCCTTAACGATTCAAAGAATGCAAATGACCAGCTGCCTGCAAGGAGTATAAAATAAATCCTTCCATTCTCCACCATCCAGTCAAAGCTGAAGACACTTCTTGGATGAGAAGTGAAACGTCCTCAAAGAAAAACTAGGAAGTCCAATTGCCTCTTGAAAAAAACGCCTTTGGGACAGTCATCGCCTGAAGGACTGATTATCTTCATAGACAGACGGCTGTGTGGCCTTCAGAGTTTCTTCCTCCTTGAAGCATAGAGATGTTCTGTACCATTTGAGAACATGAAGTTTGCATCACTGGCCCTTTCCTCTGCTGATACTGTATTGTCATTGGTCTAATCACTGTCTAAATCCAGTCTAAACACTAGAGGTTTTCAAGAAGATGTTGGATAACCATTTGTCTGAAGTGATGTAGGCTTTCCTGCCTAAGCAGGGGGTTGGACTAGAAGACCTCCAAGATCCCTTTCAACTCTGTTATTCTATTCTATTCTATTCTATTCTATTCTATTCTATTCTATTCTATTCTATTCTATTCTATTCTATTCTATTCTATTCTATTCTATTCTATAATGGATGGAAACTGATCAAGGAGAGATTCAACCTAGAAGTAAGGAGAAATTTTCTGACAGTGAGAACAATCAACCAATGGAACAGGGGTTGCCTTCAGAAGTTGTGGGAGCTTCATCACTGGAGGCTTTCAAGAAGAGATTGGACTGCCATCTGTCAGAAATGGTGTAGGGTCTCCTGCGTGGGTAGGGGGTTGGATCAGATCTACAAGGTCCCTTCCAACTATGTTAATCTGTAATTGTAATCATTATGACCTGTGTTGCGATCTCCCAAGTTGCTAGCAAACTTGATTATGTTGATTGTGGGATGTTGTGGGTATTCCTGCCTGCTGTTTTATGTTATTTACAATTTTGGTTGTGTTTTTGTACTGTTTTTACTCTTGTTTGTAATGGTTAGTCACGTGGTCAAGTATATGAGATGGGTGGCTGTATTTATTAAATAAATAAACAAAGGATTGGTGAATGTACATTGCTCCAAGGATAAGTTGCCTTCCTCCACAATGGGAGGGCTCTTCGGGTAGTCATCGACTTAACAACCATTTATTGACAGTTTGAAGTTACAATGGCACTGAAAAAAGTGACTTATGACCATTATTCACACTTATGACCTTTGCAGCATCCCCATGGTCATGTGATCAATATTTGGCAACTGGCCCATATTTATGATGGTTTGCAGTGTCCCGACCTCATGTGATGAAAAGTCAATGAGGCAGCTAGATTCACTTAACAACCACAGTGTTCCACTTAACAACCGTGGCAAGAAAGCTTGGAAAATGGGGCAAAACTCACTTAATAACTGTCTTGCTTAACAACAGAAATTTTGGGCTCAGTTGAGGACTACCTATATTTGGTTTCTGCATTACTGGAAGGGACTGATGGGCAGGCAGAGGAATGAAGTGGAGAAGGCAAGGGCGTTTCCTGATGGGAAGACTGACTTATATTTCACACAATCAATATTTCCATGATGTGAGGAGACAGGGCTTCCGGGAGATGTCGTGTTTTGTCCAGCAGCCTTGTCAGAAATGGGTCATCTTGATCCAGCTTCAGCCTGCCTTGGCAACAGGCAGGCAGTGAGATAGAAGCTCCATGTGAAGCACACGTACTCCAGGAACACACAGGAAATAGGCTACCTCAGAGCTAGGAAAGGGAGGTAAATTTAGGTGTGAATGTCCTTGAAAGGATGAGAAGATTTTCTTCTCTTTCAACATTGCGCTTTGGGTTATAAAAGCCACATTAGGAAAGCATAGTTGGTGATTTAATGTTCATGTGAATGCATTTTATCTTTGAATGCATCAAAGGCAGGCGGGTTTTTGGCCCCTTTTTTAAAATCACTTTTTTTCATGCGAAAGACGTACATGGAGACAAGGTAGCCATGTTGCCATGACAACAGGGTAGAATGCTTGGCTTAGATTTTCATGCTTCCCTCCCCCCGCCCCCCAAAAGTTGGGAGTAGTATTTTTAATATCTGTAAGTCTGTGTAACTGTTTACCTATTACCTTTCATTTCCTATGATAATTTGGGCAATTGAGTACAAGACTTTGTGGTTAGGATTTAGCAGTGTGATCTTGGCAGACATAAGATTGCAACGTTAAAGTGCGGTTTGCAGACTCTACATCTCCAAAATATATGAGCAGTGAGATACATGTCCCCATCTATTTCCTTTGGTTAGTGTTAATTTTGCACTTTATGAATAAACTGAGAAGCTAAGATTTTCAAGCCCAGTATCATTTTAAAAATTGAGAGAGAATGGGGGTGTTTGGCAGTGTAATGGATCTTAGATGTTATGAAGGCTATTTTAATTTTTTTCTGAATTTATTGAGAGGTTTAATGGCTACTACGGTTAGGACTGCTGTTTCTCCTCCAGGCCCCACCACCTCTTCTGAAATAGCCCAGTACAAGCAAATCAAGTTATTGTTTTACAGGTAATCCTTGATTTACAACCATAATTGAGCCCGAAATTTCCGTTGCTAAGCAAGACAGTTAAATGAGTTTTGTCCCATTTTATGATCTTTTTTGTTGCAGTTGTTAAGCAAATCATTGTTGCTATTAAGGGTATTATACAATCATTAAGCGAATCTGGGTTCCCCCATTGACTTTGCTTGTCGGAAGCCAGCTGGGAAGGTTACAAATGGTGATTACCGATCCCTGGGATAGTGCAACCGACATAAATACTGCCAGTTGCCAAGCACCCAAATTTTAATCATGTGACCGTGAGGATGCTGCAATAGTCATAAGTGTGAAAACCAGTCATAATCAGGGGTGGGCTGCTGGGGGTTTGCAGGGGTTTGGGAGAACCTCTAGCTAAGATTCTGTGCAGTTCAGAGAACTCCCAAATCCCACTCCTGGCTGGCCCCGCCCATCCCGTCCTTCCTAGGAATCCCCACGCTGCCCATTTTGGATGCAGGTAAGTGCAGGGTGTGCACGGAGGCTCAAGGAGGGCGAAAAACAGGCCTACCAGAAGTTCGGGAAGGCTGGAAACGGACCTGTTTCCAGCCTTCAGAAGGCCTCCGGAGCCTGTTTTCGACCTCCCATAGGCGCGAAGAAAGCCTCTAGAGCCCAGGAAGGGCAAAAACGCCCCCCTGCCATGGTGCAGGAGGCCGACTAGGCCACGACCACCATGGCCACGCCCACCCAGCAACTGGATAAAGAACCCCTTGCTAAACTTTTTGAAGCCCATCCCTGGTCATAAGTCACTTTTTTCAGTGCTGTTTTAACTCTGAACGGTCACTAACTGAGTGGTGGTAAGTCAAGGACTACCTGTATTTGAGAACAGGTGGGTGGTTAGAGCTTGTTCATCTCTCTCTCTCTCTCTCACACACACACACACACACTCACTCACCGTCTTCCTCTTGGTTATAGGTGGAATGGAACAGTCATGAATGGCGATGCTTTTTGTCAAGAACCTCCCTCCCAGCTTCCTGACTGGCGGGAATTCTGTGAGCTCCATGCCCAGGCTGCTGCAGTGGACTTTGCTCAGAAGTTCTGCCAGTTCCTGAAGGAAAATCCTCACTACGACACTCCTGGAGCCGAGACTTCCTTCTCTCATCATTTTGCAGCAAATTTCTTGGACATCTTCAGCCTGGAGGTCAACAGGGTGTTTGTGTCCAATTCTCCTACGAAGTATAACATTGTCCCGTTTGTGGGCCTTCAGAACTGCCACATGCCTTATGGACGGGATCTCTTGCCAAGAAAAGAGCAGACTTCCGTGGAGTCTCTAGACAGCATGGACCACACACTCACCTCCAGCAGGTACTTGAGCCAAACCCAACAGGCTCAGGCAAGAAAAGTCTCCTCATACGGCCAGTCCCGAAGCTCCGAAGATGTCTCTGTCCACAGTTCTTCCAAGACAAAATTCAAGAAAGGTTTTTCTCTGAGGAACATGAGCTTGTGCGTGGTGGACGGCATGAAGGAGATGTGGCATCGGCGGTCTTCTCCTGAGCCAGGTGCAGAATCCATGCAGAGCAAACAGTCTGAGAGGGAACACTGTCCTCCTGTTAGCAAAGAACATAGCGATTCCAGAGAGAAATGGACCCACAAACTCTGGCTTTCCAAGGGCCAATCTTCTAAAGTGGATTTAGTGGACATTCAGAGAGAGGGAACCCTTCGCTACATGGTTGCCGACGACACAAACTGTGTGGGTACCTCTCAGTGGCAAAAATGCCGTTTGCTGCTAAGGAAAGCAGTAAAGATGGAAGGGGAAAGGTTCCTTCTCGAGTTCTATGTTCCTCCTAAGGTAACAGTCTTCATTACTGAAGTTTTTGCGTGTAGTTTTTCCAGGTAATTCAGCTGGTAGTCATATAGGTAATTTTCCAGGTAATTCAGCTGGTAGCCATACAGAAGCCTGCAGATTAAAATGTGCAGAAACAGTGGAGAATCAAACACTCCTTCATGTGGTCAGCTTCTATTTACAAGTGAAATTCAGGAGTTCCTTATATGCAGTACAGGTACTCCTTGACTTACAACAGTTAAATTAGTTACAACGGCACTGAAAAAAGTGAGTTATGACCATTTTTCACACTTATGACCGTTACAGCATCGGTCACATGATTTACATTCAGATGCTTGGCAACTGACTCACATTTCTGATGGTTGCAGTGTCCCGGGAATCGTGGGATCCCTTTTTGTGACCTTCTGACAAGTCAATGGGGAAGCTACATTCACTTAACAACCGTGTTACTAATTTAATAACTGCAGTGATTCACTTAACAATTGTGCCAAGAAAAATCGTAAAATGGGGCAAAAACAAATTTCTCACTTAACAACATTCATTTGGGCTCAATTGTAGTCGTAAGTTGAGGACTACCTGTATTTGCAGGAATATAAAACATTCCGCATTTGTGGGACTTGTGCGTACCTAAATGGGGAACTAATTGATGGCAAAGGATCTCACGTTTTGGTTATACAGATGTGACTTGTACTGTTACATGACATTTATGACCATAGAGAAACTGGCTCAACAACTGTGGGACATGTTCTGAATCACTTGTCACTTTGGATAACTTTTCAAAAGTATCCCGACATCCAAAATGCCCCTGCGACCTAATATAAGTAGTCCTTGACTTACAACCATAACCGAGCCCAAATGTTCCACTGCTAAGCAAGACAGTTAAGTCAGTTTTGCCCCATTTTATGACCTTTCTTGTACAGTTGTTAAGTGAATCACTGCAGTAATTCATTTTACTAAGTAATTCAACTTAGTAATGTGAATCTTTAAACTAAGTTGTACAGTGAATCTGGCTTCTCCATTGGCTTTGCTTGTCAGAAGGTTGCAAAAGATGATCCCATGACCCTGGAATACTGCAACCATCATAAATATGAGCCAGTTGCTAAATATCCTAATTGTGATCACGTGACCATGGAGATGCTGCAACAGTCGCCAGTGTGAAAACCAATCATAAGTCAAATGTCTATGGAGCTTCTCAGTCATCCAGGTCATGGTTGTCCCAAAGGTGCTTTTTCAAGAGGCAAAGACGTTTCGCTTCTCATCCAAGAACCTTCTTCAGAGTGGAAGAAGCTTCTTAGATGAAAAGCGAAATGTCTTCAAAGAAAAACAAGAAAGTCCAGTTGCCACTTGAAGAAGCACCTTCCGGACAATCATAAATCACTTTTTTCATAGCTGTTGTTATGTCAACCTATCATTAAACAAATGGTGGTAAATTGAGCACTATCTGTATAAAAGTAGCTAAGTACGAATGACAAAATAAAGAGTTGTAGTGTAATATTAACATGTGGGCAATCTTTGCTACTTGTTTTTTCGTCCATCCACACTTTAAAAAAAAAATAGATTGTGGGGAAATATTTTGCTATTTCCATGTTTAAAATTAAGTAGGTCCTGATGTATGTGGGTCAGATGATATGGTAGCTTCTCCCATTTCAGTAACTCTATATCTTGTATCTCCATCTGAGCGCTCTTAATTGGGTTGTTCATTATTTCAGCACCTGTAAGATTCTTGGATGACTTGACTATTCTGGAATAGATAATGCCAACGTTTGGTTTTTTGGAGCCCCATATAGTCTTGGCAACTTCCAGTTTGTTGTCCATGAAATTAGCAAGCACTGTATCAGATGCTTCCTTCTCAAGCTGCTTTGGCGTGCAGGTCTTCCAGATGTCAGTGTTCAAAAATAGTGCAGAGTGCAACCTGAGAGGTCTTGAGCTTCATGAGATGATTAATGTTGATTTTTTCTTTATGTTTTGTGAGCCATATGGATACTTTGTGCAGATCCCGGATGATTGCTGAATACTTCTTTCATTACAAAATGGAGGGGTGGTTATTTTTCCCCCTCAGTTTCTCTGTAGCAGATCTGAATCTGCTTTATTCTCATTTTTCACCACAGTTATACAGGTCGTCCTCAACTTAACAACCACAATTGAGGCCAAAATTTCTGTTGTTAGGTGAGACATTTGTTAAGTGAGTTTTGCTCCATTTTACAAGCTTGCTTGCCACAGTTGTTAAGTGAATCACTGCAATTGTTAAGTTAGTAACAGTAACAGAGTTGGAAGGGACCTTGGAGGTCATCTAGTCCAACCCCCAGCTCACGCAGGAAACCTATATATGGGATTCGAACCACCAACCTTTCTGATCGGCAAGCTCAGCGTCTTAGCCTCTAAGCCATTTAGGGAGCCACAACAATAGTTGTTAAGTGACCCTGTCTTCCCCATTGACTTTGCTTGTGAGAAGGTCGCAAAAGGGGATCGCATGACCTTGGGACACAGCAACGGTCATAAACACGAACCAATTGCCAAGCGTCTGAATTTTGATCACATGACCATAGGGATGCTGCAAAGGTCATAACTGAAAAAACGGTCATGTTACATTTTTCAGTGCCATTGTAACTTTGAATGGTCACTAAACGAACTGTTGTAAGTCAAGGACTACCTATATATAGCTTTTTTAAAAATATATGGCTCAGATAGGATAGGCCCCTTTATTAGCAATTTAATGTTGAATCCGAATCTTAAATTGGTTGATCAGGCTAGCTTTTTCCAGGAAAGCATAGAGACTTCCACTAGACAAGCCTTCTCCATCCAGGTACTTTCCAGACAACCTCTGGAATTTGATCATGCATTTGATCATACTTGTCAGAAATTCTGTGACTGTAGTACTAATCCATCTGGAGGTCATCAGGTTGGAAAAGATTAAACAGTCTGCTATCTGTTGGCAGAAAAGATGACTGTAGCTCTCTAGAGCAAAATGAAATGAAGCAAAGCAAATTCCTAAGTTGCAAGCAAAATTGTTCCAGCAGCTCCTTACAGTGGCATAGAAGGAGGAAAGGGGACTAAGAGAATATACAAGCTTAGGGCTCCCCTTGAATCATCCCTATGATGATCAAATAATCGTTTATTACTTTCAAATACATCTTCCTTGTATCTATGTAATTATATATACTGAATCAGATTACAGATCCATCAAGCACAATATTGAGTAGCTGCTCTCCAGACTATTTCTGGCAAAAGTGAATTAGAAACATTGCAGATCTAAATAATTTCCATTGGCACATCTAGTGGAGGCCACCTGGGATCTTCTGCATGTAAAGAAACCCCTGGACTTTCCCACTTGTTATGACAACCTGAGATACCGTATTTGTGAATAATAATATCTGTTGCAATACTTGTAGCTCTCCATAGTATAAGGCAAAAGTTTTGTTAAGCTTTGCTACTTGAAATTCTTATGGTAGAAGCATTATCGTATTTTTCAGACTATTAAGACATACCTAGATTTAGAGGAGGAAAACAAGGGGGAAAAAGTTTTTGGCCTCCGCACATCCCGTTTTCACCCTCTCCAGCCCCCAGAAGCACTTTGCCTCCCGAACCCTCTGCGCATCCTGTTTTTGCCAAAAATGCACCCGTTTTTGGCCTGCAGAGTGCTTCTAGGAGCCGGGGAGAGTGAAAACAGGATGCATGGAGGGTTCAGGAGGCCAAAAATGGGTCAGTTTTAGGCAAAAATTGGATGTGTGTAGCACTGCAGAATGCTTCTGGGGGCCGGGGAAGGCGAAAACGCGACGTGCTGAGGGTTTGGGAGGCCAAAGGTGGGCCATTTTTGGTGAAAACAGGCCCGTTTTTTGCAAAAATGGGATGTGCGGAGCACTGCAGAGTGCTTCTGGAGGCTGGGGAGGGCGAAAACATGACGCGCAGAGGGTTCGGGAGGCCAAAACGGGTCCGTATTCGGTCTATAAGACGCACCAAAATTTTCACCCACTTTTGCGGGTGGGGGAAGTGCATCTTATACTCTGAAAAATATGATAAATTTGGAACTCTGAATGTGCAAAGCAAGTGCTCTGTGGAATATGGTTCATCATGCAGTGCTCAAACCATTAGAAACTGGCATATAAAAAACAATCATAATCTTCCCATTTCCAAGATTTACCCGTGTGATTGATTGATTTATATCCTGCCTTTAATATTTTTATAAATAACTCAAGGCAGTGGACATATAATATTCCTTCTGTTTTCCCCACAACAACAACCCTGTGAATTGGGTTCGGTTGCAGGAGAGTGACTGACCAAAATCCCCCAGTCAGCTTTCATGCCAAAGGCAGGATTAGAATTCACAGTTTCCTAGTTTTTAGTCTGGTGCCTTAACCACTAGACTTAACTGGTGCACAATGGTACTTCTGTTGAATTCTTTCCTAATTTATTTTTTGCATTCCTTTGTAGTACTTGTTTACTACATTTGAATTTGTTATGGCTGCCCCCTCCAATTTACTCTGGGCAGCTTACAAAATCATAATACACCATTTAAGCGGCTAAAAGCATAAAAAATAAAAACATAATGTGTCAGCCCGGACCACAAACAGCCTTAACAATAAAAAATATCACAGGGGGCCCTCATTAATTGCAGACTTCAGAACCGAGCCAGGTTTGAAGTGTTTTCTGGAACTCCAGAAAAGTGGGCACCATCTATATCTCCGGGGAAGGGGAGATAATCTTCCAGAAGGCAAGTCCAGAGTGACAGAAAATGCATGCTCTTTGGTTCCATAGAATGTCAGACTTTAATTGAGGGACCTGGCATGTGCTCACTCTGCCCAGATGTACTAAGTGGGCAGAAACAATGATCTCTCAGATAACCAAGGAATGCCAGGAAGAGCTTTATAGGTAACAACTAGCACTTTGAACTGCACCCAGAAGTTAACTGGCAGCCAATGCAGCTTGCATAACTTGTGGTGCCAAATAACCATAGTGTGAAGTGCCTGTTACTTCTCATGCTGCTGCATTTTGAGCCAGCTGCAGCTTCTGGATGGTCTTCAGGGGCATCCCCATATACAGCAAATTGCAATAGTTCGATTGTGAGATGTCCAGTGCATGAGTGATTGTATTCTTGCATAGCAATATTTCTATGTATATACTCATCCCCTCTTAATTGATTGTTTCTCTTTAAAGATTTGGGAAATGATTGATGAAGTACTTTGTTTATTCTCTACTGTTCAGTTTGTGACATCTTCTCCCACATTTATTCTCTTTTATATGCCATATAAGGCAACTTTTCCCTTCCTCCAGAGTATTTGCTCTGAGGCTTGGAAAAAATAAAGTATACTCTAGCAATATAAGTTGATACTAAACAAATTGGGATTCAAGGTTCCTGGGAACCTTAAGCTATTAAAGAAAATAATGAATTAAAATACTGCCATTCTCTTTTTGTCTGATATATTTTTGTTAAACTTTAAAAAATATATGTATATAAAAAGTAGAAGGGAAACCCTCTTCCCCCCAAAAAGAAAAAAGTCAGATAAATAAGCAAGAGATTTATAAGCATGATAAAATTACAATTTTTCAATGCATAGAGGAAGGTAACTGAGTACACCATATATCATTTAAAAACCTGTTAACTAATTACTGAGCTCCACATAAAATAGAAATGAAGGAGCCATGGAGAACAAGTATGAATCAGAATGTCAACCAAAATGAGATTATGATCCGCAATAAAGCCCATCCAATATTTGAAACAGGCGAGGCTAACTTAAACTAATATAGGAATGTAGTAATGGAATGGATGATGGACAATAAACTAAAGCTGAATCCCAGTACAGATAGTCTGTGACTTATGATCCCAAAATTTCTGTTACTAAGTGAGATAATTGTTAAATGAATTTTACCCCATTTTACAATCTTTCTTGCTGCAGTTGTTAAATGAATCACTGCAATTGTTAAATTTAGTCGCAGTGGCGCAATGGTTAGAGTGCAGTACTGCAGGCTACTTTTGCTGATTGCGGCTGCCTGCAATTTGGCAGTTCAAATCTCACCAGGCTCAATGTTGACTCAGCCTTCCATCCTTCTGAGGTGGGTAAAATGAGGACCCAAAATTGTTGGGGGCAGTATGCTGATTCTGTAAACCGCTTAGAGAGGGCTTTAAAGCACTGTAAAGCGGTATATAAGTCTAAGTGCTATTGCTATTGCTATAATTGTTAAGTGAATCTGGCTTCCCCATTGACTGCTTGTTAGAAGGTCACAAAAGGGGATCATATGACCCTGGGACACTGCAACCATCATAAATACATACCATTTTCCAGAACGCTGCTACTACACTCCAGCATTGGGAAAATCCTCTTATCTGACAGCAACTGAGAGAACTTTTTTTACTTATCTTCCACTCTGTGCTCTCTCCACACCCCCTTTTGCACCCGAATCCCCAGTCTTTCTCTCAGTTGCTGACACACTGGGAGGATTTTCTCTGTGCTCTGAGTGTTGCGTTAGGCCTTTTTGGTTATTTTTGATTAGCCCCCTTTTTTTTTATTTTTTTCTTCTCCCTTTTTTTCGGTTGAGTTAGTTTCTTTGCCTTCTGGAGTCAATCAGCTGATTGCCGGTTTCGTGCCCAGGGAACTGGGTCGTGCCGGCTTTAGCGCACCTGCGCTTGCTGCTGCCGGCTTCTGACCCTGCGGGGCGGAGCCGGTAAGGTATTGCTATCGCCGGGGAGATTGGGGCTGAGCGGATCGATCCCCGACTCCCGTGTGGAACAGCGAGCCGGAATTGAGGTATTGCAAGTGCGGCTACCGGCTCGCTGTGTTTCGTGGCATATTTCTACAGCGGCCGTCCCGTCAGGCTTCTGCGGGCGGCGCTGTGACTGGCGGCTTTTCGCTAAGGCCTCGATACAGCCGTAAGTGATCGCTGGGGAGGGTGTGGCGTGGCTGTCGGGGCTCGCTACCCTCCCGTCATACCTAAGCCGCCCTGTTTCCAGCTCTGATTGGCGTCCGCGTGTGAGCGGCGCCAAGGGGAAAGCGCTCCGCCATCCTTCTAAGCTCGGGCGGGCCGTCATTTTACAACTACGCCACCAACTTGCGGCCGCCATTTTGAAGCATTAGGGCGGCCCCCATTTTGAAATCTCCTCGTGGCAGCGCGGACCCTAATTAGAGGGCCGCAGCCTTACTCCGAGGGCTGGCTGGCTGAGCCTCTGTCCCGTGCTGGGCAGTGACTCGAAGAAGAGAAAAGAGGGGGGGGAGCGTGGCCAGTTTATCGCTCACCCCTTGGTTTGCAGCCTCTAGTGCATGGCTTTCCCTCTATCTGGGCAGAGACAGGGGTACCCTTGTGATTAGCGTGGCAGGAGTGCCAGCTCTGCTCGTTGGGGCATAGTGCATTGCCCAGGGCAGTAACCAGAATATTAATTCATCTGGTTTTAATCAATTAAGCAATCACTCAATTAATTATTCTCAGGCGGATATCTATTAATTACGCAATCAAAGCAGCCAGTCATTCAGTCAACCAATTAATCAATCAAACAAGCATTCATCCAATCAATTAATCAATTAATCAAGTAAACTGATTTTTGTCAATCAATCAATCATTATTTATTATTACATCTTCATCTGTCAATCAACTGTTTAAGAATTCTATTCTGCTTGGGGCATTCTCACCATGGCGGACTGCTCGTTCTCCTCAGACAGTGATCAGGAGGTCAGTCCTGTCAGATCTAAGTCCCGCAAGAAACAATCGGGCAAACGCTCTGCGTCTGGCGGTCACAAGTCCCGCCACTCTAAGACCTCCTCGGCCGCTGATAAGGATGCTCTCAGGCGTCATAAGGCTTTGGAGAAACGATGCGAGAAGGCCAAGCAGGCGTCAGCTTCTTTAGCCCGTGATGATGCGGGATCCGCCCAACAGTCTGTTCCTGTTCCTGGCCTCTCGGAGCGGAGAGCGGTCCAATCCGGTTCCTTGGCTTGGCAGAAGGGCGTGTCCCAGTCGATGCCTGATGTTTCCTCAGCGGGGTTGGAGGCCTTTCCGCCCCCTCGACGCCAACCTTCGGCCACTTTCACACCTACAGCAGCGGGACTCCGTGAGGTGGACAATCCTCCGCCTCCGTCTCAGTTCGACTTCCAGACGATGTTATCAACAGCATTGGCCTCTATTATGGCGGCCGGAGCGCAGACAGCGGCCCGGACATCGGCGGCGGGGACTTCAAGCACGTTGCCCTCTTCAAGCTCTCGCAGGGCTCGATCCCCCTCGCCTCGTGAGTCTGTTTTGTCTGAGGACTCGTGCCATGACGAGGAGGGCCCCGACGACCTCGAATTCTCTGAGGATGAAGGTCTGGTACCTGACACTCCAGCCTTCACGGGCTTGTTTCGTCCCTCACTATTTAAGTCCCTCCTTCACAAGGCGCGTTTGACTACTAATTTGGGTTCGGTGGGAGCACAACCACCGACAACCCTGTCTGAGACCGGTCCTCATGATGCCCTGTTTAAGCAAGTCAAGCAGGAGAAGGACTTTATTCCGTGTCCCCAACTGTTCGCGGATGTTCTGCAAGCGCCTAGGGCCCAACCAGGGTCGTCCACTGCTCCAAGCAATTTAGATAAGAAACTGTTCTGTGCGGCGCCCGAACTTGAAGCCATGTTGGATGTTCCCACAGTGGATGCGCCGGTGGCGTCTCTCACTTCGCATTCGATGGTCTCATCTGATCCGCCGGAGGGGCTCAAGTCGGAGGACAGGCGCACTGAATTGGCCTTTCGTAGGTCTCATCAAGCCGTGGCCTGGACTGTTAGAACTGCCACGGCTACTTCATTCTTCAATAGGGCCTCCTTGATCTGGTTGCGCCAACTTCAGGAGCGGCTCCCTCCAGAGGATACCCGCTTACGCCACGATATTAACAAGATTATTGCAGCCACAGAGTATTCGGCGGATGCCTCGTTGAACTCTGTCAAGTTTGCATCGCGGGCGTTAGCGACTTCTGTCACATCGCGACGCCTTTTCTGGCTACGGCCGTGGAAAGCTGATGTGAAAACCAAATGGAAGTTGGCGGCGGCCCCGTATAAAGCCCCGAACCTGTTTGGTACGGCATTGGAGCCGATTCTCGTGGAGGACAAAGACAAACGCAAAATTATGCCCTCGTCCTTTCGCAGACAAGACAGGCGTTACACCCCTTACACGCAACGTCAGCCATTTCGTTCCTACTCGGGGCAGGGAGGCCCCTCGACTTACCGGCAGTCGTTCCAGACTCCAGAACGCTTCTCTGACAGACAGCGTTTCAGAGAGCGTGGCAGGTCACAGTCCTCCTCCAAGCGCCCCTATCGTGGGTCCACTTCTAGGCCCTTCAGATGGGGCAAATGACTCACCGACTCCAGGGCCAGTGGGAGGACGTCTCCGGGCATTTCGTCATCGGTGGGCCCGGTCCACTCCGGACGAGTGGGTGCGTCGCACTATTTCGGAGGGCCTCGCTATCGAATTCACGGATCGGCCCCCACGACGGTTCATCCGGTGCCCAGTTCCACTGTCCACAGACTCCCGCAGCCTGATGGTGAAAGAGATAGCACACCTGCTGGAGATCCATGCGATAGAACCAGTTCCGTTGGACCAGCAGGGGACCGGCTTCTATTCGATACTGTTTTTGGTTCCCAAAAGTTCGGGAGGGGTCAGAGGCATTCTCAACCTCAAGGAGTTGAACCGGGCGGTACGTTACCGTCGTTTCAAGATGCATTCTCTTCGGTCCGAATGGCAGCTACTTCCCAGTCTATTTCAGGAGATTTGTCTTCGCTTCGGACGGCCTTTGGTGGACCTGTTCGCCAGTCCGACCAACGCCCAGCTTTCCCGGTTCATCACTCGGTATCCGACTCCTGCGGCAGAAGACACAAACGCTCTGCGGTGTCGTTGGCCAGCGGGTCTACTGTATGCCTTCCCGCCCGTCACACTGATTCAGCAGGTGGTTCGCAAGATGATGGCGGAGAAGGCGGAGATGTTACTGGTAGCTCCACATTGGCCCCGCAGACCGTGGTTCGCGGATCTGGTGGAGTTTTCGGTGATGGAACCGTGGGTGATTCCTCCACATCGGATCGTGCTGCGTCAGGGGGCCATTCGTCATCCCGAGCCCCAGTGGCTGCAGTTGGCCGTCTGGCATTTGAGCGTGTCATCTTGAAGAAAGGTCGTTTGCCGGATACGGTGATTGGTACGATTCAGTCGGCCCGTCGACCATCCACGACGAGGATCTACGAAGCCTCGTGGAGAGCCTTTTGCCATTGGTGTGCGACTGCTCATGTGGACCCTACATCTGCAACGGTTCAGGACGTCCTCATTTTTCTACAGGCGGGTTTGGAATGGGGTTTGTCTCCCGCAACTCTCAGGCGCCAGGTAGCGGCCCTGGCCACTGTGTTATCCTGTCCACCGTATACTTCCTTAGCTCATCACCCGTGGGTGAAGGGATTCCTTCATGGAGCTACGAACCTGAGACCGCCTACAGTTCATCGTTATCCCTCTTGGGATTTGTCTTTAGTTTTGCAGGCTCTCACTTTGTCTCCGTTTGAGCCGCTGGGTTCCACTTCACTGAAGTTTCTGTCGTTCAAAGTTGCTTTTCTCCTGGCGATCACATCGGCTAGGCGCATTTCTGAGCTTGCTGCTTTATCCGTCAGGAAAGACTTGTGCATTTTTCATGCTAATACTGTGGTCCTGCGGATGGATCCTGCGTTCTTGCCCAAAGTTAATTCGTGGTTTCACCGGGCGCAGGAATTGGTGCTTCCGGATTTCTGTCCGTCGCCAAGACATCATCGAGAGGTTCTTTGGCACACTCTGGATGTGCGCAGGGCGTTGAGACGTTATATGCGTAGGACGGCCGAGTTTCAGAAGACGGAAGCCCTGTTTGTTTCGTTCCATCCTGCATCCATGGGTCAGAAAGTGTCGTCGACCACGATTGGTCGTTGGATTAAGGCCTGTATTGCTGCTGCTTATGAGAATCAGCGTCGTCCTGTTCCTGGGAACATTTTGCCTCATTCTACGCGGAGTGCGGCTACTTCAGCAGCCTGGGCTACCCAGGCTTCTGTGTTGGACATCTGTAGGGCGGCTACTTGGACTTCTTTGTCGCCTTTCATAAGACATTACCGGATTGATGCCTATGCTTCGGCTGAGGCGTCTTTTGGGCGACGAGTTTTGCAGGCAGTGGTGTCTGGGTCTTCTGAGTTGGATAGTGTTTTGCCCGGCCCTGAAAGTTAGGCTTGGGTATGTCCCAATGCTGGAGTGTAGTAGCAGCGTTCTGGAAAATGGACATTGACTTACCTGAATGTCCTTTTTCGGAACGCTGCGTATACACTCCATTTCCCTCCCCTTTCTTTGGTTGTTTGCTTGTGGTGGTTTTGTGTTAATAAAGTTTGTTGTTGTTCACCTGTGGTGTCTTCGTTCAAGACTGGGGATTCGGGTGCAAAAGGGGGCGTGGAGAGAGCACAGAGTGGAAGATAAGTAAAAAAAGTTCTCTCAGTTGCTGTCAGATAAGAGGATTTTCCCAATGCTGGAGTGTATACGCAGCGTTCTGAAAAAGGACATTCAGGTAAGTCAATGTCCAGTTGCCAAGCGTCTGAATTTTGATCACATGACTGTGGGGATGCTATAAGTGTAAAAAATGGACATAAGTCACTTTTTCAGTGCCATTTAACTTCAAACGGTCACTAAACAAACTGTCATAAGTCAAGGACTACCTGTAGTGCATGTGGATTGAGGAGCTGGAGGAATTGCCTGTTCTGAATGAGGCTGCATTGCTTTTAAAGAAACAGGCTCTTGGTGTGGGGGGTGCTTCAAGATCCATCATTGTTAGTGAGCGCTCAGATCACCTGTGGTCAGGAGCACTTACTTTCAAAGTAGGCTACAGTGCCTTTTTATGGATATGGTTAGTTTGGTCATTCCTGCATTGGTAACCTTAAGATCAAATTATTTAATGTACTGCTTTTGGGACCGCTCCAAAAAATATAACTGGTGCAGGAGGTTGTGGCTAAGTTGTTTTCTGGAGCATCTTACTCTACATGTATTGTTTGCTAAATATATATATATATCTGCACTTGTTGCCAATCTGTTAACAAGACAATTTAATGATGTGGGTCTAGTATATTTAAACAATTAGGAATCACATTCTTTTTAAAAAGCCTTGGATTAAATCGGCCTCATAGGCACCTAGGACCTTCCCAGGGTGCCCTGATGCCAGAACTACAAATGACTATTTAGTGAAACGTAGAGAGGTCTGCTTTGTGGTAGATCCCAGTCTGAGCAGCAGCTTTCGCTCTGCGGTATACCAAACCTCAACACTGACTTCATTAAAGTGTACTTTAAAAACCTGCCTTTTTAGGTTAGCCTTTCCCAGCTTCCTCCTAAAACTTGCATGAAAATAAGAGTAAATTTCATTGGCTTTACCTTCTCATTGTTTTTTATATGCTGTTTTTGTGATTACTGTGAACTCTTTTGGATTTTCTGTACGTATGTACAAATACTTCCAATAACTGAAAAAAAAGCATCTTGGAAGGAAAACCTGGCTTGGTAGCATCCTCAGCAGGACAATCCAATGCAGTATTTAGTATTGATTTCACTTATTATTAATTAATATTAATTCCGGGTAGTTGTTTATTTGCTATCCAGCTTGTCATTATGCTGTCACTTGTGTTTTATTGCTTATATTGAATTTTCTCTTTTGATGCTACTGTTGATCACCCTGGATTTGCGAATGGTGAAAAAGCAACACAGTCTATACCAGGGGTCTCCAAACTTGGCAACTTTAAGCCTGGAGGACTTCAACTCCCAGAAATCCCCAGCCAGCTTTGCTTTGCTGGCTGGGGAATTCTGGGAGTTGAAGTCCTCCAGGCTTAAAGTTGCTAAGGTTGGAGACCCCTGGTCTATACCGTTTCTTTCAGATATTGGGTTATCTTATGAACATTGCAAAGATTGGTGGCAATGTTTGAATGAACGTGCCATTTTTTTCTAGCCATATAATTTGGCTCATTTGAAGCATGGTTAGTATTTGAAATGATCAGATGAATGAATGTTGCAATAAAAACTTCAGTAAAAGGAATTCGTTAATATATACAGTAATCCCAGATATTTCTGGATTTCATTATATTGTCTTTCCCTACCCACATTTGTTTGCTAAACAACTGGTGTTAATGGTTCTCCAAAATTGAAGAAAAAAATTAGAATTGCAATAAAAAAAAGAGGATGAGATGTTCAAACATCCTGGCCCCCTGAAACGTCTGCCCATGTTAAAATATTTTAAAAACTGGACAGTAGAGAAAGACCATCCTTGGAATAGCAGGATGCAGTACCTGCTGAAGTATTGTCTTCCTTCCTTCTCATTCTTGTTTTGATGTTATTATTATTGGGATAACTACACATCTTCCCTTCCAACGATCCATTGCAAAAGCCTTTAAACCTATAATCTGTTCCTGTAGTTTCAGCAAGGGTCTTATGCTGACACATTTAAAAGCATCTCTGCTCCACAGTTAATCTGCCTTAGAAATAAATATCTGTCACTGAAAACGGGGGATAATTTTTCTTTTTGAGTGCTCTCACAATGGTTGTATACTATGGCCCTTAAGTGGAAGGGTTGGGAATAGCTAGAGTTTTGGGAAGCTACACAAATTTTATTGCAAATAAACCACGTCTCAGATCACATTGTTGCTTTTTGCTTAGAAGCAAATGGACAAGTGTGAAACACAGAATGTTGCATGCAAGCAGTTTCCAAAGTCAAGGCCCTTGGAAGATCAAGAAAGGCTCATATTACCAGTTGGGCTTAGAATGAATGTTGAGTTACATAAGTGTTATAAGGGCAGCTGTCAAAGGGAAACAATAAATGTTGACCTGGTAGCATGACTTGATCGAAAGAATTTCCTGTGTCCTAGAGTTGTTTCTGTTCCTTTTCTGTCCTCAACTTGTCAACTGTGGGTGTAGAGGAAGAACCAACCCTACAACTGGAGGGTTTTGATGCCACTGAGCTGTGAAGTGTACTTCCTTTTTGGATTTGCAAGACTCTTGTTAGGCCAGCTGTCCAAGCAGCTGAATGTAAAACATACTGTTGGCCGTAAGCGGTTTGAGACTTGCAGCCTTGAGAGAGTGGATAGAAATGCTGCGCTCAACAATCTTACACGAGTGTCTTCTTCATGCTGTGGTGATCTCTGAAAATTGAGCCAAGGGGAATTTGCTAGTGTGAGCATACCGGACAAGAGTGCATGGAAAATCCCATTCAGGTGAACTCCTTTTATGGTGCCAAACAAGCAAGAGATCTTGTTTCCATTCCTCCCCTTCTGAGTCTTTCCTTACTCCCCAAGGAAGGGGAGTAAGTTGTAGTTGGAAAGAATGATTTCTTCAGGCAGATTTAGGATAATTTTTAATTTGGCCTAGAAAATAGGTCTGCATTGCCCACATTGCCCTGCATTTTCATAAATAGTAGAAAATTACAGAGTAAACATGAATAAAGATGTGATCAGTGTAGAAACAATTTAAAACCAGCAAGACAAGGGGAAGAAATTGCTTTGAAAATCAATAAAGGAGAATATTTGTAGCTCCTCTCTGAGCCTGGAAAAGGGGACAGCATTCACTAAACATTATTCTAGTTCAGTAATTTCCACTGATGATGTTACCTAGTTTGGGTAATGAAATGTCTGCAAGAAAATAATCAAGCTCAAGGTGCTTTGAAAATGTGTGATGAATATATAAGTCTCAGTGATCCCAGAAAGATTAGGAGGTCAATGCCATTTTTATTCTCTTCCAGAAAAAAATTTATTCTCTCCCAAGAAAGAATCCCAAAGCTGGGTAGATGACCAGGCAGGATCAAATGCATCAACAGTCTGGAGTCCCTATGTCATCATGCCCCACCGAAAGAAACCTACTATAAGTCAAGCGCCTCCTTGAAATGCATTGAGTTATCTGGCGCCAATTTGACTTGACCGTTAGTAGGTCAGATTCTTGTATATAGGTAGCATGGAATAAACTTGTAGTGTTTTTGAGCTCTATCCTGGCTCCTGATTTCTTGTGACTGATAGGCACCATCATAGAGGAGTTATTTCATCAAAAATTCTTTTCTAACAAGCAGAATCTTTTCTTCTGATGCACTATCCTTATCGTTGCCTTTTGGCTAGGAAGTTAATATAGTAGGTGTACTAAGTTTCCATTAGACTTAATTCACTGAAAACAGTTGGGAGGCAATAGTTCCTGTCTTTGCCTACTAAAGGGATATCATTACATTGCAGCTGGGCTCTGTGGTTGACACAATGTCAACTATAAAAATCATTCCCTCCCGCAAAAAAGTATGATGTGGGGAGCTTTTTCCTCTGGTAAGAAGGCAGGTTGTCCCTGTTTAAAACACAACATTATTGAGCCTTGATGGCGCAGCAGACTAAACCACCAGCTGCCTGCAATTACTGCAAGTTCAAATCTCACCAGGCTCAAGGTTGACTCAGCCTTCCATCCTTTCGAGGTAGGTAAAATGAGGACCCGGTTTGTGGGGGCAATAAGCTGACTTTGTATTAAAAAAAAGAACAGCGCTTGGGGTGGCTGAAAGCCCTACTAAGCAGGTATATACAAAAGTATGAAGGCTATTGCTTAACGCATTGTAAGCCGCCCTGAGTCTCCGGAAAAGGGTGGCATATAAATTGAACCAATAAATAAATAAATAAATAAATAAATAAATAAATAAATAAATAAATAAATAAATAAATAATAAACAAACAAACAAACAAACATCAAATTGTACTGATTGAATATATTTGAAGAAAAAGTACAGTAGCTCTCAAGGATTAAGACCTAGCACAGATTATATCAGTCTTTGAAGTAGATCAAGATAAGAAATCAACACCACAAGGAGTACTAGAACTCTATTTTATTGATTGTAGGCAATAACAACAGAATCTTGAAACCTGTTCATGTTTCCCCTCTCCTCTGTCTTATACGAAAGAGTATCAAAGAGGGACAATCTTGAATTCCTTTCTTGTGCTTTCTGTTTTCCCGGGTTAAATTCCTGTTTTCTTAGCAGCTGCCACATCTCCATACTTCTCTCCAGATTAAGATCTGATCCTACACATGTTTCTGGGAAATGGGATGTGTTGTATTCTTCCTTTGGGGAAATAGCATGAGGTATGATGTAGTGTACCCCATATTTCAATAAGAACAACATAGAAAAAAAATGCAACATTTTAGAAGTGTTCAGAGTTTCATATTCTTGCAACATGCTTGTACCAGTTCTGCCATAGTGGATTATGGAATTTCTCATTGAAGCTTAAAAGCACGAAAGGGTGGAAATTACTGAACTAGAATAACGTTTAGTGAATGCTGTCCCCTTTTCCTTAGGCTTTCACCTCTGCCCTAGTTAACTCATATGCTGATTTGACTTAACTGGCAATTTCCAGCATTAAGAAACATAATTGTTTTGGGCATGAGAACAGAAAAACAATTAAGTGAGCAATCATAACTGTTATAAACAATTATTAACGGTTACAAGTTACTGCTACTGTACTGAACAATATGGCAATATTGCTTCCTTTTAGACTGGATAAATATTTTGCGTTTATTTGAAACCCCTTGGTAAGCATCCCATTAAGAAAATCTCCCTATTTGCCAGAAGAAAAGAATTACTTGTGTCTTCTGAAGCTCTTTGGCTCCAATCTCTTCAACCTTTTGTGCCTTGGACTTGCAACCTACATTTCTTTTGTTTTAAAAAGTATATTATTCAAAGAGCTTGACATGGAATTCATTTATATGTATACTCGGGAAGTATACCATCTGAGCCAGTCACATTATTTATAACAGGCTTTTTTGTTTTTATAAAACCTTTTACTTTAGCTTTCTTTGACTTTTTCTTAGCTCGCCCTGGTTTAATTATTATTTTTAAAACAGAAATGGAAAGTAATTGCATTCTGTTTATCCACATCAAAATTCTTTTTATTTTTGAAAGGAGAAATGGATGCTAAAGCCATATTACAACACTGCAGAGATATGAAAATTAAATTTATTACCTTCTATTTCCCACTGGATACCATGTTTTTAATTAAAAGTATTTGGAATTACTGGAAGGCTCAAGGGAAGTGATAATGTTTGAATAATGGCACAGGCTAGTATAGCACCTGCATTCTTTTTAACTGCTTTGGGTATGGTTCAGAGCAATGTCATTAAATTTAAATTCTTTAAATCTTTTTCTATCTGTTTGGCCTTTCAGGCTTCCAAAGCAAAGGTCAGCATCCCTCTCTCGGCTATTATTGAAGTGCGCACAACTATGCCATTGGAGATGCCAGACAAGGATAACACCTTTGTGCTGAAGGTAAGACAGCATGACCTGAAATACATCCTGGATGGGTGTATTCCATGTATTCTAAATCAGGGGTCCCCAACCACTGAGCCATGGCCCACTACCGGGCCATGGGCTTTTCAGAATCAGGCTGTGAAAACGGTGGGTGAGTGTGATGTGCACGCAGCTCCACTTGCACATGCACCTCCATTTGTACAAGCGGTGGACACGCATGCCCACTGCTTGTGCAAATCGAGCTGTGCACTCGCCTGCCACTCACACAGAACCATCCCCTCTCCCCCCACTTTCCCTGCTGTCCGCAAAGCTAGAAAGTTTGGTGACCACGGTTCTAAATGACACATTCTACAAACTATTACTAAGAGCATCTTGCAGATTCTGGTTGATTTGGGTGTGGTGGGATTAAAATATATTTCTCTTCAGCCCTTCCCCAAAGAAAAAAATGCCTAAACTTCTCAGCCATAGGATTAGAAGAAACTCTGGGGTTTCTGGATTGTCTTTACTTTTTTGCACTTGCAGAGGATTACTGAATATATCAAAGTCCATAAGCTTCTATTTGGAAAAAAGTATAGATGGCCCCCAAATACAATGTATTCCGATGGTTTTTCCTATTTTCTGAACACTATTTTATTTTATTTTGGGGTTTGTTTTGTTTTGTTTTATTTTAGCCTATTTTCTCCTATTTCTATTCAGAGGAACTTGGAGCATCTTATCTTTGCAATAATTTCCAAGGCCCTTTGGGAAGGGGAAGTGCTATTGGTTGCATATGAAAAGAAAAGGAAATTTACATTTAATGCTTAGGATGATGTGGACTGTATCCACAAAAAAGCATAGGCTGTGATAAATTTGTTAATCTTAACCTGCCAGAAGACTCTTGGTTCTTATTACTAAAGGGCCCCCCTCTCTCATACACACACACACACACACACACACACACACACACACACAGAGAGAGAGAGGTTGTGAGCTTTATAGTAGAGAATAATCTCTACGTCTAGATCACAATAGTGCTTAATTTTCAAAACAGGAAATGCAGAGCTGTTTTCAAGCATTTGCCCAGCTCTTGCCCTTCCAGTTTATGTATTTTAATGAGCTTTCCTTTCTCCTTTTCATTAAAATTGCAGCATTGCCTTATAAGCCCCGAACTAACGGGACTGAAAGGATGCCCTGTGGCCTTGGCTGTTGCCGTGGCAACTGGCCTAGCTGCTGCCTGAGCAGTTTTCTGACAAATCAACAAACTTCCATCTAAGCTCCAGTTCCCAATTCAGGGAGAATAAAAGGGGCTTTTGTGAGGAGCAGGATCCTTGGTGTTTGCTTTGTCTTTAGAAATCTCTGGGCGCTGGATTTAATTTTGCTTTCTGTTTGGGAGCTTCTGAAAAAAACATGTTATGCTGTCTGTCTGAATTATCTGGCGTTCATAGAATAAAAGGCAGAGCCTTCCCCAAGCTAGTGCCCTCCAAATATGTTGGAATTATATTTTCCATAATTCCCAGTCCATGTTCCTTGCTGGTCAGGAATTGAGGGGGCTGTTGTTCCAACATATTTAGAGGGCATTAGGTTGGGAAAGGCTAATCTAGCAGAAAATGAAATTAGTATTATATTTTTATTTCATCTATCACATCTATCCATCCTAATTCATACCAGCCTATCTTTGGTGTCTGAAAAGTTAGTCTTTCCTCCTCTGCTCCTTTTATCAATTGATTTGAGTCTGCTAAAATTCAAAGTAAAACATAACATAATTTAAATAATTATTTGTGTTATTGTCATAAAATAGATGAGCGGAAGCCAGACTGGGCATGCAGGAAAAGGGGCATTGATTTCACTGTACATCCAGTTCCTGCACTGGTGATTTATTTGTTTTTAATTCTGCAGAGTTGTAAAGGACAAACAGCATCACTTAATTCAGCCCTCAGTAGTAAAATTAACATTGACACTGATCCAAGCAAACAGTTCTTCTGGAGCTGATGCATTAATTAACTTGAGGACTTCATTGCTATCGAATATGAAAATATTTTTCATATTTTTTGTTTTGTCCATGTTTACCGGAAGCTTATAAAATAGAAAGCAATGGATTAATTTAGTCACTATGAGAAGAAAGCTGAATGGACATGTTAATAGTTCCTAATTTCTCTCAGTTTTGGCCATTGTATCTGGCTGCAAAAATCTGAATGATCATTGCAAAGAGGTATCTAAAACTATAACCCATTCTTGCCATCTGTAGATTGTATTTTTTCAGCCTTTATCAAGTAACTATATATTAGCTATGCTGAAATCTCCAGGTTCAGTTGTAAATCTTCTCTAAGTGTCTGTAGAAGAGCACCCTGTCAAAAGAAAGTTAGCACTACATGTACTAACATACTTCTTTGCCTGCTAATTGTCTTTCTGTTTGCAAAGAATTTCTAGCATTAGGGAGCTTTCACAAGTGTTCTTTCATTTGCAATCCAGAATGGTACATGCTATTTTACCATCTCTTATGGCTCAGTATTTCTCAATCTCAGCCATTTTAAAATGTGTAGGCTTCACCTGAGTTGCTGAGGTTGAGAAATACTGTTCTGTTCAACAAGGTAGCAGGTAGTTGTTAAAGACAGCCCAGATTCAAATCCAATAAAGCTCATTGAATAAGTAACCTACCTCATAACTCAGCCCCCTCACAGTGTCATTCTGCAATGAACTTGGATAGTTGTATATTACTTTGAATAAAATCTGAATAGAAATGTAATTATCTTATTTTAGTGTAAAATAAAATTTATTTATTAAATTTTTATGCCACCATCTCCCCTATAAGGTGGCACTATATTTGAGCTAAAATTGGGTCAACCCAGCAAAACAATTGTTGTAACTCTTGAAAAGAGACTAAGAACTTCTGAACTGAAAACCAAAATTAGGGAACAGGTAGATGATTTTCTATCTATTTTCTGCATTTCTTTACTGTTACCCAATGATAGTCAGGAATCATTCAGCACACATTTTATAGTTCTTCTCTTATTGGGGTTCAGCTGGTAATAGATTTTATCCCAGACTAGATGGAAAGGAGGAGGTACTATATTAAAAATCTCTTTTGCTATAGGATCAAATGTTGGGAGCTAGGATTCTAGTTTTATACTATCTTTCTGCTGCTTGCTTAGCTACTCCAACTCTGTTGATGCCTTTAATACACACAAGTAACTATCTTATTTTCCACCAAGATGTCTGCACAATCCAACAGAAAGTCCCCTCACCCAAGCAGCTGTCAAATAGCAGAAATTCTGTAGCAGAATTTCCTGTTTGTTTGCACCTCCGTAAGGTCAGATTTTTCTATGAAAGGCTCCCACTTCATAATTAGACATAATTTGCTTTGCTTATTTGTAATTTAGAATTAGGTGTGAATTCAGTGACCTACTCCAAATCTTTGTGCAGCTGGGCTGTTGTGAGGAAATAGTGCGTTTTGCACTAAAAGTATCCAAAACAATAGCTCTCTGTAAGGTCAGCATGTTCATATCATCTCAAATGATCTAAGTGCCAGAGCTCACTGTAACAGCATTGCTAAAAAAGCATTAAGAGTTGTTAACCTAATCTTGCATAGCTTCTTCTCTGGTAATATTGAACTGCAAACTAGGGCATACAAAACTTTTGCCAGACCAATTCTTGAATACAGCTCATCTGTCTGGAACCCGCACTGCATATCGGACATTAATACAATTGAATGAGTCCAGAGATATTTCACAAGAAGAGTGCTCCACTCCTCTGCTCACAACAAAATACCTTATGCCACCAGACTCGAAATTTTGGGCTTAGACAACAGTCCGACCTAAGCATAATACATAAAATCATCTGCTACAATGTCCTACCAGCCAATGAATACTTCAGCTACAACCAAAACAATACAAGAGCACACAATAGATACAAACTCATGGTAAACCGATTCAAACTAGACTGCAGAAAATACGACTTCAGTAACAGAGTTGTCAACGCCTGGAATGCACTACCTGACTGTGGTTTCTTCCCCAAATCCCCAAAACTTTAACCTTAGACTGTCTACTGTAGACCTCACCCCATTCCTAAGAGGTATGTAAGGGGTGTGCATAAGCACACCAGCCTGCCTACCATCCCTGTCCTAATGTTTTCTTTTATTCATATCCTTTTCTTGTATTTATAATTATGTTTACACTTGTATCTGTCATAAAATACTTGCTTGATGAAAATAAAAATAAAAAATAAATAAATAAAATATATTTTCCATCTAGGTAGAAAATGGTGCTGAATATATCCTTGAAACGATAGATTCGTTGCAGAAACATTCCTGGGTGGCGGATATACAAGACTGCATAGATCCTGGGTAAGACATCATGGTGATCCGATATTGAGCATGCTTAACAAGTGTTGCTAGAATAGCTGTGCGTGGAAACGAGAATATCTAATGATTAGCAGTACCCTGCTATCCGAGGATTTCCTTACCAAGTTATCTTCTGTATTGCTTACATTTATCTGGTTTTAAGAACTATGTCAGAGCAATTCCTCTTAGTCATTACCTTGGAAGATCTGGCATGTAAGCACCTGTTCATCAAAAAAAAAAAATTGTGCATTGCTGTCACACTATGATGGATTTATTGAGCTCAAATACTCTTTCCTAACTCCTTCTTTGCAAATTTTTCTCCCAGATAGAAAAAGCCTTATATTTGGTGGCTGTTGAGTATTTAGCAAACAAACCTTTTGTTAACCATTTTAAATGGGTGCTGGTTTGCAGTGTCCTGGGGATATTTAAGTATTTATTCTCATTTGTAAAGCCTTTTTTGATAAAATAAACCTGCAGAAGAAGAGTAGAAACTTTTTTTGGCCATTTAGGCACATTTTGAAATATTGAGAGGGTGCAACAGGTGTAATCAAAAATGGCTTTCAGAGTGGACCTACTTATTTGCAGAAGGAACACGTGGGTGTGGCAATCCCAAAATACTCATTGATGAGAAGGCAAACTATTGAGGTATCTTCTCAGGACTCTTATTAGCTCCCATTCTGCTTTTTTACTATTCCTATATTATTTTTGTCTTTTTCTCTGAACAGGTGGATAGCTTTTGAAATAAAATTGTAGGCTATATCTAGCTAGAATTGTTGTTTTGTCACTTTATGGGGTGCGGAAACTTCCTCAAAATATGAACAATGGCACTTGGCTTGGCTGTTTGCTAGCTGCCCATTTAACTTTTTAAAAATTAAATATTCCCATTTATTTTTTAAAAATTGGAATCCAAAGATAAAAGAATTACTGCAGCAAAATATGTATTTTGCAAGTAGAAAGGACTTATTGCTTCCTTCATCTGTGTAAAAGTTGGGGTAAGCTCCTGCCTTTCTTTTGTGAATTCTATAGTTCTGAACTAGTTAAGTCTACTAAAGCTACTGTATCTGCACCACCACTAGAAGGCAGCAGAGAATTACAGGACACTCTCTTCTCAGCCATCAAGCCATTTGTCCAGATACACAGCCTAGATCTGGGAACCCTATACAAAAGTTCTCCCATTCACTTCACAGCATTTAACAAAACATAAAAAGACAAGCTGTTAGGCAGTTCTGCTGTAGTTTCAATCAATAGTGATTATCTGATGCAATGACATAAAACCTGTGTTGATTGGCTGAAAGGCAAACATAACAGTGTTTTCATATGAAAGCCAGCAGCTAGTTCTTTCTGGAGAGCCAGCAGCTAGTTCTTTCTGCTCTTATCAAGCCTCTGAAGAAGCTGATCTCTAAATAATAGTTTATTTAGAGTGTTCTATACTGAAAAAGGAAACACACTGCTAGTATATTTTTACTTCTGTCTGTGCCCATTGGGAGTTTTCTTTGTCACAGTGTTATGCTGTCTTTTAAAATGTACCTGTATTGTATAGTATTCATTAGTTTGCTGTCTCAGAGTGAGTGGGAAATTGTGGCATTGGTTTTCAGTAGTTACAGTCAGAGGAGGCTTTGCAGTAAGAGTTAAGATTCACTAAAGTTCAGGGGCCAAAAATGGCCCATCTATGACCTAAAAGCTGATTTTTCCCTTGAGCCACGTGGTTAATATTCTGAGAGACAGAATGATAAACTTTTATTCCAATTTGACAGAACTGTTATCAGCCATCATAGTAAGGATTAGAAACTCAGTGTCCTGAGTTGCCAACTGTTAGGGGAAAGCTATAGGGGAAAGCTTCCTTATGTCTACCTATGACCTATTTCTCCCAAAGGGGAGAAGAGTGCTTTGATATTGTCAGATCTCCATTTCAGCTTTTCGGGAGGGTCAGCAAGGGAAGGAAATAAGTGGCTAACACCAGGGGTGAAATTCAAATTTTTTCCCTACTGGTTCTGTGGGTGTGGCTTGGTGGGCATGGCAGTGGAAGAATACTGCAAAAACTCCATTCCCACCCCACTCTGGGGTCAGCCAGAGGTGGTAGTTGCCAGTTCTCTGAACTACTTAAAATTTCCACTACTGGTTCTCCAGAACCTGTTAGAACCTGCTGGATTTCACCCCTGGCTAACACCTTTTTAACTGCTCTCCTGTCCCCTTTTCTATGTGATCAGGTCTCCCCTAAGCAGTAATTTTTCCTGCCATTATAAGCATCACCATATATAAGAATCAAGATAATATTCCTGCAGGTTTGGGAAGGGTTAGCCTCCCCTCTTACAGTCCTGATTTATGGGGTGAGGATGAGTTAGTGCATGAAAATAAGAAGTCAATGGAGAGCTTTCCCATATGCAGCTCTGAACAGATGTAGCAGTATTCAAAAGGTTACCATTTCTGGATCTTTAGTAAGATTACAAAATACATATTTTATGGGAATCCTCTCCAGTTGGTGATTGATAACTTTGCATCCCCTCCTCTGCTCTACCCTTCCTTCCAGTGTTCAGCATACAGCTGCAGAAACTCACTGGTGCAGCACCATCCACTGTCCAAACGCCCACTCTTCTCTTCTTTCCAGGGACAGTGGTGATGACATTGAACTTTCTTCCTGTACCCAAGGAGCTTGCCTGCCAAGCAGAGTGTCATCTTGTAGCTGTGAGTTCCTGGCTGATGGTAATAAGATTTTTTTTTAAAGAATTGTCTTAAAAATTAGTTCAGACCTGTGGTACCTTGCTCAGTAGTAGTAACTGTGAGAGGGATCTTGGAGTTCTAGTGGACAACCATTTAAATATGAGCCAGCAGTGTGCAGCAGCTGCCAAAAAAGCCAACACAGTTCTAAGCTGCATAAACAGAGGGTTAGAATCAAGATCACATGAAATGTTAATATCACTTTATAATGCCTTGGTAAGGCCACACTTGGTCGCCACAATGTAAACAAATGTTGAGACTCTAGAAAAACTACAGAGAAGAGCAATAAAGATAATTAGGGGACTGGAGGCTAAGACATATGAAGAACGGTTGCAGGAACTGGGTATATCTGGTTTAATGAAAAGAAGGACTAGGGGAGACATGATAGCAGTGTTCCAATATCTCAGGGGCTGCCACAAAGAAGAGGGAGTCAAGCTATTTTCCAAAGCACCTGAGGGCAGGATAAGAAGCAGTGGGTAGAAACTGGTCAAGGAGAGAAGCAACCTAGAACTAAGGAGAAATTTTCTGACAGTTAGAACAATTAACTAGTGGAACAACTTGCCTCCAGAAGTTGTGAATGCTCCAACACTGGAAGTTTTTAAGAAGATGTTGGATAACTATTTGTCTGAAGTGGTGTAGGGTTTCCTGCCTAAGCAGGGGGTTGGACTAGAAGACCTCCAAGGTCCCTTCCAACTCTGTTATTCTATTCTATTTTATTCTATTCTATTCTGTTTAAACACTGGTTTTGGTTAAAGTTTAATTTTCAGGTCCTCACACATACTTGAACTTTGCCAATCTCCAACTGGAGGCATTATTTTTTACTATAGCAGAATGCAAGTGTTATCAAAAAGCCTGGGGCATCCATAAACTTTTTTTTTGTCTTGTAAATCCCTGGTTCAACAGGTATCTCAAGGATCTGAAAGAGTACCTTGGAAAAAAATGTAATGAAAGTAATAATGATGTAATAATGAATAATGAAAGTAATAATTGATATCAATCAAATATCATTCGATTAACGATACCATCGTCTCTTGAGACTGAAGGATGCCAAGGATGAATGATGAATGATTTGAAGCAATTGACAGCCTTGAGTCTATAAGTCCTCTGTCACAGGAAAATGTGGTTTGGAAAAGCAGCATGGATTTTTTTAAAAAGGAAATAAAATTATCTTCCAGATGTGACCCGATGCCAGGATAGATGTGTTGGCTCAACTGCCTCAGATAGCATATCAAATGCTACCACAATTGTAACAGCACCACATGGCAGGATCTCTGCAGGGGAATATAGAGCGCATGTGCCATTAGAGAACTTCCTGCAAACACTGGAGTCTCCAGCCAATAGCAGTCACACAGCAGGTATAGTAGTTTTGTTCCTCAGATGATCTGGAGTTTACGTTTTTCACAGCTTAGAAAAGATCAGCTGTTCATTCTCCCATCCAAAAAGTATGTTTCTGCTTCTTTTTAGATATATTGATAACAGTGTGTACCTTACAAAGTACTGAATCATGCATGTCAACAAATAACAATTTTGCTAAAGTTTTGTTTTGTTATTAACACCCATTATTTTCTCACATTCTTTGCAGTTTCAATGTTGTTCCAATTATTTATGACAAATCAACTAGGAACAGTTTGAAATCCTGAAGTGGCTGCTAAGTGAGACTGGTTGTAATAATGAGCTAGATGGGAAAATAGTCTAGAATGACAGATTCATAGGATTGGATAGGCTTACTTAAACCAAATGCAACTTCTGTTCTGTATAGTAAAGAAATATAAAATTAAATAAAAACATATTGACAAATTGGCTTTTGTAATGAATAAAGTTGATAATTCTCAGGCTAGAGAGAAACATTGTCAACCAAGGCTATCAAGAGAATAGGCAAGAAGTTAGGAGGAAAAAGTCAAGAATGAAAATCATGGAGTACAGAATCTTATATGCCTTATGTAGTTAAATATCTGGAGAGCTGGCCCAGTGTGATGCCTAACAATTGTGTAATGTCCATATGATGATATCCTGTGAAGATAATTTCATAATCTCTTCAGGCACTATTGAACTTTTCAAATGGCTAGAAAGTTTATTTGAATATTACAGTGTTTCCCCGAAACTAGGACCTGTCTGGATAATAAGCCTAATTGGGCTTTCGAGCGCATGCGCTAAAATAAGATGCCCCGAAAATACCCCCCCAAAATACTTAGACGCATGCACAACTGCCACACAAACAACACAACGTGCAGAGGAGAGGCTGGAGAGGGGGGGAAAGGGAGGAGGAACATGCCCCACGCACCCCACACGCACCTGCCATCCACGTGGCACAGTCTCACGGAGGCCGCTCCCGCAAACCCTAGTTCGCGCGCCCCTTATCTTAGTGGTGGCCGCAAAGAGCAGCCGCAAAAAAAACCTTGCCAGCCCTAACCCTGTCAACCTGGAACTGGGGGAAGGGGGACTGGTACCAGAGCTCTGAGCAGTGGCTGGTGTGGGCTGTCTGCGCAGCCATGAAGCAGGATTGGTGTGGCCAGTTCTTGCCCACAGAATTGCTGGGGAGGATCAGGTCAGAGCTGCTGTCACTGCCGCCCTAGATCAGCAGGCCAGATTTGGTGAGTCAGCTGCACCGCTGCCACTCGGGAGAAGAGAGAGAGGAGGCGCTGCGAGAGAGCCCATTTCTGATGTTCTCCTCCTCCCGGGCGGCAGCAATGCGTTCAGCTCCACAAATCTGGCTTGCCAATCTCGGCCGGCGAGAGGGAGTGGCAGGTGGGGAGGGGTGGAGGGGTGGAGCGGTGGAGAAGCAAGAAGCATGGAGCGAGATAGGGCTCCCCTTGCCATCTCTTCTCCCCCCTTGCCAGGTATGGCAGGAGCTGGAAGTCAGGTAAGACACGTGTCTCACTTCTCGCTTCTCCGCCCTGTCTTATTTTCAGGGAAACACAGTATTTTTGTCTCTGGTTATATTATCTATCTTACCCAATTTGGTGTCATTTTCAAATTTGATAAGCATTCTCTCCATCTTTTCATTCTAGTCATTAATAAAAATGTTGAAGAGTACAAACTGCAGAAGTGAATCAAATGGCACTCTACTTTCTTCCAGTCTGATGACACTTTGTACTTTTTGAACTGGTTGTAAAAACATCTTATAGACATTTCATTCATTCCATGTTGAACTGAATATCATTGTCAGGTGTCTCCCTGAAATCAAGGTTTTTGTCCATAGCGTTCCTGTAGGGCAGAGGTCTTCAAACTTGGCCTGGGAATTGAAGTCCACAAGTCTTAAAGCGGCCAAGTTTGAAGACATCTGCTGTAGGGGATATTAAGCAAATATATTAAGCAAATATAAGATACAAATAACATAATAAGATTTGTTTTTCATAAGTCCATGCAGTCTTCTGGTAAGCACCTCTTTATTTCTTTAGGTGCTCAGAATTTAATCATTTATTATTGGAAGTCCTCAACTTATGGCCACCATTGAGCCCAAATTTCTGTTGCTAAGCTAGACATTTGTTAAGTGAGTTTTGCCTCGTTTTACGACTTTTCTTGTCACAGTTGATAACTGAATCACTGCAGTTGTTAGTAGCACAGTTGTCAAGTGAATCTGGCTTCCTCATTACCTTTCCTTGTCAGAAGATCACAAAAGGTGATCACATGACACTGGGACACTACAACCAGCATAAACATGAGTCAGTTGCCAGGCATTCTGAATTTTGATCACCATGAGGATGCTGCAATGGTCAGAAGTGCGAAAAATGGTCATAAGTCACTTTTTTCAGTGATGTTGTAACTTTGAACGGTCACTAAATGAACTGCTGTAAATCGAGAACTACCTTGTCAGAGTTTGCAACAGTAATCAAATCCAGAAAGCACAACTGATTCAGCAGTTCATTAACTTCTCTTTATATACATAACACATAAGTAAATATATAATACCAAAAGCAGATTTTCCAACGTGATAGTAGTTACAGGCAAAACACAGGCAGAGGAGAGAACAATTTCAGTTTCAATTCAGAGAACAGACTAGTTTCAGTTTCAGTTCTCAGCACAGCACTCGGAGCTAAGCACAGCTAAGCCATGCCCAGGCTCCTTGCTGTCTCGGCTCCCATTAGTTGACCTTGTTACTAAGCCCTATTCATTGGCTGACCTTGTTACCATGTCTCTGCCAGTCATGAATACACTGACATACCTGTATTTGGTCTAGTGGTTTCCTAGGTTTTTGAGTGCTCTGTGATTTCGTGGATTAATTTTTTTTTTTTGCTCTTTTTAATAACAGAAAATTTGCCCTTCTCTATTCATTTGGCATTTCACTCATTCTCCATAATTTTTCAGACAAACTTTTTCATAAAAAGATTTATCCATCTCAGTTTTTGATCCTGCTCTTCACAATTTTTTATAACCGTACACTGGAGAAGACTGAGCTCCAATAAAAGCTTAGTAGTTTCATCTTTCTAATCTATTCACAATTTTTTTTAGCGCTGGGAATTGGAATACTGTTTTCTTTTAAATAAATTGTGTTCTTCAATTGGTACATCAACAAATGTTACCCTCCCAGGTAAACCAGGATTAAATGATCTAATTCTACTTTGTTGTAAGGCTACGTTATCAGAATCTTGCAAATCACTGCCGCTTTTAACTGCTTGATCCATTAGGGCATGTCCTTCCTAAATTTCTTCCTCTGATTGTTAAGCCATTGGGAGCTCTTGCATCTCTTGTCTGATTGTTTCCTAGGCAGCATCTCTTCCCTTCATTCCCCAAGGTCATCCATACATTCCATTGCAACAAATGATGTATGTTAAATCATTCTTACTTCCTGTGCTATGAGTTTGGGCTCATCTTGTTTATTTCCCATATGGTAACAATGTACAGACACTGAACATGATTACATTTATGAGCCAATACAATGTTTCTTGAGATTTTTCACTAAATGGGCTAATAGGGAAAATTCTCACTTCGTTTTACAGTGCCAGAATCATTATCCAATGTCCTTACTTCAGGAGTTTTATCTTCAATCCTCACAAGAATCAGTTTAAATCCCTCTTGATCAAGTTTAATGTGCTTTAGCCAACACCATCTGCCCAGTCTTCATGAGGTGTAACCATCTCCTGCCAGTAGGTTTTTGTTCAGAAAATTCAGAGTCAAGTTACAGAAGATAATTGTCAGTGAAATTGATAAGACTTAAGGGTAATTCTATAACAGTTAATCTCTGATTCTGGCAGACAGTGCCTTCTATGAGCTGATTAAATCAGTCAGCATGTTTGTTCCATGTAGTTGTAAGTTACCAACTACAAAGACTTTTCTGTGTCTTCTTGCAAGCTACAATTACACAGATACATCCTCTATTCAAGAGCATCATTTTTTCTGTCATTGAAGACTTCAAACTTGTTTGTTTTCTGCAAAGGCCTCAGAGTTATTTTTTACATTCAGTGGTGCAGAATATCTTCTTTGTATTTCCAGTTGTTACTCCCATTTTGCTTCTTTGGGGATATTTATAAAGGGATGTTTCCTCTGTCAATTATTTTTGTAATAAATTGTGGTCCTTTCTTATGAGTTGAAGCGTTGCCACTACCTGCTGCAATCCCTGTGCGATTTATTTGTGCACAGCTGCAAGCTTATACTTGCTGCATATGTAGAAAACATCATTTTTAGGCATACATTTCAGGCATGATTGTAGAGTATGTCCATTCTCTTTATTTCTGTTTCTTAAAGTCTTCAGGTAGAAAGATGTAGGGAGATGACCAGGTTGAGCCTCAGGGATAGGTCAGATTTGTCATCAGTTTCAACTTCGCACCCACAAGAGATCTAAGTCCAGAATTGGACTTGAATTCCTTTGACTCTTATCTACCACCAATTTGCTTTTAATAGTTCAGATTCTTGTAAAGAGCATGAGCTTGCAATAAACCTTTATATTCATTTTAAAACGCCTGGACTTCCTGATTTTCCTGCACTTGACAAAAGTTTTTTATTTCTTCTTGTTCCAGTCTCAGGTTAGTTGAATACCTACTGACCACTTGGGAAAAAATATGTTAGGAAAGTTCCTCTTAAGCTCTCCTGTCAAATTCCTGTTAACTTTCTGTTTGTTCATGTTTGAAAATGGGCTGCCTCTGCTTATTGAGTGACTTTCACTCGGATCATCCACAATGAACTATCAACAGTTCTCTGGACATACCTTTGCCATTACCAATTATGCAGGAGATAATCTTTTCATTCCACACAGCAAAGCACACATACCAGAAAAAAGCAGTTATTTGGTCTTTCCCCCTTTTCTCCTGCTGTGTTCCACAACCAAGCTCCTACTGGCTCTCTCATTAGCTCTTCCAAATATAAAGTGCATTCATTTATATTCCAGAGTTATTATGTGTACTTCTAAATAATTTGATCCAGTATTCCAGTATTTGAGGGACTGCCACAAAGAAGAGGGAGGTCAAATTATTCTACAAAGCATCAGAGGGCAGGACAACAAACAATGGTGGGAAACTAAACAAAGAGAGAAACAACCTGGAATTAAGAAGAAACTTCCTAACAATGAGGACAATTAACCAGTGGAACAGCTTGCCGTCAGAAATCGTGGGCGCTCCATCACTGGAGGTTTTTAAGAAGAAACTAGACAGCCACTTATCTAAAATAGTATAGGTTCTCCTGCTTGAGCAGGGGGCTAGACTAGAAGACCTCCAAGGTCCCTTCCAGTTCTATTCTATTTTAATTCTGATTCGTGAAGTAGAAAAGTATGCATTGTAATGTACAGACACTTTTGATTTGCTGAAAAGATAATATTAACCATATCTCTTTGCTGAAAGAGCATTCAGTACAAGCATATATTGGTTTTGATAAGTGGAAGAATCTACAATAATTTCTCCTGCATCCTCTGTTCAAACATCCATCCATCCATCCTCTGATCAAACATCCATCCAGATCAGTGGTGAAATCCAATTTTTTTTACTACCGGTTCTGTGGACGTGGCTTGGTTGGCATGGACGTGGCTTGGGTCTGGCAGGGGAAGGATATTGCAAAATCCCCATTCCCACCCCATGCCAGGGGAAGGATACTGCAAAATCCCCATTCCCACCCCACTCGGGGGCCAGCCAGAGGTGATATTTTTGCCAGTTCTCCAAACTACTCAAAATTTCCGCTACCGGTTCCCCAGAATCTGTCAGAACCTGCTGGATTTCACCCCTGATCCAGATAGCATTGCAATGAATGTAATGCTATGTTGAATGTAAGGCATTGAGGTTTTGTATTTTATTGTTCCTGTTTCCTTACTGTGACAGGAGATGAAAATGAGCTGGAAGCAGAAATCAATCTCTTGGAGTTCCCTTGGTTCCACGGGACACTATCGCGGGTTAAAGCAGCCCAGCTAGTACTCTTTGGTGGAGTCAAAAGCCATGGATTATTTGTCATTCGGCAGAGCGAAACACGGCCTGGTGAATATGTGCTGACCTTTAACTTCCAGGGAAAAGCCAAGGCAAGTGATCTATTTATGAATGAATAACTCTTGTTTTCTCCTAGTATTTAAAGTGAAACCACAGGAAATATGCGGGCACGTTTCCCTTAATTTTTAATCCACCTTGAAAATTAAGCCATCTGTTCAAAGGGCCTTAGTGGAGCATGGCAGCAAGCCTGAATACAGTTATAAAATAAGTAAAAAAAAAACTTAGAAACCACCAGCTACTTTGACCTGAGTGCAATGTTTCTTGATTGCCAATTGAAAGAAAATTGGCAAGGTACTAAGATCACATATCGTGGTTTGTTTGATTTTAGCTTAACATAGTCTACAAACTCAACCAAAAGTTTAATCTGGGAACCAGGTATGTGTAGTTTATTTATTTCTACAGGAAAGGGGAGATGATAGGATTGACATAATTTGTCTTAAAATACAGTGGAAACCTGTGCTCTGGCAACAACTCTTTGTGATTGTATATTTGTGCGTGCACAGAACAGATACAATGCTGGTAATTTTTGTATCCATATGCCAGAACTATGAGATAAATAGAGCAACACAGACAGAGCTTTCTCTTGTTCTTTTCTTTTGCTGCCATCTGGAATTTTAAAAAATGTTTTAAAATAGCAGCCCTTTATACATTTGGCGTCTCTTCTTTGACTGGTGCTGTAAACAGATTCATTCTTCTAATCCAGTATATTGGATCTATATCTGCCAATCTTATGCTTCCTGTGACACCTTTTATTTCTCCCAGCTAAAACTGGAAACAAGCTGTTGCCATGTTACAAAGATTTACTTTTAGCTTATAATTATTATTGCCCCCTCTGTAACTACCTGAGTCACAATTCTGCGTGCACTGCATGGAGAGATGCAACAGATAGCCCCATTATTCTGTTCACATCCCTAGACCAGAAGGTGCTGACACAAGGTGCTGGAAGCTGAGTACAATAGAAAGAAGCAAGTGCAATTACCTTTACCTGCTGCTCATTGGAAGAAAGTAAACAGTATTACCGTACTTTTTATCTGCAGTTGGTGATGTTCCTATACATAAAGTAGTGCCTCCATCCTCCTCTAATGCCACCAAAGTCAAATTCAGAAGTATAGAATGAAGGATATTTGCCTGGCAATACTTGTGAAAAAGATACTGGACTAGTAGCTGATGATAAACTGAATACAAGTCAGTAGTATGATATGATTACTAAAAAGGCAAAGGCAAGTTAGATTGCACCAACAGAGATATTGTTTCCTAATCATGGGAATTAATAATTCCACTTTATGCTCCATTAGCCATATGCGACCTTCAGTATTATGCTCATTTGTGTGCATAGCACTAAATAATAATTCAGACAAATGATCAGAGGACTGGAAACTAAGTGGTACAGCGAGAGATTGAGCCTACTTGGTTTATTTCTAGCTTTGAAAAAAATAGGGTTGAAAAGGATCTGATAGCCTGAATAGTCCATGACTCTTCTCTAGCATCCCAAGTGCAAAACATGGAATATGAGCATTAAAGTACAGGCAGGCAGATTCCTATTTAACATTTAAAAAATTTTTAACAATAAGAAGGGTGTAATAGTGGAGTACGTTCTTGTATGTAACTCTTGATGTTACATAGTGAACATTATGATGTTACATTGAGCTTGAATGTAGTAACCATCCCATAATATTCCAAACTTTTATTGACAAACTATGTCTCATACATGAAATGTAAATTATTGATCAACTGTGTCCCATACATTAAATTTCTGTTAGTGTGGAACACCAGAGGATGAACTTCAATTCCCAGAGTAGCTTCCTAATTTTTTTCAAATTCACCAGTCAAGTGGCATTTCACAAATGTTCTTTTTATCACCATCACCAAACAAAACAAGCTTAAACTGCACCTTGTGGCACAGCACTGCTGCATTTCCAAAGAAATGCAAGAAAGGAAAGAGAGACGTGTTTGGGCAAACCTCCCTCCCTCCCATGGCATATAGGTAAAAGTAAATAACCTATTGAGAGGGAGCAAGGCTCCCTTTTACAGGATTCATTCAAGCAGAAGCTGAATAGCCATCTGTCTGAAATGTTTTACTCCTGTACTGGGTAGATTGTAAGAATGATCACTTGATCTAACAATGTAATTTTAAGAGCAGTTAACACTGATTGGGTAGATGCAGGGGCGACATTATAATATAAATTTAATTATATTTAAATGGTACTTTAAATTATTGTATTTTATCCCGATTTTATTTTAGATCGTATTTTATTCTAATTGTATTTTAATTGCGAGTTATTCCAATCTTACTTAATTTGTTTTACCAAACCTTTGTAATGATTTGTCTTTATAATTCTGCACTTGATATGGCCCAAAGGGCTAATCAATAAATAAAATTGAATTGAATACTCCTGTACTGAGTAGGAGTTGAATTTGATTGCCTAAATCAAAGGTGTCCAAAGCCTGGTCCTTGAGCCATTCCAAACTGGGCTGCACACATCCCCAATTGCACAAGCAGCAGGCGAGCATATGCAGACCCATCAACCCTCTCCTCTCCTCTCCTGCCAGTCTGCAAAGCTGGAAAGGTTGGAGAACTCTGGCCTAAATAGATAGTCCAACTTTATGATTATTGTAGGAATAGGATTATAAAGGAAATGGTAAGGCAAAAACAGATAAAACTGCTCAAAGGTTATTTGGGGGCATCCGTCTCTGGTATTTCATGTGTTAAAATAATTCTCAAATGCTTAGAACAGGGACTATGGTAACTAGTCAATTTAAAAAAATGATTTCTTTTCAGCACCTGCGTTTGTCCTTAAATGAAAATGGTCAGTGCCACGTCCAACATCTTTGGTTCCAGAGTATTTTTGATATGCTGCGGCATTTTCATATGCATCCCATCCCACTGGAGTCAGGTGGTTCTGCTGACATAACCCTCCGCAGCTATGTAATGGCCCAGAGTCCACTGCCAGGTGAGTTAAGTTCTCACGTTTGCAATTTTATCTTATAACTGGGCAAAACAAAGAATAAAACCATGCAGTACTTCTCAAATACTTGAGGCTTATTCATATTCTTCTGCAAAAAATAAAAACTTGATCAGTGGATGGAAATGTAACTTTTACTGAATGAAGAAATATTCAAAAGGGTTTATCCTTTATTTGAAAATTATTTCACAGCATGCATGCATGCATGCATGCACACACCTATTCATATTCATCTTAGTATGACCATTTTTACCATCGTTATTAAGTGAAGCACATGATTGTTAAACAAATCAGACTTCCTCAATTGACACTGCTTGTTGGAAAACAGCTGGGAAGGTCACAAATCACAGTCACGTGACTGCAGGAAGCTGCAACTGATTGTAAATGTGAGCTGATTGCCAAACACCCGTATTGCAATTACATGCAACTTCACTTGTCATTTTTCCATTGTAAAGAAAACAATAATGGCCTTCTTTCAATCATCAGGGACAGATGCAGTTTTCACATGCATGTTAAACAAGTCAAATAATTACTCTGTAAGCAGACGACATCCATATTTTAACATTTTTCTACTTAAGATCAAAACATGTTGTGATATCTCCTTGGCTGGTTTACTGTAACATACTCTCCGTGGGATTGACTTTGGAGATAATTTGAAAACTGCAGCTGATACAGAATGGGGCTATCTGATTCCTGGTGAAACTATTCTTCCATTGCAGAATATGCTAATTTGAAGATCACCGCATTGGTTGCTAGTTGTTTTCTAGGCCTGGTTCAAACTGCTGATTACCACCTATAAAGCCCTAAACAGTGTAGTTCCAGAGTATATCAGAGCACGATGGCTCAGCTGTTAAAGACACTGAGCTCGTCAGCCGGAAAGCTGACAGCCAGGTTTGAAACATGAGCACTGCGTGATGGAGTGAGCTCAGTTCTTGCCCCAGCTTCTGCCCACCTAGCAATTCAAAAACATGCAAACACAAGTAGATAAATAGGTGCCACTTCAGTGTATAGTCATGCTAGCCACATGACTACAGAAGTGCTTCAGACAATGCTAGCTCCCTCAGCTTAGAAATGGAGATGAGCACCGCCCCTAGAATCAGACATGACAACTGGACAGGGGAAACCTTTATGTTTATATCAGACACCACTTTGCTAGGATCAAATCTGTTTGAACATCCAGTTTGAACATCTGAGGGCCAACTGAGGCATGAAGTACAGGGTGAATGGTTAGGCAGCAGGTATCCTTGGCAGCTTCCTTCTTTGAATTTTGCAAGGCTATTACAGCTTTACCACTCCAGTGTGCTTTCATTATGGGCACCTAAGGTCTTCTTATTTATTGTGTGGTTGGCTATATTCTTTGTTGTGCTTCGTTGTTTTATCATTGTTTGTTGTCCAAAACTGTAAATGATTGGAGTAATTTATAAAGATGGTAAAGGTAAAGCCTTGCCCAATCATGTCCGAATTTAGGATGCAGTGCTCATCGCCATTTCCCAGCCAAAGGAAGGCACCGTTGTCCAAAGACACTTCCGTGGTCATGTGGCTGGCATGACTATACGCCAAGGCACACGGAACACTGTTACCTTCCCACTGAAGTGGTACCTATTTATCTACTTATATTTGCATGCTTTCGAACTGCTAGGTTGGCAGGAGCTGGGGCAGGAACAGGAATTCACCCTGCCACTTTCCAGTCGACAATCCAGCATCTTAACCACTAGGCCACCATGCCCCTTATAAACATGGTATAAATAAATTCCATCCATTTTTAATAAGTCCCTTCTCCCCTCATTTTTCAAACTTTAGCCAATTAAAAAACTTAGTTTTTATTTGTTTTACTAAAAATGCTAGCAAAAGGGGAGTTGGTAAGTATTAAAAGCCTTGAGAGGAGATTTGCATACTGCAATATATCAAAATATTGAACTCAAAACACAAAATCAATTTATCCCAATTTTAATGAACTTGCTTAATTAATATTGCTTTGTATTTCATTGGTATCTAATCCTTCTTTTACTTTTTATTGGCATCTAATTCAAATGTATTATTTCATTTGTAGGTTTTAATATTGCAATGAAATCCCACTGTGGATGGAAAGAAACGATAACATTCATTGTTAATATAGTATCCTTTATTTACTTGAAGTTTGCTGGGTAAACCCAGCAAGTAATTGTGTTCTTGCTTAAAGAATGTTAGTGCATTTAAATTTAAAGTTGTATTTCTATTAAACTGGATATTAGATTATTTAGTTTTAAGGAGTAGGGACCTCTGTAAATAAATAAATAAATTCAAGGTGACATTAGAAAAGAAACCATAGTATAAAAACTAATAGAAATAAATGAAACAATTCATATGAAAATGTAGCCAATTGTAAATGTTGGAAAAGTATGTAGTAGTTGGAATATTCATAGAACAGAAAAGCTAGATTCAATAGCCTTTTTCTTTCTTCTTCCATTCAGAGCTCACTCAATCTCCAGCAGTAGCTTCCCAGCAGCCTGCTTGCAGAAATGACCTCCAGTCTCAACATTACTTTTCCAGCTTTGTTCCGGTCACTTTCCAGCCAGCATCTCCATCAGAGGGCACTACCTCTTCCTCTTCTTCCTCAGCCAGCCATTCACTTTACCATAGGATGGAAGGGACTCTGAACGCCCGAAGCCGAAGTAACAGCACAGAGCGGTTGTTTGATTCGGCTGCTGTTGGCACAGAAGATTACCATGAAAGTGAAGGTTCACGCAACAGAACCAGAGCAGTTGAAAACCAATACTCTTTCTACTGACTTTGTTGATGGAGTGGTTTTCAGTGCATCTCTCTCATTTGGATCAGTAGTTTTGGAGAACTGAAAAGAATTGAATTGAAAAGGTCTTCATCTCCTTGTTGGCTACTTTTATATAGCATTTATTATTGCTTTTCTCCAGGCCTGTGAATATGTGTACAATACCTTCTCGCATTCTTTCATACTAAAAAGTAAAGATAGTCTTTCCTATTCCTGAGGAGGTACAGTGGTGGTCGTCTTCACACAGCTACAAAACGTCAGAGTGAAACACAATCTTTCTCTTTTACTTAACTTTTTGGGTCCAGGAGCACAATTTAGAATTACGGAGAAAAAACTACATCTGCATGGAGTCAGGTTATTTCACTTGTGTTTCTTTTTTTTCTATTTTGGCTGCCTGAATTTGGATGAAATCAGAAAATTAGAACCAGGAAATGGTGATTTAAAAAGTGAATTGAAGCTGGGCAATTGTAGCTAATTGTTGCTAAGACTTCATATTGCCCCATAATCAGCAATGTCGAGATGTGTACTTTGAGGCCAATGCTGGAATGACTAGCAAAAGTGATTTTCTTGTATACACCCTGTAAATTGTTTGTTCTGTTCCTTTTTTTTAAACTGCATACTCATCCCATATTTTACATTTTTGCAAACAAAATGATAAGTGTCTGGAGTGCAGTTATGTAGGTTGCAGACATAAGAAGCTGCCTAACCTGCTATAAGAACAGAGGTCCATCTAGGTCAAGTGTGTATGAAAAGTAACACCTCTCCAAAAATCAGCACCACTTATTGCCTTTCAGTGTTGATGGACTACAGTTAATATCTTGATTCCACTTCAGATAGTTTACTGTACTTATTTTGCATTACTGTACTACCCAAGACATGTTACAATTCTTTTTCCACTAAACTAATTCCAATTGATATTGAGTGGTAGGAAGAGGATCTGAAGCCTTCTGGTTTTACAATTGGTGCAGTTGTTATTTCTGGACAGATAACAATCTATTAGAGCAGGGATCCCCAACCTTGGAACCTTTAAGACTTGTGGAATTCAACTCTGGAAGTTGCCAAGGTTGGAGATCTGTGTATTAGAGGATCACACAACAAAGCCACATGTTGCTTAAAGTTCTTTGTAAGTTTCTGTTTGATGATAACAATCTAGCATTTGCATTAAATATGATTTACAAGAATTGATCTTCATTATAATCATATTGAAAATGGGCAGCTTCTCTTTTGTGGCATGTAACTTCCCTTTAATAACTTCTCTTGTAAAAGCATTTAGTTGCATCTTAATTTGAGTAACTTTCGTTATTGTATTTTCTATGTGATTTGAAGAAAAATGCAAAGTTAGTAAGTACATAACACTGCCTTTTAATTTTAATTTGGCATTATTCCTTCCTCAGTGAAATGGCAATTGTTTCAATTAAAAAAGAATCCCTAAACATCTTTTGAACTGAAATGAAAAATAATGAGTTTACATGAAAAACTTTGAAATATACTCTTCAAAATAAGTAATGGCATGGAGCTCTGAAATTCTATGAACTGAGAACCATAGGAAAAATCAGTTTGATATTTTAGATATCTTGGAAGCTCCTCATGTATTCCATCACTTAATCTAACAAAATGAAATTTGCTTGTAACAAAGAGATGGAAAAATGTAGCTATTTTCCAATAAATCTATAGTTGGCTAGTTTACAGAATTTTCCTGATTGATTTACATGAAAATGATTACACAGTTCTGTATTAATATAATACTTCAATGTCAAAGTCACTAAAGTATTAGAAAAAAAAGTTGAAAGGCAAAATATAATATTAAAAAATTATTTTATAAAACACATATAAACCAGAAAACTGTGCATCCACTTGAATTGCAACATATAAACTGCAACCATTTGAATTGCCAAGGAATAGAAATTGGTGATGGGGAGGAAATCACTATGCTGCCCTAAGACTTATGCTTAACACTGAAATTCTATTCAAATCATAGTACTGTTATTAGATTCAGAACACAACTAGTGCAATGTTGTCAATTTTGACTAAGCACTATATTTATTTAACACAGTATATTTTTTTGGATTGCATACTAAGCCAGTTAGTAATTCACAAATTAAAAGATTCAAGAGAGATTGCCTAAGACTGCTAGACCTAATTGCAAAACTAGTAATTTATGCCCTGAATGTTCAAAGTTGTCACTGGCAAACAGCTAGACAGAAAAGTTGGACATGCTCAGATACAAAATGTATGTTGTGCGTTTTTTTCATATTGGTTTTATATTGTACACTCCCTGTGAACTTCAGTTGTAAGCAAGTTCCTGAGAATGGAGTGAAGTATTTGAAGAACTGAGATTTTTTGTTGGAACTGGCATGAAATCAGTGAGGGATGTTAGGAATTTTAATTCAATAATATCTGGAAGGCCATAGGTTCTGCAACTTTGGCCTAAAATAAAGCAAATTTATTTGATTTTTGACACTATTGTATTTCTTAGCCTTTGCCTTCATAGGAAAATTTGGAAAAATGATTTGTTAAGAATACATAGATGGCTAAATGTATGTCTCTTTTAAAAACACACTGATAAAAACGATGCTTCTTGAGCATCACAATACTAAAAAATACTGTCATGATTTTTAGAGCAAAATCCTCTAAATAAAAGTATATAAGACTCATACATGGAACATGATATAATACAAGGGGACTTTTTAAATGCAGACTTAATTTTCAGATTCTTTTTTAAATAAATATGTACTCAAGGAATCAATGGTTACTTTCATAGTTACCATGATTTCATAATTCATGTCATTTGTGTAATTATCTCATGACAATGTTATTAAGGCTTGTACCAATCACCTATGTTCTCCATAATGAAGAATCATTTGGTGGTACTAACCAGGTAATTAAAAAGTTATGGATTTTAATTTTTTCTGTGCCAATGGAAACAATGGGGGGAAAAGTCCTCCAGAAGCTGCAAACTGAATGTTAATTTGTAAATACAATTTTTTTAAAACTGTGAAAAAGTTTTAATGTGCAGTAGAATAAATTTTATTTACAAACTTGTAAAGGATCTGGAAAAATAATGGTTCAGCTTTTTTCCTTTTGGGTTGGGAGTTGGAAATAAAGGCTTTAATCACAGGCATTAAAGATACAATTAAAAATGTAAATGGACATTAAAGGAAGGACACGCAATAATCTTGGGAACAAATCCAATAATAGTAGGGAGGAACAATAGAGGCAACAATAAGGATGCTTTCAAGATCTGAAGAATATGTTGAGAAATGGTTACTTGAAAAATGGTTATTTTTAAAGTTTTACTATTTTGAAATCTTATTTTTAAAATTAAAATATTATAAAGGTCTGATAAGATTTATTACATTCTTTTGAATTTTGAATTGTGTAATAATACTCATTCTCACACAGCCCGTCTAATGGCAATGATGTTCAGGCATAGATTGATGAGTCAGAACCAAAGCCCTATGCAGAACTATGCCAAGACTATTTGCCACTTGAAACAGACCTAGATAATATCTGTGATTCACTAAACCATAAAACTAGTCCAATACAGCATATTAGTTAACTTTGGGTAGTAAATTTGTGGGAACAAAATCAGCACTTCAATCATTAGAATCTGATTCTTTAAACTGGATACAGGTAGCCCTCAATTTAAGATCATAATCAAACCCAGAATTTATGATGCTAAGTGAGAAATCTGTTAAATGAATTTTGCCCCATTTTCTTGCCACATTTGTTAAGTGAATCACTGCAGTTGTTAAATCAGTGCACTATAGACACATTCACAAGAACCCTTATTAAACTTTGTACACATTTGTTAATTTTGATCAAATTCTCTTGGAAATTATTAGAAATATTTAGAAATTATTAATAATATTAGAAATATTTGGAGTGGCATCTACTGTCAGCATCTTCTCCAGATATTTTTATAAACAACAAAACAACAACTTATAAAAGTGGGGGAAAATACAATAATTTCTCAACTAAATTAAGAGGGGATAGTCTACATTGTCAGCACTGAAACTGATATGGGGCTTAAATTACTCTATTTAGCCTTTTTTATTCTCTATTATAGGAGGAGATATCTATGGCAACAAAAAGTCATAAGTGGTCTGGTAGTTCCTTTTCTAATTCACAAATTAAAAGCTTATGTTTTTAAACAAAATTTTGTTAATCATAAAAGTTGCTACAAGACTCCTGATTTTTCTCTCATTTATTTATTGCAAAGGGGTCATTTGCATTAAGAAATGGATTGATCTAAATGGTCACAAAAGAAAGGGACTGTTTTCAGAAAATATATTCAATCAAATTAAAATAACTGCTGAATATTGTAGAAATGCACTAGTGCCATCTCATGGGGAAAAATGGGATTGTAAATTATGTAAATATCTATGGAGATTCTCAGTCATCCAGGTCACAGGTTTGTCCCAAAGGTGTTTTCAAGAGGCAGCTGGACTTTCTGGTTTTTCTTTGAAGACATTTCGCTTCTCATCCAAGAAGCTTCTTCAGCTCTGTAAATTATGTACTTTCAGTCCCTAATACTTGTAATAAAAATACATAATGCAGCTGTTCTGTCTGTCCCCTTTTATAGTACAGTAGAATCAGTCCTGTTTTTAGCAAGATGGCAGCAAGATAGCAGGCAACCTGGGCAATGGGTGAACTTCAACTTCCAGAATTCCTCAGCCACGTCACCCACGCAAGTAAAACAAGATCTAATTTGGTGTACAGTAAGGGCTACAAAGAATTGCAGTAGAATCTGTTGCTCTTTCTCCCTACTATAAATCTAGTACCGGTATGGTTTTCAGAACTTCAGTTTGTACAGTTTGGCAAGAGGATCTTAAGACAAAATCAAAAAGGAACAATGACGTGTACTTGGCATCTACCTCAGTTTACATTTTACCAGGCAAAGACATACCAAGACCAGATTAAACTCTGTATAGCTCCTAGACATCTCTATTTTGTATGATCTTTATGCCATCCCTTCAAGGCCAGGAAACAGACATCAGATATGCACTTTACAGGGCATAACAGAATCTGAAAGTGACAAAAAAATTCTTTCTTCTTATACGAAAGTGGGGCAGCCTCACCTTTTTCATTCATTCTCTCCTTCAGGGCTAAACTGAAGGATTGTGCAAATTGTATGATGCACTGTTGCTCTACTTTCATGACAAAGGATGTGACAGATTTGAGGATTTGGCTATAATGTGCAGACAGCCATTGCACAAAACAGGAAATGATTTGTTGGTGGAACTGGGCCCGATTTCAGCGTAGATCATTCAAGTGACAGGTTCCAATGATTCTTTCCCATCACAGATCAATTTATTCTAGAGATGTGCCAGAGTAACCAATTTAGTTTCCTTGTAATAATAATAATAATAATAATAATAATAATAATAATAATAATAATAATAATAATAATAATAATTTATTAATTTTATTTCTATACCGCCCTTCTCCCGAAGGACTCAGGGCAGTGTACAGCCTATTAAAAGCACAAAGACAGACATCAATTAAAAATAATTAAAATTATTAGTTTCGGCTCAAATTTAAAACCCCCAAAATTTAAAACTCCTAATTTAAAATCATTACAGATAGCTCGGCCTGGCGGAACAGTAGGGTCTTGAGGGCACAGCGAAATACACGGAGGTCGGAGATCTTACGCATTTCCGGGGCCAGTTCATTCCACAGGGCAGGGGCTCCCACACAGAAGGCCCTCCCCCTGGGTGTCGCCAGCCGACATAACTTGGCCGATGGCACCTTGAGGAGACCCTCTCTGTGGGAGCGGACTGCCTGGTGGGAGGCTATTGATGGCAGAAGTCGGTCTTGAAGGTACCCGGGTCCTATGCCATGGAGCGCTTTAAAGGTGGTAACCAGCACCTTGAATCGCACCCGAAAGACCACTGGGAGCCAGTGCTGCTCGCGCAGGAGGGGTGTCACGTGGGCACAATGGGTTGTGCCCATAACCACCCACGCGGCCGCATTCTGGACCAGTTGGAGCCTCCGAGTGCTCTTCAAGGGGAGCCCCATGTAGGGAGCATTACAGTAGTCCAGCTGGGAGGTGACAAGGGTATGAGTTACTGTGCGCAAGGCGTCCCAGTTGTTGTTGTTGTTGTTATTATTATTATTATTATTATATTTTATTCAAATACTTATTATTTTGGAAACTCTGGATCAAGCACTCTAAAATAGATGCTTTTAACAAAACAAAACAAAAAAAAACTGGCAGAGTTTGCACCTTACACAATTATAAATGAAGGCTCTCCACTCTGAATTTTCTAGGATTTGGTTTTGTTTATTCTGCAGAAAACTCAACTCATTGCAGACTAAAATGAAATCATACAGTGCGGTCTCACATATTCGCCTACTGCAGTTCACTACAATCAAACCATAAACACAGGAACTCACTCTTAAGAGATTTAAACTTTGAATGCTCAATCTTTTCCGCCTGTTTTTCTACGTCGACAGGTATTCTGTTGCCCTTGTGGTAGGCAGCTACACAGACCTATGTTAACATGATTCTCTTATATCTGAAAACCACCGGATCCTTTTCTTAACCAATTTCAAAGCTCCCATCAAGTGAACAAATTCAGTATGTAAATAAACGAATAAAATGTACATTAGACCCGCGATCAATATAACTTAATTCTACGTGGACAAGCGTGTTTACTGAACAGGGAAATATTTAGAAACTGGTTGGATTATCCCCAAATGCAATTATTAGCGTTCTCGTTGTCATAGCTATAAACGAGACACTTATAATAAACAGAATTAGAAGAAGCCGCGAGGAATCCTGGGAAACCCATTAGGCTTTCCATTCGCTTCAGGAGAGACACGCCTCCTCAGGTTTCCCGCCCTCATTAATATTAAAGAAAGTAATGGCTCGCTCTTCCTATGAAAGGAAGAGTAGTAGGGGGGAAGAGGCGGGAACGTCACTATCCCCGCCTTCTTACGCCTCCACATACCGAGTCTGTGTGACCGTCGCCCTCCGTGACGTCATCGGTCGGGGCCGCGGCCTTTTGCACAAGGGGGAGGGAAACTTGGGAGTAGGATGGCGGCGGGGCCGACGCGGCCCCCTCGGCCCCGGAAGGAGCCGCAGCCGCTGGTCATTCCCCGGAGTGCCGCAGAGGAGCAGCGCCTCAAGCTAGAGAGGCTAATGAGAAATCCGGTGAGGGGGCGGGGTATGTGTTGGTGGGCGTGGCTACCTGCCCCTTGGCTTTCCCCAGCTTTTTGGCGGTTGAGAAATGAGACCTGGCTGCTTTCATTCCCTCAGCTGAGGGCACTTGGGTCCTTGTTACAATCATCAAACTAGAGGGCTGAAGAGGGAGATTTCTCCCCGTCATCCAAATCAGTCCTGGGGTTTTTTTCCTCAAGTTTGTGGCTTGACATCCTCTCCTTCAGCTACTTCTATTACGTCCCTGAGTAGAGGAGTTAAGCTTCCCCTTCCTCAGCATAAAGATTAGGGAGCTCAACCAATCTCATTGTACATATGTTGTGCACTGACAATAAAGATTTGAATTAGTGTCACTGATCCTGATCGTTTCGCTGCTGGTTGGTGGAATATAGGATTGGATCTATCAAGGCAGTCTGATGTTTATGCATTCCAGTATTGTGATACTTTGGTTCCACAATGTGTAGTCAAGCATGGAATATCTACATAAGTTAAAATCAGTCGTGATTTCTCTCCACTGTTAGAATCTGTATGCAATTTAATTACAGCTCTAAATAATGACTCCCATTGGAAGCATCAGAGTGTTGCTTATTTTTCACTGCAGGATAAAACAGTTCCAATTCCTGAAAAGCTGAATGAATGGGCACCCCGCCCACCTCCAGAATTCGTCAGAGATGTTATGGGTAAGTTGTGGGGGGGTCTTTTAAGTAGTTTCTTGGGTTTTGTTCGTTACTTTTAGAGAAAAGGAGGAAAAACAGGAGTTTTGAAGAGTAAAATTGATGGTGTCAAGGACAAGTTTGAAACTTGTTTCAGAGGCAATTTTTGGTCCAATTTGGCACTTTGATATTAGCCTTAACAAACTCTTCAAATTCCTCTGATCCATGGATGTTATTGTAGTGAGATATTTACAACTCTGAATCCCCTGATTCTTAAATAATGTTTCAATTTTATAACTGTAAATGGAGAGATTTTGAACAGTGACTTATACCTCTGTTTGTTGTGAGATATTGCAGAGAAAATCTGAGATTTTGGTGGCCAGGGATGTGAATTTATAGTATGATTTTAACAAGGAGCTGCTTTCTCAAAATCTTGCCCTTTACTTAAAAGCAAAGGTAAAGTAACTCTTATGGCATAGATAATGAGAAATGCCTGCACTGTGCACAATCAAAGATATTTGCTGAATAAGATGACTGGGGCTTTGCTTTGCATGATTTACTTGAATGCTTCACGTAATTGATCTTCATATCTAACAAATTTAGGATAAGTTATACAAAATAATTTATAAAATGTGTGAGTTTACATTATTTAATGGACAGTCCTCTACTTGTAACAAACTTAAAACTTTTTCCATTCATCCTTGGGAATATTAACAGTCTTTGTCAAGACAAAGGGTGTTATTACACCAAACCAAGGAACATAACTGATCACATTTGCCCTTTTTAGCTAGAGGAGGGAAATTCATATTAGCAAAATGAAAAATAACTCTCATATTTGCATTTGTATTTAATTTTTCATAAAGTAGCATATGCTTCATAGAAGATCTCATATGAAAAGGTCATAAGGTTCACATGACTGTTTTATTCAGTCTCTAAGTAATTTCAAATTCATAATATGTAATGAATTCATTTTTCTAAGTTGCCATTGGGATTACTGTAGGTGACAATGAATATGGGAACATGTACCATTGGCAGTGGGGTCTAGCAAGTAGAGTGATCATACAAGTGAGCCTAGCCAGGATTTTATTTTTTTTTCTCCTGAATTTTGAGCTCTTTTATTTTCAATTATACTTGGTCTGTTATATTGGGGTTATATTGAAATGTTCATGTATTTCCTATGCCAAAATGGTGTTAAACCACATCACTGATTCTTGGCAGTTAGATTTGGGGTAAGCTATGTGGAATGAAATAATTTTCATTGTTTCAGATCCAACTTGTTTCTTCTAAACGGTAACAACTTTTCAAAGATTTAAAGAGAGACTTTACCGAACTCAGCTATTTGGGACTCTTAAACTGTTGGAGATTAAGATGGAATATTTTGCTTCAGCCCTATATATTTTTGCCTTTTCTTTTTCGACAGGTTCCAGTGCTGGGGCTGGAAGTGGGGAATTTCATGTCTATCGACATCTTCGGCGGCGGGAATATCAGAGGCAAGATTTTATGGATGCCATGGCTGAGAAGGTAAAATGACTTTCCCTCAAAAGCTTTGATATTGATTACCTCGAGAATCCTTGCTGTTCTGTAAACTACAAAAAGGTCTACTTTCTCCCCTCTCTCCCCTTCCCTCTTTGATTCTCTCCAAGAACAAAATATTAAATACTGATGCAGGTGTTTGTACGTTTTCTTTCTCTTTCATTTTCCTTTGTTTGCTCTTTTCTTCCCATCAGAAAACTTTACTAATATTTTTTTTCCTTTTAGCCCATTTTTCCTTCCCTTCAATATGTATTAAACTTATATTTACAAGCTAGTTGTTTCCTGGGTACTCATCTTCTGAGTGTGCAGAAAAATATAGTTTCTTATTTTTGGATGACCATGTTGTTAAATAACACATGTGGCGTTCTATTCCCAATACATCCAGCTATGTGTCTGGGAAGTCCAGAACCAGGACATGAATCAATAACATTTGTATATTCAAAGATACTTTAGGCAAATCCATTTAGCATTATGGTAAATAAGGTGGCTTTTTGGAAATGTGAATTTTTGGTAAATTGTATAAATATACTTTCTTTTTTTTTTTTTAATTGAAAAGTTTTACAGAAAAAAAGAATTTCCCCCCCCCAATATTCCCCCCACCCTTTCCCACCCTCCCCCCAGACTTCCCAGAGCAAAATACAAGGTATTTCAGTTAATAATCATAAGCTAAATTAACCTACCTATCCTCAGACTACTAACTCCCCCCCTGAAACCTTAACTCCACTATAGATAACATAATACTTCTAATACTTAACATTCATTCATAAGCAATTTGATATTTTCTTGTCTGATACTTATTTTGAATATAATCAATCCATCTTCTCCATTCCGATATGTATATTTCTTGTGTATAGTCCTTCAAATACACTGAGATTTTCGCCATTTCTGCTAAATTCGTTACTTTCAGTATCCACTCTTCAATAGTAGGCAAAGAGTCCTTCTTCCAGTATTGCACTACCAACAACCGAGCTGCTGATATTAAGTTCAAAATCAATTTAGTCTCTAATACTGTACAATCCGTCGTTATACCCAGTAGAAACAATTGAGGAGTAAATTTCAATCTTCTTTTCAAAATGTTCTGCATCACCCACCAAATTTTTATCCAAAATGCCTTGATTTTCTTACAAGTCCACCATATATGATAATAGGTTGCATCATCACATTCACATCTCCAACATTTAGCTTGCAAATTCGAGTACATACATGATAATTTTTTAGGATCTAAGTGCCATCTATAAAACATTTTATAAAAATTCTCTCTCAAATTTTGTGCTTGCGTAAATTTAACATTTCTAACCCAAATCTTTTCCCACATTTCCATCATCACTGGTTCCTGAAAGTTTTGTGCCCATTTTATCATACAATCCTTAACCAATTCCGTTTCTGAATCTATTTCCAATAAAGCATTATACAACCTTTTAATATGCATCTGACTTTGATCTCTAATCTGTTTCACCAGATTTTCCTCATTTTGCGTAACACCAATTTTTTGATCTTCCCTCCATCTATCTTGAAGCTGACCGTACTGAAACCAAGTGTAAATTATTCCTTCTTCTTTTAATACATCTAAAGATTTCAGTTGCAGCATACCCCTTTCCAAAAGAAGAAGCTCTTTATACGTAATCACCTCTGTTTTTTGCTCTATACTTATATTTTCTATTGCATGTCTGGGATTTGCCCATACGGGTATCTTATAATTTAGCTTATATTGATACTTTTTCCAGACCCTCGATTTCTTTTTTGTGGTGAGTTTAGGCCATTAACATTCCAAGATAGGAATTTAGTTGCCATCTTTAGCCTTTCGAAGCCTCATGAGCATCAGCTGAAGATTCTCCTCCACCTTAGTCTTTGGCCTAGCGCCCCCCCCTCCCCCCCGCTTCTGTTTTCTGGACTTCTTGAGATAAATCTTGAGATTGTTGCATTTTTGATTGTTGTTCTTGAAGTTTATAAGTTGATCGGGTCAGTCGTTGTGCTTACGGCTCTCCCTTCTTAGATGGTTCCAAAGTTGGGGGTAGGCCCCCAAGATCCAGATCTTCTTCCATGATAGTTCGTCCAGCTGCAACCTCCGCATAAGTTTGTATCTGCTTTCCATCTTTTTTTTTCTTTTTTTTTTATTGAAAAAGTTTTCAAATACAAATTTTTTCTCCCATTTTTCTCCCCCCCTCCTCCCTAACCCCCCCTCACCACCCATCCCCCCCTGTGACTTCTTCACAACAAAAACCTAATTCATAACAGATTATATAATATTTTACCATCCCCTTACTCCCTCCTCTAAATACTGACCCTTACTTGCTAATAATATTAATATTATTACTTCCCCCTTTTACCATACATTTCAAAATGACATTCTACTATAACATTGTATAATAACTTCTAATTTAGCATAATATTATTATAACTCCCAATTTAGCAATAATCTGCCCTTTTTCTCCTCCCCCATACTTATATCTGTATATTAATACAACATTTCAAAACAACCTTCCACTTTAAAACTATATAATAAATCCTACTTTAACATTTGATCTTTTGTGTATATTAATATAATATTTCAAAGCAGCCTTCCCCATAAATCCTAATTTTACATTTATTCAACTCTATCCATTTCCTCCACTCCCCTAAATATATCACTTAAACATCCCTTTTCTTAAACTAAACAATCAGTAAACTAACCTATTTCCACCCACTTTCCTACAAAATTGCCATGCACAACAATTCTTAGTATCTTTAATCCACTGCCCGCCCTGCTAAAAAAAAAAATATTCCATTATATAGAAAAAATCAATGACTTTAAATTTATAATCTTATCTAGATCCGTTCCAGTCGGGTTTCAGGTCTGGGCACAGCACAGAAACGGCATTGGTCGCGTTGGTTGATGATCTCTGGAGGGCTCGGGACAGGGGTTGTTCCTCTGTTCTGGTCCTGTTAGACCTCTCAGCGGCTTTTGATACCATCGACCATGGTATCATGCTGCACCGGCTGGAAGAGTTGGGGGTGGGAGGCACCGTGTTGCGGTGGTTCTCCTCCTTTCTCTCTGACCGGTCGCAGTTTGTGTTGGCAGAGGGGCAGAGGTCGACCTCGAGGCCTCTCATTTGTGGAGTGCCGCAGGGATCGGTCCTCTCGCCTCTCCTGTTCAACATTTATGTGAAGCCACTGGGTGAGATCATCCGTGGCTTTGGGGTGAGATACCACCAGTACGCTGATGACACCCAGCTGTACATCTCCACCCCAGGCCACCCCAACGATGCCCTTGAAGTGATGTCCCAGTGCCTGGAGGCTGTACGGATCTGGATGGGGAGGAACAGGCTCAAGCTCAACCCTTCCAAGACTGAGTGGCTGTGGCTCCCGGCATCCCGATATAGTCAGTTGACTCCATCACTGACTATTGGGGGCGAGTCATTGGCCCCCACAGAGAGGGCTCGCAATCTGGGAGTCCTCCTGGATATGCAGCTGTCCTTGGAGGAACATCGGACGGCTGTAACCAGGGGGACCTTTTGTCAGGTTCGCCTGATTCGCCAGTTGCGGCCCTTTCTTGATCGGGATTCCCTGTGCACAGTCACTCACGCCCTCGTCACCTCTCGCCTTGACTATTGCAACGCTCTCTACATGGGGCTCCCCTTGAGGAGCACCCGGAGGCTCCAGCTGGTCCAGAACGCAGCAGCGCGGGTAGTGACGGGAGCAGCATGGCGCTCCCATGTAACACCGCTCCTGCGCGAGCTGCACTGGCTCCCAGTTGTCTTCCGGGTGCGCTTCAAGGTGTTGGTTATCACCTTTAAAGCGCTCCATGGCATAGGGCCTAGCTATCTTCGAGACCGCCTGCTGCTACCAACGACCTCCCATCGACCCGTGCGCTCCCACAGAGAGGGCCTCCTCGGGGTGCCATCAGCCAGACAATGTAGGCTGGTGACCCCCAGGGGGAGAGCCTTCTCTGTGGGGGCACCTACCCTCTGGAATCAGCTCCCCCCAGAGATAAGGAGAATCCAAGACCTCAGTGCCTTCCGTCGCGCCCTTAAAACCCATTTATTTAAACAAGCCGGGCTGGCTTAAGATGAAATTTTTAACTGTTTTTTAAATGTTTTAAACGTTTTTAATTGGTAAATGAGTTTTAATTGGGCCAAATTTATATATCTTCTAATTGTTTTTAATATTTGTTCTGCATGTTTTTTAATCTGGCTGTACACCACCCTGAGTCCTCAGGGAGAAGGGTGGTATAGAAATCCAATATAAAATAAAATAAATAAAAAATAATCCATATAATATCTTCTTTGATGTCTTTCCACTGGATTGTTGAGTCCATCATCCATATTAGGGTAACATAGCATCCTGGTTGCAACAGTTTGTTCAAAATCCTCAGTCATCGTCTGCCCCCATCAGTAATGAATATCCTCATATATATATAAAAGAAGAAAACAACCACCCGAGTGACATTATAATTATATTCCATATAATTGTAATTGTGGCTTTCATCAGGATTATTAATTCCCATCATCATAATGGGTAACAACCAGATCTTCTGCGTGCCCCAGCATAGCTCTCTTGCCTTATAGCTCAAGATAAATATAATATATTTATCAATAAAAAAAAGAAATCCAGAATAGATAATTCCAATCCAACAATTTAAGGCTCTTTTCACGTCCCAAAATTACGGCATTGCAGAGGTCTGTCACTCTCCTCAGGATAATATTGACCAATACTTCGCCTCAACTATCTTTTCATATATTCATTCATTTTTTTAAAATAACTGGCTTCACTGTTGCTTAATTTAGAAATTTTTATTTTTGTGAGACCTATTTCTTTTTTTCTTTTCTTTTTGTGGGTTTGATCTCCATCCTGGTTTCCTTTCATCAAGTTGTATATCAACTGATCGGTTTTCATTCTGCTTTATGACTTGATCTTGTTGGTTTTGTTTTTGTGTCTCATATTTCTTTTTTATCAATTGTGTATCAGCTAATTGGTTTCCATACTTGTCTGTGACTTGGTGAATCATCACGTTAGAGTCCGATGCCACTTCTCTCATATTTGTAGATAATCCAGCTGAGATGTCTAAAGAATCCAAAGGCAATTTGTCCACAGCAGCCTCTATAATTCGATGTTTTCCCTTTATTTCCAACTCCTTCTGCTTATCCTTTATTGTGCCTAAAGATGTTAAGTTCATTTTCAAAATTTTTTGATAAAATTCTTCCGCTTTTTCAACAGTATTTAGTTGGTATCTTTCTCCTTGATATCTCAATATTATACCAACTGGAGCATCCCACCTGAATAGAATATTTCTTTTTTTAAGCTCAGTCACCAGAAAACCAAATTTCTTCCTTTCTGATAACATCTTGGGCGGGAGCTCTTTGTAAATCCAAATCTTTCTTCCAAACAATTGCAAAGTAGAGTTGAAGGAATTTTGCACAATATTATTTCTTATTTCTTTATCTGTAAAATAAATCACCACATCTCTAGGCAATTGCCTTTGCTTTGCAATCCAGGAATTTATTCTATAAACTCTATCAATCCTACAAAATACTTCCTCAGGTTGAACCTTTAAGATCCCAGCCAGAATTTCAGAAGATATTTTCCTTAAATCATCTCTGTTATTTTCCTGCAATCCTCAGTCTAATCGCATATTCAGTAAAATTATATTGCATCATTAAAACTTCTCTTTCAATCCGTTGTTGTATGTTTTCTGCATTATGCTTTCCATCTTTTTCTTGTTATCTTGCCAGCCAGGAATTAACCCTGTAGATTTTATCAATTCGGCTTGCCACATCTTCTGGTCTTTCTTTAATTATCTCTGCAATAGCATCAGCACAAATGTCCTTTAAATTTTCTTTGCTGTTTTCTTTCAGGCCTCTCAATCTCAAAGCAAACTCCATGGACCTGTATTGTAACATTACCAATTCATCATCCACTTTCTCTGTTTTGGTCATGACATCTCCCATTTTGCTTTCCAAATTTAAATTGGCTTCATTAATTTCTTCCACTTTCTCATCCAGCTGGATAACAAGTTTTGACAATCCTGATACAGCATAAACAATATCATCTCTTATTTTATCGTGTTTTATTGCAACCACCTCTTTAATTGACTTTATATCCTCCTCCACTTTCTTTAATTTCCCTTCCACAAGTACTGTTAAGTTATTCATTGCTGTGGCTTGATTAATCATAGCTTCTTTCATTGCTGTGGCTTGATTATTCATGGCTTCTTTCATAAATTCTTTAAAATCATTAAGAGCAGCCTCCTGACTCTGTGAATCAGCCAGAAGTTGTGCTTTCTGTGTCACCACTGACACAACTGGAGAACTTCCCCCTCCTTTAGCAACTCCTGGCTTAACTTGTTTAGAAGCCATCTTTTTTTTTTCTCCTTTTAAAAAGATTTTTTTTTTCCAAAGCCACAAAGTCCCTTGAACAACTTTAAAATGCTTGTAATTTATAGTCTCTAATTTATCAGGCAAAATAGTCTTTTGTCCACAAGATCTCACTTCCCAGCAGCTTTAATCCACTCTCCCAGCGCAAAGTTCTCAATAAGCACTTTCGTTTCTGACTTTCACTTTCAAAACCATAACAAAGGCGCCATCTTCAGCCTCCAGCTCAAAGAAATTCAGTTTGAAACGAAGTAACTCCAGAGTTAAGCTCTGTTACTTTTAAGGCTTGTTCTCCTGTTTCCACTCTGCCTGCGCTTGTAATCAATCAGACTCACTTTTTGGTAGCAGGATCGGATCGCGGCTTCTGGCTCTGTTTACACAGAGTCGTCCCGGCTTCGGAGCTTCATGGCGGGCTGACTGGGGAGCTCTCACCCTCCAAGCCTCTGGAATTATTCCAGAGGACTTTCAGGGAGCTCTACTCTCACCCACCGGCTCTCCTCTCCTTCTTTTCCCGAAGGGGAGGTTTTTCAGCCACCAGACAACCAATTTGCACTGTCAAAGCGGCTTTTACGAAGTCACAGGGCTGGCGGTCTGAGGAGACAGTCCACGAAGCCTGCGGTGCCAACCGGAAGTCCCTGTATAAATATACTTTCATTGAATTGTTTACAATTTCAGATTTAATTTATTGCATCTATTTCTTTTAGCAAAAATTAGATGAAGAATATCAGAAGAAGCTTGAAAAGAATAAGATGGTTGCAGAAAAACAGACAGCCAAACGTAGAAAGAAGCGGTAAGGTCAAGCTGTTCTTGGTGGCTGATACAAAAACTCTAAAGGGCTTCTGTATTAGCCATAGCAGAACTATTTTTTAATTCCAATTTTTCCATTTAATTTAATAAATTTAATAACTAAATTTGATCTCATGTATTATCTCATTAGTTTCAGCATTGCCCTAATTGAGGGTTATATCATGAGCTTTATATCATGCTTGTCTTTTCTTTATTTTTGACCAGGAATATGAGTTTCTTAAGTTCCAAATTAAACTTGGCTCATCTCCTTCACTTAAAATTAGTAATGAAAATGAAGATGTTAGCAAAAAAAATGACGATTTAAGAACAAAAAGATTTGATGAAAAATACTGTTTTAAAATTGAGGAAAAGGTAAAATACTACATTTGGGTATTAGTATAACTAATATGAATTGTATGTTATTTCAAAACAACTATGTTAAAACATAAAATGAAATTAAGAAGGATATGCTAAGATGAGAGAAATTACTGTTGCTATTGCTGAGAATTTTTGTGATAAAATGAGTATTGCTTAGAACAGTAATGGCTAACTTTTTCCAGACCAAGTGCCCAAAGCGCAAGCACGTGTCCTAACCCCCACACATGCATGGCAGAGACCCAAAGACCAGCTGGCTGGTGGGACATGCGCACGCATGCACAGCAGAGCTCAACTGGGGCGACGGCTTGCGTGCCCACAGAGGGCACTGTGTGCCACCTCTGGCACGTGTGCCATAGGTTCGCTGTCACGGGCTTAGAATCATGTTTTTGTTTTAATACCTATTTGGACAACTGATATACCATTTAAGCAATGGCAGAAAGATACATCTTAGTTTTTAAGGGAAAAAGGCAAGGATTAAATATGAAGTGTTCTAAAATGCAAAGGAACAAGGAGGATTGGGGCTGACTGATTCAAAACGGTATTTTGCAATCTTCTCTGGTTTGGATGAAAGAGTGGATGATGCTGAGAAAAAAAAGAATTCTGAGAGAAAAAGAAAGGCATGGCTGAAGATTTTGATAGCATGGATTTCTGTGATACAATAAAGTTAAATTTAATGTAGCTTTTAAAAATCACTATAATAGAAGTGTCTTGTTGAGAATATGGAAAATCCAAATTGTGTCCGAAAATGCCTTTATCAGTCTCAGTCTAAGAAGGTTTTTATAGGAAAGAGCTGGCAAAGTGAGATAGTTAACCTAGTGAGAGTTGTTACAAGAGCAAGGTGAAAATAAGACGAAATCAAGAAATCAATTGACTACGGAAGAATTTATTTTTCAATGATTTTATATGCACTTAAAGAGAAAGATTTAAGGTAGATAACAAGACGTTTGGAATTGAACAGCACAAGACATAAGTTGAACTTGGTACAGATGATGATCATGAAATTGAAGTGGAAGATAATGTTGAAATGAGCTAAGAACTTTGGACATGATATATTGATGGAACAATGGGAAAATATGTGGCTGAAAGGATTGAAATTTATATTATGCTATCATTTAAAAGAGATGATACAAATTATGTGATGCAATTCATATATTTATCTGTAGGTGGCCACAGATCTTTCCAAGCTACTGGAAACAGCAGTTTATTTATAGCCCAGTTTTCCCAGTCCAGCATCATGTAAAGAATAAGATGAATAAGATAAACCCAATATTTTGGATTTTGAGCCAGAGTAAAAGAGATGGAAAATATTTAAGAGCTATTTTCATCTATTTCAATTAAATAGGAATTTCTTTGCAAATTAAAGGTTATATTTAAACCTTACATCTTTATTAAGATTGGAGTAAAAAAAACTGCAAAGTGTGAAAAGAGTTGTCCATTTAATCAGTATTTAATTTCTCTTTTGCTTTTTTTGCAGTCAGAAATTGAAAGAGAAGAAATTGCTGGCAAAGAAAAATAAAGTTGAGCAAAAGAATGAAGATGCAGGTAACTCAAAAAGTTGTAATCTTGAGGTCAGCCTAAAAGAAAATGTATTTTGTCAATCCCAGAAAGCTCATTTCTGTCCAATTCAGCAGAAATTGTATGTCTGCAGGAACAACATGCCACATAAATTAGTGTGGGTGTCTTTTAAAGTGGCCTTCCCCAGCCAAGAGCCCTGTTCAGGTAGTCCTCGATTTAGGACTGTAATGGAGTCTGCCCAATACAGTTGCAAGTGGTGATAGTCATTAAGCAAGATTGCCTCACTTAACAATACTCCACTCATTGCTCTCCCTGATGTGGTTGTTAAACGCAGCAGGAATGACGGAGGCTGGGGAGGCATAGCACAGGCCCAGGTCTGCATTCCCGGGCCTCCCAAGGCCTCCTGCACTTCCTAACGCACCTCATGATCCACTTCCTGCCCTTCAGGGTCCTATGAGCCTGCTCCCCGTTCCCCTATTGGGTCCCTGCTGGCCTTGGGCCTGCTTCCCACTCCACTGGGCCCCAAACCCTCCTTGCTTACCTTTTATAGATCTCCAGAGCTCAGGAGGTTGGGTTAAGGTAAGGAGGGCAGGCCTTTATGTTGTTGAGCCACATGGTATAATCCTGGAAGCTATTTTCCAAGAAGCTGCATTAAATTCTGGCTATCTGAAAAATGGGGCCGTTTCTAGAATTGAACCCTGTGGGCCAACAACAAAATTGCTTGCTTTGTGTTGGTAATGTAAGCTCTTGGCATTCCACAGTGTCAGAACGCAGCAGAACTCCCATTAGTGAAGCAAAGCAAGGCATTCTATTGTTGGACTGCATGGTGCACCTCCATTTTCTGAATGGCCACAATTCACTGCAGCCTGGTAGTTGCTTCCATTTCTCCCAGTGAGGGAAAGAAGACAAAGTGATCATGGAAATATAATTCCATTAAGGTCGTAAGAACTGCAGTTCATGTTTGCAGCTTGAAGCAGCGGAAGAAAAAGATTTTCCATAATATGAAAAGTAGGCTGTTCATTCACACAAGAAGAACATATTTACATGATGTTGTCTGGTGGTAGAGCTAGGGAGATAGGAGGTTCCCCTCCCTCTGTGGATACAGCAAGGGGGAAAAGAACAGTTCTTTATTAACTCATTCTTCCCTAACCTGATGCCCTTGGAAGAGATAGGACTAACTCCCAGAAGCCAAGCTGCCAGGAAGGGGAGGGAGATTGACTACATCCAAGCCTGCCAACTTGAGGAAGAAAGACTAATCCAATTTGAGGAAGACTGGGGACTAGATCTAAGAAGTCTGCAGAGATTTCCAGTATTTTTACATCATCATCATCATCATCATCATCATCATTATTATTATTATTATTATTATTATTACTACTACTATTATAATTATTATTATTAGTTAATCTTTAGTGAGATTCACAGCCTTTGAGACTGATTAATAGCTCAGCAGCTCGAGTCCTAACCAAGGACCTAGGAACTGTTAAGGTATCATTGCGGGATGTAAGCTGTTCCGAGTAAGGTGGTGGTGGTGGTGGTGGTGGTGGTGGTGGTGGTGGTGGTGGTGGTGGTGGTAGTGGTGGTTATTATTATTAATTAAATTTCTACTCTTCCCATCTTAAATAAGTGATTCTGGATGGTTTACAGCAACATAATAAAACCAGAAGCCTAAATGGTTAACGAGGTAGTCAAGCCACTGCCACCTCCAGGGTGGCATCATAATCTTAGACTAACATAAAAAGAACAGCCTTTTCTTCTTTCAGATGCTATCTGTTTCTGAATGTTCTGCTTGGTTCTGATAGTAATGAATGCCAGTATATTAAACTTCCATAACTTTAATCAGACCTTCTTTTCTCTTATACTTGCGTTTGTAGCTGCGGATTCTGATCATTCCCCCAAACAGCAGACCAGTGAAGATGAAACTTCCGAGGAAGAAGAGAAAGATGACGGGAAGGAACCCAACTTTGTGATGAAGAGATGATGGTCTTGCTGCTGCTCTACTGTAGTTAATAGCCAGCTAGCATTGAGCTAAAACTGAATTGAACAAGAGGGGTTTTCTGCTCTTTTGGACTTCATTGTGGCACTGTTGATATGGCCATAACAGTCCCATGGAATATCATTGCTGGATCCAAATCTATTGAAAGTTGATTTCAAACTTTCTTGTATAACTGCTGTGCAGGGTTTCAGGGAAAAGTGTCAGCATCATGTAACTCTAATTCCTCTGCTATTGCTCCAAAGTGACATTTCTTCATCAGCTTATGTCTGTAAGCAGATCTTCTCCTGAGAGACTTAAATATACAAAATGGAAAATGTGGCTGGACTTGACTTTGACGCAGGAAATAGTCTCTATTTCCTGGAGGAAAAAAAGTTAATTTTTTGAGGAGTCTCTATTAAATTAGCCTTTATTCCTTGCATTTCTGCTGCAAGATAAGATTTCCCAACAACTAAGAAGATCTAGTGTTTCACTTCAAAAGTGTGTTGTTCATTTTTATTATAAACATTTCTGAATAAAAGAGGACATCCAAGTGTTTTTGTTTTCCTGCCTCTGAAGGATACACACTGTGCATTTGGACTTTTCATCCATGAATTTGCCTGCCAAAAACATAAAGCCATTTAAGATAAATAGATCTTCCATATTCACTGCACTATACATTTCAGCACCGTTAAGTAACAGTTCATGAGTTTCCTAGGGTTATTTGGCTGATCAGTGTGGGAAAAAAGATACTCAAACATTTCATTCTCAGTTTTTAATTTTGGTATAATCTTTAAATGGGTCTTCCGTCTTGAAATACAGTTGCCACATTCCTATGCAGTGGTAAATCAACTATGTTTATATACACGGTCTGCCACAGTGGTGAAATCCTATTTTTTTTTCTACCAGTTCTGTGGGCATGGCTTGGTGGACGTGGTGTGGCAGGGGAAGGATACTGCAAAATCTCCATTCCCACCCCACTCCTGGGGTCACCTGGAGGTGGTATTTGTCAGTTCTCCAAACTCAAAATTTCCGCTACTGATTCTCCAGAACCTGCTGGATTTCATCCCTGGTCTGCCAAAATCAAAAATTGTGTTTTCACCTATTGTGTGAATTTTGCAGCTGAAGCCTATGCAAAAATAGGAACTTCTCTGTGACTCCCATTTTACTTGATTTGTCTACAAAATTGTAATATAAAAAAGTGATACTGATAAAAAAGTCTAATAAAGACTTTAACTTTGCAACAGAACACGTCCTAGTATAATTGATTCCTGTCTGATGAAATTGTTTTGTGACTCAGGTGTGTGTTGGTGTAGAAACTGATTACCAGGAAGTTAAAATCCTTTCTGCACTGAAGAGAGAAATCAAATGCCTTTCTGCAACCTTCAGTTTATAGGCCAACTATGCCTAAGTTGAATGTTGGTTATAGTTTGTATATAAATAAATCTGTTCAAGCCAGAACTGGGTTCCTTTGAGACAGAATTAGCTATGAACCTTTAGGGACAGGTTCTGTGGAAAAAGCAAAATAAATGGTATTACTTGGGAACAGAGATCTTTGGGGACCAATTCATGCCAATTTTAGAATAGTTGTGCATTTCTCCAAAAAAATAAGACTGTGTGTTGTTGAAATTGGATTAAATAAATGTTGACTGGTTTGAGGGAGGGAATGTTATTGTTTCAGGTTTAATTTTAGGTCAGAGTCCATTTTTTAAATTCAAAATGAGACCGTTTCCCACATGCTCCGATTAATATAAGGCCCGTATCTTTAGAAAGCAAGTGGCAAACCACCACTTTTCTGAGAAAAAGGGACAGAATTTGCTGGTTAAGGCAGTGAAGGGGGAAAAAAACCTGCCTGTCCACTGAGAAAAAGGACAGATAATCGAAAAACTCAAAAATATTCAGGTCCAACTGGTGAAAAGAACCGACTCAAAACGAACTTATTTCCCAGTTTAGTTTATCTATCTATCTATCTATCTATCTATCTATCTATCTATCTATCTATCTATCTATCTATCTATCTATCTATCTATCTAGTGTGTGTGTGTGTGTGTGTGTGTGTGTATGTATGTATGTATGTATGTATGTATGTGCAATGCAGAGTTAGAGTGTGCGGCCCCTTCGGCCATCTCATTTCCCCCGAACGGTTCAGCGGGAGAAAAGTCTTACGCCGGAGAAGGAAAAGCGAGCGAATCCCTCCGTCACATGTTTGCTACTATCGCGAGGTCACGTGACAAGGCCTTGCCGTTGCCTTGGCAGCACCGCAGGCGACGACACTGGCGTTCCTGCAGCCGCCGCCGCCGCAGCTGCCCGTCGTCCATGGGGTAAGTCGGCGGGGGGGCTGGTGGAGGTGGGTGCCTACTTTGCATATTCGCATATTCATAGGTGCACAAAGAGGTAGGTAAGAGCGGGTGGGAGGCTCTGTCCGCCACGACGCAAAAAAAAAGTGAGGCTTTGGCAAGGCGTGGGAGGGTTCGGAAGAGCTTCCTCCCCTTTGCACCGAGGTCCTCCTGTTCGCTGGACACGTTTAACCAGCTGAAGCAAAGGCTTGGCAGGCGGCAAAATGTGCTGAAACTTGGATGAGCATTGAGCCTGCTTCTGTGTTTCCTGGCTTAGTGGGTGCCGCGAATCCAGAACCCACTTGTGTTCAGTGTATTGTGTGGACAGAGGTTAACCTAGAAACCGTGTTTTGCAAACGGAGTCATAAAATCTGAACTGTAAGCTTGTATCTAGAGGTCGGCCTGCAAGGAACGTTATTTCTACTGCAATGCAACAAATAATTTGATAAATAAAATTTGATAAATAAATAATTGATAATAAAGTACCGTAAAATTATTATTTTTTTAATAAACTGCCTTGCCTGCAAGAATCTACATACCGATAGATATCACAACCGCCTACTTTACTTTCTGGGAATACTTTTCACTGCCTCCACAATTTGTTAATAAGTAAAGGCATTTCCGCAGTATTATTAATCTGCTATTGAATTCATTTTCTGGGCTTGCTGAAGACAGTTAAGTAGACTGGATTTACTTTTACAGAAGATATTAAAGTACTGGGAACTTAACAAAAGTTAACACTCACCAAACTTAATATATGGTGCAAATATAGCTGTAGCTCTTTAAAAGATGGGGTGCAGGGGGAGAAGTTACATTGTAGTGTTATAGTGGATTCCTACATTAGGCAGAGGGTTGGACTAGATGATCACTAATGTCCCTTTCAACCCTTATCTCCCATAATTCTATAAAACCATTCTACTCCCCAAAATCTGAAATATATACTGTATGTTTGCAGGAGTAGAGGAACACAGTTTGTGTATTTTGTGGCAGCAATCCAATTTTTCCTGTCTTGATTGTGTGTTTTGAAGGATTCAGATCAAATTCTTTTCAACCCTATGGGAAAAAGTGGGTTTGAATTTGACAGGGCTCTGGCTTATTGCCAACATACTGCCATTTACTTCCACCTCTGACTTCACCATAAAGTTGTAAGCTTCTGTTTTGGTTTATCTAATCTCTAAGACTGCATTGCTGTATACATATGAACATATTTTTCTGTCATTTTTAAGGGCCAGCAATATACCGTGCTCTTTTATAAAGTTTTATAGGGAAAAGGAGCGGTCCATATATGCTAAAAGCTTACTATCTGAAATTGGCAATGAGGAAGCAATATTGAGTGGGGAATGTTAAGAATATTCAGCATTTGCAGTAGGAGCCAGCTGAGGGCCAGCATCAAAAATGGACTTGAAAGAAAGAAGCAGCTCCCAGTGGCAGGAAGTATCTGGAGTGAGTATCTTTTAAAAGCTAGAAGCACAGGAGCCCCTCTCTTCGTGGTATAGGGTGTGCACGCGCGTGTGCCTGGAAGATCTCAGATCAGCCTAACACAATGCAGATGTGAGCTCCGTTTGAGAATTATGGATTTCAATAGGTAAGTGTTTAATACTTAAGATGAGATGCTCAGATATTTTCTGCTGAAATCTCTAAAAATCATGTTTTAGCTGGATCAGGCTGCCCCCAAAGGGTTTCTGATAAAATATATTGGGCGATATTAGCTGCTGAGAGAGGATGGAGTAGTTATCCAATCCAGATTGGGGAAAGCTGCTGTAATTTTAATGGAAAAGAATATATTTTCTGGCAGGGGTGTGCATGGAATATGTGCATGTATATGTGTGTCTGTGCATATGTTTTCTCTATCTTTTACTGAGTATGTACCGTATTATTAGTCTTCCAATTCAACTTCAACATGTGCTTGTAAGCATTGCATTAAATATTCTCTCTCTTTGTTTTCTTGTTTGCTGGCTTTTGGGTGGCATAAAAGTGAGAGAATAGCCATGAGATTTATTCCTAGGCAGGTCAGTATAGACTTAGGATGCCTGATTTGTAAGGCACATCATATTTTCTGCATGAAATCAGCATGTTGTGAGAATGTTTGCACACAAGCAAGATGCCCCACCCAGAAGTGCTCTGGTATTGACAGAATAAGGAGTCCAACGCAAGAATTTACAACACAGGGACAGATAGCTAAAAGCAGAAGGTAATATTAATCACAATAACTCCACCAGGGAAAGGTGGAAACAGAAGAATCTATTTGTCACTTGATTATTTGCATCTGTCTAGTGGAGTAATTTCCATAGCTATATGTGGGCAGCATATTGATTGGTGTATTCCTAGCAAGAAAAAACAGTGCTCCGTTTCAGATTGATTGATTATGTGCCATCGTCCATGGTGACTCCTGGCGACTGCATAGATTTTCTCCATGATAGTCTTCCCTAACCTGGTCTTTCAAGTCTCCCAATGGAGCACTCATCACCATTGTAATTGAGTCCACCCACATTGCTGCTGGTCGTTGTCTTATTCTCTTTCCTTCCACCTTTCTCAGCCTCGGAGCCTTCTCCAGAAAGCTGGCTCTTCACATAATGTGTCCAAAGCAGGACACATGTGTGCCTTAAATAAGAACTCTTGAGTTGATGTGTTTGATGATCCGTTGGTTTCTTTTCTGGACTGTCCACAGTATTCTCGGGAGTGAGACACTGGAATAAACAAATTTCTTTGCCTGAAGGGAAGTGGAGTTACAAATTTTCAGTGGGGGTACATGATGGTGGCAAAATAATGCAGAATTCTCTTCTTGGTCACCTAATGGTCAGTTATTTGCAGTCCAGCTATGTAAATCCTGGAATAGTTACCTCAATTGAATAAATATATTGTGTCAAAAGAAAAATAATCCTGCACATGTGAAGCATCCTATGAAGATATTAGAATAAGACTGACAGTCTAACAGATTGGGCATACTGCAGATCCTGTCAGCCACAGAGTGATGACTGGTAGGAACTAGAAAATGGGCTTTTTCTGCTGCAGCCTCTGCCTAATGGAATATTCTCCCTTTAGGGATTAAAATGGTCCCAACCCTGTTGGCTTTTCCCAAAGTTTTAAAAACCTGACTATGTACCAGGGCCTGGGGCTCGGAAAGCATTAAAGGCCCTGTTATTTGACTTTACTATTAGTTCACAGCTGCTGTTTATTCATTTTGTGGATATTTTTTATTGTTTTATTGTTTTTTTTTTTCACTGTTTTATAATTTTAGAATTGTAAGCTGCCCAGAATCACTTGGTTCAGTTGGGTGGCTAGAGAAATGAAATAAATAGTCCTCAACATTTGCTCCGAAATAAAAAAGGAATTGGTCTCCGATGGCAAGTGTGAGTGTGAAGACAGGGGAGGGAAAAGCTTTCTCATGTGGTGGTAAATGCTTTCAGATAAGAAACCCATTGAGTATCCTTGGAGAAATGCCACCTTTTAGTCTCTCCTTTCCTTCTTTTCAGTAATTGTGCAAATTGGGAGGGTGTTAGAAAAAATTTACTTTGAGGAAATAATAACACAGCATTATCTGTTTCTCAAGCTTGGCAGGGTTGAGATATGTGGACTCCAATTCCCAGAATTCCGCAACTGGGAAAGGTTGGGTAATGAAGATGTTTTCTTCCATTCTTTGTGTGAACCTTTACACCATGTTCCCCTTCTGCCTTTAAAGCAGAGATATCAACTACAACCATACCCAGCTTCAAGTGCTTTGGTGTTCTCAAAATGCTTTCCATCTCTAGAGAGGCTTGTTGGCGTGACTTGTGGCAAAACCAAATGGACTCTCCCAGGCAAAACTCATGAAGCCAGAGACCCAGAGGTGAAATGCTCCTGGTTTGGACTGGATCACCCAATCCGGTAGTGATGGCGATGGGTGATTTGGAGAACCAGTAGCAAAAATCCCTGCCCCACCCCCCTTGCCCAACTGAGCCGCATGATCATCAGAGGCTGGTTTTTTTACTTTTAAAAGCATTTTTTCTACAACCTCTTCGGCCGAAAAAATGCTTTTAAAAGTAAAAAAAAAAGCCTCTGATGATCGTGCGGCTCAGCTGGGATCGTCAGAGGCTTTTAAAAGCATTTTTTCTACAACCTCTTCGGCCAAACAGGTTGTAGAAAAAAAAATGCCTTTAAAAGCCTCTGGTGATCCCAGCTGAGCTGCCTAATCGTCAGAGGCTTTTAAAAGCATTTTTTTCTGCAAAAAATGCTTTTAAAAGTTAAAAGGAAAAAAAAAAGTGGCCACGCCCACCCAGTCACATTACCCCTCCCACCAAGCCACGCCCACAGAACCGGTAGTAACAAATTTTAAATTTCAGCCCTGCAGAGACCTACCTCAACTGCTACATCCTCAAGATCTCATTAAGCTGTTATTGCAAGTTATTTTGCAGTTAGGAAGAAATGATTGGCTTCTCAATCTCTCTTCTTTCTCTCTCCCAAAGGTTTAAAATCTGTATTTGGAAAGTCAATAAAGAGGAAGGAATGTTTCCATTCAATATAATTATGGTCCAAGAATTAATGCCAATGTTATTGAATTTGATTATTAATGCAGCCCATGGACAGAATCTAAATTATCTGAGTTGTAATAAATTTAAGGCAAGTGGGTATAAACTGCTTGAACTAGGCATGCCTATCTCCAATATGTGGGCAAGACCAAGATAAAGAGATAGTTGCATACGACAGTGGTGAATATTGACGTAGATTGTAGATGTAGAAGATTGTGGTATTTAATTGACCTTAAATTTAATTTATATAGAATCAATTACATGCAATAAATAAGATTTCTTTTCATGTATTTATGAATCTCTCTTTTCAAACATGTTAAAATTTTAAATTTTGGAAAGGCTCTAAAGGCCTCCCACCAAAGTTGTTGGGAAGAACATGTAGTCCTGTGGCTGCAGATTGGACTTGGTCTGTAAAGAATTAGGACAGGTTATATTGGGTTTTTTTTTTTAATTGCTCCTGAAAGAGGAGAGAAAGTTAGTGATTGGCCTAATCTTTAAAGGCAAGAAGCTAGGAGATAGGACAATATTATTAATACAATTGAAGGTTGTTATTAGCACCTATAATTCCTCCAAATATATGTACTTGTTAAATCAGCTTAGTGGCCTCCTTAAGTGATAGACTGATGAAGATTCTTTTGCTGGGCTTCCTGTCAGTTGAGAGGACCCCATTATAAAATGTTAACACATTGTGTTATGCTGTTACAGATATTTTAAGAAGAGATTGGACAACCACTTGTCTGAAATGGTGTAAGCCAAGGTTTCCTGCTTTTGAGAGGGGCGGGGTTGAACTCCAAGGTCCCTTCCCAATCTTATTCGGTTATTCTGTTTGTTTCTCTGAAAAAAACTGAACTAGTATCTCAAGGGATAATGTTGCCCCACAATTGGTCAAAGAGGTACAGAAACATTTTGGTGCCAAGACACCTAATCACGTATGGGATTGTAGCAATCCTGTAATTGGAAATTACACTTTTGAGTATTCATTTCCAACCGAAACATAGCCTGCAAATTAAGTACAGTAAATAAAAATATCTTGCCCAATGCAGATAATTACAGCATCTATTTCTTATAGGTACTATAAGAACTATGTTGAAATCATAGTAAAAGGTTACATTCTGGATTTCTTTTAACAGCATAGAGCACGGGTGTCAAACTCAATGTTTTTTGCCTTTGCAGAGCCGGGGTGGGCGTCAGTGGTGGGTTTCAAATTTTTTTCCTACCGGTTCTGTGGGTGTGGCTTGGTGAGCGTGGTGTGGCTTGGTGGGCATGTCTTGGTGGGCATGGCAGAGGAAGGATATTGTAAAAGGACTAAAGCACTGTAATTAACATCTTGCTGCTTGCAAATCTCACCAGGCTCAAGGTTGATTCAGCCTTCCATCCTTTCAAAGATAGGTAAAATGAGGACCCAGATTGTGGGGGCAATAAGCTGACTTTGAATAAATATACAAAAGTATGAAGGCTATTCTTAAAGCATTGTAAGCCGCCCTGAGTCACCGGAGAAGGGCGGCATATAAATTAAAGCAAAAAAAAAAAAAATCTCCATTCCCTCCCCACTCCAGGGGAAGGTTACTGCAAAATCCCCATTTCCTCCCGATCAGTTGTGACTCGGGAGGCAGAGAATAGATGGGTCGAGGCCAGTCACAGGTGGTATTTACCGGTTCTCCGAACTACTCAAAATTTCCACTACCGGTTCTCCAGAACTGGTCAGAACCTGCTGAAACCCACCTCCGGTGGGCGTGCTTGCATGTGATGCATCCAGTCTACTGGCCACCAGTTTGACACCACTAGCATAGAGGAATGATGGACTGAAAGTGGATGATATTCATCAGTTCCCTTCTCACAGTCCATTTTTGTTGGCATTTTGACTGTGCAGGGCTGAAGGACTAAGTTTACACGTATAGGCAGTCTCCTTTATCGACTGTTCACTGTTCAATTACTGTTTCATCCCATATAAATGGGATTAAAACCATAACTTCGTGACCAGTCTATAAACCAAAGGAAAGCTGAAATAAAAATGTGATGTTTCATTTAGCAATTGCCTTGCTTAATGACTAAATTGCTAGTCCCAATTGTCATTAATAAAGGGACTAACTGTGTCCCCTTGACATCTCATTTCATGTATTGTTAGATTGCAGAATCTGGAGCACTATCATACTTGTATAATTTTTAAATAAGTGAGATTTGTCAAAGTATTCAGTGGCTGCCATAGGAGCCTGGCTGTTCTGTAGCATTTTAATTGATACTACTACAGTGTCAGTTACAGGTTCACCAATCACAAAAAGGAACTGGAATTTCTGTCATAGGTCATTGCATGATAAGTTGAGTCAGCATGGAATCAACCTGATTTAACAAATATTTTTACCTCAGTCGTAAATCAAGTCACCTTGCAGTCGTAAATCAATTCATATGGTTTTAAGTACAAATTCACTTTCCTCAGTGGCGTTTTTAACAAGAAACTGACAAAAAAAATGGCAATTCACAATTACATGACTGTGAGCCACAGGTTGTAAATGTGAGCCAATTGTCAAGCATCCTAATTACGATCACGTGACTGTAGGGGGAGGTTAGTGCAGTGTTTTGTGACAGTTGGAAATGCTTTACAGACCTTGAAGTCCGAGGCTATTATTTATTCGAACTGTCATTAGACAAATGGTCAGAAGTTGAGGACTGGAAGTATTAGAAATGAGGAAAGGCAGGGGGCAATTACAAAATCAAGTCCATTTCTCTTGTGGCTCCCAGTTTATTAAACAATCTTTCTGGGAATGGAAATACTTACATTGTATATTGTTGCTTTCTTTGTTGTTGTTGTTAGTTGTGAAGTCGTGTCCGACCCATCGTTGTCCCCCCCATGGACAACGTTCCTCCAGGCCTTCCTGTCCTCTACCATCCTCTGGAGTCCATCCAGTTGCTTTCTTTAGGGCACCACATATCTTCCTATCTGGTCCATCAACTTCTGATTTAGATGTTGGCAGCTGCTGGTTATATTCTAACAGGGAGCTATTGAATTTTCCAGATTACTGTAGTTCAGTTCTTTGAATCTTCAACTACTAAGCAAACCAGACTTTCCCTGTATACTAAGCCATGTATTGAGCAAATGCAAACACCAGCCCTTTAATAGATCTAGTTGTGTATTCTCTGTGAGTGTGGCTGTAAAATGTAGGCGGTCCTTGTGGTTGATTTCCATTTCTCTTTGTTTAAAACGAGAAGAGAAAGTGACACAACAGTAAGATGCAGAACCATAGTCAGCAGAGTATATCAGTGACCTAGAAACTGTGCTTGCAGCCTTGCAAGCTGCCAGAAGATCGTGGCACATCAGTCACTTGTTGTTGTTTGAATGGTGTGATGCACACTCAGAACAGTGGCTTGGGTAGTATAGCAGGTAAGCTCCAAATCAACCAGTAAAAAAGTGGCTTGCAATGAGCCTGGCTCTCAGTCAGCCTTTTGGGTGCTGCAAGGATCTGTTTTATATTAGCATTTGACATTATTGTCTTTATTGTCCGTTGGATCCAGATGTGGTCAAACGCCAAGTACAACATTCACTGGAATCAATGGAAATTTCTTAAGACAAAAATTGCCGACATCCCATTTGATTGATTTCTGACAATATAAATGGATCCAACCAGGTGGTTTATTTGGGTGAAATGTTTTAAATTTTCTTTAGTTGAATAAATAAATGCATGGCCTAAGACTGACTGCCGGCTGCCAGCAATTCGGCAGTTCAAATCTCACCAGGCTCAAAGTTGACTCAGCCTTCCATCCTTCCGAGGTGGGTAAATGAGGACCCAGATTGTTGGGGGCCATATGCTGACTCTGTAAAACTGCTTAGAGAGGGCTGTGAAGCGGTATATCAGTCTAAGTGCTATTGCTGTAAGTGGCCTGTGACTGAGTACAAGGTTATTCTTGCACAGTGGCCTCTTAAGTAAGAAAAAAACAGTCATAATTCTAAGTTGGAAATGCAGATAGGATTTTTTTTTTTTTTTGCATCTCCTCTGGGAATGCTTTTTCATATTCTGCAAAATCAGTCGCAGTGCATCCTTCCAGTTATTGAAATCCTAACTGTCCTGTAAAAATAATTGATTTATTGTGAACAATTTAATTTTGTATAATAAAAACTATACTTTTTACTGTATGTTTTGTTTCCCTAAAATGCTGTTCTTCAGAGGTTTTTGCCTTTATTTTCTCAGGCGAGAGAGACAGACAGACAGACCAAGTTCCTTCTTTTCCTTTCGCTTCTCTCCATCCCTTTTTAGGAAACAATTGGAGAATGTTAACAACTTCTGTTTTCTTTGAGGATTTACTAATTTAGAACCTTTAGGTCAAATATTGATATATTTAGGACCAAACATCACATTTTTAAATATTCAACAGTACACAGTGATGCAAGATGGAGATCAATAGTCTTTGTTCTAGAATTGTATTGCTAGGCGATTTGAGATTTTCCATAGCTGGAATAAAATGGAGAAGAAGAACAGCGCTGGAGAGTTTTACCCAGAAATCTGAGGTTTTAATAAGCTGTCTCTGTTTCTCTTTTATGGCTCTTTCCTGCCTCACTTTCTGTTTTCAGAGTAAATTATGCAAGAGTGCATAATTTCACTCAGAGCCGTGTTTACATCCTGTAGGGCTTGCAAAAAATGTGAGTGTGTTTGGCTGCTCTATGTGACTCAGGAACCATGAAAGAAAAAAGGGTATAGTTGACAAGGAACGAGACACAGCTGCAAAGAATCAGATGAAAGGTAAGATAGCCAGGGAGGTTGAGAGAGATTGTGAAGTTCTGAGCAGAAAAATTGCTGCCTTTTTTTTTTGTGTGTGGATTGCTTCTGTGTTAGATCATGACCATTGCTGGATCTGACCACTAAAGCCAGATAAGAAAACATGCTTCACTTAACCATAAACTCTTGGGAAAACTGTAATTTCCCATTACTTTGGAAGTCTGGTCACCAAAGTTTGGATTCCACATTCTCAAAATATATATTAAATAGAATAACAGAGTTGGAAGGGACCGTGGAGGTCTTCTAGTCCAACGCTCTGCTTAGGCAGGAAACCCTACACCACTTCAGACAAATGGTTATCCAGCATTGGAACTACAGGTAATCCTTGATTTACGAGCACAGTTGAACCCAAATTTTCTGTTAAGCAAGCCAGTTGTTCCGGAGACTCAGGGCGGCTTACAATGCATTAAGCAATAGCCGTCATACTTTTGTATATACCTGCTTAGTAGGGCTTTCGGGCCCCCCCCCAAGCGGTGTTCTTTTATATACAAAGTCAGCTTATTGCCCCCACAATCCGGGTCCTCATTTTACCTACCTTGGAAGGATGGAAGGCTGAATCAACCTTGAGCCTGGTGAGATTTGAACTTGCAGTAATTGCAGGCAGCTGGCAGCTAAGGGCTATTTAACAGCACTTTAGTCCACTGCACCACCAAGGCTGCACATGAACCCTAAGACAGTGCAGTTGTCATAAATACATGCTAGTTGTGAAGGGCCTGAATTTGATCCTGTGACCATGGGGATGCTACAACAGTTGTAAGTGTGAAAAACAGTTGTAGCCATTGTAACTTCCAACTTTTTGTAAGTCAAGGACCCATCCTTTCTCTGCTGTGATTTCTTTTCATGGAGATGGAGAAATTAAAATCACAAATGGCTACTAACTTGACCCTTGGTGAAACTGGGGAATGGAGTCAAGATGCCGAAACACCAAGCCCCAAGTGGGTGGGGGAAATCTCAGCAGGCAGGAGATGGAAGGAGATAGGAATTTCCCTTAATGGGAATACCCCATCCTGTAATTTCAAAGAAATTACAAAACAGTCTTTGCCAAATTTCCTGTGAAGCCTAAATTAAGCCATTAAGTTAATCAGCTCAGCTTTCCAAGCCTCCTAGGAACTCTGCAACATTGTGGTGGCACTATATATCTCAGATCAGTTCAGGTGACAAACTCGGTACTATAGCTTAATCTTCTTTTCCTTCTTGTGCCATGTCCGTCATCGGACGTTGGCGATCATGTTGGCAATCCTATTTTTGTCAACAGTCGTAGCTTAATGGAGAACTTAATTAAGTGAAGATAATCATTTATCAAGTAATCATTTATAATCATTTATCAGGTAATCATAATCATTTATCAGGGATACGGTGGCTCAGTGGCTAAGACGCTGAGCTTGTCGATCAAAAGGTCGGCAGTTCAGTAGTTCGAATCCCTAGTGCCGCGTAATGGGGTGAGCTCCCGTTACTTGTCCCAGCTTCTGCCAACCTAGCAGTTCGAAAGCACGTAAAAAATGCAAGTAGAAAAATAGGGACCACCTTTGGTGGGAAGGTAACAGCGTTCCATGCGCCTTTGGCATTTAGTCATGCCAGCCACATGACCACAGAGACGTCTTTGGATAGCGCTGGCTCTTCGGCTTTGAAACGAAGATGAGCATCACCCCCTAGAGTCAGGAACGACTAGCATATATGTGCGAGGGGAACCTTTACCTTTACCTTTAATCATTTATCAGGCTGGAGTACCACCTGAAATAAAAGATACAGGATTTATGTTTTGCTCTGAATTGTTACTTGCTTTTTTCTCTCTTTCAACCGGAAATATCTTTTGGTTTCTGACGAAGTTATGAGTTTATCTTTCATCCTGTTCTTTGTTCTCAAGCTCCCAATTTGCATTGTTGATTTGGTTTTTCTTACACGTACAAAATTCAAATTTCAGGAAATTGTGGTGGAAGAACTTGGAATATATACAATGCTTGCTTTTAAACACTTTTTACAAATATGAAGTTACACTATTATTTTGCAAAATGTATTGTGTATTACTTTATTTGTCCATAAAACTATATTTTGTGCATAATAGCAAAAAATGTACTTGAAGGCAATAATTATGGCCTTATTGTTTAAATTTAATATACTATTGTTTGATGCCAATGAAACTGCAAATCTATCATCTTTTATGCTTGTTTAGACGAAGTAGACAGGCCAAAAGGTAAATTTGAAAACAGAAGAAGTAAGTATTATATTAAACGACACGAACCCAAAAAAATTATCAATCAAGCAGCTTCAACAAGCATTACTTTCTTGGAAAGAAGCTAAAGTGGGTGGGGAGGGACCAAGGCACAAAATGTACATTTTGCTATATCAGTCATTGCTGAATGTAATAAGCATTGTTGTATAATCCATTTTAAAAAAAATACAACATATCTGTTGAAAAGGTGCTTGATACTAGTATGTAAATACAGATAATCCTCAACGTACGACCACACTTGAGCCCAAAATTTATTTTGCTAAGTGAAGCAATTGTTAAGTGAGTTTTGCCCCATTTCACAACTTTTCTTGCCACATTTGTTAAGTGAATCGCTGCAGTTGTTAAATTAATAACACAGGTGTTAGATGAATTTGGCTTCTCCGTTGACTTTGCTTGACAGAAGGTCACAAAAGAGATCACATGACTTTGGGACACTGCAACCATCATACATGTGAGTCAGTTGTCAAGCATCTGTAAATCATGTGACCATGGGGATGCTGCAATGGTCATAAGTGTGAAAAATGGTCATAAGTAACTTTTTTCAGTGCCGTTGTAACTTTGAACGGACACTAAATGAACTGTTAGAAGTCAAGGACTACCTGGATGCTATTCAGCTAGCCTAATTACAATATTCTTATGCGCTTTTTCCATTACTTCACTTTTCTATCAACTAACTTGTGCAATTTCATCTTTTGCTTCATTTTTCTTCCCAGGGCTTCAAACGGCTGTAAGCTACATAAGTTTTATGCAGTGTTTTTGTTGCATCATTTTAACTGACTCTAATTCCGAAGAGGAGTGACAAACAATGACTATGCTACAGTATTGTTAAAGAGCAATACTGGAAATTGCCTTTGAGAACAATGGCTATATTCAGAAAAAGTCAAATTTTACTTAACAATAATTCCTATTCCTACATGCCTCAGAGGCGCCTTCTTTCAGAATATTGCTGATTTTGCAAATTAACAGCATTTTAATAGTACACATATGTTTTGATAACTACATATTGGTCAGCTTTGCTCTCTCATCAGGGGTGCATTCACTTGTATTCCTTTTATCCTACATTTTCAGCAGTTTCTTTTCATTTGGTTTTAAAGCTCGCCATTTCAAGGTATGCAGATTGACTTTTCCTTGCCAGCCTAGGCCCATTCCTAAGTATTAATTTTAATCCTGTAATTGTCATGCCAACTGACCTCTTTTCCATATTTCCCTTCTATGTTACTTTAGTTTTTAGTTTTGCTTTTTTCTGCCTCCTGCAGCTGAAATGCTTGTGCTGCATTAAAATGCACTAATCAGTACATTTCTGCAGGTTGCATTGGGAATTCATTAAATAAATGCTTTTATTTAATCACTTGCAATCAGTGAATATATATCTGTGTGTGTATACAAATTAGTATATGTAAAGTAAATGTAGGAACACTAATTCTCCTTGCCTAAATCATTGTGTAGGTGTTTGGTCAACCCTAGCTTATAATTTATTTATAAACAGTTGCTAATGGTTGGATTTTTAAAAATTTCTGTAGCTTGACTTTCATCATGAGTTCCGAGTTAAATGTCCCGGTAGACCCTCCTTCTTCTACCTGTTGTGCTGAGCCCACCGGCAAAGGCATGGATTACCGGGACTGGGTCCGTCGTAGTTACCTGGAGCTGGTCACCTCCAATCATCACTCTGTTCAGGCCCTTTCATGGAGGAAATTATACTTGAGTCGAGCCAAGTTGAAAGCTTCCAGCCGGACCTCTGCCCTCCTCTCTGGATTTGCCATGGTATGTTTTTATAGCTGCTAGACTATCACGAGTTTTCAGATCTGTGATCTGCGATTATTACTGTGGAACTGAGTTCCTTGAGATCTTCACTGGGTTCTCTAATACAGGTAGACCTTGACTTACAACCATAACTGAGCCCAAAGTTTCTGTTGCTGAGTGAGATATTTGTTAAGTGAGTTCTGCCCCATTTAACTGCCTTTCTTGCCACAAGTGAATCTGGCTTCCCCATTGATTTTGCTGGTCAGAAGCTTGCAAAAGGTGATCACATGACCCCAGGACACTGCAACCGTCATAAATATGAGTCCGTTGCCAAGCATCTGAATTTTGATCACGTGACCATTGGGATGCTGCAGCGGTTGTAAATGTGAAAAACGGGATAACGTCACTTTTTTCAGCGCTGTTGTAACTTTGAATGGTCACTAAACAAACTGTTGTAAGTTGAGGACTACCTGTATTCAGATGTAACAAAGCTAACCTGCGATCAGAAGTATCCAGAGGAGCATTAAAAGTTTGCAATATAAGCATAAAGCCAATCTTTTCATGCAGAATTATGATAAGCAAATGCTCATTTTTAAATGATAAATGAGCTTCTCCATTCCATTGCTTTCACATCCTGTTTGTCAATTTTCTTTTCAGTAAAAAGTACAAAGCGTGCATGTCCAGTTCCTTTGTGGGAGGTACTTTTAAAACTCTCTAAGAACTGTCACATAGATGTAGATTTAGGGTATACTGTATTCTGGGCTCTCTTTTCACTGCATGTGCTCAGAAGCTATACAATTGTTTGGATTCATTTGTATTGGTTCCTTTTGTGCAGCAAGTTGTACTTGGTGGCTTAAACGGCCACTTTCATGATTCCTGTTACATCGGAGGTGGCAACTTATAAACTATGTGACTTCCCAGCCTTCAGAATCCTGAAGCTGTCTGGTATCACAGCACTAACATTTACCAGCAGAGATAATTTCTTGATTTTAGAAAAGATATAAAGATAAAAATAGATGTTATTTATCATAGTTACATGGCTGCCCACCTCATAAAATGTGACTCTGGGTGGCGAAGGAAGGAAAAGAAGGAAGGAAGGAAGGAAATAAATTTTGGCTTTGCACCATTTAATATGCTTAGTGACATCATTGTGTTATTACCTTATGGATTGGGGGGGAAATGCAACCCTTAGGTGCAAAAAACTTATGCCATTGTTCTACACCTTACCTTGCCTTGCCATCAGGGGTGAAATCCAGCAGGTTCTGACAGGTTCTGGAGAACTGGTAGTGGAAATTTTGAGCAGTTCAGAGAACCAGTAGCGGAAATTTCCCTCCCCAGGAGTGGGGAGGGAATGGGAATTTTGCAGTATCCTTCCCCTGCCACACCCACCAAGCCACACCATGCCCACCAAGCCAGGCCCACAGAACCGGTAGTAAAAAATTGGATTTCACCACTGCTTTGCCATGCCGTGCCATGTTTAGGAACCTTCCTTCCCGAAACATAAAACCATGTTAGCAACAGAGTCATGGATTAAAACAAATTTCAATACAATTAGGTTTAAAGTGTAGGAATCTGCAATCTGCATATGTGCAGGGATTTTCCTATCTTGGATGGCAAACCTCAGATAAGGAAGGTTACTTGCATGTAAGCGCCAGGAAATTATATTAGAAGATAAGACCCTAATTCTGTAAACAAGAGGAACAGGAGGAGAGGAAGTGGGATGTGTGTTAGATTTTAATGATAGCCAAATATTAGAAGTGCTTAAGCCAGCAGTAATGATTAATCTATGATTTAAGTTACCTGGAAGATTCTGTGAGCCAATGATATTCTGCCAAGTATGCTGTAACTTGAAAGTAACAAACTATATAATGTCACTATGTAAGACAATAAAGTTACCACATACATCCTCAACCTTTGTGTGTGTGTGGTCTCTACAATTTAAAGGTACTTAAAAAGATAGCATTAAGAAGAATAGAATAGAATAGAATAGAATAGAATAGAATAGAATAGAATAGAATAGAATAGAATAGAATAGAATAGAATAGAATAGAATAGAATTCTTTATTGGCCAAGTGTGATTGGACACACAAGGAATTTGTCTTGGTGCATATGCTCTCAGTGTACATAAAAGAAAAGATACATTCATCAAGAATGTATACAACACTTAATGATAGTCATAGGGTACAAATAAGCAATCAGGAAACAATATCAATATAAATTGTAAGGATACAAGCAACAAAATTACATAAGTGGATGACTTCTTTTCATTTGACTGCTTTCACTTCTATCCTGGCAACATGCTTATGTAATTGGTTATCTCCAATGGAACTCCAATCTAAACCCAATCAAATTGACTGGTTATGTGCCATCAGATAAGTGTTGATCTCTTAGCAACTAGGTAGATACATTTTCTCCATGATGATCTGTCCTTAACCTGGTCTTTCAGGTCAAGCAAATAGTCACCTCTTAATATGTTATTTTGCAGGTGGCAATGGTTGAAGTCCAGCTTGAGATGCAGTACCAGTATCCCCAAATGCTGCTGATTGCCTTTAGTGCTTGCACCACCATTTTAGTTGCTGTCCATCTCTTTGCTCTACTTATCAGCACTTGCATCTTGCCTAACGTGGAAGCAGTGAGTAACATCCACAACCTGAACTCCATCAGTGAGTCTCCCCACGAACGTATGCATCCATACATAGAGTTGGCATGGGGGTTTTCCACTGTCTTGGGCATCCTTCTCTTCCTTGCCGAGGTTGTCCTCCTATGCTGGATCAAATTTCTGCCAGTGGACTCTGTGTTGAGAAATGATAGTACTGTTATCCAGAAGACCAGCCAGCATACAGGCTGGCATGCAGCCCTCGTCTCTACTATAATTATGGTTCCTGTGGGGATCATCTTCGTTGTCTTCACCATCCATTTCTACCGGTCGCTTGTCCGCCACAAAACAGAACGCCACAACCGAGAGATTGAAGAGCTCCACAAACTGAAAGTGCAGCTAGATGGGCATGACAGGGGTTTGCAAGTTGTGTGACAAACAGATGCTTTTTTGTTCCTAAATTCATGTTCAGCTGAGGGTTTTTTTAGCAGCAGAAGAAAGGCATGATAGGCTGTTTAGAATCCTATCTTTCTCTGATGCCAAAAATTTGGCTGCTTTTCATTGAGGCCCAGATCAACTTCCCTTTGGTTCTTCATACTACAACCAACATAACCATGTTTATAAAATTGAAGGCTACTTACATTTGGGCAGTTATTCTTTCCACTTCCATAACTTGAAAACGGTCTATATAGCTGGGTGGTTGTGATGCATTTTAATTGCTGCTACTTGTAGTATTTTTTGAGGAAATGCATGGAGTAAGGAAAAACTCTGTTTGCCACTGCTCTCTCTTACTGGCAAGGTTTACAAGCATGACTTTGGGAGTGAGTTTGTACATCATCACATGCAAATAGACGCTATGGAAATTGTGAAATGTGTCTGCTTTGCGATTTCACACCCAGGAAGTATTTCTGGATTACCGACAAGGATAGATTCAGTTTGAGCCAATAATTTTTACTCTGCCTGCCTTTTTCTTTCTTTCTTTATTATTTCATATTGCTTCTATAAAGTATTTTTTTCCCCATTGAAAAAAGAAAAAAACAGCTCTTAGCCCAGAAATCCCCATGTTTTTGGTTAATGAGAATTTTTGGGAAACTACTGCGGTACTTTTTTCTCTAAATGCTAATTATAAAAGAAAGATTTAAAAGAGGAATATACAGTATGTTAAATTTAGAAATCTCTCTTGATTGCACAACAGAATTGTATGCGTAAGGTTGTAATTTTAAAACATCACAGCCCTGGTGACACAATTTGTTACGTTGCAGAAGACCTCCAAGCTGATACCATTCTCCAATATCAGAAGACAGCTGGAATGTGAAGTACAAATTCTGATTGATGCGCAAAGTTATTTTATGATATAGAAATACTGTAGTAGTGTCATGATGTGGATAGTATTTGGAAAAGGCCTTTTTGCAAGTCCAAGAATCCGTGTTCAAACCACAGTTCTATATGTTCAAAGAATTCTAGCTCAGCAAAATGTGGATTATTTCATTTAGCTCTATTTAGTCTGGGAAAATTAAATTTTACCTTATGCATTTTAATTTAATAATAAGAGTTGATCCTATGAATAAACAGGCATCTTTCAAAACATGTGCCCTACTATTTACATGAGACATCAATGTCCTATTTCACAGATCTTACAGTATATATAATCAAAAATTACTGTATTTTGCAAATAAGAGAATAATTGTATGATGAATTACAAATACATTTCCCCAAACTTTTTTCTTACGCAAAATTAGGGATACTTTGAAAAGGAAAAATAGAATATAATCATATAATATAATCTCTGCTGGTAAATTGTTCAAAGGTAATACCTCATCCCTTATTTTCAGTGGTTTGCTTGCCAGATATATTTCTTTTAGTATAATTAATATATATATATATACATATATTCATTGTATGTGCATTTTCTGCAAAAGACATGCTAGTTGCGAATCTACATAAAGTACCAGTTATTGAATACTTCAAAACAACTGCTGTACTCCTTTTTTAAAAAATCTCTTAAGTCATTAATAATTTAAATAATATATGTATTGGAGATGGTCTGAGTATTTGTGTATCTTCAAATTAGGCCTAAATCACAAGTCTGATATATAGCTGGTAATTGAGACTCTCTGAAAACTGCAGTACAACAAATAGATTATGTGCAGTATTTACATGGCAGTAGAAGAGCCATATATTCCTGTAGTTTAAAAGAAAGTTTCTTAGGAGCAGTTGATTGGATCTGGATTAAGTTTCACTTTAGTTTTATTACAATAATTGGGACAAGCTAGCCACAATTTAATCTCATGTCCTTTGATATCAGCAGGGCTAAAATCTAGCACAATCTATTCTATATGCTGTCTAGTGTAATCAGCAAACTAACTGTAAACTCCAATTTAGGTTTGAGTCAAATATTGCCCAAGATCATGGCTATCAAGTCTATTTTTAATTTTTTTTTACATGTGACTCAATTCAGATGGAATAAGATGAAAAGAAAAAAATAAAAATACTGTACAGTATTGTCTACGGAGATTCTCAATCATCCAGGTCATGGTTGTCCCGAAGATGCTTTTTTCCCTCAAGAGCTGAAGAAGCTTCTTGGATGAGAAGCGAAACGTCTTCAAAGAAAAACCAGAAAGTCCAGTTGCCTCTTGGAAAAAAGCACCTTTGGGACTATACAGTATTTGATTTTCTATTCCTAGCACAGAGGGGAAAAGGAAGGAAGGACACTGGCTTATATCCTGGTAAACTATGGTTTATTAAATATCAACAACTCTGCGCATGCTCCAAGATGGCGACCCGGCTCTAGGTTCGCTGTGATAGAGATGGGGTATCCTGGCTTGTGAGGGTCTCCGGGGGGGTCGTTTGACCATCTGGGACCCCCTGCCCGGCAGGCGTGCTTCTAGCCGGTCGATTGAGAGCTTTTCGGGCTCTCTAAGGTGCCGATAACAGCGTGGCACCGACGTCCCGACGCTCCGACGAACAGCTGTTCCGAGGCCGCCATGTGAAGGGCGGCGTGTGTGATCCATGGGCGGCGGCGGGTAGCGGCGGTGACGGAGGAACAGAAACGGCCAGCCTTCGGCTATGTTTGGATGGTTGGTGCGACGGCTGCGGTGGGGGCGCTGGCGTCGCGGACTGCACCCCCCCCGCGTCAGAATAGTGGAGGCAGATGCCGGGGGGAAGGAAGCGGACGTCGAAGGAGGTGAGGGCGAATGGAAGATGTTGGTGCCTGTGATGATGCCAGCGCCTCCGCCGACGCCGTTGTAGCAGCCATTGGGACAGCTGGAGTCGTGTAGCCGAAGAAGAATGCGAGGGGGGAGCCTCCATTTCTGAATTTTAAACTTTGGCAACTTTGGGCCGCCAGGGGGCTCTGGGGTAATTCCCAAACTTTAGCCCCATGGCGAGGCCTCCTTTATAACCATCTCGGGGGGCTAGGACTGGGCATATAGGATGGTCGGAAGACCTGGAAGACTCGAGGGGGGGGGGTCAATGAGGGTGGAGGGGCTGTTGGAGTTACTGCGCAGCCCTGGTTAACCCTCTCCCCCCTCCCCTCCCCTCCCGTCCTAGTTGGGCCATTATCAGGCCCTAAGATTAACATGCTTGCCCTGCCAGTTCCTGCTCGATGGAGGTGGCTCCCACTTATTTTCCTCTATTTGCTTGCCTGTATTATCCATCTATACGCTACCTGCATGAATATTGTGGACAGCTTATTTTCTTCTAGAGACCTTGGACCTGGCTCTGTTTGTTATCTAGCACGCTGGCTGTATGAAAAATGGCAGTTTACAGGAGGACGAACGGAGCCGGTTTCTATCATTGTTTCACTACCGATGGGATGTACCATCTTCCCCATGGCGAATCGGCCAACCATCGTGAGAGGCTGGTTGGACGATTACCCTCGAATTGGTTGGAACATTGGACTCCCCCACTGCCGTGAGAGGACAGTGGAGACTCTTCCGTTTATGGTCAACCTGCCTTTTTCAGGACAATTTGGACTATCATGGAGCCCTGGGCCATACCTTATCACTACCTCAGAGCTTAGATGTACCTAAGGGCACAGCTTCTTGCATTGCGAGACTCCCCCCTCTCGCAAGCCTGGCCCTCCACGTTATCGAGGGCCTACCTCAATGACGGGTCTTGGAACCCAGAGAGGTGGCATGCGGCGAAGAGGGGGTTGAGGGGTTTTTTATGTAAATTTTTGGAAAAAATCTTAAGGGGTCCCAGGGGGGGGGGAGGCAAAATTGGAACTAGGGTAGTGGGTTTGGGGGATAACCCACCAAGGGGAAGGTCAGGCCTGGCCACTATATGCGGCCGTACGGATCTGGATGGGGAGAAACCGGCTCAGACTCAACCCATCCAAGACCGAGTGGCTGTGGTTTCCGACGTCCCGATATAGTCAGCTGGTGCCATCGCTGACTATTGGGGGCGAAGCATTGGCCCCCACGGAGAGGGCTCGCAACTTGGGTGTCCTCCTGGATTCACGGCTGTCTTTAGAAGAGCACTTGACGGCCGTGACCGGGAGGATTTTTCATCAGGTTCGCCTGATTCGCCAGTTGCGCCCCTTTCTGGATCGGGACTCGTTACGCACGGTCACTCATGCCCTCGTCACCTCCCGTCTGGACTATTGTAATGCTCTCTACATGGGGCTCCCCTTGAGGAGCACTCGGAGGCTCCAACTGGCGCAGAGTGCGGCCGCGCGGGTGGTGATGGGAGCGACGTGGCGCTCCCATGTAACGCCCCTCCTGCGCGAGCTGCACTGGCTCCCGGTGGTCTTCCGAGTGCGCTTCAAGGTTTTGGTTATCACCTTTAGAGCGCTCCATGGCCTAGGACCTGGTTATCTACGGGACCGCCTGCTACCACCAATAGCCTCCCACCGACCAGTACGCTCCCATAGAGAGGGGCTCCTCCGGGTGCCGTCGGCCAAACAATGTCGACTGGCGGCCCCCAGGGGGAGAGCCTTCTCTGTGGGGGCACCTACTATCTGGAACGAGCTCCCCCCCGAGATACGGAGGATTCCGGATCTGCGCACCTTCCGTCGCACGCTTAAGACGTTTCTATTCCAGCAAGCCGGCCTGACTTAAACTTCTCCGTTTTTAAATGGGAATTTTAAATTCGGTTTTAAATTATTGGGGTTTTAAATTTGGTTCAGCCAAATTTATTTAATTTGTTTTATCTCTATTTTAAATTTTGTATTTATATGTTTTATTTTTATGGCTGTTCACCGCCCTGAGTCCTTCGGGAGTAGGGCGGTATACAAATTCAATAAATAAAATAAAAAAAATAATAAACATATTTAATATTTAATGTTTTAATTTTTAAATGTTTTTATAATGGTTTTTTTAAATGCATTTAAAAGAGATCGC